>NC_056572.1:28629093-29274093 GCF_018340385.1 Cyprinus carpio
GGACTTCGGTGTTGAGAGGGTGTTCTAGCTGCATTTCGTGCCGGTTGCTCAACAGGAAATGCTTGCTCCTCCACTATCTGACTGGATATTGCTTTTGTAGGTAATCCAGTTGGTGGCTTTTGGTATACATCGGGTTCCCTTTGTGGCAGTGGTTGGTTTGTTAAAGGAAGTCCTGAATCCTTGACCGGAAACACTGGTATTGGCTCACGTGGACAGGACAGTGTGATCACCTTGTCTTTTAATTTCAATTTCAGATCAGAACGACCATCCTGTCATTTAAACCACATGTCAGAAATACATTTTTTACATAGTTAAAATACTGCACCAACAGTTACAAAAAAAAAATTAACCATACGAACACCGTACTTACTCTGCCGGTGACACCACAGCTTGTATATGGAACCAAGAAGATGAGATCTCCCTGCTTAGACAGCTTCCGGTGCCAGCATTGAGTTGCCACGTAAAGCAGAGGTGCCCATTCTCCATTTACTGTGAAAACAGTAGCAAATATCAGCAAGACCACAAGTTTCAGGCCTCACAAAAACACTTTCCCCCACCATTACTCAATACTTACATGCAACTGACAGTACATCTGCTGTTCCATCACCAACAATCAATTCCATGCCATTTTTCTTACATGTGATGGAGGGAGGAGTCACACTTACAGGACAGGACAGGTCAAGATCTGCCCCATACCAGCTCAGAGATAATACATATTTGGTTGGCTAGAATATGTTGAGCAAAAGAGAACGAAGATAACTGTTTTAAGGGTCATCGTATTGGGGCCCACAGGCTGCAATTACAATAAACCCTGTTACTAGACACTTTTGTTCAAACATGGCACATGAAAACGTGTTTGCGTCATTCATAACTGTATATGTCCAATGTATGGACATTCAAGTCTAAAATGGTCATATCAGTCAGCAAAACAAGGGGGAAAAAAATTGCCTAGCAAGAATAAAACCACATGGAATGATGCTAAAAGATCTTATTAAAACAGCAATACTGAGACTGAAATGAAAACAAAATGCAAGCTTGCCTCTTGTCTCATATAACAGGAATCATAGTTGAACAGCAGGCGAACATCAGTGTTTGTATTCTTGATGGAAACACCACAAAATGCTGCCAAATGGTCCAAATGAAGCAGGTCTCCATGTGCTATCAGTAGAGAAAAAGGACAAAAGCTGCAGTTTAAATATATGACTAAGGTCAATAAACCGATTAAGCAGGCATGGCTTCAGAAAAAAAAACAAAAAAACAATTAAAATAAAAGAGCGAACCTACATTCCTTATAAATAATATAAATTGTTATCCGCTGACATCACAAAAAGCATTTACTGGTTGATGTGAATTAGCATATGTTAGGACGTTGAGGAGATCCTGTTTACACTTACGTCCATAAAATCGGATATTGGTCACATCGACATGCTTTAGAAGAAGTTTTAAGACTCGGTCGCCGCATTCAAATTGCGGTTTAGTTTTTTGTGTCTGCAGCTGTCCATCTCCCACAAACTTCACACTTCTTCGCTGTTTTGAGTTTAGCCAAAACGACTTGAAAATATCGCCACTTGAAATGTCGTCGTGAAATTTAAACATCGACACAGCGTATTTCCTCTCGGCAAATTCGCTACAGAAAACACCCTGAAAAACCAACAATAAAACACAGAGTACTGGGAGATGGCCGCAAGTATTCATCTTGGATAAAGGCTATGTGTTGACTGCCGCTAATAACGTCTCATCATTCTTGGTGTTTCGTTCGCCTTAAATTATGCTCGCACGAACCAATGCCTATCGAGCTGCATATATATATATATATAAAAAAATCAATACGGTAACTCTATGTAGAGAAACGATGCCTGTGAATTTCCTTATTAAATGGCATGAGCCACAGCTGAAGTTAATTGTCAGTAATTTTCAAATAGGCTCCCGAACCACACGCACATAATCACTAATCGGTTAACACATGGTCAATATCCGACTTTAGCCCGATTCGGACGGTAATTGTTTCTCATGTGGACGTCTGTAAAAAAAAAAAATTTAACATATAGCCTCGGTGATAAAACTCATGGATTCGGATGGCGATTCACAGAGTTGTAAACGGGTTTCTTCTTTCGTGAGGGTGTTTGGTATCACGGCACCTTTGTTTCCAGACAGTAGCTACCACAAATATATTTTTTGCATTCCCATTTGCTCAAATAGCAATAGAAAAACTCTACTATAGTGTTTTCCTGACTTTCAATAAAAGGGAAAAACTGAGAGAGACTGATAACAGCAGTCAGAAGAGTGAACGATGTCAAATTTACCATCCCTCCCATAGATGCTGCATTAGAAACACCCTCGCATTAGCGTAAACTAGTTATTTTGTAATTTGATGCAAAGGTAATATAATACAAAGAATATTGTTATAAATGTTCATACATTTAAAAAAAAAAAACACAAATATATGAAAAACTTTCGAGGATTTATGATGCTGAGGATGACCGTTAAACGTGTCATCAGTCTTGTGAAAAGGGTCCATACAGACCCTTTCGTGTCCCTATATTATTTGTTCAACCATATAGTTCTCACCCCACATCTTGTATTTTTTTAACACTGAGAAGTAAGGGACAACATGTACCTCTATATACAATTAATGAACATTTAAAATTAATAGCTATCTCAAGTTAAATGCCACCTAGCAGCCAGTCAGAAATTAGAATTGTTGTTTCCGTGTAAATTACGTGATTCCGCTGCGCTGCGAGCACGTTCGTCACTGGTAACATGGATGCGCGCGCACACACACACTCAGAGTGAAAGCTGGAAGAGCAAGATGAATGCTGTGACCCTGTCAGTTTTTTTTTTTTTGCCTTTGATTTTACTATTCATGGACAAAATCACTTATCTGTGATCAAAGATAGTGCTGGGGAATATAGTCAAATTTCTGCTGCTAAATTATTATTGATATAGTCAAAATCTATCGAACTGCTTTAACTATCAAACCAGAAGCTTTAAATTAGTTTTGGCTACCTGAAAGATGTTAAAACAATCAAATCTGATAAAAGACAAATTCATCCAAATAGAATAAATTGTTTTATGTAGCCTATTTCAAATATACAAATGTATCAAAATTAAAAAGAAATTTGGCCCCAAACAATCCAACTGAAAAGCAGTGCTCGGTGTACATACAGTAGGTTTGCAGAACTTGCCCTGAGCATGTATGTCAAGCTGTGTGTGTGTGTGTGTGTTTGCATGTGAGGAAGGGAGAGAAAATAAAAAATGCATGTTTCAGATTTTTTTTTTTTTTTTGTGTTTGTTGCACATTTTGATGCCTTGGGGTAGGGGCCAGGAGGCTCCCACTTAAAGTACTGTGGCTTTCCCACTCGAATGTAGATGCAGAGAGAGTGTTCTCCATAGTGGGTTTGAACAAAACCAAAACTAGGAACAGTTTGGCTCTGGCCAGAGCCCCAGCGCTTTAAGTGGGAGCCTCCTTAAACCTAACATATTCATACTAAAAACAAAACTTCAATTTTGATTTCATGGGGACTTTTGTGTTAAGGGTGTGGATGGAAGTGGTCTAACTAAAATAATAGGAATACAAAATTTAGTTTTTCTTAAATATTTTTACAAAAATAAGACAATTTTGTTGTATTATCGTGAAACTTTTGTTTTTAAATCAAATCAAAGTGAGTAGCATATGGAGCAAGCAATTTTGTTACAGACAGAAAAAGAAAATAAAAGCCGAATTTAGAGATGTATATTACTCTAAAAGATAGTGAAGACTAATATTGTCTAAGAATTGTCTATGTATTGTAAGCCTAATGCATTATTCAACAAGCACAAAATATTTTCAAAATATTTATTGCATTATCAATAGAACAGTTTTATCAAGTCACTTTCACACTGAACTCTTTATCAAAAGCTTGAAAACAAGTTTAAACAAAGCCTCCCAAAAGACCATTTATTAAGACCATCTCTTCCAAACAAACATTGTACATAAACCCCAGCCACATTTTAATTGTGAGCATCAGCAGCTGGAGGTCTGCAGACATATGTGATGCCTTTCTTGCCAATTGCACTCATTTCTTTGAGGTAGACCTAAAGTGTGGGGCCACATAAACATCCTTCGGTAGTCTCGCCCGTCTGAAGAATTGGTGCAGTGGGAGGGTGTCACTCTGAGGCTTCCGACTTCTTGGTTCGCCTGGCCTTTCAACCTGTGCCTCAGTTTTTTCCCGTAAAGGAAGGTGCACAGGTGGACTTGGAATTGAAGATTTAAACCGTGGCTGGAAAGATCCTATAGGACTAGATCCAGTATTTTCTGTGGAAACATCACCTGAAAGTACCTCTGGTCTCAATGGTGACAGGGTGTCATTCTGAGGCTTCCGACTTCTTGGTTCGCCTGGCCTTTCAACCTGTGCCTCAGTTTTTTCCCGTAAAGGAAGGTGCACAGGGGGACTTGGAATTGAAGATTTAAACCGTGGCTGGAAAGATCCTGTAAAACTAGATCCAGCATCTTCTGTGGAAACATCACCTGAAAGTACCTCTGGTCTCAACGGTGGATATGGGAGTTTGGAAAACTGACTGGGCTGGTATTGTGAACGACTTGAGATTCCTGTGACAGGGGTATGGACAACAGACCTCAGATACGGATTTGGAGATTGGTCTCCACCAGTCTGATACTGGAGATATACCGGTGTCTGGCTTGAAGCAGACATAAATCGTCTCGAGTCTTGAGATAACCCTTTAACAGGAAAGTGACTGGTTGACCACGGCTGTTGGATTGACCCATAAGGTTGACTAGGCTTTTGGTAATATTGTGGCTGGAAGGGTCTTGAATCTTGGAAAGCAGGATATGGCCTTGTTTGAGACTGCATATTTATGGGAATAAGCTGAGAAGTAGGTGATAAGGGTGTGGTGGAACCTTGACGACCATCATAACTACTTTGGTAAAAGTACCGCTGGTACTGAGGAGGCTGGAAATGTTGAGATGGCTGGTAAAGTGGGGTATCAGAATAAAGGGAGCTAGAAGCTACATCACTAGTCAGTTGATGTTCCGAGTACTCTTTCATGGGAGGTGTATCAGGATTAGCAGGTGCAAGTAGAGTAATATCAGGCTTTTGATAAATAGGCTTTTGATAAATAGGATTTTGATATTGCAAAGGCTGATTCGGAACAGGAGGCTGAAACATCTGTGGGTGAATCGGTGGTTGTTGATTGTCCTCGGAGCATAGGAAATAACCAGGTGGAATATAGTGTGCCAAGCTGGCTAAAGCAGGATTTACTTGAAGTGGATTAGGTTTAGGAAAGTTCTGAGCTGACCCATAAGGCTGATATGGTGCAGCACTAGGGACAGACGCTCTTGAAAGTTGATATTCTGAAGCAGGATAAGGCTCAGTTTGAGGAGTTGAAGCAGGTTTTTCAAAATTATACAGATCCTGCATGTAGTGAGATTCAGGTTTAGGAGCCTTAGTGACCGGATTAGCACGTTCCTGTTGCATCTGCGCATAAGAGACACGGGACCGTCCATTTTGAGTATTGGAGCTAAACTCGGAGCTCGGGACAGTAGGTTCAGCGGTCGGAGCATAAGTCAGTGCAGGAGTCACATGTTTAACCTGTTTTAAAATGTCTCTGTGAGGTTGCCGTGTTGGTATGGGAAGTGAAAATGGGAAGTTTACAGCTAGATTAAAAGAGCCAGGCAAAGGCGGTATTTTAGGCAGCAAAGGACTTCGGTGTTGAGAGGGTGTTCTAGCTGCATTTCGTGCCAGTTGCTCAACAGGAAATGCTTGCTCCTCCACTATCTGACTGGCTATTGCTTTTGTAGGTAATCCAGTTGGTGGCTTTTGGTATACATCGGGTTCCCTTTGTGGCTCACGTGGACAGGACAGTGTGATCACCTTGTCTTTTAATTTCAATTTCAGATCAGAACGACCATCCTGTCATTTAAACCACATGTCAGAAATTTACATAGTTAAAATACTGCAGCAACAGTTTAAAAAAATATTAGGGCTGTCAAATGATTAATCACGATTAATCACATCCAAAATAAAAGTTTTGTTTACATAATATATGTGTGTATACTGTGTATATTTATTATGTATATATAAATACACACACATGCATGTATATATTTAAGAAGAATATGTTATGTTTATATATATTAAATATATTTATATATAATATAAAATATAAGAATATAAATATATAAATGTATATACACATGTAAATATTTTCTAAATATATAATTTATGTGTGTGTATTTATATAATACATAATAAATATACCCTGTACACATACATATATTATGTAAACAAAACTTTTATTTTGGATGTGATTAATCATTTGACAGCCCTAAAAAATATATATATAAAAAAACACCGTACTTACTCTGCCGGTGACACCACAGCTTGTATATGGAACCAAGAAGATGAGATCTCCCTGCTTAGACAGCTTCCGGTGCCAGCATCGAGTCGCCACATAAAGCAGAGGTGCCCATTCTCCATGTACTGTGAAAACATTATCAAATATCAGCAAGACCACAAGTGCAATGTGCAAGTTTCAGGCCTCACAGAAACACCTTCTTCCCCCACCATTACTCAATACTTACATGCAACTGACAGTACATCTGCTGTTCCATCACCAACAATCAATTCCATGCCATTGTTCTTACATGTGATGGAGGGAGGAGTCACACTTACAGGACAGGACAGGTCAAGATCTGCCCCATACCAGCTCAGAGATAATACATATTTGTTTAGCTAGAATGTTTTGAGCAAAAAGAATAAAAGGGAATGGTTTTGTTCAAACATGGCAAATGAAAACATGTTCTTATTAACGTAGATCTTATTAAAACAGCAATACTGAGACTGAAATGAAAACAAAATGCAAGCTTGCCTCTTGTCTCATATAACAGGAATCATAGTTGAACAGCAGGCGAACATCAGTGTTTGTATTCTTGATGGAAACACCACAAAATGCTGCCAAATGGTCCAAGTGAAGCAGGTCTCCCTGTGCTATCAGTAGAGAAAAGGACAAAAGCTGCAGTTTTAATATGACTAAGGTCAATAAACCGATTAAGCGGTCATGGCTACTAGAAAAGAAAAGAAAAGAAAAGAAAAGAAAAGAAAACTGATTTTAAGAAATAGGTATTTAATTAAAGAAAAGAAAAGAAAAGAAAAGAAAAGAAAAGAAAAGAAAAGAAGAAAAGGAAAGGAAAGGAAAGGAAGGAAAAGCAAAGAAAAGAAAAAAGAAAAGAAAAGAAAAAAAGAAAAGAAAAGAAAAGAAAAGAAAAGAAAAGAAAAGAAAAGTAAAAGAAAAGAAAAGAAAAGAAAAGAAAAGAAAAGAGGGGGATGGAAGAGAAAAGAAAAGAAAAGAAAAAAAGGAGGGGGGGGTAGGAAGAGGGGGAGAGAGAAGAGGAGAGGGTGGAAGGGAGGGAGGAAAGGAAAAAAACAAGAGAAAAAAAAAGAAAAAAAACTGCATTCCATATAACTTGCAACAAATTATCCGCTGACATCACAAAAAGCATTTACTGGTTGATGTGAATTAGCATATGTTAGGACGTTGAGGAGATCCTGTTTACACTTACGTCCATAAAATCGGATATTGGTCACATCTACATGCTTTAGAAGAAGTTTTAAGACTCGGTCGCCGCATTCAAATTGCGGTTTAGTTTTTTGTGTCTGCAGCTGTCCATCTCCCACAAACTTCACACTTCTTCGCTGTTTTGAGTTTCGCCAAAACGACTTGAAGATATCGCCACTTGAAATGTCGTCGTGAAATTTAAACATCGACACAGCGTATTTCCTCTCGGCAAATTCGCTACAGAAAACACCCTGAAAAACCAACAATAAAACACAGAGTACTGGGAGATGGCCGCAAGTATTCATCTTGGATATAGGCTATGTCTTGACTGCCGCTAATAACCTCTCATCATTTTTGGTGTTTTGTCCGCATTAAATTATGCTCGCACGAACCAATGCCTATCGAGCTACGTATAAAAAATAAATAAATAAATACGGCAACATGTAGCACAACGATGCCTGTGACCTTCCTTATTAAATGGCGTGAACCACAGCTGAAGTTAATTGTCAGTAATTTTTAAATAGGCTACCGAACCGCACGCAAATAATCACTAAACGGTTGTTAACACAAACTTATTATAGTCAATAAACGACTGTGTTCTAAGTCTTCTTTTATTTAGAAATTGATTAAAATGTAAAAATGCTGATAATATCATATAAAGGGGTTTCAACCGTTTAAATTGTAAAACAATTAAACAAAACAATTCAATAAACATATAAAAAAAGAACAATAAAACAATACCGTTAAAACAATACAATTTGGGCTATATATTAGCTTGGGCCATATAGCAAAACCAATAATTTGCAAGAATTAATAACTCATAGACTAATAGGCCTACAACTTGCAGTGACATTGATATGAAAAATAGCCTAGGCTGCACCACTGATCTATAATAGAGAACTTTATAAAGATCAGTGGCCTACACACAAAAAAAAAAAAAAAAAAAACAATAGCCAATGAAAACACTAACAAACTACTGCACACAGGGGGAAAACGCATTTGATGGATTTTGTCACAAAAACTTTCATTTATTGAACTAGACCTAGGCTATATCTTTTGGGTCCAGTTGCGCAAACATAAAAACAAGTCTAACCAACTAGTTAATCAAGAGGTAATCAGTCTATAAGTCTAATTCTAATTAGACGAATAAAATAAATAAATAACGAATAACTTGTAAGATAGCAATCCATTAAATCCGCAGTAGGTGTCGCTCCAAACCCACTTTAGATGACTCATCATCAACCTCTGCAAAATATCTGCGCATCCTTTTCTGCCTCTCTGCGCTACTTTATCGTGATTGGAGAGATGGGTTCTGAGTGGCTCTGAGATCGCCCTATTGTTGGGTAGCCATGTGCTGCGTTTGGCCCGTGCAACCACTTTTAATCCTACCGTGAAGAGTGTGGAGTCTGCGGTCAGCGTGTATCTCTAGAAGAGCTGAGTTTTAGAATGCTGCGGCATGCGGATAGATCGCTGTATAGCACATCACAGCTTTAGGTAACAGGATGACGACGTCGCAAACTCTTGCACAGCATTACTGAGCACTCGGCAAAAGTAATTTACAGTGCGTTAAAGTAGGCATCTAAACATTGGCCAGCCCGGCATTTAAATATAAAATGTTTTAGTGGCTGTTTTGACATTAAGATGATGGCGTCTTACTACACCTCGTGCATGAATTTCCAGTGAGCGACAATACAGGTCTAGGATTTTGCTGGATGTGGAATACGTAAGGACTTAAAGTAAGTCCTTGGGATGGGTGGGGTCCTCTATGCAGCAAAGAGTGCGGGAGGGGGGCGAGACGACGGACGAGGTGCGGGGAAGTGCGAATATCCTCGGATGGTGGGGCATCAGATAGGCTACGAAAAAGAAATTGAGATCTTAAAATATCCAAGGTAACCTTTTATTATCTGTGCCATCGCTTTAAAATTATCATGCCAGTGAGGTTGTAAAGTTATTATTTATTAATACAATTAAGCGTCTTAGAATCGACGTAAAAAAAGGGAAATATATTTTTAAGCTGTAGCCCAATAGAACGTTTAGAATTGAATGAAAACTGTTTGGATGAAAATGCAACCGAACGCATGACGTGACACGAATTCCTTCTGTGTCGGACATCAGTAATTCACGGGAGCTTTCACATTAGCTTCTAATTTTTTTTTTTATTTGGTTTGCTAGAATTAATCGATAAATAACAGATTGTTTATGCGTTGTTGATCGCACCAGGCGTTATTTTAAACGGGCATCCAATAAATAAAAAACATGAATGCGTTGGCTGAAGATATGCTTTGAACTGTTGGAATAGTTTTTATAATTTAATGGGTTTTAACACAATATTTTCTCTTAAAACCTTTTTGTTGTTTGTATGAACAGCATGCATCAGCATTTTAAATGACATGTCAGTTCACCTACTGTATCTGTGACTTAAAGAAAGAGCATCAGAGTACTTCTCCTTCTCCCACATGCCATTGTAGTTGTTAACAGCCGATCTTGGTAGAAACAAAGCTAGTATCCCGAAAGTAAAGTGACTCTATATAAGTGATAAAAGAATTGCTGTTTATTGCATAGCATTTATGCCGCTTTAATGTGATGTCAGCCATTGCTGCTTTGTTATCAACATGTTGGGAAAATCTACTGTACCTGACTTAAGTGCAAACACACATGGGTGCAGTGTTGCTAGCTCACGGTTAAAAGTACTGTGTGAATGAAAAGCATTCATTTTAAATAATGTAAAAAAAGGTTATTACTGCCCCCTTCCTCTTTCTTCCTCAGTGCTTTGCTTGGCACATCTCTAAATATAAGGCATCCTTTTTTTTTCAATACATGGCTATTCTCAGTAAGTCATCATTGGATGGACCTTTTAATGTAGAGTATTTCCTAAATACAAGATGTTAAGTCTTATAATATTTCCCTTACAGCAGGATATTGTTACACCCTGTTTCCCTCTCATCCTCTGAATATGTTCAAGGCCTTGGCAGGAATCTGTTTTCTTCATCTGACTACAATTTTCTTCCTTTTTTGGGCAACTATAGATGATGTAAGTTCAATTTGTTCCATTTGTTCAATAAATTAGAATGTTGTGGAAAAGTTCATTTATTTCAGTAATTCAACTCAAATTGTGAAACTCGTGTATTAAATAAATTCAGTGCACACAGACTGAAGTAGTTTAAGTCTTTGGTTCTTTTAATTGTGATGATCTCAACAAATTAGAATATGGTGACATGCCAATCAGCTAATCAACTCAAAACACCTGCAAAGGTTTCCTGAGCCTTCAAAATGGTCTCAGTTTGGTTCAATAGGCTACACAATCATGGTCATGGGGAACACTGCTGATCAGACAGTTGTCCAGAAGACAATCATTGACACCCTTCACAAGGAGGGTAAGCCACAAACATTCATTGCCAAAGAAGCTGCTTGTTCACAGAGTGCTGTATCCAAGCATGTTAACAGAAAGTTGAGTGGAAGGAAAAAGTGTGGAAGAAAAAGATGCACAACCAACCGAGAGAACTGCAGCCTTATGAGGATTGTCAAGTAAAATCGATTCAAGAATTTGAGTTAACTTCACAAGGAATGGACTGAGGCTGGGGTCA
The DNA here is from genome assembly GCF_018340385.1 of Cyprinus carpio. NCBI lineage: Eukaryota > Metazoa > Chordata > Actinopteri > Cypriniformes > Cyprinidae > Cyprinus > Cyprinus carpio. The sequence continues at coordinate 28,640,232 of NC_056572.1, forward strand.
AGGCTTCGAGAGCCACCAATCGATTAAGTGTTTAGGAATTTGGCTACAGTTGTCGTTTTCCTTTTGTTAAGCCACTCCTTAACCACAGACAATGTCAGAGGCGTCTTACCTGGGCTAAGGAGAAGAAAACTGGACTGTTGCCCAGTGGTCCAAAGTCCTCTTTTCAGATGAGAGCAAGTTTTGTATTTCATTTGGTAACCAAGGTCCTAGAGTCTGGAGGAAGGGTGGAGAAGCTCATAGCCAAAGTTGCTTGAAGTCCAGTGTTAAGTTTCCACAGTCTGTAATGATTTGGGGTGCAATGTCATCTGCTGGTGTTGGTTCATTTGTGTTTTTTGAAAACCAAAGTCACTGCACACATTTTGGAGCACTTCATGCTTCTTTCTGCTGACCAGATTTTTGAAGATGCTGATTTCATTTTCCAGCAGGATTTGGCACCTGCCCACACTTCCAAAAGCACCAAAAGTTGGTTAAATGACCATGGTGTTGGTGTGCTTGTCTGGCCAGCAAACTCACCAGACCTGAACCCCTTAGAGAATCCATGGGGTATTGTCAAGAGGAAAATGAGAAACAAGAGACCAAAAAATGCAGATGAGCTGAAGGCCACTGTCAAAGAAACCTGGGCTTCCATAACACCTCAGCAGTTCCACAAACTGATCACCTCCATGCCACGCCGAATAGAGGCAGTAGTTAAAGCAAGAGGAGCCCCTCCCAAGTATTGAGTACATGTACAGTAAATGAACATACTTTCCAGAAGGCAAACAATTTTATTGGTCTTATGAAGTATTATAATTTGTTGAGATTAGTGAATTGGTGGGTTTTTGTTAAATGTGAGCCAAAATCATCACAATTAAAAGAACCAAAGACTTAAACTACTTCAGTCTGTGTGTATTGATTTGAATTACTGAAATAAACTTTTCCACGACATTCTAATTTATTGAGATGCACCTGTACTGTATATATGTAATAAAATTCAAATGTTTTCATTATGCATGCAGATACATGACTTGATGTATCACAGAAACAGTAACAGATGTAAAAAGTATGTGTTGTGATCTGAAGGTCTTTGTAGTAGTCATTAGTTTCGTTTTTTTCCACTATATTGTGTTTTGTTTGTAGTTACCAGTAGGTTTTTAATTTTCCCAGGCATGGTGGTTTACAGAGAACCTTTATACAGACTTGTGGGGGAGATGGGTGATGGAGAACAATGATAATGTCTGGGTGTACATGGACATACCAACCTCATACCGGAAAGGTAAGACAATGTTAAAAGTATGCATTTTGGACATCTGCTTGTTTAAGTCTGCCTGTAGTTGAGCCCAGTGTATATGTTCAAAATAAAGATTCCAAAAAGGGGTCTTCAGTGACCCAACAGAAAAACCCTTTTGGGTTCTCAAACCTTTCAGTGAGCAGTTCTTAAAAGAGACATTTTTTACTTAGTCTGAAGAACATTTTAATAATCTAAAGAACTTCCATGGATGTTTCTTCATGCCAGTAAAGAACATTTATTTTTAAGAATCTACAGACTGGGACATGCACATGATGCCGCTTTAATTATTCCTTCTAGACTATCTCCAGGCGGTTCAGGCATTTGCAGTTCTGTCCTGCCTGTTTGCTGTGTTCTCTCTGTGCGTGTTCATATTCCAACTCTTTACTCTGGGCAAAGGAAAGCGGTTCACCATCTCTGGAGTTGTGCAGCTCATCTCCTGTAAGTCCCTGTTTCTGTAAATCTGAGAATAAATTAGGGCATTATTGAAACATTCCTGTGTGGATCTTTGCCTTTAAGGTCCTATAGGTCATACAGATATTCATTTTTGTTGTACATTTATACATTTCTCTTGGACCTCTAGGTTTCTGCATAATGGTGGCTCTGTCAGTCTACACCGATCACTTTCACAGAGGTGAGAAGAATGGCTGGTATGGCTGGTCCTACATCATGGCCTGGTTTGGGTGGCTGCTGACCCTCTTCACTGGAATTATGTACATCATTCTGCGCAAACGAGCGGATTAAACTTTAGCCCTCGCTCTCAGTGCTAATGTACAGCCTTAATTATTTTATTTCCAAGTCTTAAGTGCACAACTTGAAAAATAATGAGTTGTCTCAAATATTACAGGCATTGGTTGGAATTGTAGAAACTTGCAAAACAAATCACAGCATCAGCAGTTCATTTAAACTTTTGAGGACATTTGCAAAGTTTAAAATCTGTCAGTGAGAAATTGTTGATTTAGCATTTGAGGAAAATTTGCCAGAGAAGTTTCTTAAAACAAGAGAAATTTTTTTTTTTTTTTTTTTTCATTTTTAATAGATTGGTTTGATGGATCATCTTTCCTAGTTTCTCAAAGCACTGAGGGCAGTAAGAGGGTCTAAACACACTTTATTGCAGGAGTTAGTGTGTAAAGATGGTGAAGATGCAGTATATACAAGAATGAAATGTAAAAAATGTATTTATAATATGTATAAAGAGAAAGATAAGTTGTACATATAAAGTACATACAGAAAAATGTTATAATAGTGTAGTTTTAAACATCACTTGCACTTGAAATAGCCTTGTCTTAAACATGGGTTTATTTTATTTCATATTTTCTTTCAATGGAGTTTTTTTGTGGGTGTGTTTTAAATGGCAATAGCACAGGATAGTCTCTAGGTCAAGAAAAGTGTCATCTTTGTTACTGCAATGCATTATGGTGCTGTTCAAATCTGTGATCATCCACTTGATCATGTAGACTTCTGAATACACAATCCTTTTGTACTTTCATTGTACAGACCCTCTGCCATATTTACTTACAGTTTCTATGTGGAGAAATGCTTTCTTGATAATGACATCATGGGCCCTGTTGCTATGCCAGCCATTTTTAATTAGCATGATGATGATGAATGATTGTTCATGTGGTCAGATGATCACCCTGTAAGATTCTTATTCTAGAACACAGAATGTTCCAAAAATGTTTTAGAATGCTTTGGTTTTTTTAAATGTCAATATCTATTCATAATTTTATGTGAGTAATTATTCAACATCCTCTCAAGGAAGAAGCTCCTTACTTTGTTTGGTTAAAGAGTTTTAGCCAGCTCTAGATATATTTTTATGTTGCAGTATGACAGTAAATGGAAAGGACTTTATTTTTTCAATGCAAAGCCAATCAGTGTAAACCTGGGAGGACATTAATTTTAGTAATCACACAAATAAAGACCTTGCCTTGAGAATCTCTCTTGTTATTTTATTATTTACAACATCAATACTTTACAACTTTAAATAAGCTTCAACATAATCATTTACCCCTTTCACACAATATCTTACCACTATATGAAAATGGGGAATACATTGTACATTCATATCACAAAAGCAAAGAAACCTTCTGTTATTTGAGACATTTTTATACGTGTATGTACGGATCTGCTAGGTTCAGTGACCTTCTACAGTCCTCATGCAAAATGCACAAGGCACTGGCTTAGGAATGTTCCAATAAGAACTGTTTTGTGGGGGTGTATGGCACTGAATCATATGCCCTGACCGGAGGGTGTAATTCGTTCCTGAACCACTAAGTGGAGGAGATGATTCTGTTCTGCCGAAAGGAGAGGCCTGTTGTGAGAGAAGAGAAAGGTATTGTTTATCTAATTCCAAAGGCTTCAGTCTAATATACTGTATGTAAATGCATAGTATGAGTCAGGAAATGAATAAAGCTTACCATAGTTCTGTCTGGAGAGCCTTGAGAGATTCTGTATCCTTTTCCTGACAGGCCATCTGTAAACAGACCAGTCAAACCATTTAGCCATCTAAATCCAAGATAAGAGTTCTACTAGTAATCAGTTTATAGCATTTTTGACATTCTAGCAAATAGTGCAGTCTAAAATCGGAGACCACTACTGAAAATGCTTCTATTTTGAATTTTTCTAATTTTGTAAATTTTCACTGCAAATCACATTATCAATGTAAAAATATACATAAAATGCTAAAAAATTACAATTCAATATTTTAATAATGTTGTAAAGACTGTTTGATGTTTTAATGTCTAATACTGCATTTATTTTATTTTTTTTTTAAAAAAGGGGATTATATTGTGAAATGTTATAATCTAAAATCATTTTCTATTTTAATATACATTTTAAATTATAATTTATTCCTATGATGGCAAAGCTGAATTTTCAGCATCCATTACTCCAGTCTCCAGTGTCACATGATCCTTATTGATTCCGAGCTCAAGAAACATGCTGCCTTATATTATTGTGAAAACCACAATACATTTTTTCAGGATTCTTTGATAAATTAAAAGAACAGCATTTATTAGAAATTGAATCTTTTTTAACATTATAAATGTCTTTACTGTGACTTTTGATCAATTTAATAACATTTTTATTTCTTTTCTTTTGATCTGTAATACATATAATATATATTTATATTGTAAAATATATTTCTATGTTGTTTTATATAATAATTCTTTGTTTTAAATGTTTCAGAATCCGAAAACTTTGTTTTTTCAGATTATTTCCAGGTTTAAATTGGATTTTGAATGCAGATTTTAAATGTGGTCTGGTCTCAGACTCTATATATTTGAACAACCTAATTTTATAAACAGATTTTAAATACTCACCACAACCGACTGCAGGAGGAGGAACACATTTTCTGGAAGGAAGTTTACTAAAGGACAGACAGTAAAAAAAGAGTTTATAAAGAATAGCAACCAAATAAAACATTGTGCCTGGTTCTCCAAACATTGCTCAAAAGTCTTACCCTGACTGTGTGAGTCGAAGGATTCCCAGGCATATCGTTCTAGTGTTTGAGCGTGCTCGGGTAACAGCTTTTGAGGGGGAGGCAAAAAAAGATACACAAACATACAGTATAGTGTCATTTGAGGATAGTAAACAAACACACTAATGCTATTGGTCTGGTTTCTTAACAAACTGTCCAAAATGTGAGCAGCTTATTTGTAAACCTTACAGATTTTAAATATATAATTTACCTCAAGCAACATAAGAAGTAATACCCTGGAGATTTCGCACTTTGCTATGATATCCATATATGCTCCTGGAAATAAAACAAACAGAATTAAAGCATGTATCTTAGAGCATATGCTTAATTTCTGTGGCATCATTATTATTAGCAGATATCAAATACACAAACTAAAAGACTGCTGACTCTGCAACTGCAAAACAGATCCTTGACAAGTATGAAAATCAGTCACAAAACATAACATGAACGCTTCTTATAAATTTGAGATTGCAGGGTATAATCAGGAAATGATTTTTTTTTTATTTTTTTTTTAAAGAGCAAAGCTGGTGAAAATCCCTAAAATTAGGCCACCAAACCACACCCAGCTAGATTTCACAACTAAGACTGATTGTATCATGTTGTTAAAGTTCATTATATTCATACCGACAGGGGTGTTTGTCCCGGGTAGCTGTAGTCCTCTTTCCTGGCACATGTGCTGCATCTCAGAGAGAACAGCAAGAGCGCCATCATGATCACCTACCAATCAAACATCACATCACCGCTCTGACAACCACAGAATTTCAACTTAAAAATGGCAAAATGAATCATTGCATTCTGGCAGGAAACTGCTGCTATTGTTAAACTCACGGGTCAGTATTTTGCAGGAGGCCATTTCCCACAGTGACAGCAGGGCCTCAATTGGAGTCTGAATCTGCAGTTCTGCTGCTCTCTGGAAATGAACTATCGCCTCCCCGGGTCTGTTCATCTCCTACACACAAATACATAAACAGGACCACAACATGATTAAGCACAGTGGAACAAGATGAATATGCAATTTTAATTCATTTATAAACAGAGAGCCGCTCCATGTATTACAATGATTAATGTCTCACCTTCAGAGCATTGCCAAGCTCCAGTGAGAGACTGGCCGCCATAACAGGCTGATTCATCTCAATATAGACCTAAACAATATATAAGTACATATTTGCAGTATAACATCTAAAAAAAATAAATAAACAAAAAAACAACACAAAATCTGCATACAATTGCAAGATTTTAGGCTTTTTACTATATTAGTCCAGTACAGAAAAGTATTCTTCAAATGACTTCAATCAATTTTTAGGAGCAGTTGAACATGAAACATGTGAAACAGAATCTAGCAGCTAACAAAAATTAAACTAGACACTAATTTGGTTTGCTTGTAGTGGTTATTTAGCTGCTCATCCTCACCCTCTCTTTTTCTAACTGTAAATGAAGCAGTAATAGTAGTGAACAAAAGAGAATAGCAAGTAATATTAGGCTTGATGGTTCTGTCAGGCCAGGGTTATTAAACTTATATAACACTACAACCATAACATTTTCCTTACTTGAAATAAAATAAATGTTATAGTTTTAATTTTATTTCATTTAGTTTGACTAAATGTTCTAAAATATGTAAAACTGAAATAAACGTTTATAAAACCTATAGAGACTCAAAAATCAAATAGAATATACAATTTTTTTTTTTTAATAAATCGATAATAATATCTCTATAATAATTATACTTAAATAACACTATGTCAGGCTAAACTAAGCAGGAGCAACAATTTATTTGTATCAAAAATATAAAAAGTCTCTTTTCATTCTATTTAAAGCTGCACATGCAAATCTGAGACCAACATTCAGTAAAATAACAACCTGGGTTTATATATGCTCATCTACTTGAGCATAAGTATCTGGTAATAAATTTGATTCCGATAAATACCTTAATAGCAAAACTATAGCAGTTCATGGCTGCCTGCATATTCTCATCGAAACCGGGAGCCCTCAGTGCTCTGGTCTCCTGTTCTGAGGCCAGAAAGAGTCTGGCTGCGTCAGTCAATGCCAGGGCTTCTCCTGGAGCATTGAACAGGGTCTGCTCACAGCTACGAAAACACATAAGGAAGAAAAAAACATTTCCACATGTTGTTCAGATCAGACACACGGATGAAGACGTGAGAGAAGCTGTGTTACCGGGCCATGGCGAGATTACAGAAGGCAGCATACTGAGGACAGTCCTGCTGTTTGAGCTCCTTGGCCAGCTGACCTGAGGAAAGATGTCACTTAATAAATAATGATAAACAGAGAGTAGCATTACCGCACAGCCTCACTCTTCCGACACAACACTCACCGAACTGTTCACTTGCTTCGGCGACATTAGGCTTCCGGAGAAAACGTCTGTGATTTAAAGGAGAAGAACAAAATATTAAAACGCCAATCATTTAGATTAATTTGACAGGCTGCTGAACATCCATACCGAACATAGTTCATCATAAGAGCCGCTGGCATGAAATTAAACATCTACAAGATGTCATCCTCAGCTGTTCATACATAAACCTTCTGTAATTTTACAATTATAGATCATGTTGACGCGGACTTTATTTAGTGACGTTAAAGTTAGCTCTTGAAATTTAATTAGCGACATGCTAGCGAGGGTAGTGTAGAGCTATCATGACATGCTTTAGTTACGCTCAGTATTGTAGACAACATTAATAGTCTACCGAAGTTAACACTGCAAAGATTCTTGTATTAGTAATATAAAGCTGTTATGTTAGCACTTACTTTTTCAGTTTATTTGACACCGCCCGATAGCGCGTTAGAAAATCTCCCTCGGCTGCCATTGTTGACACTTCCAAGAGGAGGAGCGAACAGACAGGAAGTGCGGATTCGAGTGTTCCTATTGGTTGCACACATCTGAAGATGTTTTGATTGGTTTACACAGCGTAAGTGCGGGACTTTCACAGATAAACCTACCTCCGCCTTTTTATGGAAGAAGGTGAGAGGCTTGATGAGTTTGAGGGAAAACGACACATATTCAGTTGTTTTCAGATTGTATTTATTTTATGTTATACTGGCCCATAAAATACTACATTATAAAAATAAAAAATTGACATTAAGGTCATTCCAGCAGGTATTCATAAATCAAATGAATTAACTAAATCATTCCTTCATCCATTCACAGGTTTTCATAGACAGAATCAAAAACTTCAACATCTTCTCGTTCTTTGCGGTGCTGAAAGATAACGAAGCAATAGAAACGGTTAGTATTCTGAAACAAGACTTAAATTCGTTTCATGTTTATTATTATTATTTTAACCACATATATATATATATATATATATATATATATATATATATATATATATATATATATATATATATATATATATATATATATATCACATTAAAAAATAAATGATTTTTCATCAAGCAAGGATAATCATGGGTTATATAATTAATTTATTAACAATCAGAAATAAAGCAATCATGACAAACTGCTCATATGTGTAGCAATTTCTCAACATGCTTTACAGCTGCAGGATTACCTAATTAGTTTACGTAGTAGTTTAATTGTGTGTCTGAGTTTGAAGGTATTAAATTTTTTATTTGTTTTAACAAAAATACAAAGTGTATGTCACTAAGTGTCTTCACTGCATGATTATATCTTCAGTAAATGCATGCATAAGTTATTATGCACTCTGTGTTTATATATTCAATACCTTAAAGCTATGTAGGTCTACATTATAGGCTATAATGTCATATAATATTACACCATTTATAAAACAAACCTTTTTATCAGATGTTTTCTTCTTTGTGTTTTCTTCATGCATCGCGTCTGGATGCGTTGTATCATAAATGGAGCTTGATCTGTATTGTTTTGCATTATGGATTTTTGTGTTTGTTGTTGTGTTTATGATTTTAAGACTTAATTCAAAATTCTTATTAAAACAGGTAGAAAAACCTTTTACCAACGAATGCCAAATACAGAGACAAAGAAAGAGCAAATGACTACTATCCAAAAGAGAAACAGACTGTTATCTCACTGTGTAGAGTGGTGCAGATGCAGCATCCTTATCCAGTATCACTTCATCACTCCCCCCTGGCCTCTGCTCATTTTTGTCATCTCTACAAGCAGGGTGTTCCTAAAAATAATAAGGCAAAACTAGAGCTGAAACTAACAGTATCACATGTGTTTTTCTGGACAGTACACTTGTGCCCTTTTTTAGTCTTAACAGCACCATCTTGCAATCAAAGAAATTCTGGACAGTCCATCTGTAACTAAGTGGGATTAAACATCTTGCATAATAGCACATAGATCATCTTTTCTGAACTGACATTTACCGTTTAGTTATGAGTCCATAAATACTGATCAGCCATAACATTAAAACACCTGCATAATATCGTGTCGGTCCCCCTTGTGTTGTCAAAGCAGCTCTGATGTATTGAAGCATGGACACCACAAAGTCTCATAATGTGTCCTATATCTAGACATTGGTAACAGATCCTTTAAGCCCTGTAAGTTGCAAGTTGATGCCTCCATGAATCAGATTTGCTGCTCAGCACATCCCACAGATGCGCAATCGGATTGAGATCTGGGAAATCTGCAGACAAAGTCAACATCTTCAACTCTTTTTTTCACGTTCCTCAAATGATTCCTTAACCATTTTTGCATAGTACCAAGGAGCATTACTCTGCTGAAAGAGGCCACTGACATCAAGGGGTCTGAAACAATCTTCAGGCAGGTGGTAAGTATCAAAGTAACATCCACATGAATGTCAGAACCCTCCACCGGCCTGCCTTCTTCCCATAGTTCATCCTACTGCCATCTCTTCCCCAGGTAAATGATACACACACACCCAGCCATCCACCTGATCAAAGCTAAACACTGCATACCGGAAACACCCAACAAGACTTGGTGTTTTAGAGCTGCTCTGACCCAGTCATCCAGCTATCACTATTTGGCCTTTGTCAAAGTTTTTCAGATCTTTTCACCTGCCCATTTCTACTGCTTCCAACACATGAAAGACTGTTCAACTGCTGCCCAATATATCCCGCCCCTTGACAGGTGCCATTGTAATGTTTTAATTAATGTTCACAAATCCAGTGTATAACCCCTCATTGTTAGATTGAGTCCTTTGAGATGTACAGAAATTCATTGCCTGAACATTTACAGCATGAGAATCATCTAATTCAAGCATTAAAGTATACAAGAAAGCATCTGAAATTAAAGAAACTTACATTCAACGAATTAGAATAAATTTAATTACTGCAGTATGTTCTAATGTTTCTGCGACACAATGTGCAGCCAAGTTTTACCTTGTAGCTTTTTAATATGAGAAGTGAACCAGCAACACTGAAGATGAGCAGAATTCCTGAGAATGCCATCATTGTGATGATGGCACTGCCTAACTCCTCAGGTGGCTGCTGATAACCTTTGTCTGGAAAACAAAGAGTTGGGGTAAGCGTGAAGAAACAAGGAGGAAATAGAGAGAACGTAAGAAAGGAACTTTGTTTCTGGCTTAGTTTTTGCATTACAGCTTTTCTCTTGCTGAAAGTGGTAATTTCAGTCTTACGTTACGTCACATGCCCAAACTCACATGATTTTTCAAGAATTTCAAGATTCATACATATTCTAATACTTACAAAAGCTGTGACTAAGAAATTAGCATAAGTTACCAGTGTATTTCATTCATGGAGCAAATAGAATGTAGGACCAATCCTGGATGATCAATGATCTGAGTACTCACCTCTAACATGAATCACCAAATACACTTTCTGATCTGTATAAGAAAAGTAGTAATTGCCAGAACTGGAGCTATTGTGCATTTTGATACGTGCCGTCTCCAACTTTGTAGTTTCAAAAAATTCACTTTTAAGTTCTCGACTCCAAATTGTCCTGCTGCTCTGAGTATGGTACAATTTAAGTTTATTAGTGGTGTTTGCTGGGATGCACACGGACAGGTCGAAATGAAGAGTTTCTCCTGCTAGTGCCACTCTGATTCTGTTCACCATAGAGATCGTAGGTTTGGCTGGAGGGATGGAGGATAGAACATGGTGTTATTGAACCATCTGTGCTCTCCTGATATTTTCATAACTTATGGTTTCTAATTCAGCTTAAGAGGGTGTGGGTGATACAATACAATAATAAACATTAAATAAAACACACACTGTAATGACATAAATAAAAATCAACAATACCTTGAGTTTCCTGCCTAAAGCACAGAATTATGATCCAATACAGGACAGGCTGGGCTACATACATCCTGGAGCAAAATTTACATTTCCTTTCATGTGAAACAAAATTGGCCACCTTTTCATCAAAGCTCAGAAACAAAGTGATAAAGAACTGTCCAGACAACACGGCAAGTTAAACCATATTACATAAGAGTGGACGTTCACCGGACCCTCATAAGCACAATCTACTCAGGATGTAATGCAATCGGTGTTGCCAAATCTGTGGTTTTCTCGCGGAATTGGGTTACTTTAAAGTCCCCTGTGGTGAAAATCAAGTTATGTTGTTTATTCGTCTTTGTGGTGTTTATTTCATATGCCTTTAGACAAACCATGTGCCAATCCATTTATCAACACCATTGTGGAGTATTTTCTCCTAAAAATTAGTTTCCCAAAGGCAGTCAGAGAAGCAAAGTTTGTAACAGCCTTTTTTTTTTTTTTTTTTTTTTTTTTTGCTGCGTCACAAAATTCAACAACCAATTGCATCAAGGGCTCCTAGCGGGTCTAGTGAGAAGGCAGCAAGGTTAATCCGCTGTTCTGAAATATTCTGTGTCTGAGATATTTGGTGTCACTGGGGAACATACATGAATATTCATGAGTTGGGTTAAAGCGACTCTGTAAATATTAGTTTGTTGTCACTGAAACACACCTTTTTGAAAATCTTTTGTGATCCAGTGTAGAATGACATTATACTTCATGTATAATTGTTAATATGCAAAATAATTTATAGATTGTGTCATGGTTAGTGATTGTCCTAATGATTTACCTGAGGTATATGCTCCAATAAATGGGCCTAAAACTATTAAGTATTTTTATAATATTCTTTAATATTTTATATAATATTTTACCTTGAGAGTCCCTAAAATGTGTCGTTTAATAACTTTGCCAAAATGTATCTGTTGTGCCATAATAAAGTTTGTTATGATGATTATTCTGTGCCATTTCTAATCGTTTGCTCAATCATTCCAAAAAGTTTTTAATAACAAAGAGAAAAACTAAAACATTTTTTAGCCAAAATGATACATTTAATGGACAAAATAAAAGATTGTGCAAATTTCTTTATCCGTGTGATTTTTGTCTTTAATCACATGCTGCATTGTGGTGCACTGTGGTTCAGATAAAAATAATTTTGACTCAGTTGTGTGTTGGTCAAGTTGTGAAATCAGCAACGTTGCAGTACTTTAACACTGTTTTTCTTATAACAATTAAAATGTTTTACATTTTAATAACAAATGGCTAAATCAAACCATACCGTAATTTGTATATTTTCATTTTAAAGATAAAAGTAGATTCTTTTTGCTGATTAAAGAGCAACTGATTCTGTTAAAGTTTTATTAACAGATGTGGTGAAGGCATTAAATAAATAACATTTACAACACACCTGTATAAATATAAAATGCATGGTCATGTTTAAAAAAAAAAATCTACTTTGATTGTGTTTAGGGAGTGGCCTACTGATCAACACAAACAAGCATGTTATAGGATTTCTGTGGTAAGTAATATCTCTTATGGATCTAAAACCTGTTATAAATTCCTATATGAAAAACAAATGGTAAATAGAGAGTTATACACCACCAACAAACTCAATGAAATCAGTCTAAATGTTGGGAGAAGAAACATACTTCCAAAGTAGCCCGGAGTCAGGCGCATCTCTCGCACTGACAACCGCACATCACACGCGTATGATTTTAAATCACAAACTTAGCTGCATTTGACCACATATGGTTTAATTAAACCAATATTTCCACTTGCCATTGTCTATGTATCGCGTTTACTTCAGTTCGTTTAGTGAATCAGGAGGCGCTGGCTGGTGTGTGACTGAGTGGAGGCGGGGCTAATTTGCGTATTCATAGATCCGCGTATAGTAAATGAGGCAAGGGTGTAGAGTTGCATTCAAGCTATTTTAAGGCATGAGAAAATGTTCACAAGAAAAAACATAAAGGATACAATTTTGGACTACAAGGGGACTTTAACACTGTTGCCCTGGGTTGAAGTGCCCCCAATATCGTGATATTCAGCCCCTGGAATGCGAAATTTACAGGAGAAACCCCTCCAAAAACGTGTGTTTTACCCCGCAAAGCGACTTTTATCAGGGAACCCCCCTTGAAACATGATTGGGCTAGTTTTGAGTAGCAATTTGGAGGGTTTTGTTGCGAAAACCTGGCAACCCCCGCATGCAATCCTCAGAAACCACTTCCTCTCTCACTCCACAAGCTCACTTCCTTAATTATGTCCTTTTACAGAACTGTTGTTTTTTGGTTGGTATAATCAAATCTAGATCTAAACTTAAACGTTTTTTAAACAAGGTTTCAACACTGAAATGTAGTTTCTTTATATAATGTAAAAAATTAAGCTGAAGTCTTTAAAATGGTAGGCTCTTGACAGATGTAATAAAGTAGGGCTGCCAACACACGCAATTGACACTACTCACACACCACACGTCCATCTTTTTCACGTAGTGAAAAGCATCCTCTGCTGAAGGTAGCAACAGGATATTGAGGAAACAGAATTGGCAACCTCTCCGGTACAGTATCCTACCTATTTGTGTGTTTATGCTCTGCAGTCTGCAGAGCGTCAAAGGTTTCTATTTACAACATGTAGCGTTGAACAGTCCAATCATAGACATTTCTGTTGATTTCATGAACACATCTAATTGGCGATCCTCTGTAACGAAGCGTGACATTCATTATTCAGTGTAGAGAACATTATTGATTAAAACTGAACTTTGTGAGATGCGATGAACAGAAGTGAGATTTATTTTTAGTTATTATAAAAGAAGTGCTATTTGCGCTCTTTCTAGACTAAAAATTATCCATTCTGAATCTGAATAAAAATTTTGTTTTTGTGCTGATAAGAGGGCCAAAGGCCACATGCACATGCAGCAAACATAGGACAACATAAAAATCCCTCATCCAGTTCTCGCACTGTACATTGCTATTCTTGTTGTGGTAAAAAGGTATTTATTTTGCAGCATTGCAACAGTTCAATTCAATTCAATTCAAGTTTATTTGTATAGCGCTTTTTACGATACAAATCATTACAAAGCAACTTTACAGAAAATTAAGTTTCTACAATATTTAGTAGTAGCTTATCAGTGGTGACTGTCAGTTCATGTGCATATGGCAGAAATGTTCAGAAAAATCAATAAAAAGACGTAAACAAACAGACGATTAACACTATTAACAGCAATTTTGCAATCAAACTTATAGCAAAATGTGGTAGTTCTGTATGTTGTTTCTGGGTTAGCATCATCTGAGGTCCTCTGAGGGGCTGGCATCATCTCTTCTCAGGTGTTCTGGATCCAGACTGGAGCTTGTGTAAATCCTAGTTACCACGGGATGTAAATCCCGTGGCAAAGCAGAGAAACAAATAGAGACATAATTAGCGTAGCTGCTGTTCCAGCCAAGTAAAATTAATTTGTTTAACCCAAGCTAAAGAATAATAATGCACATTTGATCAGATATAACTGCAGTCCAAAATTATGAGATGCATTATTTGAATACTTGGCCAAAGAGGTGTGTTTTTAATCTAGATTTAAACAGAGAGAGTGTGTCTGAGCCCCGAACATTATCAGGAAGGCTATTCCAGAGTTTGGGAGTCAAATGCGAAAAAGCTCTACCTCCTTTAGTGGACTTTGCTATCCTAGGTACTATCAAAAGTGCAGTGTTTTGTGACCTTAGGGAGCGTGATGGGTTGTAGCGTGGTAGAAGACTAGTTAGGTACGCAGGAGCTAAGCCATTAAGGGCCTTATAAGTAAGTAATAATATTTTGTAACTGATACGGAACTTAATAGGTAGCCAGTGCAGAGACTGTAGTATTGGGGTAATATGATCATATTTTCTTGACCTGGTAAGGACTCTAGCCGCTGCATTTTGGACTACCTGTAGTTTGTTTATTGAGGATGCAGGACAACCACCTAGCAGTGCATTACAATAGTCCAGTCTAGAGGTCATGAATGCATGAACTAGCTTTTCTGCATCAGGAACAGGTAACATGTTTCGTAGCTTGGCAATGTTTCTAAGATGGAAGAATGCTGTTTTTGTAACATGGGAAATATGATTTTCAAAAGACAAGTTACTGTCTAATATAACCCCCAGATTTTTTACAGTAGAGGAAGTAACAGTACATCCGTCTAGTTGCAAATTGTAATCTACGAGATTCTGTGTAATGTTTTCTGGTCCAATTAGTAATATCTCTGTCTTATCTGAATTTAATAGGAGAAAATTATTGGTCATCCAATCTTTTACATTTTTAACACATTCTGTTAGCTTAGATAATTTAGAAGTTTCACCTGGTCTTGTTGAGATATATAGTTGAGTATCATCAGCATAACAGTGGAAACTAATCCCGTATTTTCTAATGATATTACCAAGGGGCAACATGTATATTGAAAATAGCAGAGGACCTAGGACAGATCCTTGTGGCACTCCATATTTTACTGGTGATAAATGAGATGACTCCCCATTTAGATAAACAAAGGTGGTAGCGATCGGACAGGTAGGATTTAAACCATCTTAAAGCCTGCCCTTGGATACCTGAATAGTTTTGTAATCTATCTATGAATATGTCGTGATCTATGGTGTCGAACGCAGCACTAAGATCAAGCAAAACTAGCAATGAGATGCAGCCTTGGTCTGATGCAAGAAGCAAGTCATTTGTAATTTTAACAAGTGCAGTTTCTGTGCTATGATGGGGCCTGAAACCCGACTGAAATTCTTCATAGTGATCATTTTTTTGCAGGTAGGAGCACAATTGAGCAGACACAACTTTTTCTAAAATTTTAGACATAAATGGAAGATTTGAAATGGGTCTGTAATTTGCCAGTTCACTAGGATCTAGTTGTGGTTTCTTAATAAGAGGCTTAATAGTTATTTTGCATAATTTTATAAAACACAGCACCAGTCATCCTATAATGTTGTCAGATGTCAGACAAGACTCTGCTGACAGGGTGTGTGTGTGTGTGTGTTTCTACTTAACCATATTTTGGGGACAAATTTGTACCCCAAAGTGAGCAAAACCTAACAAAATCACCAAAACCCTCCATTTGGGGACGTCCTCATTTGTAAAACTGGTATAAAAACAAAGGAAACAAAGTTGTTTTTGTTTTTTTTACATTTAAAAAATCTGGGGTTTAAAAAGTGTATAACTATCTGTATATAAAAACAAAAGTCTATGCCCCATTAGGTAGCTAAGTAAACGCGTGTGTGTGTGTGTTAACAAAACAACCCGAACCAACCCCCTTGGGAATTCTCACTTCAAGCTGAACTCAACCCTGGTTTGCATGCATAAACTAGTATGCCGGTCCGAATTCAGTAATGTGGTTTAAAAATGCTACTCTGTCTACTCTGACCACCAGGTGGCAGCAGAAGAGCGCACGATATTTTGTGAGCAAGCGCCTGACTCACGTCAAATAAAGAGGAGTTCCAAAATCATGAATTACGTAATGATTACATCACTGTTCAATATCAACAGGCTACACATAATTAGCGCCAGGGCAGATAAATCAAAAACAGCCTTCGTTTAGTATGCATTTAAAGTAAATATTACTGTATATGTAGAAAAAATAAATAATTTATGCTTTACAATTGATAACAGATAGAAATAGATTAAGTGTTATAAGTGAAGACGTAAAAAAGATGAACAAGAACAAAATACAGCCATTAATGTGGATATCACACACCTTACATATATGAAATAGTGGAATATTCAAGTTCCAAATGTATGATAAAGATAAAGAGACTAAGGCTGGGAGATATATGGAGAGTAAGGTGAAGAGAGGAGCAAGGAATTCAGTTAGAGGTGACAATTTGCCTTGTTTAATGAGAAACAGGTGCATGAGTGCCTTGTGACTTCTGAGCTGAAGTAAAGACATACTCATATACTGCAGGCAAGCCAGGCAAGAATGACCTCACATACCACAAAAACAGACCACGGTGAGAGAGACCGCAGATAGAGGCACAACAAATATAACATCTGGATACCAGGGAATAACAATATTTCCGGCCCGTAATGTCTTTCATCGTTTTATTTCTGCGGTCATAATGAGAGTCAAAGTCAACACATATAAGCATGATAGTATGGACTATAATACTACCAAAGCATTTAAGAAAAGGTTAATTGCTTTGTGTGTGTGTGTGTGTGAGAGAGAGAGAGAGAGAGAGAGAGAGAGAGAGAGAGAGAGAGAGAGAAAAAACATTGAAAGAACACTAAGAAAAATAGAAGAAGTAAACTTACATATTTATTCTGCTGTCTAAATTTATTAATTTAAACTAGGCTCCTGAATATAAATGACCATAAAATAGATTAAACATACTTTTTGGTAATTTTCCTGAATCCAGGAACCTCTTTTATATCTTCTTCTTCTTTTTTTTTTTCACTAAAGTATGAATAAGTCTCCATCAAGGTAAATGGTATAACATTTGACACATATGTTTCTTATATCAAAATATATAAGACAGATATAAGTCTGGACATTGTTTTGTACAGGTTTTACTATATTTAATTCAGACATTTATTGTAGTGGCCCACAAAAATTCACCCACTGTTACCATGGAAATAATACTGTGTAGAGACTGAATTATGAATGCAATGTTTTTAATCAAGAGCATTCCAACTGAAAAGCACATGCAAGTTGATGCAGTTGTTGCTCAGTGATGTTAAAGAGCCTTTTGATTGAATAACAGAAATCATGTGAGACCTGATTTGACTGCTCTATTAACCTGCTAGATTCTCTGTGTGTGTGTGTGTGTGTGTGTGTGTGTGTGTGTGTGTGTGTGTGTGTGTGTGTGTGTGTGTCCAGATTTGGCTATACTGAGAAACAGGTCAAAAACTGACCGATGAGGACATTTTAAGTGGTTATAACTATTTGAAATGCTCATAATGTTTGAAATGTTTAGAATGCTTCAAAATGTCAAGAGATTTTAGTAAGGGTCTGGTTTAAAGGTAGGACATTATAATTTATTGCGCATACCATTATGTCCATGAAAATTAATCACTATGAACTATATTAGGTCTGTTGATTGTGTGTGTGTGTGTGTGTGTGTGTCACTATAAGAGAAAAAGGGCAAATGATTGGAGGGAGAAAAACATCAAATAAACCTAAAGAAAAGGTGCACATCTGGAAAAGAGTGATAGTTTGCGAGGGAGTGAGAAGACAGAGCCCAACATATGGAGAGAGGGAGAGAAAGCGACAGAGGAGAGAAAGAATGAAAGAAAAAGAGATGCAAGAGAAAAAGAAGTGGGAGAGAGAGAAAAAAGAACAGAAGGGAGGGGCAGGAATAAGACAGAGGAGAGAGAGAGAGAGGTGAATGTGCACAGCATCATAGTTCTTATGCAGGGCAGACATAAGTTTAAGTTTTTGCAGACTGACTGTCAACAGACTTCAACACGGTGTTCAGAGAGAAGAAGTGGACAGGACGGCGATATTAGGCTACAGCAGAAGAGAGGCAGACAAAAAAAGAGAAAGGAAAGCCACATCTCATTCCCTGAAAAAGTAAGTAATTTGCACTTAACAAATTTGTACCATTAAAAGTAAAAATGTATTCTATAATATTTCACTTATTTGTCCTACAGTTTCACTACTCTTCTATTCCCCGTCTTTCTGCTGGATATAGCCTTCATTAATAGCAGAGGGGTCTGTGTAGACCTCACAAAGCATCAAAAATCGATTTTACAGCAAGTGCAAGAAATCAATAAATCCAAATATAAGTGGATGTATTTATATCTGTTGTGTTTGATTGATATTCCTATTGCATGTCAGTTCCTTCTGTCTGCATTTTAAAGCCTGCATGATTTGAAAAAATGGGTGAAATGGGTAAAAACTAAAAAGTGTGCTGATCAAACATTAATCCTGTGATTTTCGAGTTCCTGAGCACATCCAGATATCTGCTATGCCACAACATGAAACGGTTTTAAGAAAAGCCACTTTAGTGACTCACTCTGCAAAGTCAATTACTATGATATCCAAGTTCAATATTATGTAAAGCTCTCTGTCCCCTCTGGACTCTTTCTCAGTGTGGAGTCACTCCAGTTTCTCTTTGCTTTCCTGCAGCATTTCTCTGAAATTTGGTCATTTTAGTGTAATGATCAAGGTTTTTTTTTTTTTGCGGTTCTGCCTTTTCATAGTAATTTTACCCCAGAGCTCTCTCTCTGTGGCATTGACCTTTGTGGCTCCAGCACAAAGGAGATTTTCTTTCAAATAAGCTAATTGAGTTTGCTATCAGTTAGGTCAGTCACAAGACAATCAACCCATCATCCATCTCCCCTCTGTGTTCCTGAATGAACTCGAGTCATTTTGTGATCTGATCGTAGTCATTTAATAGAGTGGAAATACCCGACACTTGCGTGATTGTTCTTGGGAAGTGAAGAGCATGAGGTACTTTCCATGGATATGGCAAAAAGGCATGAAACCCATACAAAATTTAAAAGTAATTTTTTCCTTTTTCAAATGGTCAGAGAAGAAGGTGATTTGAAATGTGGAAAATAACATTGAGTTTTTTTACTGTTTATATACCATGATGCACAGAAGGATCAATGCGCTTGGGTGTAACCATTTTAATTGCTGTCAATGTAATAATAATATCTGGTAAATAAAAGTAGTTAGATACTGCAGAAAAAGTTATTTTTAAAAAGATAATCTAATATTTTATAATAGAAAAAAAGTATGGGGTTTGTGCCTCTAATTTAAATGCTAAATTCTAAAATAAATAAATTAATAAATAACAGGACAACAACAATAAAACAAAACAAACAAAAAAAGAGCCCTGAAAAGTACCATCAGTGGAATTATACAAAGAATATAGAAATTATGAAACATAGAGGATATGATCATATAAAAACGCAGGCCTCTGCACTGAAATTTTCCACAGTATCATCGGCCCCTAAAACACATCTGGCTGTTTGTCCTGGAAAAAAACAAAGTGCTCTTCCATGTGCCAGATGTATTGGCAGGGTAAAGGTTTTAATCTCTTGCCTTACATTGAGAGTGTTCTTAGTACTTGTTTAATTTTTTGATATTATTCCCTGCCTCTCCTTTAAACCTCAGTCATTTCTTCACCATGACCGTTTCGACAGCAAAGATTATACTGATGGTACCTATGGTGGTCATGGCGTTTTTGTCTCCATGCCTTGGAATGAGCAATGAACTGGATTATGGGAACTGGAACTACAGAGAAGGAGGTAAAGCAAATAAATAATATATAATAACCTGCTAGATTGTGTGTGTGTCTGTGTGTGTGTGTGTGTGTGTGTGTGTGTGTGTGTGTGTGTGTGTGTGTGTGTGTGTGTGTGTGTGCGTGTGCGTGCCCGCACGACTCCATTCTTATTGTTAGCTGAAAGTAATATCAATTGGTGTTAGGTGAGCATAATTATATTAATAGCAGCCATTTAATTTTTGAGTAAATCTGATGAAATTTGAATTTGAATTGATTCTGTGCATGCCTAGTACTTGTTGAAAAAGTTGCATGTCAAGTCAAGTCACATTTATTTCTATAGCACTTTATGCAATACAGATAATTTTAAAGCAGATTTACAGTGATAAACAAACAAACAAACAAAAAATTTATTAATCTGGTAAAGTTCTTCAGTTATGAAATGAAAACCATTTCAGCTGTAAAGCTGCCCTAAAAACAATACTGTCATTATTCAGCCCAATTTAGTTCAATGTTTATTCAGTTTAGTTCAGTAACTTTTAGTAAGTAACAGTATTTAAGTATTTTAAAGTAAAAGTATTACTTATGAAGCCAATTTGATTAAACTGTATAAAGCAGCTCTAAAGAAGATAATAGTGTCATTATTCAGCTCAGTTCTATTCAATATTGATTCAGTTCAGATATAGCGAATCAAATTATGAAACGAGATCAAATCAACTATAAAGCAGCTCTACAGAAGGCAATAGTATTGTTACACCTTGAGTCAATTCAGTAACAGTATCAATGGTGCAGAATTCATCAATATGAAATAAATTTGAAATCAGCTATAAGGCAACTCTTGAGAAGACAATTATCATCATCCAGATCCAATTTAGTTCAAGTTTTGTTCTCATCCAATAGAGTTAGTGCAGCCACTTTATATAATATAATATAATCATATATACCATATATCATACATAATATTACTGAATATTAGGTGTCTTTAAAACCTCATTCCTAAATGCGTCCATTCCAAAAATAGCTTCAGTCGTTGGTGTGTTGGCCTATGTGAAAATGTGAGTCAGTCTGGATTGGCTTAACGCCAACAAATTCATTCAGATGTACAGTTTCATGGATCTAATATTAATATACAAATCACATTGACCAATGTACACCAACTAACTCACCCTTACCTGTCAACCTAGCTAAAACAAAAATAGACCTCTCCTAATTCCACCCTTTAAAGTTAAAGCCCTGTAGTCCGGTGAAAGAAACCTGATTAAAACCATTCTGAAGTATCAGACAGCCTCTTGTCATGTGGTTGCCTGCCTTATTAGAGACTAACCTCATTGTCTTTGCCCTCACGACAGCGGAGAATGTGAACGTGGCTAACATACGCAGCGTGACTCGAGTGTTGGATGCCTGGGGCAAACGCATATTCAAAGATATTAAGACTCTCTTACACTCACAACCCAATGCCCTTCTGCCAGACTACTCCAGGTAACACACAGTGTTTCCTAATACCTGTACAAATTCATTGAAAACACTTTTTACTATGTTGTTAAAGTACAAAGCAAGTAAAGCAATTAGTGTTTATTTTTATGACATGCATTTTCGTACACTTAGAGTATATTAAACGAGCTCTATCTCTCTTTGCTATGTTCACTAAAGCTTTCTTGGCTTGCAAAAAAAGTTTTTTTGCACATGAAAGCTGGTTGTTGGACTGTTTTAAATGCAGCGTCCTTTGGGGGTTTGTTATCCTGAAGTCGGCAATTTAACAGACTTACACTGTAGCCCTAAGGAGATT
The DNA here is from genome assembly GCF_018340385.1 of Cyprinus carpio. NCBI lineage: Eukaryota > Metazoa > Chordata > Actinopteri > Cypriniformes > Cyprinidae > Cyprinus > Cyprinus carpio. Next base: position 28,662,119 of record NC_056572.1, read on the forward strand.
GTTTTCATGAAGCTGATTCTATGCTACAAGCATAGAAACAGCACTTCAAAACCCAGAAAAGGTTTTGTCAGTATCTATATCTGTATAACAATTATATTAGATCAAATTACATTTATGTAATGTATAAATACAGAGGTTACGCAAAGAAAATATATTTCCTTATGTATTAATGATCAATATATTAAATTATTTAAAGTATATTAACAACCATACAGAATAAGGTAACACTTTAGAATAGGGAAAAGAGTAACACTTTATTTTAAGGTCCAATTCTCACCATTAACTAGTTGCTTATTATCATGCATATTACCAGCATATTGGCTGTTTATTAGTACTTATTAGGCACATATTAATACATTATTCTGTATGACCACATTCTAGATCCCTTAACCCAATACCTAAAATTAACAACTACCTTACTAACTATTAATAAGCAGCAAATTAGGAGTTTACTGAGGGAAAACTCTTAGTTAAAAGTGAATATGTGTTCCCTATTCTAAAGCGTTACCGGGAAAACATATTAACTATTAACTAAGAGTTTTCCCTCCGTAAAGAAGTAGGTTATACTAAAGTAGGTCATACTAAAAAAGGTATTAATGTGCTTATTAGTACTAATAAACAGCCAATATGCTAGTAATATGCGTGCTATAAGCAACTAATTAATAGTGAGAATTTGACCTTTAAATAAAGTGTTACATAGAATAATATGTACTGAATAATACATAAGAAATTGCTGCATTTCATACAGTATATTGAAAATATTTGGCAATATATTTAGTTATATATCATAATGTATGTGATTTTTATATTCATTAATACACTTCATAATATATAGATATGAAGCAATAAATGTACTTTGTGCCTAAATATATTTGAACATATATGCACTAAACATATCTTGTCCAAAAACTTTAATATCTGTTTTCATTTAACACTTTTTTTCTTATATACCACTACAAATATTTTTATACATGAAATGTGTATGCAAACAATAGAGTGAGATAAAAGTTTATGAATACGTGTTTAGCCTGTAAATCCATGCATTAACTCATGAAAATTCAATTAATTTATTGAGGGTTTCAACAAATGTATTACATGTAAAAAAAAAAAATGTATAGTAATCTTCATTGCTATATATTTTTATTTGTAGCAAACATACTTGGTCCATGCAATATTGCAGCATATTAGAAACAAGCACTATTTTCTCATATATAGTTTGCATTATATTCTCCAGTAGGCTATATTGCCCAATTATGTGTATTGTAATACTGTAATGATCATCTAATGCGTTTACATAGAAAAATAAGTAAAACGCATAGAGCAACTAACAACGCCAGAAGAAAGAAATTTGCAGTAGTCTATCCTTGAAAATGTTACAGACGAGATTAGCTACAGAGAAGAGTAAATTGTGGGGAAAAGGCTTTGTTTTTCTTGTTATTATTCGTGAAGCGGCAGGATCGGACAGTTGTCATAATGTGGTGTACAAAGGACTCGTCATCCTATGGCATAGAGCGTTTTAACACACCTGGAGGCAATGGCGGTGTGACCTTTTGTGTATTTGTGAGGCAGGTCTTGGCTAGGAGGACCAGAAGCACAGCCTTGTCATATTAAACTACGTCCTGTTAATGTATGTTTTTCGACTTTTTCTGATGCCTAAATTTTAGCACACTTAAACAAATGTGAAGTTTCCTTATTCACATTAATAATGCATAATTAATACAAAGTTTCTGATATTAGTAGTGTCTCTTTTAGAGGTCTGACTTGGTACATTGATTTTTTGCAGTGTTGACTTTGAAAAGTGTGTGCCAATCCCTAACAAAAGAAACACACTCCTTTTCTCTCTCGTAGGCCTACAGATGTTTCCGCACATACATACAAACATAGAAACCTCTTCTATCTCGCCCCATTTCACACTCTTTTCTTTCTCACAGGGTTCGTCCTCTCTCTGAGTCCCTAAATGATCTCTTCAGAGAAGTCTCCCACTTACAGAGGCGCATCACAGATCTTAACAATCGCCTAGCAACCCTGGAACCCTTCCTCCGTCATCATGGTTACCGTGAGGAGGGGGAGCAAGGAGGGGATAGCAAAGAACGGGCTCCTCAGAGTGTGGGACCGAGTCAAGCAAAGTATCCAGGGCGGTACATGGTTCGAGTGGTCCGTCCTGCGAACAGGGTAGTGAGAACCAGACGAGTAAAAGTGTTCAAAAATGAAAATGGAAGGGTTAAATCGAGCGAGAGTGAGAGGTAGAGGGACAGATGAAACATTTGCAGATATTATAATCAAATACATTAATGTTATTCAGGAAACATCCTTTATATTATGGACATATAGCCTATAATTCACATATTAGAAAGGTTAGTATACTATACAAGTGTGCATTCATTTTTTTTTTTTTTGTCTGTACTCCTTCACGTTTGGGTCTCAAAGGTGCGATTAAAGTTCCCTGGCAGAAAAGCGAATGCTGGGAATGTTGATTGTGGAAAACTTTCCCAGCAGGATAATACCAAATGAGATTAAAAAAAAAAAACCTTGAGAGTAAAAACATACTCCAGCTCTTTCCAAACAAGGATAAAGTCATATACAATCAGTTATTATTTTTTTGTGGAGAATCTTCAGTTGAATCATTGGTATCCAGAGATGTGTGTGACAGGAATAAAATCAGGTGAATAAATGTTAATACTTTACAATATAATTCTGTCAATGTTTTTAATTTTTTACTCATTTTTTAAATTGTGCTTAAATATTGAACTTGATGCAGGGGTTGGCTGACACAATATTAATTCTCTGTTGAATATCTCTGATGGAAAATATTAAGATAACCTAATTACAAATTAAATCCTTAGTTCTGGGTAAACAAAACCAAACACGCTACTTAATTTTGTTAATTATGTTAAAGGGGTCATATGATGCGATTTCAAATTTTCCTTTGTCTTTGGAGTATTACAAGCTCTTGGTGAATAAAGAAGATCTGTGAAGTTGCAAAGACTAAAGTCTCAAATCCAAAGAGATATTCTTCATAAAATTAACACTCGTCCACACCGCCTCCTGAAACGGCTCGTTCTAACTCGCCCCCACATCTCTACGTCATTATGTGGGAAGATATGCATAACGCCGCCCAGATATTCACGCAAAGAAAGAAGGCATAACTTTTATTCTTGTTGTAGTATTGTTGTTGCCGCCGCCGCCATGTTGTATAGACGCTGTGTGTTTCACTGTGAAAGCGAAACTACTTTATTTGGCCTTCCAAAAGAGGACGATATCCGCTTTGTCATGCCTGGAGCTGATCCGTGCTGGTCACTGAGGAAATAAATCAACTTTGCACTGTGGATCGCAGAATCGGCTTTCACCGTGAACGAAGCGGAGTCCAGCCAGTGGTCGTCACATGTGGTTGCTGCAAGCACAAGGTACGCTTCTTTGTAGAATCCTCCTCAAGCCGCCTGACTCTGCTCACTCAAGCCGGCCGCGGCTCACCCTAGGCCTCCGGCCTCTGCTCACTGAAGGCTGCAGTGTGTGATGCTGTTTCGTTGAGAAAGCGAACTACTGTTTTTGCCTTCCAAAAGAAAACACAACTAGAAATCATGTTTACATCACGTTTATAATGGGTTTTATGTTTATGTCTCGTCGCTCCGGCCAGACAAGACATCACAATATGTTAAGAGGCATAACATTTCCGTCACACGCTTGAGGCATTCGACCAATCACAACGCACCGGATAGCTGGCCAATCAGAGCACACCTCGCTTTTCAGAGCGATGAACTTTGTAAAAATCTACACATTTCAGAAGGCAGGTAATGAGGAGAAACAATAATGTACAGTATGTGGAAAATAATGTGTTTTTTTAACCTTAAACCACATAAACACATTTCATTACACCAAATACACAAAATAATGTTCTTTTTAGCAGCATCATATGACCCCTTTAAATTATGTTATGCAATTTGGGTTTGGTTGGCACAGTGCTCAATGGGAAAGAAATATACAGAAAATATCAAAACCATGTCTGCATTTGTGATTGGAGAAATGGTAAACAACAAGCGCTAGGCTCTAGTTTACACTGCTCAAAACTCGCGGTTGAATCATCAGTGGCAAATTCTTTAAATATAAAAAACTTACAGTCTGTGAGTCAGAACAGCTGGCAAATCAGGAAACATAAAATGCGTTGCACACATCTGGATATTTGGGTTGAACTGTTCTTGAACAGTGTTGTAAATACAACTTAACCACTGATTTCTAGTCGTATCCTCTTTTGGAAGGCCAAACAAAGTAGTTTTGCTTTCACAACGAAACACAGCGAACAATGAAACACACAGCATTTCCACAACATGGCGGCATGGCAACAACAATACTACAGCGACAATAAAAGTTATGCCTTTCTATCTTCTTTGCATGAACATTTGGGCGGTGTAATGCAAATCTTCCCATATCGTTACATAGACGTGGGGGAGTGTTAGAACGAGCCGTTTTGGGGGCTGTGGTTGACTCTTAACTTTTTTAAAGGAATATCTCTTTAGATTTGAGACTTTAGTCTTTGCAACTTTACAGATCGTCTTTATTCACCAAGAACTTGTAACACTCCAAAAAGAAAGGAAAAATTGAAATCGCATCATATGACCCCTTTAAAATATAGGTTCCCATCTCTGTGTATATATGAGCAGTGTCCTATTATATTAGCACACATTAACTCCTGCATACAAAAAAAGCATGATTACTAAATATCATTCACATATGCACTTTCACACTGTCTAATAGAGAACAGCATTATGCAGCTCACTAATGACATCCATTCCCCCAAATAATACTGAACACTAATTATGAACATCTGCATTGGGGAACACGATCGCTTATAATATAACTCAACGCATGCTATCTAGAACAGACTTTTTGTGCTTTTATGTAACAGTCAGAATCATAGTAGTGTAATTTTAACAGTTGAAAATACGAACCATCGCGCCACTATTCCTTCAGATGTGATCAAGATGAATCTGGGGTGTGATGTGACTCCGGCCGCGTGGTGGCAGCGTTGCGTCGGTTAGTTCACCGCTCGCTACTTTGACAGGAGTGAGTGCTTAAGTCTGTGGGCCACTGTTTTTGGTCAACACAGGACTTGAGACGTTTACCAATATCGCTTCAAAGTCGGCATATTTGCTAGTGAGGAGGTGAGACAGAATATTGGTACGTATGAACATAAATACGACTAGCAACTGACGTAAACGAGAGTCTGTTATATATCTTTCTTTAAATGAACGAGAAGGCTGCTAACGTTACTTGTCGTCTCTCACTAATTACTTTCCTTAATCTTTCCATTCACGACTCCCTCTATCTGTGTACCTGTCAATCCTTCCGTCTACTTCCCTGCTTGCGTTCAGCTCTCTTCGTCTTTTTTCTCCCTGTCGCCATGGACACGTGTGGGGGTGTTGCACATCATCTCTACTTGCTGCTTCTGTGTAATATGTTGTAGCACCCAAACCAAGACACAGTATACTTCACAAATCTTTCTTTTTCTCTCTCTGTCTTCCTCCCTCCGTCTCTCCCTCTCTCTTTCTTTCTTTAAAGGTCCAGTTGCTAGGTAACAGTTAATTGTCAAGAAATAGTTACATGTGTTGCAATGTATTCTGTGATTGGCTGCTTGAAGGAAGCATGTGAGAGAAAGAGAGAGAGAGAAAGGGGAATGAAAAAGAGTGGGGGAGTGAGACAGGAATAGAAAGAGTAGGTTTGTGAAATATTGAATTGCAAATGGTTTTAAAATAAACAGCTATTACTTTAAAAATAAACAGCATGTACAACGTCCTTATGATTAAAAACAGCACATTCATACGGGAATCAATAATCAGAATATGTCTGACATGAATCGATAGATACAGAAATGAGAGTTCAGTTCAGTGACATCAGTATTTGCTCGCAGTTTGTGCATGATGCAGTGAACCAGACGTATCCAGGGCAACACCAATGGCTAATAAGCTCTCATTCACGTTTCATGTACGTAATGTCACGAAGCAAACCCAAGCTTGTGTTGAACAGTCAGTGTAATATCAAATCTGCGCAAAGGGGCACATACATAAGAATCACATTTCACATAATAACAACTTGAAAACCAAGTGAGATTCATTCATATGGCACATGATGACAGAAAAAAAAAGGAGTGTCACCATTTCTTCTCAGATTCTCGCTGCTGGAGATGTATGGAAAACACAGAAGGACTATGAGGCTTGAGATATCTCCCTTTTATTTTGTTTTTAGTCAACACTGTTTTGTACAAAGAGACAGAAGAATATATCTTAGCACTTATTTTCACACTGTGTCTGTATTCTCAATAGCTTAAGTATTGTGAAATGTCTCATTAAATTATTATTGTAGTCTTAACACATGTAATCTCTCTATACAAAAACAGAAAAAAGAAACCATTTTTATCATATTTACAGAATCTGTACAGTTCTGATCCATAAGTAACATTTAAAATAAGTGATTAAAATACAAGAAAGACAGAATTGAAGACAACAAAGGTGTCATTTTTGTCTTAAATTCTGATTCTCGGATGCTATTAGAATGGCACTGTGCTCCTGGTCCAGTGGTCTAATAAATTTCCCCATGTGGCTATAAAAAAATCTTCCAGACAAAAATGTATCTCAAATTTCATTATTTTAAATATTTGTCTCCATATATTAAAAGGCTATGGAAAGGGGATGTAATTATTTACAGCAGACATAATAGATAACCATTGCACTGTGCTCTGTTCCTTTTCATACACATACACATACACACGTGCACAGACAAATGTGCACACACAGACACCTGCGCGCACACATGCCCACTCGCATACATAGGTAATCAAGCATATGATTTCAGATACACCTACAATCATATGTGACATACCTTACTGGGGAGAGCATTAAAATAAAAACTACTGCTGCCTTATCCTATCAGTCATCAAGAAGGAGATTAGTTCAAATGAGAATGAATGAGAAGGGAAATAAAACAATCAAATAACACAGAACACTGGCTACTATCCCTCCTGTCCTTTCCGCCCACCTCCATTGTATCTTCTGCTGAAAATGTCGTCTCACATTAAACCTGTGTTTATCAAATGATATTAGTGTGCTTTTACAAGGCCACATCTTTAAAGTGTGAGTTAAATGAAAGATTAAACAGGAAAGCTTTTCAGGAAGAGCAAAGTCATATTTCCCTGACACTCACACACCCACTTAAACAATACTACTTATACATAGTACTATTACTAAAAACTATAAGATCGACTTTCCGATAGAAACACAGAGATTGACAGGAAATGCAGTGGACTGTTATCACATCTATAGCTCTTAAAGAAATGGCACACTGTTATGAGATATATTTAAAGGATTTACTAAATAAAACTAAAATGAGAAAAGTTGACCAAAAGTTGATAAAAATCATCTTAAAGGTACTTTAAAAACATGGTTCCATGCAAAGAAAGGTATTGTGAGAGCAAGTGAAAAAACTTGTGACAAAGGCACAATTAGCCTTACATGGACCCAAGATTGGTCTTTAAAATTATGCTTAACTAGTGGCAGTATTCCTGATGAAATCACCCAAATTTGGGATTGCCTGTCAATTTCTCTAATGAGTTATTATTCCATACATATCCATTTTCAAAGAGCTTATCAGTTCATTAAACTCACCACATCTATTGTACACCCCGAACCTGTATGATGCAAAATTTATCAACATATTGCACCCACAAAGAGCAGGCATGATATCTAAATAAACATAAATGAAACACTAAAGATATGGCAATAAATAAGTAAAAGACATGCATGCTCGTCTTTAACACAAATTCTCACACAAAGATAACTGAGTCAAAAAAGAATGTGGCAAAAAGTTAAGATAAAATTCACAAATCGATAGCTATACATCAGTTATAAACCAAATAATATAAATATTGTGCTTAAAGTGGAGATCTGTTTGGCTAACAGTTCATTCACAAAGAAAATGTATGAACAGAATCTGCAGTAAACACAACAAACTTCAAGTAAAGGATTTTATCTAAGCTGAGGGCCAAAAATCAACAAAAGACCATGTCTTCAGACTACCTTGCCATGAATTCATTCCTTGTTTAAAATTTTTTTAAATTAAATTAAAATGTAAAAAAAGAGAAAGAGAGTCCTACTTACAAAAAACCCTCACATGGCTCTTGTTTCTCCAATTAAATGAGTTCAGTGGTTTATTGATTTAGGTAATTAGACAATTTAGTTAAATGATATGTTTCTTTTTGACTGTGCCCATCCAAAATTCCTGAGAAATACCTTTACTTCATATAAGTGGGTATTAAAATGGCAAATTACCACCAAATGTATATGGGAAATAGCTGGAGTCATTCCAATCATTATCATGTTTTATGTTGTTAAAAATAAAAGCACTCTGACTGGCATAAACTGATGTATCTAAAAAGGTTCACATCTGCTGTAAAGGTGCAGTAAAGGATTGTATTAGTCTGAAAAACAATAGGGAGGATATAGAAAAAATTCTTAGTGTTTATCCATACCATTGATTTTTATCTGATAAATTTTGCAGCACAGTTGGATTGTTAACCTTAACTGTAATTTCTAAAATATCATCTAACCAATATGGGAAAACATAAATCCGTAGAGTTACATCCTTTCTGTCTTTTTACTGTACAGAGTGGAAAAAAAATAATATTTACATAACAAAATGCAAGTGTTTGCTGAGAATCTTGCAAAAACCCTACATACTGTGCACATACTTTCCCTAAGGAAAGTCCAGATAAGCATATCCATTACTAAATGCATTCTAAGAAGAAACAAATCCATGAGACTTCCTCAAAAATGGGGGAAGGTGGAGAAAAAATTAATTAATCGATATTTGTTTCAATATTATAGATAACACCATACAAATGTAACGCCCCATGTCTTAACTCAGGAAGGATACTGTGCACTGTACAATGCTGTGCAAACCTCAAATATCCTACATTCCTAGAAGCTATTAGAATGATAATTTATCTGGTTCTCTTTAGAACCTAGTTCTAAAGATTAATACTATGAACATATTCAGCCTACTTTACGTCTCCTCAATGGTGGATATTCCATATCAGTGCTTATACTGTTAAAAGGAAGTTTCTAGAATAATATGAATCAGCCCATGATAAGTCTATGTGCAGTGACCAGAAAGTTACCATGGCAATATGACCTGTAAATCAGGCATTCTGTAAGTCTTGGTAAGGCACATAACGTGCTGTGTATTAAACCAATGTTGTTCTAACAAACAGAACACTATAAAATAAAGTGATAAGAATACATTTCCTTCACAATGATATCTCAAGTACAGATGAAGTACTTTGCAAATCATGCCTTGCACACACATTTTACAGCACTCCATACTGGTAAAATAAACTTGAATAACCAATAATAAAGAAACTTTATGAAATCCAAGTTTGTCTACAACTCCATTAACAATCAAATAAGCTCAGTTGACAAATCAAAAAGCCTCCCGCAAAGTGGTTTGTTAACTAAGAACTGAAACTACAGTACAAATATATAACAGCATAAAACATCCAGAAACCAAGCCCAAATTAAACATCATAAACATTGTAATAATATATAATAATATTATTATAAAGAACATTATCAATACAATTATTGTAAGTTTTACCCTGTTGCTTAAAAAGAGTAACTGATTTCCATCCACAATTGTACAAAGGATTGTACATGGTTGTCTCCATCTGGATTGGCCGCTATTTTGATGTTCGGAGCAGGGAAATAGTGGGATATACAAAAAAAACATGAGAATAAAAGAGAGTAATAAACAGGTTTTTCCCCCTTATCTCAACTTTTCGACAGTGGGCAGGTCCCCTCGCTCTATTTACATACGTATGCTTGGCAGCGCATGATCCGCATAACTTAATGAAAACATGAGTCAGTTCCTTAAATATGGTTTCCTCTTCTTTTTGTGAGCATGGAGGAACTAATTACACACTGCCTTTTCATCAGTTTTCTCTCAATCATCATTCCGCATATCCGTTGGCTTCATTTCTGAATTTCTATCTGTTTCTGACTCCCCTCTTCAGACATCAGACTCTATACTGGAAAGCTTCTCGTAAACATGTCCGTTGCTCGATCCATTAAATGGTCTCTGTCCTTGACCCATTCCTAACCCATCCCTTGCTGACAGCAGCTTGTTGTTGCTAGGTCCTCCACCGTGGTGGTTGCCAAGGGGCCCGCCCAGACATAGGTCCTTGGGGAACCGAGGGGCCACATTGGACAACACCCCAGAAGTTGCGGAGGCAGGCAAATAGGAAGTCACCCCCATGGAGCCCCGGAATTCAGCCCGACTGTTGTTGAGAAGCTGTTGTTGCTGCTGCTGTTGTGGCGTCTGTTGCTGCTGCGGCTGTGCCTGCTGCTTTTTGATGTAGTATGATTTGGCGCCATGTAATAGACACTGGTCATCGCCGAAGGTTGGGATGAATGGGTTCTGGTTCACCTTATCTGGGTAGAGAGATTTAGACAAGGAGTAAGTCCCGACCCCTCGGGTACCGCCCACACCTCCTCCCATCATGCCTCTATCCCTGTCCCTCATGTCTCTCTCACCCACGGAGCGACGGTGCAACCCACCTTCACCCCCACGGAATAAGCTAAATGAAGAACCCCCACCCTTCCCTCTGTCCCCAAAATATGATGTCTCCCGCTCCCCTCCCGCATACTGCTCAAACATCTGTGCGTAGGGGCTCGCACCATCCATGTAGCGGTCTTTGTCTTTTAGGCTCACACTTCGGGGTGGAGGAAGCATTGATGCTCCGCCACTGCCTCCAAACCCACCCATCCTGCCCGCCCCTTCCTTCTGCAGGTCTACAAATGTGTCATAAGAATGCTGCCTGCGCAAAACCTTACCACCTGGGCCAAATTTCCGCCTCTGTACCTGGGTTTGGGCCCCTGTGCCTCCCCCTCCCTTTCCACTCTCCAGAGGGTGCTTGCCCCCAGTTTGATCCAGGAGGAGGTGGTTGTCCTCACTGATGTCATACAAGTTGCCCGGTTTCTTGCACGAATCACATCGCTTGCAGGTGGCTGAACTAGGGCGGCTTGAGATTTGTCCACTCCCTCCACTGGTTCCCCCTACTCCCCCAGCAGCTGGATAGCCCCCAGCCCCGCCTCCCCCATGCATGCAAACTGGCTTGCTTCCTCCACTTCCAACCCCTCCACTGTGGCAATTGCGACATTCCCAATCCCCTCCAGCCAACCCTCCCACCCCTCCGATGCCCTTTTCCCAGCATGCATGGCCCTGTTGCCCAGGTGATCCTCCTCCCATTCCACCCTTACATTCTGTCTTCTTGGATTTACCTTTCAGGAAATCTTCCATGGGAACCAAACTAGTGCATGCTCCCCCAGCACCACCGCTACTAACTACTCCACTGCAACTGCCTCCGCCCAGTCCCATTCCTCCACCCATTCCTGGAGCATCATTTAAATCCAAATGCTCCCATGGGGTTGCCCCTTCCTTGGCTCGTAACTGGTCCACATAGAAGTCCCTCAAATTCTCTTTGTCTCTGAATAGATAGGAGGTGCAGTTACCACCTCTCTGGCTCTTGCGCTCCACGGGTGGGGTGGCTGAGCGGTGGGCTTGTGTTGCTGGATGATGGTGGTGATGATGATGGATTGTATGGTGGGGTCGTCTCCTGAAGCCAAGCTCAATTTCATCCTGCTCACGGCGAGACTTGGCAGAAGCAGGTCTCTTTTTTAAACTGTCCCTGTACTGTTTGCGCCGTTTGCCATACCCTTCGAGGTTCCCATAGGTCACGGTGTGAGTGGAAATATCGGACACGTCGGATCGAATGTTTCCATCGTCCCCTCCTGATCCCACCCCACCTCCCCCGCAGTACCTGTCATGTCCTGCAATAAACCCTGAACTGGATGCCCCACCCTTGAAGGAGAACTTTCCATATAGATCAGGCAGGCCAGACTTGAAGCTTGACTGGGTTGGGTGACCCGCGATCAGGTCAAACTTTTCCCTGTTCCGATGTGTCAGCGACTGCCGTGGCTGGGTGGTGAAGATGGGCGCTACCCCTCCCCCTAAGCTGTCACAATCGTACCCACCCTCCAATGAACTGGCACTCCCTAAGCTACGAGGTCGATTAGGCAGGGGACCCGACATACCGAGAGCCAGTTCGGATCCCGTGCCCCCATGGTGGTGTAGGTAATGATCCTGGTACAGGTTGCTGTCCTTCAGGTGCAAATTCCCAAAAGTCCTCTCCACTTCGCTTACATAGTCGCTGAACATGTTATCCTCTGGCAGGTACGGTGGAGGCTTGCAGTCATTGTGGCCTACTAGGCTGCGCCGGTGTTCACTGATGTCATAAACGGCTGACTCACGATGGCTGTAGTCCAATGCACTGCGAGGTGAACCATTGACCCCAGGCACAGAGGTCATGTTTTTGGCCGTACGCAACAAACGGAGAATGTTGGAGTGGGTGTTGTTCATGCTCATGTTCATAGTGGCTGATGGTGAGTTAAGGGCTGATTTGTTCTCTTCAATCTGAACACCATGGATGCAACTGTAGATGCCCTGTTGGCCAGATAAAATGAGGGAAAGCAAAAACAAAAGAAAGGAGAAGGAACAAACAATGTGGGATTAGATTATTGTTTAATGAAAAGTTTAATTAGCAGCAAACATTTTCACAATTCTGATGCTTCTGATGCAATTCTTTCTAATTCAGATTCTGATGAAAATATAACAAAATATATTCAAGAAAGAGAAACGGTAGAGGCAGTAGAAGTTCTGATTAATGATAACAGTGTTGCAGTAACTCAGGTTTTGACTGCCTATCAATGTCTTCAATCAGTGTGATTAAATTTCAGCTGACACCACTGTGTCTACTCCTCTGTGTCTCTCCTTCATCACTGCCTTGACAAATTAATTACACAATATTCTAATAAACCTCTTCAGCTCATTTACCAGTGATGCAGATTTACTGCATTTTAGTCCATTTATCTGTGTAGTTTTGGTTGTATTTTATCAAACTCATTTTTTAAAGGCAAATGTGTTATTGTAAAACTAGCTTGAAGTCAAAATACTTCAATATCTTTTAAACTGCTGGGTGCTTCCATTTATATCCAGACCTATAAATGTTGTGATGCACTATAATGAAATGTCTATTTATTTACTTACAAACCATAAAAACCATTTCATAACAAACGATGCATGAAAAATAAGTAGAACAAATAGAAATCTCTTCAAAACATTTCAAAGGCTAAAGGTTACGATTCTACTGGCGGTCCATCCCTCTAGTGAGGCAACATGTCAGAAATGTTTCCTGTCTCGCTCTTAGTCATGCTTAGTGTCTGTCCACTCTTGTGTATTTTTACCTCCTCTATTTATGTTCCTCTTATCTTCTCTATCTTCTGTCTTTTTTAAGGTTTTTTTCAGGTCATCCTTTCCACTGTGACTCTTATTCTCATTCATCTCCAGACCCTTTAATCCGATTGGGTTAGAACATATTCTCCATTCAGTGTTATCTCATTTCTCTTTCTCTTTCCTTCTTTCTCCTGAGAGGTGCCTTTCTCTCCCATTTTGTATGTTGTTTTTCCCCACTCTATTCATTTTAGATTCTTCTTACCTCCACACAGCTAGTGTTTAAACATGCATCTGCATCTCAAAGGGAAATATATCTAGTAAGAAAATTGTTTTACTATGTCTGTACTTGTAGCTGAGGAAACTGGTCATACAATTGCCCTTGTGGCTAACAGACTATAGCAATCATTTATCCTTTTAGCCTCAATAATTTGTGAACTCAGGTAAACCCAGGTTTATGTTTGAGTCACTTGCCAGTTTGGTCACATAAATTGATATTTACTCTCTTTGTGTTCATCCCCACATTTATGTGGGTCATGGCACCACTCCAAATCGCTTGAGGCATGATTTGGTGTCCGAATGTCTAGAATGAGAGACTGATGCTTTGCCTTTTACATTTACATTTAAGATATTTTTCACATCCTTTAAATTTATCTTGTTTTAAACTTGAAATGAAATATTTTCTAAATGTATGTTAATAGATCTTACTGTGAACAATTCATACTTGCTTATGTATGTTTTTTTTATTTTTTTTTTTTACTTTTGACCTTCAAAATATCATAAGACTTCTCCAATAATGCAGACTGCTTAAACCTCACTCCCTGCAAGCTCAAGTTCATCTGCTGCTACTTTTGTGTGCAACGCCCTCATCTCTTAATCCAGTCAAATAACGATGCATAGAACGAAGTCCCTGCCTGCACTGTTTTCTATATATTTTTTATTTTTTGGACATTTGGATGTACGTCACAGTCCGGAAACAAGATCAGTCACTACTTTCATCACAAATTTAATGATAGGGAAAAAATTTGACTGGAAAACAAGACAGATTCCAAAGAAGAAAATGATAAGCAGTATAATATCTCTCTTATCTGCGCTCCTAATCTCCAATGCTTCACAAACTCAATAGGCTGTTGGCTCCAGAATAATAGTGAAATCATCCTTGGTGTTTGTTTGCTTCAGATTCAAAGTGATTTAAGTTCAAAAGTGAACCTTCCACTCACCCTGCTGATGGAGAAGGTCATGCCGGGCTTGCCTGAGCACACACCCATAAAGCAGAATCGCAGTTGCCAGTAGAAGAGGTGCTCTGCAATGAATGTGATTAGGGACAGGGCCATTGCAGCTCCCAGCATGTAGAACACACCTGCCATGTTGTCTACATCCAGCTGACTGCTCATCACTTCATTTTTCTCATTGTGGCAGATGCCAGTCAGCCACAGGGCCTCAAGTTCCTCCATCTCACCTTCAAAGAAGGACAAAAAAAGATTGCACTTTCTAGCATTTGAATGTGGGTTAGAAAGAGAGTGATTGTTTGTGCATCTTTGAATTTTTACTTTCTGCCTCTCCAGCTGTGTGTTTTGTGTGTGTGGGCTTTGAGTGCTCTCAAGCTTTACTGTTAGCAGACGTATCTGTTCACGTTTGTCTATCCCTGACGATTTCAATGCGTTTCAGCACTGCATTTATTTAGAGCCCCCACAAAACTGTGCACAGTAAACAAATTACGGCCCCTGCGAAGTGTAACATTTGTCATGACGGATTGATCCAACTCATACACACTGGAGCTCTCTTCTCATTAATGATTGCTTATGGGAGTCACTGGAGATTTGGTTCCCAGCTCTAATAAGGGACCTAAGGGGCCTGACAGCCCGCATAGGATGGACAGGATCAAAATCCAAAACACCATTTTCTGTTCTGCAGGTCTGTCTTAGGGACAAATGCAGATACACACAAATGTACTTTTTCTCATACTCAATAATTCAAACTATAAAAAATACACACACATGCAAAAGGATCCATCCATTCAGTGGCTGCAATTCTATGTCACACTAGGGACTGTAGTCGGTGACTGTAGCCGCGTTTCCACCACTGGAACTTTACCCAGGAACTAGGGACTTTGGGCTGGTACTTGGTGTGTTTCCACTGCAGGAACCAGGATCTAAATAACGTTCCGGGTAAAAAATGCCCCTCTGAAAGTCCCTGCTTGCGAGGTAGTACTTTTTCAAAGGTCCGGAACGTTCGGGGGTGGGACTTGGGCGCTAAACATGCTGATTGGTTGAGTTCACGCAGCATTGTGATTTCAACCACCATTTATTCAGATAATTTTCAAAATATTACTGTTATTGTATCATAGGGCTGTGCAATTATTGAAAAAATGGTTCGATTACGATTTTGGCCTCCAACGATTATGAAAATACAATAATCGAGATAAAACGATTATTGCGCCCCATTCCACAGCGCTGCGCTTTCGTTCCTCCATAAAAGCCCAATTTCCAATGTGAAAACCAGTAAAATCATGTAACTTGACATTTGCAAAATGGTACGTGCTTGATTTATCGAAGTATATTCATTCATGTTTTCAAAAGCATGAAACAGAACTTGCGCTGCTCCTCAGGAAGAGATATCCGCTTAGAGACGGAACAGAACACGGACATGTAAAGTCATCTTTTAGGTCAAGGTACGTGCGCGCCTAAACGGTCAAATACACAGAAAAATGTGTCAAAACGTTGATGATTATTCATATATACCTTCGTTTGTCATGTAATAAATGAACGTAAAGACTTGAGAATGAAAATACGCATGTAACAGTAATTTGGATCTGTGCGGGTCTTAAAGTGACAGCGGGCTATGTTTTATTTTAAATTTGATTATTAATTTCTGTAGTAGGCTGTACCACGCAACATGAACCTTTTCATATAAATTGCAATAAATACAAAACTAGAGCCAAACTAAAACTGAAATGAGACATTAATAATAAATAGTATAATGAATAAATTAAATCATACTGCTTTGAGACTTGCATAAAAAACATTAAAGTACAGTTTGTTTTGTTTGTATCTTTTTATTCTATTGTATTTGTCCTTTTATATTTTATTACTGACAGTTAAATTTTTTTCAATAATTTTGAGGACTTTTGTTTATTTGAAATTCTACTGGTCTCTACAATGTATATGTCATAGCAACCTTATTTACAGGAAATATATATTTAATATTTATCACTATATTTAAATAAATCACTCATATAAAGTTTTGGTCATATGTCCCCCTCATAATCGTGTTAAATAATCGTGATTACAATATTGACCAAAATAATCGTGATTATGATTTTTTGCCATAATCGAGCAGCCCTATTGTATCATGAAATGTAGTTTTAAAAGTATTTCAGGCGAGAATGTAGTTGTTTAAAACTCAAATTTGTAGTTTATTTATAAAGACAGCGCCTATTTAAAAATGTGTTTCACCGATTTCGGAGATGATCAGTGGGAGCTCAGTGCTCATGTATCCACCTAGAGCAGTCTCAACTCGGCTAGTCCTTCCAACATTTGCCACTGGCTCTGATGTCTTTTTAGTGGTTAAACATAAAATATAATTCATTATGGGAAAATCTAACAGGTAATCTTTTGTCTTTATTTAATTTATCTATATGTTAAAAGGAAAATAAAAAAGGCAATTGATATGATATTTTGTTTCATGTAGGCTGTATATATACACATTTCCCTGAACTAAGTACATTTCTGCGGCTATTATTATGTTTAAATGAAAATGAAAGGAGGCAGTGGTATTTGATATCCTATTTCGTCTTATTGTAAATATACAGTGAGGAAAATTGCAGTATCCAAGGCGACCTGACTGATGTTATGAAGTATGCTGCTGTTTGCAGAATTACTGGACTTGCGTTGTCCCATCTGCGGGAGATCACACTCCCGAGTCGAACTCCCAAAGTCCGAACTATTGAGGATGCAAGTACAAAATTTGCGTACTTTGCATTGAGAAACGTGCGCAGACCTACATCACCGGACTATTTGCCTAATCTTCACGGTACTTTAGACCATGGTGGAAACGCAGAAAGCAACAGGTCTGGGGGTAAAATGGTTCCTGGGGAAAAAAGTTCCTGGTACAATTGTTCCGGGTAATTTCGGTGGAAATGCAGCATGTGTCACACATTTGATGCCTTCCCAGTGTACTTTTGAGATAACACATGCGCCTCCTTGACACTTGCAAATATGACTCTTTTCCTGCTCCTGGATCATATGCTGGCTTATATAACAACATGTGATACACTCAGACGTACCTTTCTGATTCCATACTGCTATCAGTGTGCTGAACCAAGGTGCACTGCCTGCTTGTCAATATGCATATGAACATTCACCTTGCCACTGATCTAATATAATGCGTCCCGCTTGCATGACATACCCATGGCATGCATGAGAAATCATTAAGTAGGGTATATATATATATTAAATAAATATGTCTAAAATAAATAAGCCAATCTGACAGAATTTTCTATGACTGTGCCCATGTACAGAATCTATAAGATCTCCTTACAAAATGCCATCCTAAGTGTCTGAAATTATGAACACTGTTTATGCTTGTATGGGGTGCATCAGGCATGTTCTGCATGTGTCTTTGGATGTGTTCCAAACAGCTTGCCATCTCAGATGCAGTTTGGGGAAGAGAGGTTGATTTCTAGAAATGGCCCCTGGATCTGGATCACTAGGAAAGCATTCGAATCAAACTGAATTAGAGATGTGGACATAAGAACTTTTCAATGCTGTACATCTTTTGCTGGTACAGTACAGCTATTACAGTTACTTAGTATTAGTATTAGTATTATAATTAGTATTCTATATATATTGTATACTAATTAAAATTTAGTCATACAAATTTTAAAATGTAATTGATTCCTATGAAGGAAAAACTACATTTACTCCAGTCTTCAGTGTCACATGATCCTTCAGAATATAATATGCAGACTCAAAGAACATTTCTTATTATTATCAGTGTTGAAAACAGTTGTGCTGCTTAATATTTTTGTGGAAGCTGTGATATTTTTTTTAGAAGTTCAGAGTCCAAAGGACAGTATTTATTTAATATAGAAATCTTTTGTAACATTATAAATGTCTTTATTGTTACATCTGATCAATTTAATGCATCCTTGCTGAATATAAGTATTGTTTATTATATATATATTTATATATTTATATAATTGCTACAGTAAATTTGCTTCATATTGGCAAATCTCATATTCCCATCGACAACTTAAATTTGTACATTGCTTATTTATTTACCCTCCATATTTAATGCAACTATATACTGTATTTTATAGAATAATCATGAATGTCATATCCATTGTGCAAATAGACTAATATGACAGAAAACTTAAAACACCTTCAGCTTTACTTTTGCATCACCTATGCAACCTGTGTAAACTATAGTAATTTATATTATTACAAAGCATATTATTAGACGAGTCCTTGATTTGATGAGTACATTAATTCAATATTAGCATTATTATGCTTTAACAGAATGTGAATCTCACATAAAGGAAGCTTTGAAAAACAGGATGCCATATTTTCTGTCGTTACAATTTTGTGGTATACTGGTTGGCGTTCTAACAGACAGTGTCAGCACTTGTCATCTCTTGACAGGTATTCTTCAAAATGTTTGCCTTGAGGGCACATTGAGAATCATTTAAAGAAGAAGTGAATGAAGAAAACATTCGCGCCACTTTTGTAAACAGTATTGAATCTGAAAAACCATCTTATTCATTAACCACCCATAATCCATTTTAACCAGGCACTGTCTGCTATCTTTTGTAACCTTGCATCATGCAATTGACCTGTTGGTAAGCCCCGCCCCCCCTTAGTTACTGTTGCTCCCTCAGACAAACAAACGGAGTTGCTCACTCTCTTACAATGACAGCTGTCAGTGTGAAAACTTTGTCTCACTATGTTTTTGAACAATTTTGGGCCACCATTCAAGTAGGAATTAAATATTCCATGGAGGGATATATAACATTTTGAAAATAAATACGGTGGGTAACTTCAAGCGAGGGTTTACAGATCACAATGCTGACAGGAGAAGTCTCATCTTACGGCCATCACGATCGCAGATAACAACATCCCAGATCAACACTGTTCATGTATCGCAGGGTACGATTAAATTAATGTACATTTAACCAGTTTAAAACGGAGAGGCACTGAAATGTAGACCTTGACCATGTTTTTGATCTACACTGTACATGAGGTGAGAACAGTTCGCTATTTAGGTTTATACGTTAGCATGGATGCACTAACTTTGACATTAGTTTTAGCCAGAGATACCTTGCTGAAACAAGATGACATTAACGTTTTACTTGAGCAGATGAAAAATGTAACTTATTAAGAGTATGACAACAAGAAATTTTAAATTTTTGACTTCAATGGGATTGGGGTTGAATGCTTAGGGACATTTTGTTTTTAGGAAATGTAATTAAATAAATTCTATTGCCTATCCTCTCAGCATCTTTTTTAGTGAATCGGATGCTAAAACAATTTAGAAAGTGCAGATTCACTGTGAATTTCCCCTAAATATCTTTAATCTTGAACTTATTAATGCAGATTAGTGGCTAATTCATCATATAAATAACAATAATATTATAAATAAAAAAATCAGTCTTTACCATCTCCAAAGAGCTGCAGAATGGCAAGATCCACTGCCCTCTTCCAGCCTGAGTCTTTCTGAATGGCAATGCCATACCCTGTAGTAGCAAAGATATAACCACTGCCGATGGTCACCAGTTTACAGCCCTCATCACGTCCGGCCATGTAGTTCAAGACCGCTGCATCGTAGATGAATGCATCCAATTTACTACATGGAGAGGGAGAGGAATCATATGTTAGAAAAATTTGGCAAACCAGTGTTATTTTAGTATCACTGATATATTAATATACTTTTTGTCATTATTTAGAATTTATGTTTTATATTTACAGCTTTCATTTTTTTCAAGTTTTAGTTTTGTTTTTGTCCCTTTTATTAGTTTTAGTTTTTTTTTGTTTGTGTAGTTTTTGTAAAGTTTTAGTTAAGTCTTTCAACTTTAAACAGTGAGTAATGATGCTGTGGCAACTAGCTGAAATCAAGTAAGTTTTTGTTAATATATATATACATACACACACACACACACACACACACACACACACACACACACACACACACATATATATATATATATATACTATATATATATATATATATATATATATATATATATATATATACAGTGTGGTGTGAAAAAGTGTTGATTTATTTTTTCATGTTTGTCACACTTTATGTATGTATAACTTTATTGCACAATCATTTCATTTTCATCATTTATTTACTTTATTTACAATGTTTATTTAATTTCAAGTAATGACATTTCTTATGGTTTTAGGTTTAGTTATCGATAATTAACCTGTGCCAAACACATCTGTGTTACTTTTTTTTCTGGTCAGCAACAAATAAATGGCTAAATTGTATTGTTAAAAAGAAAAAGAAAAGAAAAAGAAAACATATTTCTTTGTGTGTTGGAAATGAGTGGTAACTTCAACCCGCCAGGAATTCAGGACATAGTTCAACGTCAAGACATAGTGTAGTGTCCTAAACTATACCTAAAACTAATTTAAACAGCATTTTGCTATTTCTTGTATCTAATTATTATGCATATTTTATGAGCTCATCTTAAGTGAGAGACTACATGGAATTTGTGATTTTAAAAATTGATTTTTCAATCTGAAAGACCATTTAAAACAAACTTGAGGAGTCAAAAAGTTATTTAAAAATGCTGAAAAACTTACTGCAAGATATATCTGTAGTTTAAAAAAATATATATTTATAAGGTCTCATTAGTTAATGATAAAGCATTACATAAGCATTAAACAAGCAATGCATTTGTTACAATATTCATTAATCTTTGTTAATGTTAGTTAATAAATACAACTGTTCATTGGTAGTTCATGTTAGCTTAGGTTCATTAAATAATATAAACAGATAGCTACAACTTTTGATTTTAATAATGTATTAGTGAATGTTGAAATTAGAAATTACTAAGATGCTTCTGAATTATTTTTCATTGTTAGTTCATGTTAACTAGTGTAGTTTACTAATGTTAACAAAAGGAACTTTATTGTAAAGTGTTACCGATAAATCTGTAGATTAAAATTCGATTCATGTTTTTTTTTTCAACGTGTACTCAGTTAATTTTCCTTCATTAAAACATAAAAAAATGAATAGCAGTAAAAAAAAAAAAAAAATGTTTAAAATGATGTATGCTCACATGGAATGAAGACTCCTAATAAATGCTTTTATGTAGCATTTACATCTTTTAGATAAAGTAGGTTGCTTCCAATGAGCTGCCATATTGAGACTACATGACCAGCTAAAAATTATTAGCTTTATCCTGGTAAAAGTTTCAGTCAGCCCAACATGACAGTCATATCAACCAGCACAACATGAACAAAAAATTACTGAGTGTACCTTTAAAATGTACACTATTAGTCCTGAAAAAAATAAAGGACAGTAAACAAAAATCAGTCTTTACCAATCAGCATCTTTAAACAAAGTCCCTTCAGGATGCCTCATTTTGATGCTATTATCAATACAGAGTTCATCCATCCACCCACTTACTCACACACTGTAGTTACTGCTGTCCTACAAGCTTTTCAACTCCCTGTCTTCCCACCCTTTATATTCTTTTCATGCAGATATCATCTCTCTCTCTTTTCGTTCTCACCCCGTCTTCAGGCTGTGGAGGGCCTCGTTTACGTTCTTCTGGTGGAAGCTGGTCATATAGGTGTGCATCTCTTTGTAGTTGTTCCTTATGTTTCTCTCTGTGCTGCCATTGGGCACAGTACCAAAGCGGAATGGAGGGGAGAAATCATTTGGATGTTGAAACTAGATAAAAGAGAGAAGGGACAAAGTGTGAGGGGAGGTGTCATTTCAAAAACCTTTAAAGATACAACAGATCCTTTTTTTTCACCATTCATAATATAACCATTTCCAGTGTAAACACACAGACTATGTTCTATAGACACTCAAAGCTCCACTAGACATAAAAAGTAAAGCATGACTTAGAGTAAAAAACAAAATCTTACCACATTAATTATTAAAGAAGCTACAGCACCCTCTCTGAGTCAAATCTTATTTTCTGTTTTATAACGGTTGACTAATTCACATTAGCCCAATTTTTTACACGCAAAGATGACATGGGGAAAAAAACAAATTACCACAAAACCTTGTCAGCATGCATTTGCCCAAATATGTCATCAGTCATCGGATGATCATAAACAGTAGTATTAGGATGTCATATGCAAAACTGTGCAGTGTAAGCACAAAAATTATTCACTGTTAAGACCATAAAGTAGTAAGTTTTATATATATATATAAATAAATTCCTTTTAAAGGTGAATTGTGAAAAATAATCATTTACACACAGGTTTCACTAACACAGTCCCGCCCCTAACTTACATCATTGGTTAAGCCAAAAGTTGACGTGTCAGATTGCTTAAACAAACAAAGCAATATTTTTAAAGCACCAGAGCCTCAGAAAACCCACAAATGGCTTACTTATAGCTGCCTTTGCACATTAAACTGAGACAGAAGCACATTTTATAACATCAAAAAAATTACACAGTGCACATTAAATATTTCATCATTTATTGGCTAGTCCATGCGAATTAACCTTAGCGGTTTAACACCAAGGATAAAGTAGAGTTTGTTGTATCAAGTCAAGTCACGTTCAATTCAAGGCAGCCTTTGGGGGAAAAAAACTGCTTTTTATGTTCTGGAGGTGGAATAGATAAAATTTTTTGACAGTAGGATAAATTAGATCAATGAGACTATATTTTTGATAACAGCTATCAGATGCCCATGCTTCACTTTTGCACATGCTGTTGAATCTGACCAAAAAACCCTATTACCTTTTTATCACTCAGGCCAGTCACCTGGTCCACATATTCCTCTTGAATCATAAATGCAGCCAGGTTGGCAGTGTAGCTGGCCAGGAAAATCACAGCGAAGAAGGCCCAGACCGAGACCATGATCTTGCTAGTAGTGCCTTTGGGGTTCTGGACTGGCACAGAGTTATTGAAGACCAAACCCCAAAGTAGCCAAATAGCTTTTCCAATGGTGAAGGAAGGACCGCCAGGCTCTGATGGCGTGTAAAGAGGTAGAGAAATTGAAATAGAGAGTTATTACTTTATAATTTAGTAGGAATAAGAGAGGAGTAAAAGGGCAGAGGAAGAAAATCCATAATAAGTAGCCATAAATTAACTATTCAGTTTTGATTTTAGTCAAAAGAATCAATAATATTCAGACAAGAATTGGATTGCTGAAACCAGCCAATACAGCACAGAAAGGTGGATATAATGTCCAAAAAGAAGAGGTATATATATATACCAGCCAATACAGCACAGAAAGGTGGATATAATGTCCATATATATATATATATATACTGTATATATATACATTTAATGACTATAATTATTAGCAATTTTTAGATGGCTAGAAAATGAAGACATAAAACTATACCAAATGTATGCTGGTGTTATGTATAAGGGCTATAGATTTGTGCGTGTGTGTGTTTGCACACCTCGTCCATCAGCCAAGCAGCGATTATAGCCAACAGGACTGAAGTACTCAAAAACGAAGACAGCCACGGCTGAAACTATCAACAGCATAACGAACATCATTACCCAGACATCAGCGCTGAAGGGCTCTGAGTGCAAAAAAAAAAATAAAAAAGGGAAAAGATATTAGGAGCGCACTTGATTTTGGAGTTTGATCGTGAATGACATTACAGTGTGTATTTAGTACTTACCTAAAAAGGCAGAAGGCGACACTGTGCCATTGCTACGAGAGACCATGACACTAATCCCAGTCTCTATGAAGGGCACAGAGAAGTCAATGACCTCTGACCTCTCTTCATTAATGGTCAGAGACCCCACTGCCATGTGGGCATTCTTCAACACCACCTAGACATGAGGAAAAAGGGAAGTTATACCGAACCTGGACTAGTCTAGGCATGCCACAACAGAGGGAAGAAAAGGGTGAAAGACATATAAAATGCGAACTAGTGAATGAAAAACCATGAAGGAAAAAAAACAAGACTGTGAGACCAAGGAAGGCAGAAATTAGGTTACTTCCTACAGTGGGGCACAGTAGCTTTTAATAGCCATTTCTCCTTCTTTTCAACTTTTCCCT
The DNA here is from genome assembly GCF_018340385.1 of Cyprinus carpio. Lineage (NCBI taxonomy): Eukaryota > Metazoa > Chordata > Actinopteri > Cypriniformes > Cyprinidae > Cyprinus > Cyprinus carpio. The sequence goes on from NC_056572.1 coordinate 28,686,659, forward strand.
AATCACCGCTTCCCCAAACCCTTCACTTTTCCAGGTATATTTAGAGTTACATATAAGGGGCCTCCGGTGATATAGGAAAATGGGACAAAACAGAGTTAATAAGGTGAATGTATGCTAAAGGAAGGCTTTGTCTACATCAGAGCTACTCAAGGGGCCACAAATCCGGATCTCTTTAGCCTTGAGGGCTGCACTCCTAATTTTATAGTGCCTCTGTTATATTAATAAGGCTGTTATACACTTACACAACCATGTATCAAACTAAATCACTTCCATTATAATCAATGAAGCTGTACTGTAAGCGCTCATCTGTGGCACAGTTTGCAGAGTGGACTATAGATTTCTGCTTGGTGTCAGATTTTTTAAAATTGCACTGTGGATTTACCACGGTATATAGCAGAATCTCTAAAAACATGCAGGCCACAAGAATGCCCTGTGGGTTGCATGTTGAGTAGTGCTATTTTATATCCTATTTTCTCAAAATATGAGACAATATTTTGCATATTTGCTTTCTTATGTGTTGCGTTATATCATCTATCACTGAACATGAGCATGTCTTGGAGCATTAGATCTCATAAAGACATCAAGTAAACATCAAGCAAGCTACTACGAGTCTGCGGCTCCAAATGTGGTGCAGTTCTCAGAGTATTCTTATGACTAGGACCGAAAGGGAACTGCATAACATAGCAACAGTAACTCATATTATTTCTCATCTGAATTAATGCACCAGCTGTATTTTCCCTTGGGCTTGTGCAAACTCACTTGCTCACATTTTCTCTCTCTTTCATCTGTTCTTGTCATGAGAGATACTTTTCAGAATTTCATTTTTTTTTTTTTATATATATAATCAAAAATCCATAGATGTTTCAGAATATACATACATACAATATCCAAAAATGATTCACCTCAAATTAGCGCAGAAATATATATTTTTTAAATCTAACAAAATTTGTTAAACAAAGTGAGCAAAATATTATTTTTAATGTACTGTAATAAGCATACCTACAGTGTGAAAAAAACAAAGCATACAGCTGAATATGCTCCTCTCATCCATCAAATGCAGGGGTATGATAGAACAGGAAGAACAAAAGTGTATGATCCAGCAAGCTCTTGAATGAGAAACAACCTATTCAACCCAACTCTGTGTTTGATGAGAACCAGAGTTTTTTTACTAAAAGAATTTTGCAACTAACCTCTCCAACCATGCCATTCCATGTGCCATTGATCTTTTTGCCATGCTTCCCATTGGTCACCAGGTAGAGATCGTAGGTGAATTTTACAGATTTGGCAATCTTTTTGAGGATGTCTATACAGAAGCCCTTGCAACAGCGTTTAATGTAGATCCCTGAATCTCCTGTCTGATTTCTAGAAATAGGAAAACAGGAAGAAAATGTTGAGAAGATTAATATTAGCACAGGAAGTTATTTTTCTAAATACTGAAGACAGCGTTTAACAAATTTTGCCTTAGCTGTTCATCAATCCTTAATCAAAATAACATTTCATAATAAATCTGCATCTGAAAAAATCTATCAATGAGTCAACATAACATCAAAATGACTAATGACCACTGCACCGACTATTGCATTGACTACATTAGAACCAGAGACTTAAATTGGTCAAAATTCACATTAATCCAAGATCATTTCTCATAATAAATTAGTGTTTTAGCAATAATTTATTACAAGAATGCTAAATTTATTTAACACTAATTTAACACAGATATTATATAATCAATATTGAAAAGAGACATGAAGTACCAGTTTAATCCATAAATAAATCTGTTTTACATTAATAGTGCAATACTGTATACACCACACTTTCTTACTATATGATATAATCTAGACCTGACAGTGACAGAACACCTTGAACTTGAAAACTGAATGGAGGATCTGTACTTAGTGCTCTCATAAGATAAATCTGCAATTTGGCAGTCAAAATTAATGACTGATCTCATATTGATCTCATGCAATGGCTGATTTAAGATAGCAGATTTAAGATATTTTACCTATACTATGTAGCTTTATCCATCTTGGATATGGTTAAGCAAATCTTCACAGACATACAGACAGTGTGCTATCCCTAAGACCACCGGAAAAAAAATATTTTTCACTTTTCTAATTTGGTCTATTTGGTCTCTAAGTATTTGGAATTTTTTTAAATACTACAACCTTCTGTTTATTTCTAGGTTTAAATATTTTCATTGTCCAATTTTTCAGACCTCACTGTATTCATCTGTGATTTAGACAAGTTTTGTAACATTTTCAGTCTACAACTTATAACATCTGCTGTGAAATCTGAGACGAATCTGCAGCACATTTTCTGAATATTTGTATTGAATATCTATTCCTATTGGATCCTCACTGGAGTTTGAGCTGTTTTCTGCACGGCACTGTATTTCTCATGCAGGTGCCACTGAGGGGGTCAACATCCTCCACAATAACAAATGGAGCCTCCTCCAGTGTAACAATAGACAGGTGGTCATCCTCCCGTTCCCCAGCATCCGAGTAGAGCTCAAACCGAGGCCACACGTGGTACTTCATTGTCAGAGACCCATTCTCCCATTTACCGACCTGTGAAAGTGTAAAGAGGGCAAGATGAGAGCAGAATATGAGAGAAGGATAACGAGTGAGATAATGAGAGGGTGTTGAGGTTGAAGTGGCTGTGATTGGATTAGAGCAGGCTAAATTTGAGGACGGCTGAAATCTTGAATTAAGATAAAGAGAGATATAGAGTAAATGAAGGTTGATAATTACATTAGGGAACTGCACTGTCATGAGTTAAGAGAAATCAAGAGGCAAAAGAGAGAAATGAGGAAAGATACCCACCCTTTCATACTGCCTCTCCTTATTTAACAGTATAATAACCAACTTTGGGTGCATCTGAAAACCATCCTCACTGAAGGAGAGGTTGCGCCCTTCAAATGTCACATTCATGAGGTACCTGAAGAGAAAACAGAGTGAATATATCAGACCAAACACATTTGGTGATTATTAACACAAAGATACCTTCCTCGCTTAAACCTGTATAGCACAAATATTTTCAGAACGAGTCAAAGCAATTTCCAGGATCCTTTAATGTCAGCATTTTACATGGCTTTCTGGTGTACCTAGTATATGGGTTCCTGCACACTATATTATGTCCACACACATTTATAAAGCAGGACAGCAAGTTTGTTGCTAAAGGCTATAGCAAATTATATTTACAATGGCAAATGTGAATCTGGCAGCTTCCTGGTCACAAAACCACTATTATGACTTTTAAATCCACCCAGTTGGAGATTCTTGAGGAGCTGGTATGGCTTTAACCTTAACAAAATACAGTACTGATGATCCCAATATAATATCATAATCCACAGAAAAACATTTATTACAGAGTGATATTACATATCAGATCTAATAACCGATATCCTAGCTTTTAGTCAGTCATCCAAGAACACATTAACAGCAACTTTTTACTTGAAAGTAGCATATTTCAATATTATAATTATAAACCAGTTTGCTGCATCTTGAAACAATTTGGCTTTGTATTTGCTTGGAATGGATGCTGTGGATGAGACAGCAAGCACTGCATGATGAATGGTTTCATCCAAATGTCAAGTTTTTTTTTTTCCAAAACCTTGACCTCCATCACTTAGGAATTAATCCTTGTCACACAACCTTAAGAACCAGAGCATCTTGACTACATTGTTTTTGACATGTTCAGCCACAAACTGTTCATTTCAGTGTGGACAGTAATAACTAGTTTACTGGTTTATTTGCTACGTGAACAGATCATACAAAGTTAGCAAAAAAGCATAATTTAATGGCCCCTTAACCCTGGAGTGCCTCATGGCTCGGTATTTGGTTTTAATTTTTTTTCTATTTACATCAGATCACCCTGCATTGATCTAATCAGAGTGTAAATTTGATTCCTCCTCCTCACTGGCCCACCAGATTTTGTCAAATAAACCCTGTAAGTTCATACAAAATACTTTCGGTCGAGTTGTAATTAACCTCTGTTGTAATTAACCTCTTTCGTGTCACTAACCTACTCCACAGATAAATTTGGCCAGTACTTAATGGACTGTCTGAGTCTAGTGACTCGTCTTTACTGACCTCATCTAGCACTTAGACATCTGAAATGCATCAGCAATGTTTTAGCATTCTTATATTGTGTTGTTCTTCTTGTTCCCCTTGAGATCTAACTTAGCACTTGATTTCTTAGTATTCACGGCCACAGTTCCAGCACTTGGCATATACTGTACATGATATGTACATATGAATTCATAATAAGACGAAAAAGAAATTAAGATTTGTAATAGATGAATACAAATATAAAGACAAAGACAATAATAAAACCCATCAGTAACATTATACAATGTATGTTATGGGAGACCACGGCAAGTAGTAATTAGAGCAATATATTACACAAATGTCTTTTTTTCTAACAGTGTTTTTTGGTTTCCTCTGAACTAAAATTTCAGTATCATATTTTGGTAACACTTTAGTTTAGGGACCAATTCTCACTATTAACAAGTTGCTTATTAACATGCATATTGGCTGTTTATTAGTACTTATAAAGCATATATTAATGCCTTATTCTGCATGACCACATTCTTGATTCCTTAATCCTACACAATACCTAAACTTAACAAGTACTGTACCTTACTAACTATTAATAAGGAGCAATTAGGATTTTAGTGAGGTAGTAGTAGTTAATAGTTAGTTAAATGTGAGAATTGGTCCTCATACTAAATATATTTATATATTAATATTTTATAGTGAATTATAGTTTCATTGATTAACTATAAACCAAATGTAACCAAAAAATACTGTTTTTAAAAGTAGAAAAGTGTGTGAGTGGAGGACAACAGTTATTTCTCTTCATAATTATTAAATGTACATGTATGTTTTCTATATATATATACATATATATATATATATATATATATATATATATATATATATATATATATATATATATATATATATATATATATATATATATATAGTTTTTTTTTACTAAAATAATGTTTTTTGTACATTGCCTTTTACACTTTTGCTATTTCATGAATTGTTATTTTATAATAAATCTGTGAAATTAACTGTAACTGTTTTTCCTTGTTAATGATAGTGGAAATGTTCAAAAGCTTTTCTGTAGCCAAGATGTTCAGAAATTGATTTTCATAAAAATAAACGTACCTTGACCAATATTATGTATGACAACCAGCCCCAGTGATTCCAATAGATAAATAATGAAAGGTACTTAGATGGAGACACTTTTCCATTAATTCACCCTACTGTGTCAAACACAGAACATAAATATCCCCTCAGTAATAAAGGACATCAGCAGTAAAACTTCATGAAACAGAATAGCATGGACATGTCGTTTTCCTTTTCTTCCATCTGGGTGTAAAATTTATGACGTAGAAGAACTGACCCAATTTAGACAGTGACTGCAAATCAGTCTGTAGTCAGGTGTGTGTTTGTGCCCTTGAGCGCTGATATGCGCACAGATTTTCATCATAGCGTATCATGTATGTGTGTCAACAAGTTTTGTGTCAGAGCCAGTGAAAACTCTCTGGTGCACTCCTTGCTCTCTTGCCTCCATCTGTGGGCTGTTGTTGCCATGACAACAATAGGCCTCATGAAAACGACTCACCACACAAGAAATAAATATCTGTTCTAAACAAGAGAGAATGAAAGAGAAATATGCAGAGAGAGGCTAGAGAGCAGAATGACCAAACAAATAGTGAGTATGTCTCATGCATGTACAATACAATAGAGTAAGACTGTAAAGCAATGTTGTACATCTATACATACAGAAGCTAACATTAAAAAATGGGTATTCTGGGATGAGGTCTATAACATCTGGAGAAAGCTGACCTTTAGCATATCAATGGCATTCACTCGTCTGGCACAGGAGCCTCCAAAAGTATAGCATGTGACTTGAAATCTGATATTTTTCTTATGAGTGCTTGGGAAGTACATGAAAATGACAACACTGAGCCCTTCAAATCAAATACTTGCAGTTTAGTCAGAAAACACAGCCACTTCTGAATAGCTCATAAATTTACTGGTTTATTTGCTACGTGAACAGATCATACAAAGAATTATCGAAAAAAGCCTAATTTACTGGCCCTCAACCCTGGAGTCCCTCATGGCTCAGTATTTGGTCCTTTTAATTTTTTTTCAGTTTACTTCATACGACCCTGGAATGCAATCTAATCATAGCTATTTTTGAATAGCTATCAATTGAAAAATACATTGTATCCCAACTGAATGGTGTAGTTACAGTAATCACCAGCAGGGGCTAAATAAATCATTCTAACCAGTCAAACATGACCCATGATCTTTTAAAACAGAACTTACAACAGGTTTTAGACGTATTTAAATACCAAGATATATTTGTTAGCATGGTATATATAATGTATCATAAGACTGCTATAGTACTTTTTGGTTATATTAACACTACACTCAGAAGAAAAGGTTCTATATAGAACCCTTTAGGGGTTCCCATCATGGGCTAATTTTATGGATTTAGTTTTTGTTTCATATTAATTAAATTGTATGACTTACACAGCTCATACAGATACTTTATCTCTAGGAAAACTGAAATGACCATAGGGATAACACATCAAAGTATTATGTGATTATTTAGGACACTTTTATTAGCATTTACAATCACACAAGCAATAAGTAACACACAGCAATTAACAGTGCATCAGTTAACATAAATCCATTTTTCTTTTTTATTCATACTTTTTATTTTTTTTATCTTAAATTGACAAAACACTACATTCAGTTTTATAAAACCCCCTCCCCCTTACTCACACATCTACGGAAGTCCTAAGAGGCCATGGATTATTATTTTTTTCTTCTTTCTTGTTTTGTCGTGATCACAACTTAATTATCTCGTGATCTCGACATAAGTTGTTTTCTCATTATCACAACTTAATATTTTTCGTGATCTCGACATAAAAGTTGTTTTCTCATTATCATGACTAAATTTTCTTAATTTGTACAGTATTGTACATTACTGACATTTAATTAATTAATACATTTTAAATGCTTGAATCAATATGATTATTTTGTGTATTGTTAAGTTCTTAAATGCATGAGTTTCTCCACCGTGTTCTGTGTCATAAAATAACTGCTTATTAAAACCAAGGTTGACATCACTGTATTCTGTTTGCATCTGTATCGTTATCTGTGCTTCTTTGAGGTACATGATTTTTAGTTAATAAGCAGGGATGTTCTGTTTATCTAGAGTAGGATGGGCTTCAACGACGTAGGCTATTTGTAATGTGCCTCTTTTCTTTATTTTTAATCTTTATTGTTAATCATTAAATGTATATTGATAAGAAATGTGAATTATATATAAAGTGCATAGGCTAATTTAATTCAGTGATGTTCTACAGTGTTGTAATCTTATGTGTTTTCAACATTTCTTTGTGGAAACCACACACACACACATAAAAAAAAAAATAATAATGATGACTTTTTTTTCAAAAGATTGTTATGTAATTGATTTGTTTTTTTTTTTTATTTATATTTATTAATGTCTTTTTTTTTTTCTTACCACCAGGTTCTTATCCTTCACCTTCAATAAATGTCAAGTATTTAGCCCACTTTCTCCTATAAACCATGCAGTCTATATGAACTTTTTTTTTTTTTTTTTTTTTTAACTTTCCACAATTCTGTAACCCATGAAAGATGGTGAACCTGGTAAGTCCACATGTTTCTGATAGGTATCAGTATTTATTTTTTTTATTCATAAACATTTTTGTCATAAAAGGTTCTTTGAAATAGAGTAAAGAACCCTAGGGTTCTATATAGAACCCCAGTGAACCTTTTTTTAAAGAGTATACTAAAACTCACATATCAGTAATTACTGCAGTAGTTACGTGCACATCTGATCCGTTTAACGTACAGACTCATACAGACTCGCACACTATCAATTCCCAAATCGGTGTGTCAGGGCAGTCTGTGCTGAGTCCTGACACAAGAAGGTATTTACAATCCCAAACTGCCAACAGATAGAATGAATGTGAGAGGATGTGTGTGAAAGCGAGAGGGAGAGAGAGACCCACCAGCATATAAAATGCGTTACCATGGTGCCCACAACCATAGCAATCTCCAAGCAATCTGCTGTGTTGCCATGGGAACAGTAATCCCACTCGAGAGAGTGAGGGAGAAAGAGAGGAAGAGACATGGAGAGAGAGGTAGCATCTTTTGTACTTACAGTGAGACGCATGATGCAGCAGAGACCCATTTATCTGTCACCATAAATACAAAAAGATCGATATTGGACATGACAGCCACCCAGATTTATCGTATCCAACATTTTTCAGACATTAGAAAACTCATCTTCAGGTTTATCATACACCCATTTAAAAGCACAACCGTTCAAGGATCCATAAATTACTTGATCTCACATTCAAGGGTTTCCTCTCATATTTCATTTTGGACCTGACATAACATCTACTGGCTTGATACTGTGCCATTTCATGATACTTGTCAAGGCTGTTAAATAGCCCCTCGGGTCAACAGGGAACAGCTTTAACAACCATCAAAATCTTGAGGGAGTGTGAGGACTGTATATGATTATGTCATTAATGTCTAGAGTAGGGGGCGTTTTCTCAGAGGAGCAGTGTTGTTCTTGTTAACTAAAACTATCAAAAATTATTTTCTTTCATTGAAATGAAGTTGAAATAAAATTAATATTAAAATACTATATGAAAAACATAATAAATCCTGAAAATGAGAAATGTTATATTTTATAATATATATATATATATATATATATAAAATAAACAAAATGACTACACACAACATCAGCAAAAAAAAAAAACTTAAAAATATAAAAATAAAAAGCTAGTTCAAAATATCAATAAATACTATAGAAATAATACTAAAATACCACTGCAAGGTGGCAAGCTCCTTCTCAAAAATATTCACATTTACAGTACAATAGTGCTTAAACCACTCATTTTTAAAAGGTAACACTGTCCAACAGTGACACCGATGGATAAAGTTTCAGGAGGAGGCAGTGTGTCTTTTGCCTCCCCTGAGCCCACGGGTGTCTTGCACATGTTGGTTTTGCTGAGAAACTTGTTGCACTGGGCGAGATGAGGCATGACCAAAGGAAAAAAAAAAAAATCACTTAACAACTTAGTTGTTCTTTACATAAATAAAAGAAGTCCAGAGCTAGTGGTACATTTTCTCTTTAATATGTAGGTGGACCCAGGTTTTGTTATATGGAAAATAGCGTCTTTTTTCATGAAAAAGGTCATACAAGTTACATAAGGGTGAGCATATGATCTTCAGTTTAAAGTAAATGATATATGCAAGGTGCAATGTAATTGGACAAAAGAAATTTAAATGTCTGATATGACTGGCTGATTACTCAATCAATGGGATAACACTCGCTCATCGTGTTCACAAATGGTCTGCAAATTGGCCAGGCAGGGTCAATAAATTATATATAAAAAAAACTAATTATAAAGTAAACAACTAACCACTCCGACATCACTATTTCTGGTCACATCACATCCGAATCGAAATGAACTTGAAATTACTTTAAATGATCTGTGGCGTTTTTTTAGCTAGCACTCAGCTCTGTTAATTAAATACTGCACCTCTGTGTCGGCAACCTTCATGACAGCAACTGTGTTTATAGAGGATTAGCTGACTAATGGTCTGAAAATAATGTGACTATTTATAATAACAAATAAATGACACATAAAATATGCTTTTTACTTTATAACTGTAAAATTGCTTTTGAAGTAATACAAAAAGCATCAACACATTTTAATGAGACTTGATGTGACTTGGTTTCATTTGTACATTCAGCTCCTTGGTTTACACCTGAACTGCATGAACTTAAAACTAAAGGCCGTAGGTTAGAGCGTTTGTTTATCAGTCCTGTTCATAAAGAAATGTATGCTGAACATATTCAAAACTATAAAAATGCACTGTCCAAAGTTAAATCTGATTATTATTCTAACATAATTGGAGTCAACAATGGGAACTCCAGGTTTTCTTTTTTTATTGGTGAACAATGTTATGAGTATTTTGTGATTTCCTGATTTTTTGATCTAATATGTTTTGTATTGAATTGTGTTATGTTATTTTTTTGTGTTTTTTTTGTGTATGGTTTTAAATGTGTATAAGCAATTACTTGATAGTACTTTCCACCATGGCTCCTATCAATCTATCTAAAAGTAAAGCTACTCCGTTACTGACCACCACTGTATGTGGATGACACCCAACTTTACCTGTCTGCCAAACCCACTTTTCCTCCACCATCTTTGTCCAGCTGTTTAGCTGAAATTAAAGATTGGCTTTCAGCTAACTTCCTGAAGTTAAATTGGAACAAAACTGAGGCCCTACTTGTTGGCAATGTTTTGTCTAAATCTAATTGTTTTTCCTTGTACATTGACAAGACTGCTTATTTCCACTTGCGTAATATTAACCATCTCCGTCCCTTTCTCTCAACCAATAATACAGCAGTTCTTGTTCACGCACTAGTCACTTCATGTATAAACTACTGTAATGCCCTTCTCACTGGAGTTCCCTCTAAATTGCTACGTAAGCTCCAGTTGGTCCAGAATTCTGCAGCTCGTGTTCTTTCTAGAACCCCCTCTACTGAGCACATTTCTCCAGTTCTTCAGCAATTTCACTGGCTTCCAGTAAAGTATCGAGTTGAATTCAAGATCTTGCTACTTACAGGGCACTTCATAATCTTGCACCCCAATACCTTACTCAACTTCTTCATGTTTACTTCTTCACGTGCTCTTAGATCCTCATCTTCAATATCTCTTGTGGTACCACGGATTCGACTAACTACCATGGGTGCCAGATCTTTTAGCTATGCTGCCCCCTGCCTATGGAACTCCCTTATCTGTATATGCGGAGTGTTTGTTATGTGTTTTTTTTTTTTTTTTACTGTGTAGTGATTTTTAATTTTTTTTTTTTTTTTTTTTTTATATATCTGCTTATATATATCTGGACCTTGGGTGTTTTGAAAGGTGTCATAAATAAAATGCATTATTATTGTTGGTTTTAATAAATAGTATATATTTTAAGGACAGTTCACTCAAAAATGAAGATTCTGTGACCATTTATTCTGAAACATAAAATAATGGAAATGGAGAGTGTTTTAAAAGAAGTTGTATAAGGTTCAACATTTACAAGGTTGTACATTTTTTGGGTGATAGTTCACCCAAAAATGAAACTTCTGTCATCATTTACCCTCCACTTGTTCCAAACTTATATGTTTCCTTCTTCTGTTGGACACAAAAGAAGATATTTTGAAGAATGTTGGTAACCAAACAGTTGATGGTAGCCACTGACTTCCACAGTATTTTTTTTCCCACACTAGGGAAGTCAATGGCTACCATTAACTGTTTAATTGCCAACATTCTTTAAAACATCTTCTTTTTTGTGTGTAAAACAGTTGAATGAAATTCATACAGATTTGGAAGAACTTGAGGGTGAGTAAATGACTGAAGTTTTGGTTTTTGTTTGGGTTTGGTTTTTGTATGAATTTAGAATTTTGTGTTGTGGTATTAGTTTGTTGATATTTTCATGTGAATTGGTGCTTTCAGTTGAGTTAAACTTCATAAACATCAAATGTAGCATGAATTTACAGTACATTTGATTAAGTCCAGCCAAAAGGGGGCTTTGCCTTCTCATTTCTGAAGACCACCCTGCGTCACTGATCTAGAGGGAGGGAGGCATGGCTGTTATGAGTCTGGAAGTAATTACAGTGTTTGCCCACCAGCACTGGATTATTTTAATGCATCATCAACACAGGGGCGACAATAATCTGCAGAGGATTTATAACGCATAAGGTATTATGACATCATGATATGAGTTAACATAAAAAGAGGATTTCAGACCGAACACAGATCGAATCATACTTTGGTCTCGTACCCTGAATTCAGAGCCACCCACAATGCGATCTATATACATGATAGTGGATGTGGGCTGGGGAAGTGTGTATAGGTTTTTCTAAAAGTGTGTGTGTGTGTGTGTGTGTGTGTGTGTGTGTGTGTGTGTGTGTGTGTGTGTGTGTGTGTGTGTGTGTGTGTGTGTGTGTGTGTGTGTGTTTATGTATGCATTTTTAATTAAAGCAAGTTAAAGGCTTCTGGGTGAACCAGAGATTAATTACCTTTACCTACACAGGACACCATGTAATGATCAAACTCCTTCCCCAGGGAAGCCAGTAGGCCTTGTAACACAGCAATACACCACCACCACTCACACACTCTAATAGATAGACCTAAAACACACTCTCTGTGTAAAGGCACACAAACACACCTTTGGAAATTGAGCTGTATGTAAGCTTTAATACCAAATATTTTGAAAAGGCAGACAGTTCATTTTGTATTTTGTATTCTAAAAGTGTGAGAAAGCAAACAATACATGGAGACAGAAACAAAGTGTGTGACAGTGAGCAGAAAATAGAGAGATAGACAGAGAAAGAAGGTATAGAAAGAAAGTGTGCAAGACCGAAGGGGTTCACCAGTGTACAACTGATATCTTGACCTGCTTCTGAACAGTTATTGTCAGCGTCTTTCAGCAATGCCCAAAAGCATAATAAAAGCTTCCAAAACCACCTTATTAAACTTTCTGGGCATCAGGTCTTCTGGCCACCCAGTGAACCTGAGAGCGGCAGCCCGAGGGGCCTACAATTAACTGAAGTGGAGAATAAAAGTTTGGCAGCTTCACAAGCCTTAAGCACCTCAGAGGAGTCAAAGTATCAGAGAGACAAGCCACACAATCATGCATGCGAGGTAAAAAACATACATAGTACACACACACACACACACACACAGCAACAAACATAGACACATTCAAGCAAGAATGTAATATTTTCAAGATTGGGGAGACAGTTTAAGAGCAAGTCAATACAAAAAGAAACAAAATATATATTGTAATATTAAATAAGTAAATAAATAAATACACATTTTAGAAAGTAGACATTTATAACAAAAAATGTCAAAATATTTTATATATAAAATTAATTTCTAAATGTACACATTTTAAATTTATGCGATTTTAACAGTTAAAAGGATGTAAAAATGCCACAGTAAAAACCTGTTAATTGGTTGATGGCCAGTTTCCTTACACAGTGAAAAACTGCAATATATTGAATGGGAGATTTAATGTAATACAGTTGAATTTACAGTTTTTGTCACTCTATAATTTACAGGTAAAATAAAAACATAAATTGACATTCCCTGAATTCTCTGTGACACTTCACATTTGTTTTTGCACTGAAATAACTGTTTCTTGTTAGTTCTTCTCATCAGTTATGTTACCATGATTGTGTGTGTGTGTGTGTGTGTGTGTGTGTGTGTGTGTGTGTGTGTGTGTGAGAGAGAGAGCCTGTGAACCTTCTATTATTATTATATTTGTATTTATTTAAAAAGTGCTTGTTATGAACTTTTAATTCAAAACGTGGCTTTCTTACCACCTGTGTATTTAAGGAGGTTGTCAGTATATTATAAAGATAAAAAAACCAACACTTTTTTTTTATTTCAATCTTTAAAACCACAGTTGCTGCTTTTACTGTAAATTTCACTTAATTGTTTACAGTGTAATATATTAATTATAGAAATGTAAAAGTTATATAATTCAAAAACTTTCAATGTAATTACCACAGGTCATCTTTTTTAAAATACAAAATATTTGACAATTATCAAATTCATTTGAGAAAATCCATAAGCTAATGCTATTTTATGTGGACAAAATATCGATAAAAATGTGGGAAACTGTCTTCACAATAACAAAAATCAAGATTCAGAATAAAAGAACCATTCAATTGATTAAATTAATCATTAAAATTCAAGCATAAAATCAGTTTTTTGTTGCTGTTGTTGTTGTTTTTCGCAAGAATAACCCACACATGTCCTTGCAATTAATTTATCCAAGATAAGTACATGTAACCTCATTTAACCCTGCTCTCAACCTTTATAGGCTACATGTATCTCATCTAATCTTCTAAAACCATGCCAAAACCTTCAGCTGACCTTTAGAGGAACCCCTTGAGGCTGTCTCAGGCCCTTAACCATCACAGATCATGACCCATCCAGCTGAAAAGCCCTCCATCATCGCTGACAGATCCACTGCAGAGCATAGTGGGTGTTCCAGAATGATAATATAGAATCTTGGAATGCCATTTAAATCATCTCCATTATGGTGGAAACGGATCATTAGAGTCCTTGAGGGGTTAGAGGGTCTGGTGCTTTTCATTCAGCCCACCTCATAACGCTGTCATTCAAAAACTTCCTTTGTGTGCGTGTGCACTCATATGTGAGGTCCCAGGTGTGCACTGCAGGCCGACTGAGGAACCTGCATTCCCAGAGGAATCTAAACAAAACAATTTTCTCCATTTTGTACTTAGCCTACTTTTTCTTCTTCTTTTCCATCTTTTATGTGTGTTCTCCAGTGTTTATAAGATATTAGTGTCCTTATCTTCTCATCAGTCAATTCAAAAATCCACTTCAGCGACTCTAAAGGCTAGCCTAACACATCCACCTAATTACACAAACACAACCACCTTGTTCTACTAGATACTATGTCTGCTGGGTAACTGTTGTAAATCCACCATTCACAAATAACATAAAAGTGTTTTTTCCCCCACTTAATTACTTGTTTTCCTCATCTAAACAAAGAAAGCTTTTTGCAACAGCACAACTATAACATGCTCTTCAGGCTACATGCAGTTCTGGAAACATTATAAATGTTTAACTTCACATTTAAATCAAACCTTAACTATAGTGTTTTATTAATGAGCGAGGGCGCATTTGTATGCGAGGTGTTATTGACTGGTTCGTTTCCAAGCTAAGCGCTGGAATTAAAAGTTTTTTTTAAATGCATGCCTTGGAAAACAACTTCCAAAATTAGCACTGAATATTTTAGTGGGATTTTTTTGTTGTTGTTTTGTTTTTTTTGTTTTTTGAGATGGCAGAATTAAGCAACCGTTTCACTGCCAACCACCCCTGCAACACTTTACACAGACTGTATACAATAGGGGTTCAAAAAGAAAATGAGAAACAATCTTTGGTCGAAAACTAATCAGACCAAAGTAAACAGAAAGAAACCTTAAAAGAACAG
The DNA here is from genome assembly GCF_018340385.1 of Cyprinus carpio. Lineage (NCBI taxonomy): Eukaryota > Metazoa > Chordata > Actinopteri > Cypriniformes > Cyprinidae > Cyprinus > Cyprinus carpio. The sequence goes on from NC_056572.1 coordinate 28,701,763, forward strand.
AGATGAATGAAGAAAGTGTAGGGGAGAGCAGTAATGCTATAAATAAAAACTGAAAAATATTCTAACTTTACATGTTTAGGGTCGGTAAGATTTTTTTATGTTTTTGAAAGAAGCCTCTTACACTCAAGGCTGCATTTATTTGATCAAAAATAAAGTAAAAACAGTATTATTGTGAAATATTATTACCATATGTTTTCTAGTTTATATATTTTAAAATTTAATTTAATTTATTCCTGTGATGGCAAAGCGGAATTTTCAGCATCATTACTCCAGTCTTTAGTGTCACATAATCCTTCAGAAATCATTCTAATGCTGATTTGCTGCTCATGTAGCTATTATTATGTTGAAAACAGTTGTGCTGCTAAATATTTTGTTGAAAAATATATTGCAAAAAGATTTATATACAGGTTTGGTCATATAGTTTTGAAACAACTAGATGGATGGTAAGTAAATATGACAAAATATTTGGGGTGAACCATCTATTAGTTAAAATTTCAATGTAATTTTCTTTTCTTTTTTTGTTGTAATTGTGTTCAAGATTAATTAAATGATACATAATTTTAAATGTAGTTGTTTTGGGCTTGATAATGTAAAACCTGCGATGGGCTACAGTATACAGTACACAACTAGAACTGACTCAACTAGACAAGCGGAAAGGTGAGTCTGACGTCTGTTCAGCTGAAATTGGCACATGAAGAATACACAGAGGGAACCCAGCATACGTGTGCCACAACTGTTCATATTAAAGTCTGGATGAGAGGTACATTTTAATTTGTTACTGTTTTTTCAATTTTCAAGATTGTCTTTTTGGGGTTTAAAGTTTATTACATTAAAATATGAATTAGAGAGCATATAATTATTGAGTCTATGTGACTGAAGGTAACACCGCACTTTGTGTGTAACAATATCCAGTTTGATTAGGTAATAGATTTAACTGACGCAGGTAATGATTGCTGATATGTCAACAGTGTTTGTGTGGGGATTGTTGTGATTTTTTTTGTTTGTTGTTTGGTTGATTGATGAGCAAAAACCCAAAAGTGTTACGATTATCCTCCTCTTCCATGTTTGCATATGCCTAGAGTTAATCAAAGGAGGGGACAGGCAGACAGACAGAAAGAGGGAAAACTAGACGCAGAAGAGAGAGAGAGGGAGGGAGAGGCTGGGCTCCCACTGTTGTTCCATTCGGCTTCCTAATCCTGCTCTGCCTCCAGCATTCAATTAACTCTTCACCAGCAGATCAAATGACTGGCTAAAAGAGAGTGTGACCGAGCCTAAATGCTAATTAATACTTAGGAATCAATGCCCCTCAATACTAAATGTCAAATAATAGTACATGAGAGAACAGAGCAGTTCATATGAAAAGCTCACTTTTTTATTGTGATGGATATTTCTAAGATGAAAATAACAGCCGAGCCAGTATAGACACGTGGGCGCAGGCTGAATGTCAGAGGAGACATAATGGGGAAAGAAAAGTGAAAGGTGCTCTGTGCCAGACGCTTCAGCGAGAAGCTACAGCTGACCCACATTACCAATAATGTACTCTCTTTTTCTCTGTTGTTGTCCATTTGTCACTCTCACTCATTCTTTCTCCAGGAAGTGTTACAGGTACAGAACGGCTATAATAAAATGTTGCTCTATCTAGGACTCTCTTTGCACCTGGTTTTAGGATTCATCTCAGCTGATCCAATCACAAACGACCAGATGAGACGGATCATCAGATACCCCTGCCTTTCAAATGCATCTCCTGTGACCACTTTTGATTGCATTTTGAGGGGGGGGAATGTACTGTAAGGGCTGTAAATAGATTATAAATCTTTAACTAATAAATTGTTTTATATTTTTGCTGATTAATTGTTTTATTTTAAGTAATTAATTATATATAACATTGACATTTGTAATCATTAATATAAATTCCACACTGAAATGAATCGACAAATTATGTAATATATAAAAGGAAGATTTTATGCATTATATTTACATTATATTTATGTAAATTTAAAATAAATGTTAAGTACATTTTAAAGTGCCCCATTATGCTTTTTCGGATATTTTCTTAAATGTAGTGTATAATATAGTTGTTTGTGAATGTAAAAGGGTTTTCAAATATCAAAGTGCAACAACAGGAGTTATTGCCTCCCAAAAGAAAGAACCAATTCTGAAGTGCCTGAAACATGTTGTCGTTAATCTACATGTTTCAACACATTTGCATAATGCTCTTCACTGGCTGCCCGCAAACAATGTGTGCTTGGGCCCGCCCTCAAACACTGTAGCTGTTCATGTTGTTAGCATGTCTAGAAGAAACTGTTTTCTGCAAAAGCAAAATGCCCTTACATGTTCTCCCAAAGGATGAGGATGTGAAGAGTCAGTGGTTAAAATTAATTTTACAGTGACACAGTATAACTCCAACCTTTCATTGTGTTCAAAAACAATAATATTGTGAAAATTATTTTAAAAAAAACCTTTAAAATATATTTTTTCTATTTAAACATATTTTAAAATGTCATTTATTCCACTGTGATGGTAAAGCTGAATTTTCTGTCTCTTCAGTGTCAAAAGAGCCTACAGAAATAAATCTAATATGCTAATTTGCTGCTCAATAAACATTTCTTATTATTATCAATGTTGAAAATGCTCAATATTTTTGTAGAAAACGTGATAGATGTTTTTCAGTATTCTTTGATGAATACAGAGTGCAAAAAATAGCATTTATTTACAATAGAAATCTTTTGTAATAGTATAAATTGCTGTACTGTTATTTTACTACCCTTGCTGAACAAAAGTTTTCATTTCTTTCAAAAGAAAAAAATCTTACCGACCCCAAATTTTTCAACAGTACTGTAAAATCCAGGATGGAAATGTTGCTATGAAAATAGCACCTGTTATCCCAAAATACTACATTAAGAACTATATATAGATCAAGTAATCCATTTTCCATTATCACAACTAGTAATTTAAAAATCTGTCTCCGACAGTACCTACAACATCTAACACCAACCATGGTGTGTATGTACTGTATGCGTGAACAGTATGTTTGTGCACCTGTCTAGGGCTCTTTACCCTTTTCAAAACACTCCATTAGTTCAGAAACCCTCCTGAGCAGGTGTGGTAAGTGTATGTATGCTGGCAAGACTGCCTGTGTATGTGTATGATTGCAGACCCCAGATGTCAGTGTTTGAACCCTGGCGCCCCGCTAGGCCTGACTCACCTCAGCACCTCATTGGGGTTTCCTGACTTGCTGCCTTTCTTGTCAGGTGTGCCGTGGCATCCAGACTTAAGCAGCGTGTGAGGACCCCGATCCAGCATCATTGTGGAGGTTGCCATGGCAATTATGGCTACAGCATCACGCACTCGAGCCTCCAGTCCGTAGTCCCATTCATCGTAGGAAACAGAGATCAAACCTGAGATACAGGAAGTGTAAATTCAGTATATACAATCATCTAAAAAAAGTGTGTAGTTTTTTAGCTAAATATTTCTATATAGCTTTATTCATTTTAATTTGAAATGCGACAAGTAAATTTAGGCATTACAACATTATAATGTACAGTACAGTATGAAAAATGTATATTATTTATATTATTTAGTTAACCATACTCCAATAACATTTATTTATATCTATGAAATGTTTACATCCAGTGTGTCTGTGTGTGTAGTATATGTATATAGAGAGAGTATATATTAATATATTAATATAATAAATATTCCATAGTTGTAAATAAATGGGTTTATTTCCCATGAAGTTCAATGTTTTTTTAATCCAATCCTTCTTTTCTTACCTGTTGGAAAGACGCTGGGTACATTATCTGCATCCCCTGTCACCAGAGATGGTACGATCCAGGTGTAACCATAACCAGTGAGGCCGACAGAATGGGCCACCTCGAAAATGGTCATGGCTTCTTCTTTTGTGCAGTACAGTAGTATAACAGGACTTTGGAGCTTCTTCATCTGGTTCTGGATCTTTGAGTCACCATCATCTACTGACATGTCCAACAGCAGCACCTCTTCCAGCTCCCAGCCAACAAAACTGTTCTCGACGGTACTCCGGATCTGGATGAAGGCAAAACAGACAGAGAAAGATTAAAAAACAGCATGTCCTGTAACAGCCTCCTGCTGCCTCCAGCTCTCCCGAAATGGTTCACTTTTGTTCTCTAGATATATTAAGTTTAAAAAGAAAACTGGCAAAAAGACAATGAGAGATAGAAAGGGAAAGCTAAATTTTTGTTTAAAGGAATAAATGAAAACACTAATCATAAAAGTGAAATTCCCATCATGCGCTTCTTCCAGATAACAGCCCAGCAAACATTTTTTGATCTCTGTGATTTGTAAAAAGAAGCAAACCTAACCCACATTTCAAAATGCACAGAACTGCTCTGCACTGCTCTGCTCTGTCTGAGGAGACAGAGTGAAATTAAACTGCATTTCCTCATAACAAATTGTTCAAACACGAGTCCATAGAGATGCTTTCCATTATAATCTACTGCAGTCAGAACTAGAGGGAGATGAAATTATCGTACCCACAATTCTGATGATGCATATTTCTGTATGCCAATTTGACAGACTTGCAAACTGCACTGACAGTATCATTACACACATGCAGTCAAGTGTAGTGTGAGCATGCAGTACCACAGGGGTAAACCTACAAAAAATGACTGTGAAAAATGTACATTTTCATTTTTGGGTCCCTTTTGATTATTTTTCTAATAATACTCTAATTTGTATTCATATTTTATTTTATTTCAGAATTATTTCAGTTGCTGAATTATTTTTTTTTTTTTAATAATTACACTTTAAGTTAAATGTAACAACACTGATTTATACTATAATTATATGGCGATAACCAAAAAAAATGGTTTGGTATTAAAATTGAACCAAAACTACACTAAAATCAATAGTTTTAAATGCTAGAAGTGAATTTAGGCAACATTACATAAATGTACATTATAAAAAATGGACATTATGTTGAGATTTTATAAAGATCAGTGAGTTTTAGATGGTGGCGAAATGTAAAAACATGAGAAATGAGCGTGCATATTCAATATAGTCCACCAACGGCTGATCAGTTTGCTGATAAATGATATTTTCCTTATACACTGTGAATTCCTCATTTAAATACCAAGGTATTTCCACGATCATTTACAAAACGCAAAGTAAGAGAATAAAATTGTGTAGGTACTGTGGCATAGCAGGCTATTGCAGAAGATGAAGGGCCAAATAGGAGGCACAAGAAAACAGATCTTAGTGTGGCTGGAGAGGAGAGTATAGCACTGGACACAATTTGTTCAAGCTTTTGGAATCGTCTGAACCATTGTTCCTCCCCCAGCAGACAACAACACAAAGCCTGGCACTGGTCTCACTGGTAGAGCATCAAAAACCTGCCTGCTATACACCTGCAAGAACATCAAGAGCCTGCTGCATGAGCCTCCTCAATAAGCAGAGCATCCTCTGGACCTCTACTGGGCTCTGCTTGCATTGCCCTGGGGTCGCGCCGATTTGGGGAATTACTGAAAGTACAGCAGAAATCAAAGAACGCAATCCTGACCATTGCACTGTGCATTTAAGAACTTTATCCACAGCACTGTGGGACAGACAAATTTAGGAGGTCTGTGACCACAGCTGACTATAAGTTGAAGCTATTGCTTCCCAGTTGAGGCAATGTACAGTGGTATATAACAAACATTTCTATATTCACTATACACATTTCTAAAGCAGTGTTATTTATATAATATTGCAGTTTTTAAAAAAATTATTATTAACTTTTTTTGTTTTATTTTCAGTTATTTTAATTTACTTTTTAGTCATTTTGATATGAGTAGTATTTAGGTTGAATTTATTTTTATTTCAGTTTACCAAATGTTTTTAATAGTTCTAGTTTTAGTTTACAATAAATAACCCTGTTAAGAGGCTGTTTTTGCTGGCATGAATTAAAGGGTCAACACTACTATTAGGGGCTCGTATACAAGGCTAAAGCCATATATTATGAGAGAGGTGTGATGTATAAACAGAAAGATGGTTACAGGCAAAATTCCACCAGTCATCATTTACTCACCCTCATGTCATTCTGAACCCGTTTGACTTTCTATCTTGCGTGCAGCCTCTTTTCTGTTGTCACATGGGTTGAGAATGACATACAGGCCAGTAAATGTTAATGATGACACAATTTTTATTTATGAGTGAACTATGCCTTGAAATCAGAAACAATAAGACATGAAATTGGAGAGGAAAGTAGTTCCTATATGAGCGACGTATACTGAAAGTAGGTGAAAGGACATGTGTATTAGTTTTGACAGGAGCCCCAGCATACAGAAGACATAGGAGAGGAAGAGATTATTAGTTGAGACAGGAGCATAGGCAAACTCCTGATGATGAAAGAGACTCGAACTGCAGCTGCTGGCACCCCAGCGGGAGTTAGAACGCCGGTATTAGGGTGTGAACCGAACCAGCTAGAGTTTCAAGAATTAGGGGCAGTGAAGCAAACAGCAGTCTGGGGTTTCACGAGATCCCCATCTCAATTTGGCCAAATTGGTTTAGCTCTGGATAGGTGATTGGAGATATGTTTCTCTCACCCACTCAAAACACAACAGAAATCACCTAGCAACTCCTGGAACTACCCAGAACACCCTAGCAACCACACAGCAACATGCTAAAAACATGCAGAACATCTTAGCAACCACATAGCAATGCTATTTTCTGCACCACTCCAAATTTCTTCACAAATAAAGTTCAGATAACAATTGTTAAACTCTCAGTGTTAAACATAACTTTAAAATAAAAAATTAAAGTAACAACAACAATTCACATACATACAATACTGTTCAGAAGTTCAGGGTTGATAAACTTTTTTTCAAGAAAGTAATACTTTTATTCAGCAAGAACACATTAAATTGATCAAAAGTGACAGCAAAGACTTTTATAGTCACAAAGATTTCTATTGCAAATAAATATTGTTCTTTCTATTCAAGAATCCTGAAAAAATGTAGCACGATTTCCCTCAAAAATATTATGCATCATTATTATTCATTATTATTACTATAATTATTAATAATAATAATAAAAAATGTTTTATTACCAATATTGATAACAATAAAACATTGTAATAAAATAAATTACATTTGAAAACATTTTTAATATTATTTCACAATATAAATTTTGCTGTGTTTTAACGAATGCAGCCTTGGTGAGCATAAGAGATTTTTGCAAAAAACATTTAGAAATCTTACATTTTGAACAGTAGTGTATATATTTAGCTAACATGTGATCTATGTTTGATGGGTTCCTGCAGTCTTCTAAGCTTAATATGAAATAACACCTGAACTGAACTGACATCAGAACTCATATGTTTTATTTTTAATTTTACTTGAATCATGCACACACACAGACAGGCTTGGATGAAGACATAAAACCTGACCTGACGTACAGTGTATTACTATATGTGTATTATCAGAGCAGGCCGCACAACTCCTTGTCCAAGCTCTTTTTCTCTCCAGACTGGACTATTGTAATGCTATCTTGCAGGGCCTACCGGCATTTATCAAGCCTCTGCAACTGATCCAGAATGCAGCAGCGAGAGTGGTCTTTAACGAGCCAAAGAAAGCCCATGTCACACCTCTCTTCATCAGTTTGCACTGGCTGCCAATTGCATCAAATTCAAGGTACTGATGTTTGCCTACAAGACAACCACTGGTGCTGCACCAATATACTCAATAAACTACACCAATATACACCAATAAACTCGCTAGTTCAGACTTATGTGCCTTTCCAGAAGCTCGCTCTAATTTATATCTACATATATATATATTTTTTTAAATCTCACCCGATTGACAAAGTCCTGGTATCCAGGGTAGTAGGTGGTGACGATGGAGAATATGTACCAGTCATATTCCTCCATTATGTTAAGCATGACAGAGGCTTGCTGCTCTATAGAGGGACCAAACTGGAAGAACATGGAATGATCATCCTGCAAAAAACAAAGAAAAACGCATGCATGAGAACAGAAGAATCAAGGGGAATCACATTATAATAGGATATCAGTAGGTTATAGTTATAATTCATACCGGTTTTCAGCAGTACATAGAGTATGTCAAAGAGAGAGATGAGAATCTGCTTGCTCAATCATTTTTTTTAAACCCAGCTCATTTATTCTTGTATAATTCTTGCAGACAAACTGACAAATCCAAAGTTAAGTATAATTTTTTTCTTTTCACCACAGTTACCTGTTTAAGTTTGGATAAAGGGAACAAGGATCAGGAGAAAGAGGGTAGAGAAATATGAACCGAACCCAGCAGCATCTAACATCTGCTGCATCAAAGCATGTGACTGTGAAGCGAGACACATTTTTCTTCCTTAACATCTAAATGACCACTTCACTCCTGAAACAAATGTTACATCCCAGGCAGTTCAAATATAAAAATGAAATGTCCACAGTACACTGATGATGAATGATTTGAAGATTTCAGATGCTTATAATAAGCATGTCGATGAACTCTTCACATCTAATATGCATACACTGATGCGTGTGTGTGTGTGTGTGAGAGAGTGTGTGCATGTGTGTAAGCTGTCAGTAGCAAATAGGCCAAAATGTTTTAAAGCTATGCACACATGTGACAGTGCACACGAATGCATACACACTGATGTACATATAGGTCTGTACATGCTTGTAAATGATTGTTCTGTGTGCCCTCATGTGTGAAGTCGGTCGTGGGCGTTTGCCATGTTAGTCATGCCGCGTGGCGAAATCTCTCTTTCCGGTCTCCATGCTCTACTCAACATCAAAGCCGACCCCCATGGGGTCCGAGATGGACTGATCCATTACCTTGATTCGGCTTTAATGAGGTAACAACACTGATGGGGCTGTGGGGAGGGGGGCTTAGGTTGTTAATCTAACAGTTGTAGTATAATGTTTTATGTATGTGTTTATATATTCTTGTTTTGTAGAGTTTCACTAAATGTTTAATGTGTGCTTGATTTGCCAGTGTGTATGTGTGTCTCTGCCTTCTTCTATTCATTTACGTGCCCCCAATATTAATTTCCTGTCTTAATTCCTCCTCTTCCCCTTTGGAGTTGATCCCATCAGAGATGTAGAACTCCAATCATGGGGTCAGGAAGATTTCTTTTTCTTTTTTGGAAAGAAATCAGCACTTTTACTCACCAAGCAAGAATTAAACTGATCACAAATGACAGTAAAGATATAATGTTACAAAAGATTTCCATTTCTATTTCTATGTCTATAAGATTTCTAAAAATGCTGTTAACTTTCTATTCATCAAAGAAACCTGTAAAAATGTGTATATCAGTTTCCATGAAAATATTCAACAGCACAGTTGTTTTTAACATTGGTAAAAAAAGAGTGTTTCCCTCGATTAAATCTAGGGACCTTGTATCGACGATTAGATGGTAGAAGCACAAATTCATTATATAACACATGACTGGGATTAGAAACAATATTCTTGGCCAGCCTTAAGAGGTTCTTATGATAAGAAAGTTCATATAACTTCTCAAGAGGCTGTCCTACTATCTTTGAGCAGATTTGTATTGCACTTTTAAGGCAGTTTTAGTTTGTTATTTAGAGTATCATTTCATTAAAAAATAATTTCATATTTCCATATTAATAAAAAAAATTTTAATACCCATTTAAAACCCATTAATCTCATGCTATTATTTATGCAATTGCAATTGCAGTGTAAATCCATTCATGCCACCTCTGAGCTGCAATAAACTGTCTGTAGATATATAAGCATTAATTCAGATGCAGAAAAAATAGCTGTTTTTTTTTTACACTTTTCTCATTTAACACAATAGTGACTTTAACTTTTTTTTAACCATTCAACCATTACCATGTTTTGCCCCTTTAAAATATAATAATAATAATAATAATAATAATAATAATAATAATAAAAATCCTTTGCAACGACATGCCAGTCTTATATCAGCATTACATTTGTTTTCTGGGAAGCACCTTGTAGTTTCATAACCTTGAGCAACTCTTGTAACGTCAAAAACTGTACAAATACAATATAATAAAATAATAATAATAATCTAGTTTATAATTCTACTACATCCCAAAAAGGAGAGAAATCTATCAAGGTCGACCACACATGCTTATTTTACTGACAGTTTCTGTTAGTCAATAGAATAAATGTTCAGTCAACCCATTCCAGATTCCAAGTTGTCATTTTCCTTGCAAAAACGACAAGACACCGACAACACCAGTTTACACTGCTCACACTTCAGATACACCTTCACTGTGATGCACATGTGAAATGCAAGCTAATTGCCTCCCATTTTGACTTTACATTTAACACACACACATATAATATAGGATACCATGTGTCAGATTTGTTTTCCGGATCATGCCTCTCTAATCCGTCGTTCTACACTTCTGCTCCTCACCCCCTCCCTGTCATCAGTCTCCCTCGCTCCATTTCTCCTCTTCATCCGTTCCGAGTCTATTCATCTCAAAATGAGCGATCACAGACACATGCACTGCACATGCAAGTGAATTAGCAGACTCCCATTCCTCTATCGCCTGTTTAGCACAATGGAGTGGCCAACCTAGCCATCCACCATACTCAGTACAGCCCCACATGAGCAGCAGGGAGCTAATCCAGACCCTACATTACTATCCTCTCACTACTTTCCTCCCGTCCTCTTCAATAATGGAGACTAGTGTCCTGGAGAGGCAGTTTATAAGCAAAGCATCTTTAATATTCGAATGCGAGGCATAAAATAAGTTTCCCACTAACTCTTGACTGCTGGGAGGGGATAACAGCTGAGCTCCTGCCATCGACGATACCGCACCAGAACAGCATGTCATTAAGAGAGGAAGGCGAGAGATTTAGAAATGAAGAATCAGGTCCGTTGAGGAAAGCATGCATCTAAATTCAAGTGATTCATCAGCTGATCTACCATGATGGATCTAGTATCAGACTGATTGGAAATAAGGCCGTTTAGCAGCCAGAAATCCTAAGAGAGAGATGCCTGTGTGTTGCTTCAAGAGAGCAACCACACATTTGAGCTGTTTTTTATATTCTTTCTTTTATATTCATTCATTCATTCACTATTATTTATTTGATTATTTTGTTATTCCATTTAATCATAGAAATATTTATAATAATCATTTAAACAATTTATTTACCCCTTTTATTTATTCATTCATTGATCGTTCGTTTTACATAGGCTATTATTAAATGTTATGTTATTTTTTACACTTGTTTAATTTTATGAATGTGTGGTTTCAAAGGATATGTGTCTTTACGTGTAAGAGAAAGTCTCCATTTCAAGGTTTTTAATGCCACGTGTTGATGGTTCGAAGCTGTAATTTTCCATTATTATAGCTTGTGGTATAATCACACTTGTTGGATTTGTGCTGGTCAAATGAAGTTTGACGTAGCATTGGAACTGAACTATTTAATAAACCTATTTTTTTATTTTTATTACTTTATCTCTTACTTTTTACTCTAACTAGCCTTCCTCTGATTGTCTCTTTGGTGTTTTGGGTACTATACAAAATGCGATGAAACACTGATTTCTAATCTAATTGGCATTTTATTAAACATTGATACTTGATAAAAAAAATAAAAAATGTGATAACATTCATTTTCAATAAAATTCCACTTACGGACTACAGTGTATGTTGTCATATGAACAACCAGCTCATACAAGTCGTCATTCTTCTGTAACAGTAATGTCAACATTCACAGTTTTCACTTTATGTACACTGATAAATATGATTATTCTGATATGACGTACCATTAGGATACACCTGCAGTCTGTTCATAGCCTGACCAAGGAAAGTTCTTTTCTAGAAATGCATTAAATTAAAATAAAATCTTTTTGAGGTTTTTATCAGAAGTACTATCTTAGACAATGCTTTTTCTATATTCAGTACTGATTGAAACTCAACCAGAGAGCAACTTCTGTGATTTTCTACAACAATAAAAAAGAGGCCCTTCCAGCGAGTAGTGCTCCAAAATCTATTACTTAACACAGACTATAGACAGGTTTGAATAAAAAAAAATTAGATGAGAAAAAGAACAGACATGGAGAGAGGAAGTAGAAAGAGAGAAATGAAAAGGAGGAGAGAAAGAGAGCGAGATAAAATGAGAGTCAGGAGTCCAGAATTCTTAATTTGATTTCTTCGTATCTTCTGAGTAAAGTTGATGTACCATTACCTCCGTCACTAAAGACAGCTCCTCTCCTCTACAACTGTGTTGACAAGATAGTTTAGATTCAACCCTTCAGAACTCCAGTAACATTAGCACAGCCAAACAGAGCTTGTGCTGAGCCGTGGAGAGGGAGACAGAGACTCGCTCTCCAGAAGGTCACTCGCAGCATTAACAGCCTCTACTGCTGCTGGCTTGTTAAGCATGGCAGCAATCACGGAGCTACAGAGAAAAAGAGAGCACAACCTTGATCGCTGAAGATAAAACATTTATTGAAATTAAAGTGTACAGATACACTTAGGATCAAAGAGGGAAAAAACAATGCGGTAGTAAGAAAAAAATAATTGCACAGAATAATTGAAAAGATTATTAAAAATAATTGTCTCAATTATACAACCCCCTCGACAAAGTATAATTACTGTAGACTAAAAGTGAACCCTTATATATAATAGATGGACACTTAATGTTACAATAGACAGAAAGATAGAATGATAGAGCCTTAGATACTGTAGACTGATAAAGGTCTACAGACAGACAGACAGACAGACAGACAGATAGATAGATGATAGATAGATAGATAGATAGATAGATAGATAGATAGATAGATAGATAGATAGATAGATAGATAGATAGATAGATAGATAGATAGATAGATAGATAGATAGATAGATAGATAGATAGATAGATAGATAGAAACCTGATTCCAAAAAAGTTGGGACACTGTACAAATTGTGAGTAAAAAAGGAATGGAATAATTTACAAATCTCATAAACTTATATTTTATTCACAATAGAATATAGATAACATATCAAATGTTGAAAGTGAGGCATTTTGAAATGTCATGCCAAATATTGGCTCATTTTGGATTTCATGAGAGCTACACATTCCAAAAAAGTTGGGACAGGTAGTAATAAGAGGCCGGAAAAGTTAAATGTACATATAAGGAAGAGCTGGAGGACCAATTTGCAACTTATTAGGTCAATTGGCAACATGATTGGGTATAAAAAGAGCCTCTCAGAGTGGCAGTGTCTCTCAGAAGTCAAGATGGGCAGAGGATCACCAATTCCCACAATGCTGCGGCGAAAAATAGTGGAGTAATATCAGAAAGGAGTTTCTCATAGAAAAATTGCAAAGAGTTTGAAGTTATCATCATCTATAGTGCATAATATCATCCAAAGATTCAGAGAATCTGGAACAATCTCTGTGCGTAAGGGTCAAGGCCGGAAAACCATTCGTGATCTTCGGGCCCTAAACTTGAGCAACTTGTCTCCTCAGTCCCCAGACATTTGCAGACTGTTTTACATTTGCACACAGTGGTAAACATGGCCTTGTCCCAACTTTTTTGAGATGTGTTGATGCCATGAAATTTAAATCAACTTATTTTTCGCTTAAAATGATACATTTTCTCAGTTTAAACATTTGATATGTCATCTATGTTGTATTCTGAATAAAATATTGAAATTTGAAACTTCCACATCATTGCATTCTGTTTTTATTCACAATTTGTACAGTGTCCCAACTTTTTTGGAATCGAGATAGATAGATAGATAGATAGATAGATAGATAGATAGATAGATAGATAGATAGATAGATAGATAGATAGAACAAAAGATAAAAGATAGAATGGTGATATATATGATGAGTCATAAGTCACGCAAGGGGTTTTAGAAAAAGGATGGAAAGAGGAGAAAGAAGGAGAGACAGAGGGAAGCACGAGACACAGAGGAAACGACAATAAAAAGTCTTGCTCATAACAACCCGAGCCATCAAAGGATTAGAGCAAGGGTGTGCCGCCACAATTCTCCCCGCTCAGTCTTCTGCTTTTGTTGTGTTTCACATAATGAGGCTGATGTTAGTGAACAATCTGTAAAATCAACTGAGCATCTTACTTTAATATTTGTCTGTAAAACAAATGAGAGAGTCTAGAAGTGCCTGATTTCTATTTGAATGAGTGTTAGAAAAGTTTTCTCTCTAAACATTGCATCAGGAGAACACACATCTTTATCTAGAGTATTTGTTCAAAAATAAAGGTGAAAGCAAAAATCTGAACAGCATTCTTACTCTTTCTGTACCTTATATCTTATTTAAAAACATCTTATTTCCCCAGGCAATATGTACTATAAACAATCAATAGGCTCCACTGCATGTCCAGCTGTTCATTTAGCATACGGGTTCCCATGCTGCTACAGCTCCAACACAAATAAACATCAAACTGCTTTATATTCTTTGGATTGTACTGGGTTTATTTTCTGTTCTTGCCTTTGTGTAACACACTTGTGTTTTTCTGCTTTTACTTTTCCATGGGCACACTATTTATGTTTTATGGCCCTGTATCCAATATTCTCACCCACAGCCTATGGCATCTCTCAGACTGCGTTTTTCTACAAGACAGGTGCCACCTGTGTCCCTCATGAATAGTTGTGTAAAATAATAATAATAAAAATAATAATGTAAACAATTAGTAGTGGATCCTAGCATTTAGCATGTACTAATATATAATTGACACTGACAAACACACACACACACACACAAAATTATCTCAGATGGTCTCCATATATACTGAATATTTGAAGATCCAGTTGATAAAAATTGTTTCTACACCAAATTTTTTCAGTATATTACCTTTTTAAAGTCCTAATATAATTATCTACCAACATTAAAATATATTAATTTAGTTTGAGATGACAAATTACAGTATTTGTCATTACACAGAATGTTTTCAACCTTTTAAAAAGTCAAATTCACCTTTTGGGTGTTTCTACTGTAATCTTCACAGAAAAAAAAAATATATTTTCATGTTATTCTGAACCATCAACACATTGTGCTTGATCATCATATCTTATTTAAGGGCCTCCCTCCCTCAATCTCTAATCAAACACACAATGAATTAATTGCATGTCACATACAGTATGATGCATAATTAATGTGATATACGTTCCCCTCCCCATCAGCGCTTTTAAATCAATTTTTTTTTAAAAGCCTGTCTTTGATTGAAACACAGGGCTTTTTCCGTCCAGCAAAGATAATTCCTATTTTCTCCCTGTGCATCTCCTCTCCCCTTTTCTTTCACTCTCTTCTCTCTTCCTGAGGCCCCGAATTTCAAGGATAAAGCGAGAACTAATTTAGCCATAGGTGTGAGTGACGTCTAGACACCTTGTCTCAATAGTGCCGTGAGCCCAAGGTGCATCTGCGTTAATCAGCATCATGGAGGTAAACAGTACCATAAAAGCACTAAAACTCCCCTCACAATCATTTCTATTACAGCCAGAGTGGATACTCATAATGCACTAATGCGTGTGGCACGACGCTGCTACTTCTCTCTCCAGAGCAGAGTTCTGTAGCCCGCATACAAGATGAATCATTGCGTAAGCTGTTGAATGTAAAGCCTTTTGATGGAGATTACACTCTGTCAAAGCGACAGTAAATAGCAGTTTAAAAAGCTGGTCACGTACACACTGATATGTAAGGAACTAGGGCTGAAACAACTTATTGGAAAAATCAATATTTCCAGAGAATCCACAAAAAACCTTGTTCAGTGATGTCACTGCAGAAAAAAAAAAAACTTTGTAATATTAGATGATGCATGATATAGTAATACATTTGAGAGCTGGGGTATTATAATTAACTAAAACTAAAACCATAAAAATATATTTGTTTCTTGAAATAAAATAAAAAATTAAATACAAAATTACCTAGTTTATTTTAGCCAGAACATTTTCCATTTTCAAATAACTTGTTCTAAAATAACTACTTAAATAAAAAGGATAAAAACTACAGACAATTGGAGAAAAAAAAAAAAAAAAAAATAAATATATATATATATATATATATATAAATTATATATATAATATATATATATATATATATATATATATATATATATATATATATATATATATATATATATATATATATATATATATATATATATATATATATTATATATATATATCCCCAAACAACAGCAAATAAAAATGACAAAAACACAACAAAATTATTAAAAATGTAATTAAAACGGAAATTACAATAAATTAATAATAATAATATATTAAATAATAATGACAACAATAATAATTTCACAATTATACACTCAAATAACAATGATAAATAGTTTGAAATTTAGTTATTTTGCTCTGCATGATTATATGGATGGATTGCATTGTTTTTCTATTCATCCATATCAGTCAACATTGATATATGCATGCTCATTTACTCGGTTTTTTACATTTAGATTACCTCTGCCATCATCTAAAGTGCACTTAAAGTTAATCTTTAAAATGACTAATAATTTAATAATCCTCTTAAATGTAACCTTCAGCAAATCAAGATGAATATACATTTCATTTTTCATACTTTATTCATACTGTCATAATGTTGTGTTGCCTAAATTAATTTGTAGCATTTAAAGCATTTTGAGATTTTATTGTTTTATTTGTAATTTAGAAAAAAAATGTATAAAATGTAATTTTACATAGTTTAAAAATAATCAAAATATAACACATACATATATGTAAACATTGTATACATTTATGTTTGTGTGAGTATAGATAGATGGATAAGAATGTATAAATGTAAGAAATAGCTGACAGATTAATTGAATAGTTGCACACCTAAATATTCAAACACAGGACTTTGCAACAGTATAATAACATAAACGACACTCAGTGATGTGAACTGTAGTCTGGTTAATAACTTAGTAAGATAACGCCCATGCATTAGCCATAGGCAATGGCCTAAGTTTCCATGTCAGAAACACAATGACCTCATTTTCTTTCCCCTTTTTGCTCTTTTTCAAGTTTTTCTGCCTCAAGGCCCCTCTAAGGGAAATGAGAGCAAAGAATTTCACCCCCCCCCATCCCCCTTACTTCTCTGATCCCTCATTCTTGCTGTTTTTCTTCCAGAGAAAATGAGATGTGCTACCAGGCTCATTAATTGTTGAAACTTTCTCTTCCATTATCAGTCTTGGCTGCATCATGTCTTATTCGTCATGTCACCAGCGCTGTCAGCCCGTCTCTCTGTTGTCTATTACCTCCTCCCTCTGTCTTTCAACCTGGACTTTATCTTCTCTTTTCTCTCTTTTGCTTCCCCCCTTTATGTCTCTTTCTTTAGGAAAGTCAATAACATACGTTCCTCTCTTCTCCCAAACCCCTCATCATTTCTATCTCTCCCAGAACAAAACCAACTCTGTGTCTGAGAGGAAGGAACATTTCAAACCGGTTCCACGAATGATGTACACACTGCCATTTTCATGTGTACTACAACTCCCACTCCCACATACTGTACACATATGTTATTAATTATTATTCCATGAATTTTTGGTTGAGATGTACACTGAGTGAAACATTACTGTATCAGTCATACACGAAGACAAGCTGCTCGGGGTCTTTATAAAATGGATGCTATTTTTTAGGTTATTGTGTATCAAAATTTGTGATGTCAGTTGATGCTGATTTTTATGCAGGTAGCTATGATGAAGAGAAATATCAGGATGTGGCTAATTAAATTAATAGTGGTAATCATGATGGTATTAATTATCAGAGTGAAAATGATGGAACACTGGATATGTTGCAAAGTTAGTGTTTGAGATTGACAAACATATTTATTAGTAAAACTCTCAAATTGTCATGTTCAAACAATATCTCAAGGAGCAGAATGAATAATGCCTATATAAACAATTAGCAAAAGTCAATCCCTTTTTGTTTTTTCACCTGTAACCATAGTGACAGTGAATAAAGTAAACATCACAAGTGGTGCTTTTCATAACTCTGGAAAAAAAAAATTCACGAATGACAAAATATTGCTAAAAATGTTTCTTAATTAATGTCATGAATTGTGGCTAAAAAGTCACCATCTTTCATATTTACTTCAGTTTACTTTAGAGGTGTGAGTTCATCCATTTAATTACTTTCCTTAATTTGGTAATTTTGTGTACACTTTGACTGATATTTTAAATCAATATTTAAAAGAAATCAATATTTTTTTTTCCTGCAAAGATGCATTCAATTTATCAAAATTGACAGTAAAGACATTTATAATGGTACAAAAAAATATATATTTCAAATAAATGCTGTTCTTTTCAACTTTCTAGTCAAGGAACTAAAATAATATTAAGAAGCACTGTTTTCGAAATTGAAAATAGTTTCTTATATTGCAGCTAAATAGTGCAGCTAATTAACATATAAGAATGATTTCTCAAAGATCATGTGACACTGATGACTGGTGCAATGATGCCGAAAATTCAACTTTTATATCACAGGAATAAATTTCATTTAAAAATATATATTTAAGTAGATAGCAGCTGTTTTTTTTAATCAAATAATCACAGCCTTGATGACTTTTTTCATTAACTTTCCCATCCCAAACTTTCAACAGTATTTTATATGTAATATAAAGGCCTTCAGAAAAGGAACTGACCACATCTTTTATGTGCACCCATTTATTTTGTTGATCCTTGTCTTAATTAGCTCCAAAAGAACATGAACCTGTCCAAAGAAAAACTAGTATGCCACAAATAAACTTAGTAGAAAGACAAGACAAGACTTAAGAGAAAACTCAGTTGAGATCAGACATTTTTGCTGCACGTTCTGTCCCCCTTCACTTTAATTGTACCTCCCAAAATAACACTGTGACGTTTACATAGTTTTAAAAGCCGGTTGCCCTCCGTGTCTAAATGAAGTGTAAGGTCTCAGCCCCGTTTGCTGAGAGCATCTGCAGCAGACCAAGAGGAGTCACTCCTGCTGAATTTAATGAGACTTCCTGCATCTCATAAAGAAGCAGCAGTTATGCTTCTCTTGGCTCACTAAGTAGGCTTGGCATGGCACAAAAAGAGAATACATCGCCTTTCCTTCATTAAAAAAAAATCCCTATCTCTCTAATTCTCTCTCCCCATGGCCAATTTTCAACTATTTAATCTTTTACTCTAAATTCATGTGTTATATTCCTAAATTACCACCCATTTATTTCCTTATTAAAAACCCAGGACTTTGTTGTCCGTTATAATTATCGGTCGCACTAATAACTCAAACATGATAATGAACTCCCAATATTTGTGCCACTAAAATTCTAATATGCCAAGGCCTTTTCAAGCCCAGAGTTTCACTATTAATGTGGGCAGCAGGAAATGAAGTATGAATAATTGAAACCCAAATTTCTTCATTAATTTCGGCAACACTAATATACGAACAAATCCCACACTGCCCGGTTCAAATAAAACACTATTACTGATTTGTATGTGTTTTTGCTGAGACATCCGGTTTGGAAGCAATGGGTTATGTGTGAAGCAAAATAATTTGACGGTTTGTATAAAGCGATAATACTCTTGAATTCCCATTCCAGTTTTCTCCTCAGGCTGATTTAATCAAAGCATTGTATTTCTTTGCATTTCATCTGTGGAAGCAGAACAAAACATGCACAATGGCCATGAGGACCTGTTATCACCAGCTTACACAGAATCTAAAATGCACTTTCCCAGCGGTACCGCTAGCCACGCTAAAGCAACCCTTAGGCTAGTGTTCCTGACCTCTGCCTTTGAACACATGCAAGCACGGTTATGCAAATTGTTATGGTTATTCAAGCTCCTCCGCAAGCAAAGCGTGTCTAGGCATCATTCAGTGCCATGTCCTCACGCAAGATGCATGACACATTTGCATAAAGCAGCCAAACATTAGAAAACCATTACAGACGTGCACTAAACACATTTAAGAAGCGCATTCGTACCTATATTCTACAAAACACAGCTTCCTAGATGTATAAATAAATGCAGAGTGTCATTTCAGATACACTAACAGCACGGAAACCTACAGTCACTCCTAGACACACTAACACAAAGACATTCGTAACCGGAAGGAACAAACTCACACACACAATAAAAATGAAAACAGACATGACTCACCTCATTGGAAAAACACTGTATGATAATAAACTGACATAATAGCACACACACACACACACACACACACACACACACACACACACACACACACACACACACACACACACACACACATATATACACATATACACAGTTGTCCCTTACTGTGACATAGATGTATGAGGCTCAGTTAGACTGAAATAGACTGTAATAACAGGGGGGACTAAAAACACTTCATCTTCCAAAGACACACGCAAACACACACTTTGACTCTAAACACTTCATCATCCTAAGACACACACCACATGCTCTAAGCACTTCATATTAAAAAGACCTGCAGAAATATGCAAACTCACACAACAGCACAAAAAAAAACACTTTATCTTCCGAAGCAATGGCCAACATCGCTTAACATCCAAACGCTCGGATAATGAATGTCACACACATGCATGTGCAGTCTGAGCTTTAACCACCATTATCAGCATATGCAATACCACCAGTTTTCAACAGCAAAGTTTAAAGTGAAATGGAAGGATAAAGAGAAAATAGTACAATTTCACATCCCTTTTTTTCCTTTCTTCGATTCACTACTGTTTCTTTTATGTTCTCTCTTTTTATCTTTTATCCTTTTTTCATCCAATGAATTCGTAATCACAACAGATCAATCCTCGCTCTCTAAAATTAGGCTTAACCCATATTCTAATCACAAAGAGTTCTTTACACATCTTCAGAATCCTCGAGCCGCTCAAATCAATGTTCTCACTTGGATTTTTTTTAAACCATCATGAACTGCAATTGACAGCCTGTTTTACCTCTCTAATGTGATGAATGCATGAGTAAAACTCACTGAAATTAATTTGTATCTTAAAAAGTGGGCATACCAAAATGGCCCTAGACAAATGCAAATACAGTATGCTAAACATAATGCCTAAATTTGCTATTCGTTAACATTATCCAATAGCAGTGTGACCTACGTGAATAAAAACTGCAAGAGTATATTTTTTTTATTTTTTATTTTTTTCTTCGAAATAATGCTGAATTGACATTAAAAAAATGTTGAAGTAACGTCTTGTGCACCAGGAACATGCATTAAAAGAATATTTTAGGTTCAATATAAGTTATTCAACAGAATTTGTTGAAAAATGTTGATTACAATTAAATTAATTTTCCCACCTTCCTTTAAATAAAAACAAAAATCTGGGTTACAGTGAGACAATTACAATAGAAGTGAATGGGGCCAATCTGTAAAGTTCAAATACTCACAAAAGTTAATATGCATTTATATGATTTTTAGTTTAAAAAATGCATATGCACCTTTTCAGCATTAAATTAAATTCAGTTTGTCGCCATAATAACATAAAGCCTAAAACCCCAAAACGACTGCAAAAATGCTTTTATAAAATAATTTTAAAAATGAAATTTGCCCTATTTTCTTCCATTTTAGTGCTTTAGACTTTTTTTTATTGAAAGCGAGATATTGTATTAAACCCAGAATATTCCTTTAGGTATGTAAATCAGTTAATATATATATAATTGTTTTTTACTTTAAATAATTGTAGTGAAAGGTGAAGGAAAAAGGAGACAGGGCAATGATATCTGATCATCTCATTAAAACGCATGCTTTATGTCAATATGTCAAGCTCGTCAATTGTGGCTCACAGTGCAGCTGAACACATAGACCTCAAATGGCGAAGACGGCTGGAAAAGGATCGATAGAATAAGTGAAAGAAAGAACATACAAAAAAGGCAAAGGAAAATGGAGAGGAAAGGGGGACAGTATGGAGGCAGAGTTGATATTTTTCATACCCTTCAACCCTATATGGTAATTAAATTCTCAGCTCTTTTCAGTTAATAGAGCTCATTAGTAACACAGAGGATAAAGGCAATTAGTCACTTATTGACACATGTAAGCCTTGTGAGAGTAAAATACACATACACACACACACACACACACGCACCATGAGTTCTCTGCTGAAAGCTCAACGCTTGATCTTTATCAAAAGCACAAGGGTGTGATGTGTGCATGTGTGCAAGCTGCATTAGTATGTATCGAGAGTCTTTAAACTGCTTAAATAATCTCAAGGTAGTGAGGGAAGAGATAAAGAAGAGAGAAAATTGGAAAAGGTGTAAAGGAAAAACACAGAAAACCTTTAGAAGATGTGTGTAACTGGTAAAGTAAAAAGAAAACTCGGGCCCCTTCTCAGCAATTATAAACAATCAAATTGTGGCCAATAAAACAAAATGAATTTAACATGACAAAAAAAAAAAAAAAACCTGTATCAAAGTGCTCAAATGTTGGGCTCTTTCAGTGATTGCCTATGGGTCAATAGTTGAAAAAAGAAAAAACCTTCTTTAAACCTTTTATTATCATCAATAATCAGAGCTATGTGTTGATTCAATTAAAATTCACATATTACATATTTTAAAATATCACATAATTCTTTGATGCCTGTTTGTCAAGTTTAATAGGCCAGCCAATCCTGAAAAAACATTGTATCATTCTTAACAGCCCAAATAGGCAAATTAATTAGCATTTTACAAATCAAACTGCATTGGTTAAAAAAATTATGTTAATTGACAACAAAGCACTACACAAAACCATGCAGCACCAGAAGTTGCATTAATAGTAAGCAGCATTTAGTTTACTCTTATTTACATACTGCATATTGATATACCATTTACCATTCAATGAACTACAACAATAGGTTAAATAAAACCCAAGTGCTACCTACAGGCCCATTATGTGAATTTTAGGTTGTTAGGTCAAGAACATGCGAAATGGAGATGTGAAAGGACTTTATTACATTATATTTTGATAATTCTGAAATAATGATTATTTGGGAATTCTGACGTCTATAGAGATCTGTTACCGATGTGTCCTGTTTTTACCTGAATCTATGCCAATAAATTTGTTTTAGATTGCAATTAACCAATTTAATCCCAGCTTTATGTGAAAAGAAAACTATAAATCACAATTTGTAGATTGATTCCACTCAAAGAGTATAAACATGTGGCACTATCAAAACATTGTCTTGTTTATTCAAGCATCAGACACAGCAATATCGACTCAAACAATAGCTTGACTTTAGGGCAGAACTACCCATTTATCCAACCAATGACAGACCAGTCAGCAACCAGGCATCTGTTACTTCTGTTCTGTACCATTTTCTTACAGTCTACACTGTTAATAGTAGTAAAATTTAATTTCTTACATGGTCTTATCCCTTAAAGGTGCTGTATGTAAGATTTTGACTCTACTAAAGCATAAAAATACCATAAAATGTTTGCAGAAACATGCAAAGTTAACATACTTGTTTATCCGAAAACCAACGCTACAGTCAGTTATTCTCCTTTGAAAATGTGAGTTCTGGGCCGGAATCTTGGACTTTGTTTTGGTTTGTGAAACCCGCCCACTGCCAGTTTACCCAGTTGTATTTCAGCACCCAGGGTTGCCAGTTGGCGGAAAACACAGCGTATTTAATTTCATTCATCGTCAAGTGCGCTCGTTCCTGTTTTTGTCATCAATCTGGCAACCTGCGTGTGCTTCAAGTCTGAGGAGGAGGGGCCGGGTGAAAAAAAACCCCTCTCCAGTATTTTGAATTTGGACTGCAATACCTAGTTCAACCACTCGGTGTTAAACCTACATACAGCACATTTAAGTATTGTTGGTGTAACATCTGTTCAACACATAAAAAATTAAAATCACTGTGCTCAACCTTAGTTTTGGGTGCCTAGATCAATGAGTAACATCACTTTCAAATAAAGGATCTGCACTCACTGTATCTTCTTAATAATAAATTATAGTTTCTTTTTATTTTGCAACAGAGCAATCAACAATCAGACGTTTCGGCAACAAGCCTTCTTCAGTGAATCTTACAATAACACTTGCCACAAGAATTTTTTAAAAAGTGAAGTCCAATAATCACCATGTGGAGAATCACAGGTGCTACTTATCACAAACTCAGTCGACCACTCAATCAAGTACATTAAAGACGAACAACAAAAGAATAATCACAAAGCAATCAACACATCAAAATGATAGTACAAGCACAAAATATACACCAAAAATCAATCAAAAATACACCAAACAAATTTACTGAAAAGACTAATGTGAAAGAAAGACATTTTTATGACTATAATCATGATATTAAGGATTTAATTTGTATCAAAAAAGTAATCATTTCTAAAAGAGGTGGTAACATAAAGAAAAAACTTTTACAACGAGAAGCTTATTGGATGTATCGATTAAAAAGCATGTCTCCCTTGAGATTTTGATCTTTCTTGTTTTTTATTTTAAGTAGAAGTGAGGTTTTTTTTATTGATATTTATTGTTTGGTAATAGTGGGTGGTGATACAGATGTATGAATGGCTTTCGGCCTGATGTGTCAGTTAGTCCTCCACTTTCATTCACATAAGAGTTTTCTGTCCATTTTGGGGGGGGAATTCTTGATTGATTTGTGGTGTATATTTTGTGCTTGTACTATCATTTTGATGTGTTAATTGCTCTGTGATTATTCTTTTGTTGTTCGTCTTTAATGTACTTGATTGAGTGGTCGATTGAGTTTGTGATAAGTAGCACCTGTGATTCTCCACATGGTGATTACTGGACTTCACTTTTTGAAAAATTCTTGTGGGAAGTGTTATTGTGTGATTCACAGAAGATGGCTTGTTGCCGAAACGTCTGATTGTTGATTGCTCTGTTGCAAATTAAAAAGAAAGTATAATTAATTAAAAGAAGATACAGCGAGTGCTGTGGCATGCTGTTGATTACCACATAATAGTTAAAACTCATACAATACCATTAAAAGTTCGGTCTTAAATGAAGAAACAACATGCATTAAAATTCTTTCATTGTAAGTAAAAATCTGTCACCATATATTTTTATTATTAAGTAAGGGTTTCTATGAAGACATCCACATGAAACCACATCATTGTATTTACTGTGGTGTTGTTACATGCACACGTACATGAACGACAGCTGTAGAGAACAGGTTGTTCTGTTGTGATCTTTGGTGTTTGCTAGTGAAGGCGATGCTTTCATTAAGCTTCATTAGAGTAATGACTACAAGCTTTATAGAGCACTGTGCCTGAATATGGAAAAATGCCTCCAATTTATGAGGAGAGTGTGTGAGTCAGAATGTTTTTTTTCTATAATAAGTGTGTTACATGAGGGAGTTTGTGTGTGTGTGTGTGTGTGTGTGTGTGTGTGTGTGCCCAGTGAGAGTCAAGTACCATGTAAAATGATCATCATTCAGTTCATAACCCTGCCACTGTATTTGTGTACTGTTCTACATTCGCCATCTCACCTATTCTTTTCTTTCTTTTCTTTTTTTCTAGTATCTTCTTCTCTTTTTCATCTTTTCATTTTATTGATTATCCCTCCTTCTTCACCATATACTTTCTCTTCCATTCCCTCTTTCATGACAACTCGCTTTCTCTGTCTGCCGTTCTCCGTCTCTCCATCCCTGGCAGTGCTGCGCTTAGTATTTCACACAAATTTTCCTTCGGTTCATCTCGCTTTCGTCATTCCCTTCCTTGTCACTTACTCGTTAGTCCTCCCCCTCGTTCTCCACCTTTCTCACTCCACCCTCTTACTTGCAAGTTTCCTTTCCAAATCTCTCGCTGTAGTACATATTAGCTACAACATCAAACCTGTTTTAGCTCATTTGTACTGGCTACCCAATACAAGAATGATTTTAAGGATCTCTTATTGGTGTAAAAGTATTGAATGATTTGGCACCCTCATGCAGTTCAGGCTGTCATTTAAAAAAAAAAATCCTCCAAATCATTGTTTGAGGTCTAAAATGCTGATTTTTCAGGAATACTGTTATGTAAACCATTATTGGGAGAAGCTGCATTAATTTTTCTGCGTCCATTTTGTCTAGATAACAGATCTGGAAATAAGACTAATAAGTCTCTAAGCATTTAGATTTGTATTCATTAAAAATAAAAACATAGTATAAAAATACAACAAAAAACAAATTTATCTTTTTCATTATTATTTATTCTCCCTGATTTTCACGTAATATGACACTTTTATTGTTTTATGATTTACTTGATAAAAGCTAGGAAACATTTATTTATTTTTTTAAGAAATTGAACTAAAGTTACCAAATAATTACTAAGAAATAGTAACACATTGAATTAAAAGTGAAAAGCTAAATAGAACAACTAAATAGTATTTTATGGTTAAACATACCAATTCATCTGTTTTCTCTACAGTGTACATTTCTGAATTCTATTTCAGAAAATCTATAATAATAATAATAATAATAATTATTATTATTATTATTATTATTACTAGTAAAAGTAGTACTGTCACAGTTTTGTTGTGTTCATGTCATCTGTGACCTAGTTTCTCCTCAAGTGTCTTGATTTGATTTGTTTCACCTGCCCTTCATCAATTAAGCCTTTATCTGTTGTGTAGTTATTCTGCCCTTTTGTCTCTGTCTGATGTCTGGGCTCTTCAGTTTATGCTAGCTTATATGTGTAGTTTTTTTCCCCCGTTATTTGGGTAATTAAATTATATTTAACTCTTCATTGTTGTCTTTTCTGCCACTTGGATTATTACACTCATCATAGTGTGCATTTCCTCAAGTAGGAGATGCTTTCATCCAAAGTAACCTCAATCACTTTATTGCTGTTTTAAGTTTGATAAATATTTATCAATTTATTATTATTATTATTATTATGGTGTTGTAGTACGGTATTAATTCAGATATAAGCAAAACTGTCTGAGCTGTACAGTGTTACTTAACGCCTGCAGCATTTAGCACAGCATAACCAATCTCTCTTCCTCTTTCGCTAACCCTCTTCTTACAGCTGTTATCCTCTGCTACTCTCCTTATCTCAGCACTTCAGTTTCTTTCTTTTCTTTTTTTTAGAGGGAGATAATTATTTCTTTAACTTTCCCTTCATGGAAGTCTCACTTCCTCACTCTCCCTCTCAGTTTATCTCTCTGCGCTTTATTTTTTATTTGAATTTGAATATCTTTCTGCTCTGACACTTCCTGACTAAGGACAGCTGCACTGTTGGTAACAGGAGAGAGAGAGAGAGAGAGAGAGAAGGGTGTGTATATGGAGAGATTTCTAATTCAAAGAGGCATGCAGTGTTTCCGTGGCAACGTGGTTTCCATCGTTACGTTCTAGCTAAAGATGCCATTAGAGTGAAAAAAAATACTCCCCACACAATCACAGACACACGAACACAATCTGAAACACATATATGCACATTCAAATGCTAACAGACAAATATACATACAAACCCCCTTGACAAAAATGAAGTGAAATAAACATGGAGCAGTTCAAAACTCTACATTTGTGAAGGAAATGGTGGTGCTTGCCAATGAAAATCTCACCACCACAATGCCAGGCTGTTTTGGGCGGTTGCCAGGGTATTGCTATGTGATTTCTACTGTTTGTACTGGTGCAAGTCAAACAAGCCCAGTGATATTCTGGATGCTCTTTCAATGTACGTTTGCATTTAATACATAACATAGGTTAAAAGGATAATTCACTCAAAAATGAAAGTCATCATTTACTCACACTTGTGTCCGTCCAAACCTATATGACTTTCTTTTTGTGTGAAACACAAAAGATGTTTTGAAAAATGTGTTGAATTTGGGTTCGATGTTGTTTTGGACCCCACTGACTTTCATTATATGGACAAAAACAAAGGGACCAATTTTCAAAATATCAACTGTGTTCCACAAAAGAAAGAAATGCGTACACATTTGGACAGTCATGAGGATGAGTAAATGACTCCTGCACAACAATGGAGTCCCTTGATGTGTATTGCTCACAGCAGTATAGATATTACATATTTATAGGGTTTGCTCTTTAATGCTGCGCTGGCATGTATGACCTCAGCATTAGGTTGACCACAGCAATGCCTCTGCATGCATACATATTGTGTTTTATGCATATATGAATATAATTCAGAAGGAACTAAGCTCATATGAAAACAACAGCTGAGATACGGTTATGTGATTTATCACGCCACTGTCCGTCAGCCAACACAACGACAAGTTCCCACGCCTAACATCCTTATCCAGGCGAGCCTGTGTGGTGGGTCTTTACAACTGTGCCGTCAATCACAGTTCAGCATTGTTGCATGCTTACAGTGCAGTTTGTAGATTAATAAACAAAATGGGGGTACATTACTGCAGTTTTTGGCTTGAAAATGGGCATGGATTACAAAATGTGTAAAATTATAAAATTGTGAATTCTCAAACACTCACACATAGATATATAGACAGACAGACAGACAGACAGACAGAGATAGATAGATAGATAGATAGATAGATAGATAGATAGATAGATAGATAGATAGATAGATAGATAGATAGAAATAACTGTTTTAAATGTAAAATAACAACCTGAATTACTGAGTTTGAACTGAAATGATACGTTTTTTGCTTTTTTAAAAAACAAACTGCTTCATGCTGTGCTTAACAGCAGCCATTAACTGTGGTATAAAACACTGTAATGCACAGCATCTCATGGATTTTAGCTTCATTGTACACCTGCTCTTTGTATTTGTGTGTTCAGTGAAAAAGAGTGTTTTGGGGCTTAGTTTATTGCTATTAAGTGTGTTGTTTTGTCTGGTCTGATTGCATGTTCTGTGTGATCAGTGTGGATTTGTGTGTGTGTGAATGGTGGTGAAAGTGAAGTGTTATTCTGTCAGTGCCAGACTGCGTGACTGTGTGTGTGTGTCCGTGTGTGTGTGTGTGTGTGTGTGTGTGTGTGTGTATGAGATGAGAGAACTGTCTGTCCAATTAAGCAGCTGCTTCTCTCTCACCCTGAACAAAAGAGCATGGAGCTAAATGGTGACACACACACATTTTAATTGACAGAAGCACTTTGATCTTACGGTGCCCTAACAAACACAAACAGAGTCAGAAACTAACAGGACCTTTCAAAAACAAAGTCACCCAATACCACATACACACATTTCGATTTGGGTAAAGAATCTGGTGTGATTGTCACAATGAAATAAATCACACTCACAACCTGATGTGATCTTTATATCACAGAAAGGGTAGAACACACACACACACACACACACACACACACACACACACACAGACCTTGTGATCTTTGGCATGCCTGGTGTCTTCATATTTCCCCCTTTGATCTCTTAGACACTCTCACACTTGGACTCCTGTGATCTCTGAGGAGAGCCTTTCACACACACACCCACAAAGGACGGTACTTCCATGTGACATCAAGAAGCACCAAATGATAAAAAAGAGAAAGAGTTAGACACCAAGAAAGAGAGAGAGTTTCTGCATTATGTATCCATGGTGCTTTTGTATAATGAGAATGAATAAAGAATTCCAGGAGCCTGTCAATTACAAAGGACCAGAGAAGAGAAGAGAAGAATAAGAGAAGAGAAGAGAAGAGAAGAGAAATTATATGATTCGTTATACAATACAGTATGAAACAAGAAGAAAAGAAAATTTGAAACAAGATGAAAAATGGAGAAGACACGAGGAGAATGGAGAAGTTAAAGAGAAGAAAAACGAGAGAAAAAATGAGTAGCAGAGAGTCAAGATGAGACCATACAAGAAAAGTGGAGAAGAGACATTGTAAGACAAGGCTAGATGAGATAAGAAAATAAGGAAAGTTAAGACATGATGAAACAAGACAAGAGGAGAAAAGACAAGGTGAGACGAAGAGCAGAGAAACGAGAAGAGAAGATACAAGGAAAGGCAAGACAAAGAGAGTCGAGACAAAACAAGACGAGAAAAGTGGACAAGACAAAATAAGACAAACAGAGAGTCAAGATGATCCAAGAGGAGAGACAAAGAGAAGAAACAAGAAGAGCTGAGACAAGCAAGATGAGAATAATAGAGACAAAGTGAGACAGAGAGAAGAGACAATATAGAGACGTAAACCAAATAGATGAGACAAAAGATGAGGTGAGGTATGAAAATGAGAAAAGACCAGCTTAAATTAAACTAGAAGCAAAGACACAATTCAGAGAACTTTAATGTGAACAGTTTCAAATCAAACCAATTGTTCTTGTCCTTATATACCTTCCTCTATCTTTAAAAAGAGTTTTTTAAGTCATGGGACTAAACATTCATAAATGATGTGATAAGAGCCAGCAGAAAAGGGGAAAAAGCTAAATTAGGAAACAGAAAATCATTCAGGAAACAGAGAGAGACTGCATGAGCTCTGTTGAGGCGCTGCTCAGCACCTGAGTGCAGCACAGGGTTTTTGTGAGACTTCCAGGCTTTATCTCCATAAAATTGATCGGTAGAACACTATAGCCTAGCAAACCCCAGTGTGTGTGCTTGTTTGTCTGTGTATCTGTGTATCCTTGCACTCTCGCTTACAGCACGCACAAATCTAACACCACCAGCCCATCTGCGGATTAGACCCAAAGCTCACTAGCAACGGTCCATACGTGCACATGGACACTCGCCTCCAATACAACTGAGCTCCATGGGGTGAGAATGAAGGGATGAATAAATAACCCGCTCGTCCATTTTGGCCTTTACCTCTCAGTGCTCACAAGCGCCTTATTGTTCCCCACTGCAGCAACTGGGAAACAATGATGACGGTTTAATACCAGGGGCTTATGGACAGGATCTAATCAACAGCCTAATCACAGAGAACAATAGCGTCTTCTCTATCTCCCCAATGCAGAATATGTATTCGGGCTGAAAGACAATGCATTTCACTGTCTATACAGCATAGAAAAGTGACTTTATTAGCCTATGTTGGAGACACGACAAAAGTATTTGTGTATGCAATTTAAATTGTCGCTATGAAGAGGCCCAGCGGAACAATTCCAACTTCTAAATTTGAATGTTTTGGGTTCAAGTTAAGCTGTAATCACAGCATTTGTGGCACATTTAGATAATAGAAATTTATCATTTGGACTCGCACCTCAAAACAAGAAAAATTGAGGTTACAGTAAGGTAGTTACAATGAACGTACATGGGACATACTTTGTAAACTTAAAAAAAAAAATCAAGTAAACTTTACAAAAACACAGTTTCAAAAGGCTGTAACCAACAAAGCTGCAGCTGGGTGTCTGTCATCTCATATTCTGCAGTGTGTTCTGCTCCACTAACACTAGTCAGAGCCCATCGGTGGCTTTTTGGTCAATTGAGCATGTTGAATGCTCTGATTGTCTGTTCAGCTTAGTGAACCAGTGCACGGGACGAAAAGTGAAAGTGATGAAAGCGAGCGAATGATGAAGTCAAAAAGGACACACAGAAACCTGTTCAAATCTTACATTTTCGTTTTACCTGAGTATCCCAATATTCAAATATTTTCATAGCAAAATGGCCATTTTGTGGCCAAGTGATCAACATAATTAATCAAAATTGTAAGCAAGGGCTGCTTTGTTTATGGTTTGTACTGTACATCCGCAGTCCTAGTTTCGTTTTTTATTTTTGAATGGCAAATATAGACTACTGCCACCTGCTTGTACAGAGTTATTTCCTCTAATGTAGGCACAAAATGTACGTGCTAGTTGGCTGCTGTCTATGTTCAAGTGCAACTTTTTTGCCCAGATGCAGGCAATGCAAGGCGACACAGTCAGTTTTGTAGCTAGTTCTTTGATGCCTGTTCGGTGTGTCACGGTCTTAAGATCTTGTGGTAATACTTTGAAAAAAGTGGGTATTTTATTTTAGTCTGTGTAGTGCTTTATTCAATCTTTTAACTTTGTTATCATGATGCGATGCCATAAAGCAGGTAAATATGAACATTTTTGCACAATAATCTCAAGGTTGCCACAGAAACATGACAACTGTAAAACACTAGAACAAATTCCACTCACAGCAATGTATATCTGTAATGCATAATCATAGTTTATCCCCCTAGAAACATATGATCATTTAAACATTTGTACAGTATAAAAATCAACAGGTTCCCATAACAAAAATATGACTTTTTTGTGGTTGGTTCTGTGAAATTTACATTTAAAAAAAACATTTACATTTACACCTTCTTGCAGTACTTGCATTTAACCATGAACACTCATTTAAGGGTGGTTGTAGCCACAGTGAGGCTTAAAAATAATGTTTAACTTTTATTATGTACCATACTGTACAATTCCAGGCACTTCACCCATGTAAAGCCTCCCATCTGAGCTGAGAATTTTGAAGAGTGTGTATTTAATGTGCTCTTAGCCTGACCGCAACCTCTGATGCTTGCTTTGCCCTTTCAATAACTCACAACCTGTGTTCCAATTCACAGGGCATCTCTATGCAGTGCTTACTGCTCCCTAGACATTGACCAATTCACTTGACAAAAATGGCTCATTTGGTACCCTGCAATATCAGCAAACAGTGAGATGCACCGATTACAAGTCTTAAATATAAATGGCCATACTTTCATGTGCATACATGCATAAAATATAACACATCCAAACCATTTTCTTTACCCAAGAAAAGCACAGAAATCAGGTCTTTCTCACTGTGTGTCACCGACCACAATGAATGGTGGCTGATTTTCCCTGCCCATGTAAAGTGATATATCAATTTACACTTGTTCCCTATACAGACTAAATTTATATGCAGAGCAATTGAAACGTTTCTGTTCTGCATCTCCTCTTCTGCCTTTTTCTGACTCCCTTGTTGTCTTTCTCTCCCGAGTTCCTTCCACATATATATAGAAATGTATGTAGCAGCGGTTGCCATGCCAACCAATGCAGCCCACAGAGTGTGTTTGGGGTTGGGGTGTGGTAGAGAAAGACAGAAAGATAATGGAAGAGAGAGAGAGAGCGTGTAAAAGTAATTATTAAGAAAAAGACAGGGTTGAAAACACTCCTCAATCCCCTCTATTTAACCACCACCTCCTGTGGTATGTCACACATCTCACTCGTTCGTTCACATGCATGCTTTCACTCCCCCATCTGTGCTTCGAAACCACAGTGGCTCTTTAATATTCTCTCTTTCTCGATCGAATTGTCCTATAACACTTATTTTTCACCCTCTTCATCTTTCTGTGTTCATCCCTTAATGCCACATTTCTCCAAGTCACGTTTCTTCAGTTCCAATCTGTTCTTTGTCTTTTTCAATGCCTCCATTTAGATGTAAGCGTGTTGTAACTACATGTTGAGTGCCTTCCTCTTCCTCTGTTTCACACCCACGTGTTTCATTTTAAAACAGTCCCTTTTTCCTTTCCTCTCTCTCACCCACCCTAGTCTTTTTCTACCTCCCTCTCCAGCTGTCATATTCATCCTTCCTTCTCTCCATCCATTCTTGCTTTTTTCCAGTAGCATTCACTCATTCGGAAGCCATTTAATCAGTGTTTCTTGCATTCAGACTTAGAAATGATCCAAAGATCTGCTTTGAACACTGCATTTGAAGGTTCTGGAAATGTTTTGGTCTGAGACCACACTGAAAATCTGGGATTCAAATACCAATTTAACCCTAGAAATACCTAGAAATTAATAGTCCGATGTTCTTTGGATCAATCTTAATTCATTCTTGAGAACATCCGATTTTGCTCAAAACTGTGGCGTAAATGCTGCTTATGTGCTGCTGTCATTTTAGCAAAAAAGAGACAAATACTAAGGCATTCACAAATTACTCAAATTGCCATGACAATAACATAATTTGTGATAAAAAGTCATTCTTTTATTCAGTTTGGAAGCATCACATTTATCAAAAGTGACAGTGAAGACTTTCACAATGTTACCAAAAAAAAAAAAAAAAAACTATTTCAAATAAATGCTGTTCTTTTGAACTTTCTATTAATCAGAGAATCCTAAAAAAAAAAAAAATCACAGTTTCCACAAATATATTAAACAGAACAAAGTAAGAATAAAATATTTCTTGAGCTCCAAATCAGCATATTAGAATGATTTCTGAAGGATCACGTGACACTGAAGACTGGAGTAATGCCTGCCGAAAATTCAGTTTTAACTTCACAGGAATAAATTACATATTAAAATACATTAAATTAGAAATTTTAAATATATTTGTATAATAATATTTTAAAATATTAGTTTTATTGTATTCTTGATCAAATAAATGCAGAGACTTCTTTCAAAAAGAATAAAAAAAAAAACCTTGAACAGTTTTTGAACAGAAAAAAAAAGTATTGTTTTATTTATAATTATTTATCAGTTAATTTAGATACATTTTTTTGGTACTATTTTCTTCCAGGTTTAAACATTGACTCAGCGTCACTGGATGTGATGTAGATGTGCACTATAATGCTTCTCTACATTAGCGATGTGTCATAACTACTGTATTCATGACACTGTGTGGCACCACATCTTTTCAAACAGTGAGGAACTGCATGCATTAGTGAGTCCTCCAGTGAAAATACTTCCATTTTTTCCATGTATATAATTAAATTCAGGGGTTTTTGTTTGTTTGTTTGAAGTAAAATGTTGAATTGAAAAATTGCAATGAATCTGAAAATGTCTTATTTGGTTTGTCTGCATTTTGCTTTAAAGGAATATTGTTCACCAAAAAAAAAAAAAAAACATATCCAACATTAAGTTTTTAACTTCAAACTGTTGTTTACAGCTAAAATATATGTCCTTTATCCATGATAACTCTTCTGAATAAGGAGAGAATTATGCACAGATCAAGCACCATTTAACAGTCCAAAACAAATATGTCAAAGCATTTTGATGTGAGAGGAAAACAGCGGATGGACCTTTTGAGTGGAGGAAGCTTTATTATGGATTACAGACTGGTATTTTGGGCCAGAACTTAAGGTTCAATGTTAAAACACCTCCATGATGGATTTGTTTTGTTCAAACATAGAACTTTTCACTTCAGAATATGTTAATTTATGGACTGAAGTCATGTGGATTACTTGTGGATTATTGTTTTTATTAGCTGTTTGGTCTTTCATTCTGACGGCACCCATTCACTGCAGAGGATCCACTGGTGAGCAAATTATGTAATGCTACATTTCTTTAAATCTGTTCCACTGAAGAAACAAACTCATCTATATCTTGGATGGCCTGAGGGTGAGTACATTAAAATTTTTGGGTGAACTTTTCCTTTAATGACAGCAGCACTCATGATGAGTTCACATCGTTAATGTCATAAATTGGCTTATTTGATTAGTAAGCAGAGAAATATTATACAATCTGAAATATTTCAGATTCATTGATTTTCTTTTAAAACTAAATGTTTAATCATCTTTTTAAATTACTGAATACATTTTTTAATAATAATAAAAAAAAGTTCTTTATTTTTTTCATATATATTTTCTATTAATTTCCAAGTTTAAATATAATATTTTAGTTTAGATTGTATCCCAGATTTTCAGTGTGGACTTTTGAAACCTGCTGTGCTGTGAAATTATCACAAATGCAAAGATGCATTAATGCAGATTCACAACACACACAACACTAACTGATTAAATAAATAAAAAAGTGGACAGATGTGGCATATTAAAACATTACAGGCACAAATGACTGAAAGTGCAAATGCAGGAGAGAAAGCACTATGCTCTCTTTCTCTCTCAATGCGTGTGCATATCCCAAAGTACACGTGAGCAAATGTGTTGCATGAACCAGCCAGACAGGTGCATCTGATGAGCAGTTTGACAACACACTCCCTGTCTAAACTGTCCCAGCTAAATATTACATGCACATATAATGCTTTCGTGTGCCAGTGAGAGAGGCGTGTGTTCCCATTAAGCATGAAATTAGCAGTGCGACTGTGCTCATTAAGTATCCCAGCGCTCCTATGACTCCCCATTAACACTGGGTAAAGCACACGGGACAGATAAGCCAGCACATCGCTCTCCTAGAGTTAGCAGGGTGGATGGAGT
The DNA here is from genome assembly GCF_018340385.1 of Cyprinus carpio. Taxonomy (NCBI): domain Eukaryota; kingdom Metazoa; phylum Chordata; class Actinopteri; order Cypriniformes; family Cyprinidae; genus Cyprinus; species Cyprinus carpio. The sequence goes on from NC_056572.1 coordinate 28,737,552, forward strand.
CCAACTGATTATGGTGTCAAGAGGTAAAGTCACAAAATTAGAAACATCTTAATATTACTCATAATGGCTTATACATGTACTAGTTGATTTCTCTTTTGTCATTTCTGCATGCATATAATGTAAATCTACAGACCTCCATCCACTCCACTGCTCTTGGGAACAAAAAAAAGAGTCATAAAACGAAGATAACAGTGCGTTTATGTATGTGTGGTTGGGTGGAAGAGCATCAAGCATGGTGAAATGTTTCCGGTAATTCAATTAGCCTCTTATCAAGCTCCTCAGTGGCTTAAGAGAGGATGTGGCATGTTTTAACAACCCTACACCAACACTAAAAAGAGCTCCTCTCCTTGTAACAGCCTGCAGAGGTGTCAAAAAATAGATCTAGAACAAAGAGATTGCTGACAGACGAGTTATACATTCCCAGTGCATTTAAACCGGCTCTATGTAATCTAAAATTAATGGGGGACATAAAAAAAAATCAGACAATTAAAAAGTTAGTTATTGTATTTTACAAATTGGAGTCAACTCTTGAGTGCACTTTTGCACACAAGGTATACTTCAGGTCACATTATGGCATCATGGGAAAAATCATGGGTCATTTGGCAGTTAATTCTGGTTGATTTATTCCAGCCTTTTGGATAATTATGTTGCATATCTAAACTAACAATTAAATCATAAAAAAATCATACATAATACAAGAACACGGCCCTCAACTAAAACTTGATCACAAAACAGATTGTTACTATAGCAAGTGTTAGTATTATTTATATACTATAATTATAATAATAATTATTATATTTTATTATATATAATAATTTAAAACAATAAATTACATATAATATTTTTTATTTTCAGTTTTTAATGTAACCTTAGTTTACAATTTAGTAATTTTGTTATGTGCTTTTGTCATTTTTATTAGTTTTTAGTTTTTTATAATTAGCATTAAATTTATTTTTATTTCAGTTTGAATAATTTTAGTATTTGAAAATAAATACATTTTTATTTAATTAGTTTCCAAAGCAATATTTCTTTCAATAGTTTTTTCATCTCATCTATTTTTATTTTATTTCCGCTTTATTTCAATAATTTTTTTATAGTTTTTGATTTAATTAATAAAAACGCTAGACTGTAGACTTGTGATAATCTTATGTTCAATGATATGAAATACAACAAACAATATATATTTGACTTCTAAAGCCACTTTTGTCTATTCTGTGATTTCATCCTCCAAAATAATGTAATCTTTATGAATTCTTATGAATTTCTTCATTTTGATATATATACATGATTAATTGTGAATATTCTGAACAATTAATTTTTTTCTTTTTTTTTATGATTGGCAATCCTAGTCCTGATATTCTGAGTTGGTCCTTTAAATTTTGACTCAAGTTAGTGAATTAATCCAAATCTCTGGTGAAAAAGCATCACATCCTCTGTTCACACTGATCTTCATGTTCAGTGAACTTTTTCTTGCAGCGTGAGTTGCGTGAATAGTGTCCTTCTTGATAAATATGATGGAACCTCTTGCATTAAAACAAAGGCTGTTCAGGATGCAGGTCACTGATTTAGCACCAGGTTTCAGCAGTAATGTCTGCACCTTTATACACCCTGAGTACATCGGGTGTACTGAGTTCCCAAAAACTGCTTTAAATAGGTCTCCTTGGGACAGCTGTGATTATGCATGCAGCTGCAAAAACTTGAGAATGTTGTGTTAAAGTTTAGTTAATATTTGTTTGCATGGTGTAGTTAACACTGCAAGTGTCTGCAGTTATTGTCCCCTTCTGTTTTTCCTTTTCTCCAAGATGACAAAATAAATGTACTTGACTACTTGTTTTTCACTGTGTGGCATTTACAAAAAGTCCCTCTGACATTTCCTTCTCTTTCTGCACTTTTCTCCCTCCGTCTCATCTTTTTTATTATTACCTTCTTTCTTATTGGCCCGTGTCTTTTGAAAAACAAATCTGCATAGCCATTATTTTCCTTCTAATATTCTCTCCCTTTTTTCTGCCTCTTTCAAACACAGTCATCTTAATGAAGCCCATTGCAGGAAGTTACACAGCACTATGCATCCCATCACATTTGTTTCCAGCAGTTCAGACCTCCATCAAAAATGCACTGAAATACTTTAAACGGCCAACTATGGCAGGACACAACAAGTAACAGTCTTTGTGTGAAGGACAGTACAGTGTCTTCTATGACTGGTTCTCTAGTGACTACCATGGTTAAAAACAATACAGGTCATATCTATGTGATTGGAAAAAGACTTAATTCTTCAGAACTTGAAATTTTAATGATATACTTCATTTCAATACCATTACATATCAGCAAAAAAAAAAAAAAAAAAAAAAAAAAAAAAAAAAAACAATCCAACAACAACAGTATCATCAATTTTACTGCATCATGCTAAATAATGGTATTTTTCAGGCTGGTTTAAGTACACACATGTTCTTCGTATACTGTATATACTGCTGTACCATTCAAAGGTTTTGTCACAGTATCTTTCAGTATCTTTCAGTTTGAACTTTGTTTTCATTTGCAGCTTTTTCTCCCTGCCTTGTTTGTTATCATGGGCACTCATTTGTTTTTTAAAAAGTTTTTGAAATAAGTTTCTTATGCTTACCAAGGCTGCATTTATTTGATCAGATACAGTAAAACCAGTAATACTGTGAAATACAATTACAAAATAATATTTATTATTTCAAATAACTGTTTTATGTTGTGATATATTGTAATACTTCATATTTTTATGTAATTCATACCTGTGATTGCAAAGATGGATTTTCAGCAGCCATTACTCCAGTCTATCGTTTCATCATTTCAGAAACCATATAAAAAAAAAATTCAGGACTCTTTGATTAATAGAAAGTTCAAAAGAACAGCATTAATTTGATATAGAATATGTCATTTGCATGCTTTTTACTATCACGTTTGATCAAAAAGCATTCTTGCTGAATTAATGTATTAATTTCTGTCAAAAAAAAAGACTGACCCTAAACCAATATTTTGTTAATAAATAAATCTATATTATGACCCCAAACCAATATTTTGTTAAATATATATACTATGAATACAATATATTTATAAAATATATATGAATAAATATTAACACTTTACAATAAGGATGTTAATAAATTAGATAACAAGAACTAACAAGGAGCAATATATATGTATAGAAGTTATTCATCTTTCTTCATGTTATTTCACCTCAGACCAGATTTACTAACAGCTAGCACCAGCACAAACCTTCCTTCAGTGTAAAAAAAAATCCTGTCAGGATTTACTAAAGACACTCAATGAAAAGGTGCAAACAGTCATTTTTGCAGCTGACTTTATTGCATATGCATTTGTAGGAGTTTCCCGTTCAGACGCAAAATTTATGTGAGGACAGTATTTAAATGAATCATGCAAATGAGTTACTAAAGTTTGCGTTAGTCATTTTACTGATATGTGTGCCATTATTTACTGCCCAAAAAAGCATGTCTTAACCCATTCTGTGTCTGTGTTGTTAGTAGATTACCCACACCTGATTATCTGTTACACTAATTTGCACTGTTCTTGGTAGACTGGATTGGTCATTATGCATTATGGAAATGCATTGACTGCATCTGTGTTCTTGTCAGCAGATCACCTGCAGAATTTCCCACTCCCTGCTTTAATGGTATAAAGTTCTCATGCTAGTTAGCCCTCCTTAGTAGATCTGACCCCTTATGCTAACAGATAGAATTGACTTTAAATATTAGTAAAAGTTTAAGATTAAAAAAAAGCTGTAGAGTTATTGTTCATAGTTAATGTTAACTAATGTAGTTAACTAGTGGAACCTCATTGTAAAGTGTAAAGTAAATTTACTAAAAAATTATGCTCTCCTTAAGGAAACTTTTGCCAGATTATAAAACACAGCATGTGTAGAATCTGGCCAATATTTCTTGTAGGAGGGCATAATTTGTCCTCAACTTAACCTTTGTAATTCAAAAGTCTTAAAATGTCTAGGTAGCAGTTAGGTTTGTCATACCTTGGCTGCCATGATCATGGAAGAGCCTCCACGGATGCCCAGGATGGGGATGTGCGTCTGAGCCGAGATGAAGTCCAATATCTGGGCAATGGCCTCCTGATCAGTATCGTCCCCAAACACCACACCCTGGATCCAGTTCCGTGACATCAGAGCACAGATGCGGTTTATGATACTCTTGGGGTCGGTTTCGTTCATCGTGACCAGTTCGACTTTCGGAGGGAGAGGCACGTGGAGGAAGTCCTCTTTCTCCAGACCTTCAGAGAGAGACACCTCACTGGAGTTTCCTACAAGGATCACTGCAATGCTAAGGCCTTGAGCAAACTTTGGTGGCAAAGGAGGACCCACTGGACTGACTCCTGGTGGAGGATAATGAGGAGGGCTGATTATCGATTGGCTCATGCCTCCGATGGGCGTCCCGATCCCGCCTCCACGGCGAGACTCGCAGGTGGGGAAGAAGAAGAGAGAGAGGAGAAGGAGCGAGAGGGAGAGGGGCAGTTTGGAGGAAGAAACCAGGGAGACGAAAGACAGGACGCGACAGTCGGAGAAAGGGGAAGAGGAGAGGTGGAGGCTGACAAGCATGGCGGAGGAGTGAAGATACAGTCCCTGCAGACAGAGAAAGAGAGGAGAGAGAGGGAGAGAACTTCAGTTTGGGGGCTGAATTCACAATATCTACATGATTTGAACTTGAATCTGACTGGTGAAAGTTGCAGGATGCAACTCAAACAGACGAGAGACCTGTGGTTTTAAAAAGAGCATGTGTCCTCATTTAAAGGGTTTTTCCTCTTCATTATTGACATATGTTGGACAGAAATCACAGAAATATAGGCAGTCTTGGGAAATGAGGTCATTTGCAGCCATCTCACACACACACACACACACACACACATTTATCTAACTAAGGACATACAAAACACTTCTAATATTTATATATAAAGCTAATTAAAATTAGTAGGATGAAACCCAAAACAAACTGTAAACTTTTTTTTAGCATTTTTAGATTCATTAAAATATAGTTTGTAATGTGTACCCTTAAATGACATCCCTAGAGATCCCAAATGGATGTTTTGTCTAATGACAATTTGGTCCTCAAACTATTGCACACTTTTTTAATGCTGGAGACCTGTCATTGACAATACATTCTGGGTTTTCTTTATCCACTAAAAAATAAATGTGTTGTGTTTTATCTGTCCAATATTTCTTATAGCAGAGCATAATTTGTTTTCATCTTAACAACCTTTGTACCTAAAATGTCCTTAAATACCCAGGTAGCAATTGCATCTGTCATACCTTGGCCATGATCATGGATGACATCCTAATGGAGGTTTGGTCAAATTTAGCTACCTTCTGATGACCTTCTGATGACAATTTGGCCCTTTTTTCAGTGGTGGGGAATGCATCACAATGCATTCTGGGTTTTCTCTCTCCTGGGGACTGGTCACTGACATGATCAGTTGTTTATACTGGTTTAATGCTGTTTTCTGACCCTTTTGGGGATATATGCACTTCAAAAATGAGCTCAAAGAGTTCAAAAGACTTTGATTGTGAAACACAATGAGCAAGAGAGAGCAACTACAGAGAGAGAAAGAGAGAGTGGTGTGCATACACTGAATACCAAATGCAATTAGACGAGTAAGATACAAGTTGATTTATCGGCAAACAACATATTCACTCTCTCTCACACACATACAGACACAAATACACACACAGTGACTGACATTTGCCAATTATCTTTCTGTGAAGACTTTGAGAAAACACTTGTTATTTAGAGCTATTTTCATTAGCAGAGTATTGGAACAAGTTAGTTATTAGCTAAAATGTTTGCATCTGTTTGTTAATGACAGCATTTTTTAAACATTACCCACCTGACACATAACACAAAACCACCTGATCCATGCAGTTTCATGAAGATATATTTTCCATTGAAACATGAACATACACCACCTTTCTAACGTTTGGGCTCAGCAAAGAAGCATTAAATTGATCAAAAGTGACAGTAGAAACATATTATTACAGTATATATACATTATACCAGTAGCAGACTTTTTTTTACAGGGTAAAAAAACTGAACGACATGCCAGCCAACAGCCACAAAACTCATTTCAAGGGGTCTTTAAAGAACAGGCACAGAAAAAAATAATGAAAGTGTAGCCCAGTGGTAAACTTGGGTATATAGTGTAATTGGAACAGGGTGGGTTATGATTAATCTCTCTTACTCTCAAAAACGAGTCATATGACTATTAAAAAAGTAAACGTTTATTTACTTTAAATAAATAATAGGGGACATCTGACTTCTAAATAAGGAAATATCAGTTCATTTTACATAATTAAAAGGAAATAAATATTTGGTAATTTTATTTCATGACAGTAATTAAAACTGAAGTTTAAAGTTTATATTATTTAGCTGAATAATATGTCCAAAGGTTGTATGCAGTTAGCCTTTTATTATTTTATTTTTACTGTTTTTATGTTACTATTTTTATTGGTCATTTGGGTATTCATGCTGTATAGTCAATAGTGTTTGGCTGCAGGTATGAAAGAGACGTATATACACGTGACCTGGGGAGAGACGTGAGAAAGTGCTGGAAGTTTTTTTCTCTTCGTGCTGGACTGGGGTGGAGCGCGGAACGCTGGCACGTTGAGAAGAAAAAAGAACGCTAGAAAGTGCGAGCAAAGCCGATTAAACGGAGCGGAAAGCTCAGAGAAGAGGGACCACGGACTCGGGATGTTTGTGAGCCGCGAGACTGAGTGAGAAACGAAGCTGGAGACCCGTCTGACGGAGCGGGAGAGAAGGAGCGGAAGCCGTGAACGGAGGTAGCCGAGATAGTTAGCCACGGTGGGCGTATGCTGGGCGGAACTGTCGTTTAATCGCACCGCACCTGATCATCCGGACCAAAGTCTTTCCACGCTCTCAATTTTTTGCAAGTGTCCGTTCAGCGCACTCAATGTCCGTTCAGCGCACTCAATGTTTTGCAAGACCAAAACAGGCCTGCAACGTTTTTTTCTTCGTTCAAAATGTTACCGTGAGTAAACTGGAACATGTGTGAATGTGTGTGTGAATGGGCCCACCACTGCATTTGCTAAGACTTGTTTCAGGACACTCGGCGCATTTTGTTTATTGTAAAGTTCTCTGTGTATTCTCGATTGTTAAGAAAGAGCTAAGGGAGGGGGACTTTTGAACCACTTATTCTGGTGTAACAAGTGTGATTGAAACTATTGGGGTTTCAAGCTAAATTTTTAAAGTGGTTATTATTTAAGTGTTTGGGGAATCTTTTGGTTATTTATTTTAGTATATTCGTAAATATTGAATTTTGGGGAAAGCTTTTATATTCTATTTGCCAAATTCTTTTATTCAATTAAACAAGGGCGTTACCCTATTTTTGCTAGACTAAAAAACATCTCTGGGTCTCATTATTTCTAAATAATTTTATTGTCAAAAGGTTTTATAACTCATTAGGTGCACCTTAGTGGTATCCACCTGAACTACACCGAACCCAAGCACCCCCATTCTCACGTAAGTAACTCACAGAGTGGTTGTACGGGTGCTACATAAATAAAATGGAGGCACCGCTGGGATACATTTAGTTCATAAGTAGTTTTAGCAGCTCTAACTTTAGTTTGACCCAGAGATTTAAATAGTTTGTTTAAAAAGTAGGCCTAGTTTGGAAACAAAAACAGTAGTTAACCTACATGTAAAATCACATTAAAGATTACCTATTGTGAAAACTCTAAAACTGCCAGATTAGAGTTTTACTAAGCATCCTAAATCAAGAAAACACAGATTAAGCTTTATCTGTGTTAAAATACAACCAAAACCTACCAAATTTAGTTCTGACAAGTGATCACTGTACGCGCACAACCCGTGGGGATGGCTCAGTTGAAGAACTGGTGTGTTGGAGAAGGCATAGACCCGGTGAAAGCCTTGTTGGTTAAAGATGTACCTCCGGAAACTGAAGTTGGGTTCATTGAAGAAACGCTGCAGACTGTCAAAGCACTTGGGAGAGTCAAGGTGAGAGGAAGAATGTATGACCCTCAGTCTCAAAGTTTAACCGTGCTATGTGAGTGCAGGGAGAAGGTGAATACAAAGGCCATTCCTCTTGATGTTGTTCCTGAGGGGTTTGCTATGACCTGGAGAATCTTTGGACCTTCTGAGCGGGAGGAAGAACCCCAAGCTCAGGCAGCCGGTGATGGTCACAATGTGCCACTGCCAGATTCCAGTTTTTTCTCCCCATTTCAAGCATCCACTCCTGAAGCTATCATTCGAGCAGTTGGTGATGTCCTGCAAATGACAAGTAAGCACACACATGGTGACAACAATCTTTTCAGAAGACTGCGCACTTTCTCAGGGGTCATGCCCACACCCCCAGGAGAAGAACAGTTGGAAAACTGGGTTGAACAAGCCAGACTTATGATTGAAGAATATGATCGCCCTGAAAGAGAAAAGAAAATGAGAATAATGGAAGGTGTAAAGGGTCCTGCACTCGAAATCCTCCAAGCTGTCCATTTCAACAACCCATCTGCATCCTCTATGGACTACATTGACATTCTCGAGACCACTTTTGGCAACCCCGAGAGCGGTGAAGAACTTTACTTTGCCTTCAGAATGTTGTGTCAACACTCCAACGAGAAACTCTCTGAGTTCCTGAGACGCCTTGAGAGAGTCCTAAATAAAGTTGTCCAAAAGGGTGGACTCCAGTCATCGGCGGCAGACAAAGCACGTCTTGACCAACTCATTAAAGGGGCCATCAGGTCTGACATTATGATACTAAATCTCAGATTAAGAGACCGCAGAGACAGTCCTCCCACTTTTCTCGAGCTGCTGAATGAGATACGCCTGGAGGAGGAGCATGAAGTTTCACGTCGCAGACTCCATCCACCCAAAGCCGTCTACGCCAAAAGTGCTACTGTGACCTCTGACATAGAGTTAAAAGATTTGAAAGCCGAAATACACCAACTCCGAGCACAAGTAAGTGAACTCTCTGCCCCCACCGCCATGTCAAGTCACCTTTCGACGAGCACACTGTTTTCGGTCACTCCGACGGCAGAGAACCCAGAAGACAAGAACGTTCAAGCTTTAAAGAAAGAAGTTGTCAAACTCCGAAAGCAAGTCTCTGTCATGTCAGTCAAGCCTAAGTATAGTTCTGCTACTGAGCCCTGCCCACAAGAGACCCAGTCACGATCCTGGCAGCCAAGACCTTCTACAGCCAGAGACCCAATTGATTTTTTTTTGCTATCGCTGCGGTGAAGACGGGCATTTTGCCAACAAGTGTGCTTCTCCCGAAAACTATCATAAAGTTATTCAGAAACTGCTGCAAGCTCAAAGAAAGTCCAAGCAGAACCGCAAATCTGATAACGAAGCAAGAACCAAGACCACAAATGCAAGTGTCAAGAGAAGCTCGGTAAATGTACAGACCAACAGTTTGCCCGAGGGACTCGTGGGACCGCCCTCCACTGCTCAGGTCAGGATCAATGGCAACCCCTGCACTGCGCTGATGGACAGTGGATCTCAAGTTACCATCATCTTCGACAGCTGGTATGCCAAACACCTGTCACACATCCAGTTAAACTCGGTGACCGGTCTAGCCATATGGGGCCTAAGTGAGTCAGAGAGCAGTTACCCGTATAAAGGTTACATACAGATTGAGTTGGAGCTGCCACAAAAACCTAAGTCCAACAAAGTCAAGTCTGTTCCTGTTCTGGCCCTGGTGTGCCCTGATCCACGTTGCTCCGAGACTATACCTGTCCTGATCGGCACAAACGTCAGGGGGGTTCAGTCTTTCAAGTCCCAGCCTAAAAAGAAAGAAGACCTGGAGAATGTCAACTCGGTCAAAATCCAAGTTCAAGAGAAAAAACATTTACCCGTTTATGTAGGGATGTCCATAAAAGGCAACAAAGACGTGCCTGTGGCTGAAGTAAAGTGGTCTGGGCCTGGTCCTCTCAGCATCCCTCCTGGCACTGAATACGTTGCTATCTGCAAAGTTAAAGAGAAACAAGACATCGGAGACAGCATACTCATCATTGAATGAGCCCACTCACCTGCTCTTCCTCCAAGTGTACTTGTCCAGCCAACTGTGTTGTTTTCCAAGATGCTAGATCCAAACAACTTCCTGGTGCTCCTGCGTAATGAGTCTCTAAAGCAAACTGCCATTCCAACGGGCACCGTGATCGCTCACCTTCACATCGCTGACGTTGTGACAGATGTACCAAACCCTAAAGCCGAATCCGTTCCAGCTATGGATCCTTCTCTGTTTGACTTCAGTGAGTCACCCATCAGCAAAGAGTGGAAAGAAAGGCTGAGTCAAAAGCTTGCCAAACATTCCCATGTGTTCTCTATAGAAGAGTGGGATGTTGGTTTGGCTAAAGGGGTAGAACATCACATCCGTTTGAATGATAACACTCCCTTCAGAGAGAGATCTCGACGTATTGCCCCTGCTGATTTGGATGATCTTTGGCGTCACCTGCAAGGTTTGTTGGCGGCTGGGATCATAAAAGAATCGAGAAGTCCATATGCTTCACCGATTGTCCTTGCACGTAAAAAGAATGGTCAACTTCGTATGTGCATCGACTACCGCACCCTGAACCGGAGAACTATCCCAGATCAGTACACTGTACCACGTATTGACGATGCTCTCGATTGCTTGTCCGGCAGTAAGTGGTTTTCAGTGCTGGATCTGCGCAGTGGCTACTATCAAATCCCAATGGCTGATGAGGACAAAGAGAAAACTGCTTTTATCTGTCCTCTGGGATTTTTCCAATTTGAGCGGATGCCGCAGGGGATCACAGGGGCCCCTGCAACATTTCAACGACTCATGGAGAAGGCAGTTGGTGACATGCACATGCTTGAAGTCATAGTCTATCTTGATGACCTCATTGTTTTCGGCAAGACTCTGGGGGAGCATGAGCAAAGACTCCTCAAAGTCATCACTCGTCTCGAAGAAGCTGGACTTAAGTTGTCCCTCGACAAGTGCCAGTTCTGTCGCTCACAAGTCACCTATGTCGGGCACATCGTCTCTGAGCACGGTATTGCCACAGACCCAGACAAAGTGGAAGCAGTGACGTGGTGGAAGCAGCCCACCGACCTTCCTTCTCTGCAGTCATTCCTGGGGTTCTGCGGCTACTACCGCAGGTTTATAAAAAATTACTCCATCATCGTCCGACCACTTACAGAGCTGTGCAAAGGGTATCCTCCGACCCAAAAGAAGCGAAAGCCTACCTCTTCATCAGACAAGACCTACTACAAAGTCAGTGAGCCTTTCGGTGACCGGTGGGACCAGTCATGTTCAGAGGCATTCCAAATGATCATCCACTGCCTCACAAGCGCACCTGTGCTGGCATTCTCCGACCCCACCAAGCCTTACATACTTCACATTGATGCCAGTTTTCATGGGCTTGGCGCTGTCCTCAACCAAGAGTACCCTGATGGCTTGAGACCTGTTGCTTTCGCAAGCCGCAAGCTGAGTGCCTCTGAAAAGAACTATCCAGTGCACCAGCTCGAGTTTTTGGCACTTAAGTGGGCAGTGGTGGACAAGTTCCATGACTACTTGTATGGCGCACAGTTTACCGTGAGAACTGATAACAACCCCCTAACTTATATCCTCACGACTGCCAAACTCAACGCGACAGGTCACCGCTGGCTCTCAGCACTCGCCACATACAATTTCACACTGCAGTACAGGCCTGGCAGCAGCAACATCGATGCCGATGCCCTGTCACGCAACCATCTACCAACCACAGAAGAAGTCTGGCAAACCATACCGACTGAAAGTGTTCAAGCTCTGTGTAAACAGATCAAGTGCCGTGAAACTCCGACAGAGCCCATAACTATTGCTGAGTCACTCGGAGTTTCACCTGATGGTATACCAGAGTGTTTCGCCTCCCCAGTTCGGTTGGATCTCGGTTCTCTGAGTCAGCTCAGTCACAAAGACCTGGTCACCGCTCAAGATGTTGACTCTACTATCGCTCCAGTCAAACAGTCACTTCGTGGTGGTCTATCATTCACCAGCCCCGACAATCCAACTTCTGTCCTGTTGCACAAAGAAGCAAGCAAGCTGGTCATCCAAAACAATCTGCTCTACAGAAAGGTTGAGAAAAATGGATCTGAGGTAAAGCAGCTGGTACTGCCCAGAGAGTATGTCCCGATGGTCCTGAAATCCCTGCATGATGAGTCCGGTCACTTGGGCATGGACAAGACCATCGAACTTATCAGAAATCGGTTCTATTGGCCCAAAATGGGAGTTGAGGTTGAGCAGTACATCAAGAATTGCGGCAGATGCATCACTCGCAAAGCCCTTCCTCAGAGAGCTGCTCCTTTAAAACAGATCACCAGCCAAGGCCCTCTAGACCTTGTCTGTATAGATTTTCTGTCACTTGAGCCTGACTCCCAAGGTTTCGCCAATATCCTTGTAGTGACAGACCACTTTACTCGATACGCCCAAGCTTTTCCAGCCAAAGACCAGAAGGCGGCCACCGTTGCTAAGATACTGTGTGAGCGCTACTTTGTACACTACGGACTCCCTGCCCGCATACATTCGGATCAAGGCCGCGATTTTGAAAGCAAACTGATCCAAGACCTTCTGATGATGTTGGGTATTCGTAAGTCAAGAACAACGCCTTACCACCCTCAGGGAGATCCGCAACCCGAAAGATTCAACCGTACGCTCTTGTCAATGCTTGGCACACTGGATCCAAAGCAAAAACAAAAATGGAGTCAAAAGATCAGTCAGTTGGTCCACGCCTACAACTGTTCTCAAAACGATGCAACTGGTTATTCGCCTTACCTGCTTATGTTCGGCAGAGAAGCTCGCTTACCGGTAGACATCTGCTTTGGCGTGACTGAGGATGACCAAAAGACAAAGTCCTGGCATCAGTATGTTGTTAAGCTCAAGAAAGATCTCCAACGAGCCTACAGTCTTGCAACAGAATCATCAGACAAGAACCACCAAAGAAACAAAAAAGCACACGACAGGCACGTCAAAGAACAAGTCCTTGACAAAGGTGACAGGGTGCTGCTGAGAAACTTTGGGGTCACAGGCAAGCAAAAATTGAAATGCAAGTGGCGATCCTCACCATATATTGTTATGGAGAAGCTACCCAACTTACCTGTCTACAAGATCAAGCCAGAGAGAGGCATGGGAGCAGAAAAGACTATTCATCGCAATCACTTGTTACCCATTGGTTATCTTGTGAGAATCCCTGTTGACGAAAGGGAAGTGGGGCCACAACAAAGACTTGTGACTAGAGCATTTCAGCAAAAGACAAAAGAACTGGTACAGACAAACAACCACGATGAAGACGTGTCCTCAGAATTAGAGTACGACGAAGTATACCCGCAAAGCCCCGTTGAGGTAGACTGGGATAAGTTGCTTACATGTCCAGAACTGTCCACAAAGCAATCCAAGCCAACCGTCATCGAGCCTGAGAGACAAGCTCAAGACCCGGCTGAGATAGAGCCAGTGGTCAGTGATCTTCCAAACCTGCCTCTCAACGCTGATCCAGAAATCAACGTTCTAGAAGAGGGAGCAGCCGTCAACCCCTATCCGGACACTCAAGCTGGGATTGAACAAGTTGAGCGTCCCAAAAGAGTCACCCGTCCAGTGGTCAAGCTGAGCTACGATGAACTTGGCAAGCCCAGTGATTCCCCTGTGACAGTCCTAAGCCATGGAGTGTTGGTGGGAAGTGGACTCTACGGAGACTCCAGAAGCAGTCAATGTCAAACTCTCTGGTGCCACCCCATGGCGTTGTGTTTCACTTGTTCTAATCTGGCCTCTACCCTTGACTTTAAGACTATTAGAGTCCTCTAAGGTTTATTTTGATGAGGGCATCAAAACTGTCTAGAAGCGGGAGGGTGTAGCCCAGTGGTAAACTTGGGTATATAGTGTAATTGGAACAGGGTGGGTTATGATTAATCTCTCTTACTCTCAAAAACGAGTCATATGACTATTAAAAAAGTAAACGTTTATTTACTTTAAATAAATAATAGGGGACATCTGACTTCTAAATAAGGAAATATCAGTTCATTTTACATAATTAAAAGGAAATAAATATTTGGTAATTTTATTTCATGACAGTAATTAAAACTGAAGTTTAAAGTTTATATTATTTAGCTGAATAATATTTCCAAAGGTTTTATGCAGTTAGCCTTTTATTATTTTATTTTTACTGTTTTTATGTTACTATTTTTATTGGTCATTTGGGTATTCATGCTGTATAGTCAATAGTGTTTGGCTGCAGGTATGAAAGAGACTTATATACACGTGACCTGGGGAGAGACGTGAGAAAGTGCTGGAAGTTTTTTTCTCTTCGTGCTGGACTGGGGTGGAGCGCGGAACGCTGGCACGTTGAGAAGAAAAAAAGAACGCTAGAAAGTGCGAGCAAAGCCGATTAAACGGAGCGGAAAGCTCAGAGAAGAGGACCACGGACTCGGGATGTTTGTGAGCCGCGAGACTGAGTGAGAAACGAAGCTGGAGACCCGTCTGACGGAGCGGGAGAGAAGGAGCGGAAGCCGTGAACGGAGGTAGCCGAGATAGTTAGCCACGGTGGGCTTATGCTGGGCGGAACTGTCGTTTAATCGCACCGCACCTGATCATCCGGACCAAAGTCTTTCCACGCTCTCAATTTTTTTGCAAGTGTCCGTTCAGCGCACTCAATGTCCGTTCAGCGCACTCAATGTTTTGCAAGACCAAAACAGGCCTGCAACGTTTTTTTTTTCTTCGTTCAAAATGTTACCGTGAGTAAATTGGAACATGTGTGAATGTGTGTGTGAATGGGCCCACCACTGCATTTGCTAAGACTTGTTTCAGGACACTCGGCGCATTTTGTTTATTGTAAAGTTCTCTGTGTATTCTCGATTGTTAAGAAAGAGCTAAGGGAGGGGGACTTTTGAACCACTTATTCTGGTGTAACAAGTGTGATTGAAACTATTGGGGTTTCAAGCTAAATTTTAAAGTGGTTATTATTTAAGTGTTTGGGGAATCTTTTGGTTATTTATTTTAGTATATTCGTAAATATTGAATTTTGGGGAAAGCTTTTATATTCTATTTGCCAAATTCTTTTATTCAATTAAACAAGGGGCGTTACCCTATTTTTGCTAGACTAAAAAAACATCTCTGGGTCTCATTATTTCTAAATATTTTATTGTTCAAAAGGTTTTATAACTCATTAGGTGCACCTTAGTGGTATCCACCTGAACTACACCGAACCTAAGCACCCCCATTCTCACGTAAGTAACTCACAGAGTGGTTGTACGGGTGCTACAATTGCAGAACATGTTGAGTAAAGAGTAGTTAAGAAAAATGATTGTCAAGTATAAGAGAGGCATTGCTCAGAAAAAAAGCAAACATGCTTGAAAAAGGAAGACTGCTTTTACAAGCCTAATTATTGGAGGTTTGTCAGTGCTAATTGCAGGTACACATGCTAATTGTGAATTAGCTCTCTTCTGCTGCAGACGAGAGAAGAGACGGAGGAGGACAAAGTGTGGGAGGAAGAAAGAGAGGGGAAGAGAGAGAGAAATCGGTTGAGGGGGAATGGAAAAGTATAGAGATGAACTGCAAAACAAAAATGAGAAAACAAAAATGAGAATATTAGGGAACTGAACAAATGAAGCAAAGACAGAAAGAGAGCAGTGACAAAAAAAAGAGAAAGCCTTCTAATCATCAGCTCATTAAAAGTAGGTAAGCAAAGGGAAGCATGCAGATTGGAAGGATAAGCACTAGATAGGGAGATAGAAGACTAGGAGGACAGCAGCTGGGTGAACGAGAGAGGGAGGAGAGACTAAGATGCTCTATTTGGCTTTGCCTCTCATTTTAACAGCACTTGGTTTCCATAGCAACTATTCAAATGAACCTTCCTCCACACACACAAAAACAGAGACTGCTATATACAGACACAGTTATATAGATTTTGTGATCTTAAAGTCCATAGTAACACCTATTCAAAGACAACTGAAAAAGGCATTTTAAACAAATTGTGAACATACATGATACCACCATCTCTTGCAATAAATAAATAAATAAATACACACACCTCCCACACATTTTCTCCTAAGAAGCTAAAGGCTCAATGTCAGCTCCACAAATGTTTTTTTCAAACTGTAGGCTATGTTACAGAATCGTCTGAAATGCTCACACTGAATTACAGCTGATCCACCTGTAAAACACACACCAACTATATGTCGCAGACTTCTGAAATTAAACAGCGAAGTTCCCTCTTTGGGTTTTGATGGTTTTAGTCAAGGCAACCCTCTACATTGTGAGTAAATCACTCCCATATGTGACTAAATTTTACTCTGGGTGACTAAATGATGTCTATGGCTAGCCTAAATTCTAAGATTTTACTCGCCAGTATGTGTGTGAGAGGCTAATTACAAGTTTAGCACAGATATATTTGCTCCTGTAGCTCAAGTGGTAGAGCATTGCGTTAACAAGCGCAAGTTTGGGGGTTCGATTCCCCGGGAACACATGATAGGTAAAAATTGATAGCCTGAATGCACTGTAAGTCGCTTTGGATAAAAGCGTCTGCTAAATGCATAAATTTAATTAAAATTTAATATATTTTTACTCGCCGAACACTCTTCTTTTACTCTACGGCAACAAATCTGTACTGTTTCAGTTCACCTCAATGGATGCGCAGCATACTTGTATTTGACGCACCGTAAACTCTAGTGTGAAGGCACATGACTTGCCGTCGCTTTGGTGATAGCACTGTTTCTCACACATGAAAAGAGACAGAGCGAGAAGGTATTGAGTGTGACGCTGGTTTTACATGCTACGTTTAATTGATATTCTTTGTTGTATTTTCCTGTCAAAATAATGGGGTTCATTTAGAATTATTCAGCTTTTAAGAACAAGCAGAAGCAGTAGTGGGTGAAACTAATACGCGAACGCAATCTCATTGGCTGGCGCTCATCTATTACAGTCCCTTTTTTAATTTCAGCAAATCAGTTCGAGGGAATGCTGACAACGTGAATAATATTCATGAACCCAGCAGCTCATCAATCCAAGTGTGTTGTATATTGTTAGTACAGTAGTAGAACTAGTAGTAGTATTATCTTTTTATAATAATTACTAGGGATGCACGACAAATATCGGCACGATATTAATGCGCATCTCGTCAGTAAAGCCGGTTCTGTAATCAGCGGTAAATCTCTACACGTGCGTGCTTTCACGTGGAGCAACATTTACTACACAGAGCTGTTGTTCACTGACAAGCTGCGCAAAACCACAATCATATTTTGTGTATGTTTTACTGACGAGATGCGCATTAATATCGTGCCGATATTTATCGTGCATCCCTAATAATTACTATTATCTATTACTATAACTTTTTTTTAAGAAATCCTGAATGGCCAACAATATCTTAAGCATCACCACCAGTGTGTGTGTGTGTGTGTGTGTGTGTGTGTGTGTGTGTGTGTGTGTGTGTGTGTGTGTGTGTGTGTGTGTGTGTGTGTAAAATATTGTGTGTGTGTGTTTGTTTGTGTAGTATATTTGTTAGCCAGTGGCGATTATATTTCCAAGGTGTGCATAGAGGGTTGCCAGGGTAAATTCATGTTCAGATTCTTTTGATGTTTATACAGTTTCTGAGTTAAAGGCATAAAGAACATACTGCAATGTTTTTACATGCTTACATTTCCGTACTATTTTTAAAACCATGGCACAACCAATGTAAAAATGTTTTATATCCCGTATAGTGTAGTATATAATTTATTATAGTTATTATTCGTTATTACAGTTTTTTGACTTACTATCATTATTAATATACTTTCAGATAAGTAATAATAATAAAACAATCTAATAATAATATAATATAATTAAGCTGAGCTGAGTAGTCCCTCAGCTCACTCACTGATCATTTTGTATTTTGTAAAGAGGGGGGAAGCTGTATTAAACTTTCATTGTTTTGATGCTTAAAAACCCCTTTTTGTCTTTGACCCTGACATATAGATCATATATCTGTTGGAACATTTGTTTTGTATTCGTATTGCCAACAATTTGCTTCTTCAAAGAAAATGCTCCCAGACATACATGCATGCACACCAAAGCTGCATCTATCTATGCCTGTTGTCACTCTATACTTGTGTTTGTTGTCAAGAACTCCAGAGTTGCTCTACATTTCCTAGATGGCAACTAAAGCTTAAGTTTAACTGACAGAGATGACAAAAAATGTTACATGCACATTCCCCATGGTGCTGTATAATATCCAAGCATCTGCCTTCTCCGATAGATTGCTCTCTCTTGATTTTCTGTGAGACAGCTGTGCGCGGCCTAAGGCCTGGTTGGCAATTGGCTTAAGACGAGAAAATGTTCCCCTAGGGCCCCAGATTGGCTACAATGGTCAGAAAGCTTCCAGTAGGCCTGGGCTGGTCTGTTGGTGTCAGCTAAAATGCCATTTAAAAAGACTTATTGATCTCAAAAGCAGTCGATGATCAAAACTAGACCCAAACCAACATGATTACTGCAATCCAGACCAAACCAAACAAGACTTACTAGTAAAACTGACACAATTACACCTGATTAACACAAGGAAGGGTACAGACTACACGATGTGTGTGTGACAGGTGATTCAAAGGTATCCTGACATTGTGCACATTTTAGAGGGCGAGAGAGGTTGTGAAAAGAATAAAAACAAGTGTGTACATCTGTGCACTGTAATAACATCTCTGTTTCTTTCATTGCTTTGGGAAACAACAGATAAGGCGTTTTTCTACGCCGTCCTCCATCCCAGTTCTTCCCGGCGAAGTAATAAATTATGTATTCAACAAAATGTTTGTACAAAAGCCCATCACAGACTCCCTCCCATCTCAAACGAGCTCTGTTTCAGAGCGGAAGGGAAAGCTTTGATAACAACCAGAAACTGAATTAACATTCATTGATGCAGTTATAGAGAATGAATTCCGATAAACCCGAGACTGTAGATTCAATTCCGAAACACACAAAAAATGTTATTTAAATCAGCATAAAGAGATGACAGAGGTTTGTAACAGAAAAACCATATGCACACATGCACTCACACACAGACCACACTTAAATTAAGAGATTAGGCTTGTCTAGTATCCAGTGCAACACTATGGAGGTATGCAGCCTGCCTTTTTATGTCAAATAATCTCTGGGGTACATGTAACACACACACACCAACATACACGCAAATCACGGAAAAACGTCTTGATATTTACCGCTAACTAAGCTCATTTTCATACTTAGACATTTAGCCAGTCTTTCTGTCTTGGCTTCTTCACAAGCATACGTTCTCAAATACACACCTCGCACTCACTCAGGTCTCTAAGGTATATCTGTCATAGCAGTGTGAGCGTGGTTCCATTAAGCAGTGTTTATGAACTACTGCCTCTGAGCTGTAACCTTTCCTGAAGTCCTCTCTCCTCATAATGATGCTTAAACAACAGCCAGCAGCGGTTTACTCTGATTGTAACTGAGGCACAGATGCTAAAAAAAATCAAGATTCCCAGTATTAAAGTAGAATTTTTGGCATAATCACTTTGCTTACCGTGAATATCTTGATAGATTAGATCTGTTTAAACACATTACAGGGGTAAAATCATGTCAGACATGACTACCTTAGGTGACTAATTCTCTGTGTACAAACATAAAGGTTTTTCAAGAAACAAAAATTATTTTGTGGAAGAAAAAATAGCATGATTTGTGATAAGGGTAATGAATACTATATGACACAACTGGAAGATTCCCCTGCTTAATAATAAATAAAAAAAATTAAAAGAAAAAACCTATTACATTTATTCAGCAAGGATGCAATTAAATGTTATTACTGTATTTCTGAGGAAACAAATGCAGCCTTGATGATCATAAGTTTTGTCAAAACATTTTTAAAATCTTACCTGTTAAAAAGTCATTTTTTCAGTGTATTTGTTCAATTATTTTTTTCACTTTTTTATTTAAATGCTCAAAATTTAGGGCTGTGCAATATATCGAAATTATCAAAATATCGCAAATGTACATATCGCAATATGCTTATCGCTATGGCTTGCAATATATGAGGCCATGAACAAAAGACAAAGAGAAAATCACTCACTGCTTTTACCTAAATAACTTTTGTAGCTTAAATATGAATCAGTCCATATTGAATTCATAGAGTAAATACTAAGCAGTGTTGTATTTTTCCTTTTTATTATTCAGTTCCTAAACTCATGTTAATGTGATTACACTAATGTTAAAATAAAATTTTTATGTAATGCAAGAGTAAAACACTACTGTTCATTTTCAGAAGTTGTTGTAGGTGTGCTTTCTTCTCACAAAAAGTGAAATGTATGCTAATTATATTAAAATCAGAATCAGAATGAGCTTTATTCACCACTTAAATGTGCGCAAACACAAGGAATTTGTTGTGGTTTTACAGGAGCTCTTGATACATATACAGTCGTGGCCAAAAGTTTTGAGAATTACATAAATATAAGTTTTCAAAAGGTTTGCTGATAAACTGCTTTTAGATCTTTGTTTCAGTTGTTTCTGTGATGTACTGAAATACAATTACAAGCACTTCATACGTTTCAAAGGCTTTTATCGACAAGTACATGACATTTATGCAAAGAGTCAGTATTTGCGGTGTTGGCCCTTCTTTTTCAGGACCTCTGCAATTCGACTGGGCATGTTCTCAATCAACTTCTGGGCCAAATCCTGACTGATAGCAACCCATTCTTTCATAATAACTTCTTGGAGTTTGTCAGAATTAGTGGCTTTTTGTTTGTCCACCCACCTCTTGAGGATTGACCACAAGTTCTCAATGGGATTAAGATCTGGGGAGTTTCCAGGCCATGGACCCAAAATTTCAACATTCTGGTCCCCGAGCCACTTAGTTATCACTTTTGCCTTATGGCACGGTGCTCCATCGTGCTGGAAAATGCATTGTTCTTCACCAAACTGTTGTTGGATTGTTGGAAGAAGTTGCTGTTGGAGGGTGTTTTGGTACCATTCTTTATTCATGGCTGTGTGTTTTGGGCAGAATTGTGAATGAGCCCACTCCCTTGGATGAGAAGCAACCCCACACATGAATGGTGTCAGGATGCTTTACTGTTGGCATGACACAGGACTGACGGTAGCGCTCACCTTTTCATCTCCGGACAAGCCTTTTTCCAGATGCCCCAAACAATCGGAAAGGGGCTTCATCGGAGAATATGACTTTGCCCCAGTCTTCAGCAGTCCATTCACTATACTCTCTGCAGAAGATCAATCTGTCCCTGATGTTTTTTTTGGAGAGAAGTGGCTTCTTTGCTGCCCTTCTTGACACCAGGCCTTCTTCCAAAAGTCTTCACCTCACTGTGCGTGCAGATGCACTCACACCTGCCTGCTGCCATTCCTTAGCAAGCTCTGCACTGGTGGCATGCCGATCCCGCAGCTGAATCCTCTTTAGGAGACGATCCTGGCACTTGCTGGACTTTCTTGGACGCCCTGAAGCCTTTTTTACAAGAATTGAACCTCTTTCCTTGAAGTTCTTGATGAACCTATAAATTGTTGATTTAGGTGCAATCTTAGTAGCCACAATATCCTTGCCTGTGAAGCCATTTTTATGCAACGCAATGATGGCTGCACGCGTTTCTTTGCAGGTCACCATGGTTAACAATGGAAGAACAATGATTTCAAGCATCACCCTCCTTTTTACATGTCAATTCTGCCATTCTAACCCAATCAGCCTGACATAATGATCTGCAGCCTTGTGCTCGTCAACATTCTCACCTGAGTTAACAAGATGATTACTGAAATGATCTCAGCAGGTCCTTTAATGACAGCAATGAAATGCAGTGGAAAGGTTTTTTTTGGGATTAAGTTAATTTTCATGGCAAAGAAGGACTATGCAATTCATCTGATCACTCTTCATAACATTCTGGAGTATATACAAATTGCTGTTATAAAAACTTAAGCAGCAACTTTTCCAATTTCCAATATTTATGTAATTCTCAAAACTTTTGGCCACGACTGTATACATACAAATAACCATATATATATATATATATATATATATATATATATATATATATATATATATATATATATATATATATATATATATATATATATATATATATATATATGACACAAGATAGTTATAGAAGTCACAGAACTGACTCAGCAACAGCTGCGTAAAACTGTTTCATCTGACACTTTAAGCATCATTGTATCGCATATCGAATATTGCATTATTTAATGAGTTATCTCATATCGCATTTTCTTCAATATCGCACAGCCCTATCAAAATTAAATAGAAAATTACCATTTAAAACAAGTAAATCTGATTGATAAAAATATTTGTACAAGATCTCTGTTTTGTAATGATGTTACAATCCACCCCACCTAATGTACTTGACATGAATTTACGCAGTTGAAAATTTCAAGGCAGCTATAAATTATAATAGATAAATGTGTGTAAATATCAAAGTTTGAGATTTGCATAATGTATAAACACACTGCACTAGCAGATGCACACAGAGACACATTACACACAAAAACAACCAAAGAACAGACACGTTCACAC
Organism: Cyprinus carpio; assembly: GCF_018340385.1. Classification (NCBI taxonomy): domain Eukaryota; kingdom Metazoa; phylum Chordata; class Actinopteri; order Cypriniformes; family Cyprinidae; genus Cyprinus; species Cyprinus carpio. The sequence continues at coordinate 28,760,053 of NC_056572.1, forward strand.
AAGCATATAACACATACATGCACAAACACAAAACACAGCTTTAAACATATGCAAATCCATATTGGCCCACAAACCGAACCCACAAACACACAACTTTACACACCTATACAAACACACAGAATCTCGAAATCTATGTGGAAAGTTTTTTTGGTTAACAGATGCAGAGGAAAGGCAGTGCTACCTACTGTATATATGCCAAATACTGTAAATGTTATGAATGGCTGCAATCATAACATCTGTATCAGAGCGTACACACTCTGACAGACACGAACACACAACTGAGCAGGTTTCTGGGTGAGAGATCACTTCCTCCCCTGAGGGCTTGGTGATGGCCTGCTTCTGTTTTGACCAATCACACGCGAGCATCGGCTCACCCACCCTGCCCATTGGTCATGGGTAATTAATTACCAAGCTGTTCCTTGTTTAGGCCAAATGAATATCAGCACATGGTTACCATGAAACAATGAGCCCCATCCCAAAATCACTCAATCGTCCAATCCTCAGTGCTTTGTAATACACCATGTAGTGTTGGCTAATGGACAACGAAGGGAGGTGGAAGTAGATTGTGATACGAGCATGACCTGTGATGTGATGTACATTCTTTACTAGGCCATTAAATCACGTGGACTCCCACTACTGCTATTCCACAACTACGAGCAGGTCACTTAGTCAAAAACAGCACTTCAAAAAGTCTAAAATATTCAGGCTACAGATAGTCATTCAATTTCCAGTGACTTTAATAGTTTGTTTTGCCTGTTGAGTCGACATAGGACTCCAAAAAGATTCCTGTGCCTGATTTGAAGTCCTACCATTAGAAACCGAAAAAAGCACTACAGCTAACTATGTTATTATGACCATTAAGGTCTTAATGGAAGCCATTAGACATCTTAGTCATTAGGGATCATTTGACAATAAAAATATTTTACGATTTCTTATTGTCGTCATTGTTGATCATTTTGACTAATCGTTTCAGCCATATTACATATATATAACTAAATATTGTGTAATTAAACATTTCTTCTTTGTTTTGTTTTTATGTGATTTAAAAGCTCTCAGTTCAGTGCACTAGCTTTGTATACTGCTATAGCTGATTAACCTGCTTGCTTACACTTACACAATTGCTAAATTTTATATTTTTGTACTTATTATGTTTTTGTTTGATCAGGCATCATAAATGTGTATTGTAGATTATAAAAAGTATATTGTAAAATTTCATATCAGGGTCAGAAATTGGAATATTGGCAACTGGAAATGATTTCCAGGGGCAATTTTACAATTACCTTAATAAATGTATCTGTGTTGTTTTTATGTTAAATACTCGCATTTACCCAGTTACTTAAACTAATCACAAATATTTTTTCAACATCAACAAAAAACTTCTTTACACTTCAAAAGTGGACCTGACATGGAATTTATGCTCATTTACATTTATTTATGTATTTACACAAAAACTGCATCATGTTAATAGCCAATAAATAAATAAATAAATGTATCATTAGGGAGTAAAGTTGCAATATCATGACAAAATCATAATTGTTGATTATTGCTCTTGATAATGTAATGATGATTATTAATATTCATTAATAGAAAGATTTTGTGGGGAAACAACACATCATATTCTAGCTACAGAGGAAAGGAGCTAAACCGTTTACAATCAATCTGTGCCCTAAGACTACGGCATCTACCAGCAGGGTTTATCTGGGCCATAATAACCAGTCAAATCTTGACCTTTTGGCATACAGACCATAACTGCACATTATCATATGTTTGATTAGAGTTTTATTTTAGACTCTAGAGGATGTTAAATCTCCAGAAATAGGATTGAGCACCCCTGCAGTAAAGGCAGACAGCTAGAAAATGCAGACCAATCGTTTTTTTATGTGACAGCTAATCTGATATATCCAGTATTTCACACTTCACAAAAAATAACAGCAAAGCAAAATATGGTATTGAACTGCAGTGTTTGGTATAATGATATTTTGACTGTTGTCTGCAGTACAGATCCGCTTACTGGCAACTTTCTCATCTATATCCTCCATTCCGAAGAAGCAGAATGTCATAAAGTGACATAATGAAAGACATAATGAAATTACACCATTAAATATGCACATCACTCATCTCAGAGACGTACGACACTGTGCATGACTGGACAAGAGCTCATTAAGTCACTGTAACTCTATCCATAATGAAGTCATGCGCTGTGATTAAGGCTAAGCTTTAACTGTCTTAGTGAACGAGGGACGAGAGCCAAAATCACTCCTATGGTGTGAATTACAACAGGTGCAAATTGATAAACTGGTAAATCATCGCCATGGGGGAGAAGAAACATCAAAACAGACACATGCACACTCACCAAACTGACCTGTGCCATTAGATATTGCTTTTGACCAGATTACACAGGTGAAGTCTGTTAAATTTGCCCATTACACATATGTACAAATACACGCACTGGAACCAAATCCCCTTGATTTGTTAGTCAATACTGTTGAAACCGATGTGAAAAGACCAGTGCAGGATAATGACCTTCATGTCATGTCAATCTATCTCTCCTGCTGCCACAAACACTTTCACAGAGACGCGCTTGTTCACTTCAGCAGACAACAGTTTTATCTGACAATATACTGCTGTACCCAAGCGAAAAACTAAAAAAATGAAAATACACTTTCAATTTCTTTGATTTTAGCTGAGTTAAGAGCACTTTTTCTCTATAAGTCAGTTGTTTCTCAGTTTTATCTGTTGTTAATCTTTCTGTTATCTATTTATATTTAATAATGATCATCTGAAACCAAACAAACATCAAAAAAAAAAAAATTATAAATAAAATAAAATCCTAATGAATAAAGTGAAATTAGAATTATCGTATTGTTAAATATATTTTCCTATGAAGACAAGTTTTGTTGGAATCATATTGGAAATTATAATAACAGTCTTTATTTTCTATAGCGTCTTTAAATGTTTCTTCTCAAAGCGCTTTACATAACAAATAAAACATTAAAATACACAATATAAATATTTATGAAAATAACATGCATTCAAAACACTTAGGATCTTTCCAAATGATTTTAGAAATTCCTATATTAGATTTAAGAATTTTTTACTAGGATACTGCTTCTATGAAAAATATATAATAAAATTTAATTTATTAATTAATTCTGAATTTAATAAATTTATAAAAGTATCTTCAATTTTATCAGTTGTTTTGCGCATATTACACTTATTACATCTACTATCTTTTTATTTTCTGTTATTGATGTTTAATAATTAATAATTATTTGAAACAAAACAAGGGTCAAATAAGAATCTTGTAAAATAAGTAAAATCCTACTAAATCACTGGAAATCAGTTATCTTATTGCCAAATATATTGTGCAGTTAGGACAACATGTTTTGTTGGAATAATATTGGAACTTATTATTTGGATCATTAGGATCTGTCCAAATTGTTGTAGAAATGTTATTTTTTTTATTTTGTTGTATAATTCCTATATTAGATTCCAGAAATTTTACTAGGATATTTCTTCTATAAAAATACATAATAAAATTATACTTATTAAAGTATAAACATAATAAATATTCTTATTATTATTCATATTGAATTACATTATTAATACATTTTATTATTAATAATGATCATTTTAATTAAGATAACTAAATAAATAAACAAACAAACAAACTTTTACTGGAAAGTACACAACATTCCAGCCCTCTATATTCACTCCTACTGTGTCTCCACTCCAAAACTATAAAGCAAATAAGCACCACCAACAACACTACACATCTAACATGTTTCATCATCCATCCCTGCATCCCTGAGAGGCTTTTATTGACTATTATCCTTGTTGTTTGAAAAGTAACATTTATACATGTCCAATTTCCCCAGTTTTCAGGATGATAGATTAAGACTCATTGTTTGCTCACTCGGTACACACACTAGTGCAATGTGAAGCGGTACATTGTCAGACAATTTGTATACACAAGTAAGGTGTCTACAACATAAGTATCATTATTTATGAAACAACGGCTGACACAAAATCAGATTTGCACAATCTCTGTGTAGCAGTTATATCATTGAATGTCTAGAATGCCCGTGTGTTCCTATGTTCCGTTTCCATGCCAACAGAGGCTCCGTTACCACACCAACAGAATCTATGAGTGATGCTTCACTCTGAAAGACATTCCACACTGTCCTCATCCCTCTGGTCCCCGTCAATCAGTGTCACGCTTGATTGACAGCTGCTTCGACCCCACTGACGTGGGTAAAAAATGCTGTCACCTCACGTTAATCAGAAGCAGCGCATCTTAAGAGGCCGATATGAGAGGCAAGCGTCATCAGACATTTTCAGATCCACTAACGACTTTCGTGTTTTCCCAGGAAGGAGTCTAACGGCTATCAGGAGCGTCTCGGGAGCAGCTTGAGAAAAGAGAGCAGGAGAGTGAAAGGCAGCTCGACCTCTCTATCAGTTTCTCACCCTATTTTCTTACTGCCTCTCTTTCTCAGTATTTATCGCTCCTGCTCTCTCTTTTATTAACCCACTTAGCTACAATGTCTGACCCAGACCAGAGGCACATTACTCAAACTGGATAGAAGGCAGCACTACCAAGAGTAATTTGGGCGAATGCCTGCATGAAAATAAAACAATGGCGCCCTAAGTATGACAAACACACACATTCATTGAGACAACAGAAAATTACAGCCCTGGAAGAAAAACAGACATGTCTTTAAGGCCTTCAAGTAGGTGACAGAAGATAAAAAGGGCGGTGAGAGAGAGACTGAATGTCCCTGCTTAAAAGAGCACATCAAAGATCGAGAATGGTAGCAAATATTCAGAATATTCTACTACCATTACTACTTTAAATATTGTTGCAGAACATAGTATGTATTCTAAGCAATTTTTCTGTATACATTGAGCGACCAACTGCATTTGTCTGTATCCCACAGTGCAATGTACTCAACTTCCATTTCCACTGTGATAAATGAACTTAAAATTTGTTATGATTTTACATCTCTTTCATGACTCATTATTTGATTGAACAGTCAAATTGTGTGACATTTTTGCACCAAATCGATTTAAAAAAAGCAATTAACCAAGATGATAACTGGATGCCAGTGGATAAGTTGATTAAATTGTTTTTTTTGGTTTGTTTTGGTTGGTTTGTTTAGGTTAATTAGCATAATGTTGTGGGAAAGAATCATTTTTTGTTGTTCGTCCATTCATTGGAGGTGGAAGCTGCATTTATTTGATCAAAAATACAGTAAAAACACTGTATTAAAAAAAGGAAAATGTACTGGTAATTTACTGCCAGAACATTTTCCATTGATTTTAGGGACATTTAAAGTAACATTTTTCAATTTTAAAATATTGAAAAATGTAATTTATTCCTGTGATGGCAAAGCTGAATCTTCAGCAGACATTACTGCTATTAGCATTCAGTGTCACATGATGCTTCAGAAATCAATCTAATATGCAGATTTGGTGCCAAAGAAACATTTCTTCTTATCATCAAACAGTTCAAAAAAGTTTTGCTGCTTAACATTTTTGTGGAAGCCATGATACATTTATATAAAAAAAGATCCCAAGCTTTAGAATGGAAGTGTACATTATTCATTAAGTACTAAGCTAGTATTCCTTCACAAACATAATCATAGATAACAAAGATAAAAGGAAAAGAAAACAGAGTTCATCCCTTACCTTGAACATTGCCAGCCCAACTCCCATTTTCTCTCCTCAACTCCTGCATGTTGATGTGAGCTGGGTCTTGTCTCTTCCTCTCATAGCCCTGGATGGAGGAGTGGCTGACCTTTGAAGTAGTTAGAAGGATTGGTAAGGAAAAAGTAGGACTGGTTCAGAGACTGTGGATGAAAGTGTAGGTCCTACTGTAAATCCAGGCTGGATGACTGAGCACAGGAATTGTCTATAGAATCAAAACTATTAAGAAAAGTCACTCAAGAAAAGTAAGAAAGATGTCTGGCTCACAAATAACGACAAAATAAAAGCCAAGTAAGTCTTTAAATGTTTGAGCTATGCAAACAATGTTCAGTCAATGAAGAAAAGTTTAAAGTCTTATATCAAATCTAAGAAATGTACTTTAAAATTGAAAATGCACCAGGACAAAGTCAAGGACAAAGCCTACATTGGCTACAAAATGTGATATAAAGTGAAAAAAGGGTGAAAAGAAAATGTTTCTTGATTAGTCTAAAAGTCCATTTTGATCTGCGAACAAGCCCACAAACTCTGGAGCTGCTGGATGGCCAGTAGTGAAAAAGCTGAAGCAGTGACGTCTGGTCTTAATTGGTTCAGGTATCCATGTATGTCCTTTGCTGGGTCCTTCTCATGACACTATTGGAAAAAAAATAAGAGAACAGTATCTTAAGCACAGGTTTTCAGGCAAATGATGTTGAAAAAAAAGGTCAAATTTGTTGATGACTTTGGAACACTGAGTTAGATTTTTCTTTTTTTCCCTTTTGTTATTTCTTTCAATTGATCTAATAAAGAGTGCTCAACACTAAATGCTTAAGTGGTATGTAATAGATGAAGTTTAGTCTATTTCGAGCTATAAAAGGGACAGGTGTGTTTCACAAACACACAGTAAGACGCTTACAAATGCATACAAATACATTTATGTGTGATATTTTTATCATGTTACTTACCAGTCTAACTGTCCTTTGGCATTTCATCAGTATTATTTGGATAATGTTTACAAAAATGTGAAACACAAGACAGAGGGCGAGTGCAAGCATTCAAAAACATAAGACAAGATGGTCGCCTTCCTTTGATATGTCCATTTCGACCAATAACAGGCAAGTGAGATGCTTTTTTCTTTAGTTTTTGTTTTTCATACAGTCCATGTATAAGAAAAAATTGTGATGAAGATGATTAATTCACTTTTGTCAAAGGAAAATTTTATTTTAAAAAAATTCAGCTAAAACTAAATGTTAACTGAGATCCAGTCACCAGTCACCAAGAAGGAAGCATGAGCACATAAACTAAATATGATGCATAGAAAATAAAATATCAGTATGAATGGAAAAAGATGTTCAGATTTCCTTCCATCTTAAGTTGCAACACAATGTCACTTCTTGGATCCCCATTCCTTTCTTAGAATCATTTAAAATGATTTCAAAACCAAGGGAAATTAAAAACAATCCTGTTTGACTCTTTTTTTTTTAATATTCAGAGATAAACATACATTACATTCTACAAAATCAAAATACTAACACAGAATATAAAATCAAAGAAGGTAGTTCTGAATTAAAATGATGTATAAAATGAAGTGGAAAATGTTCATTAAAGGATGATAAATTAGGGATATAAAAAACTTATAGTGGGGAGTGAAAAGTTTTCATTCTCTAATGAGCTAATGGTCATTCAGTGTTCATGTCCGACAGCTAAAAACAGGGACCCTCCATGGGTACAAAGAAAATCAAGAGGTTGTGATAAGAAGAGGATGTGACGGCCTGTCTGAAAGGTGTTAGATGGATGGATAAAAAGAGAGAAGAAGGTGGGGAGTGCCAGCAGAAAATTAAACACTCAATAAAACAAAGGACTGACCAAATGGACTTGAGCTTGCAAGTAGGTGAGACAAGAAAAAATAACCGACTGATGCATTGAAGCCTAATCAATATTTTGAGCAAATACCAATCTATTCTTCACAATTCAGTATTCATGTTTCACCAGCTTAGAGGAAGTTGCCAACAATACAAATCACAAGTTTAAAATGTGTCCAAGAACCGCAAATTAAGTAGTCACGCCAACCTCACCCATCTCAGTCAAAGAACGGAAGCAGAACCTCATCTGAAATAAGTCTGCAACAATTTTTCAAACAAAATAAGACACTGATGCTTGCGCTGGACACTGGAGATGAATGTAGGCTATTTCAGACTGGGCAGCCCAAGACCAGATGTGTGCAAGTGTGTTTTAAGTGTGTGTGTGTTACAAAAGAAAGAATGACAGGAAACAAATGTATTGCTGTTCATAAGTAAAAATGGAAGATGGACAAAGTTGGAGAAGGGTAAAAACGGGCATGGAGAAATTATATGTAATGCGTGACACCTGACTGTCCATTAGTTTAATGCATGCGTGCGTGTGTGTGTGTGTGTGTGTGTGTGTGTGTGTGTGTGTGTGTCTGTATGTATGTGTGTGTGTGTTTTATGTACATGTAAAAAAGGAACACACAATACACACACAGACAAACAGACCGGACAGACACTAAACGAGCCGTTAAACCTACCTAGAAGAATATTAAAGCATCCAAGGGAAAAAAAGAGTGATACGTGAGGGTAGATGGTGGAGGACTAAAACAACTGTTTAAAAAAAGGGAGAGAAAGAAAAATAATTACAAAAATGATAAGGAGATGCGGAGATGGTTTTTGAGTCTCTTTCACAATGACCAACTTTCATTCAGGGAGCATCACACTTTTGGGATGAAGGGAGGGATGGAAGAAAGAGGGGATGATCAGAGGAGAGAGATGGGAAGGAGGGACAGGTGAATGAATGAAGGGGGACAATAATAGTTAAAAATGAGTGAAAGAGTAAAAAAAAAAACTTGCCCCTTCTTTCTCTTCTCTCCTGTCTCGTCATAAATAGACAAAATTATACACCATATAGATGGAGAAATAGATCAGGAGGCAAATGATGGAGAGAGCGAATAAATGAAAAGATAATGTGCCTCCAAGCACCACAATGAGAAAGAAGAAAAATACAAAACGAAAGAAAAAAACAAATACTCCAGTGCCTTCCGTTTTTCTTCTTTGCTTTTAAACAGCGAAGGCAGTCAGTTTGTTCCTGCTGTCCAGTTGTTGCTTTAGTTCTTTTTCTCTCACTCTTTTTTCCTCTCTTTCTTTCTCTTGGCTTCTGTAGAAGGAGTCCTCCGTTTGCAGTAAGTAATAGCCCTTTTCCACAGACAGTGACTGAGGCAGAACAGTAGGAAGAGGTGTAATGGTTGCAATGTCTGCCCAAGAATTCCACACATCGAGACTGTGCTCTCTCTCTCTCTCTCTCTCTCTCTCTCTCTCTCTCTCTCTCTCTCTCCCCTCCCTTAAGGACAGAGCGCTGTGGAGCAGGAGCGAGGCAGAGAAAGGAGAATGAGAGGGGGCCCTCTACAGGATTACTGCACAACTGAGAATAAGAAAGAGAGTGAGAAAAGAGGAAGAGCTGCGAATGTCTTCTCTATTCCAGTTCAATCAAACTGAATGTAAATGAGAGCTGTTCCAATACATATCTTATAAATTTCATATAACTGTGCCGTTTAATATATGTAGTTTGGTGGCAATGCAATTTTCCAGTTTTGAAGGATCTGAGGATCCCCAAAGCAAAACACAGTTTGAAAAACAAAAATGTTATTTTATACACAAAATGGGGTATTTTACCAAACACAAGATTAGATTAGATGATGCAAATAATGAAAGTTTGAAATGTATTTACTCAAATATGTATGTGGATTTTATATAATATGTCTAAAAATATTTATTATATAAAATTTAAATATAAATATAAATAAAATTTCTTTGTTTTGTGACAATGTTGAATTTCCATAAATTGTTAATTCCTCTTTATCATTCTGTGGTATGTGCAATTCAATTAAAATTCCAACTCATTAATTGAAATGAAGCCAATTCTTAATTCTGAATATTGCCCAGTCCTGCTCAGATACGGATTCTGTACCCGTGCACTAGCACTCCATCTGTCATCAGTCAGAGTTTTCTGTGTAGATGTGAATGTCTGCTTCTCAGATGTCTGTTCTATCAAGGACTCACTCTCTCTTTCTCTGGATTCTTGGCTTGAGCTACTGATCACTTGTGCTTTTGATCCTCCGTTTCTTGGCACCTGTCTTCCACTCCCTTTTTAAAACTCACACAGTCTGTCTGCCTGTTGCTGTCTGTTGATCATTTCAAACTAGACAAAAATAAAAGGAGAGTTACAGAAGGACCATGGAAATGGTGCAATTTATGCCTAAAGATTTTGGGATTATTTATAATTTCAATTGAAAAGGCTACTGAACTAAAGAAATTAATTTCACCACCTCAGGCCTTAAGTACCAGGGTTGTAACTGAGATAAACAGATATTGAAGGACCATCTTAGAGGAGTGCACATCATTGACAGATTCATAAATTATCCTAAATACAAACCACCAACCCTAAAAACTAACCCTAAAGCACTATAAAAGCTACATTTACCCTGTTTAGAATTCATGTAGCCTACTTTCAATTTGAACATAACTGAATCAATACTGGCAGCATCATTGTGATGTGATGTGTGTGATGTGTCCCCACCATTTTTTTGCCATGGATAATTTCATCCACACATGTTTGCAGCATCGATAACAGTGATAAATTATGTCAGGTCAGTTTCACTATTTATTCCAACATACAAAAAAACACAGACTTACTGTATGAACCAAATTAATTCACTGTATCTTCAGAACTTATTTACGGAGCCTGAACATGACATGCAAGAAAAAATTAATTAATTGTGTGCACGATTTACTAATTCATTCCCTCAATGTTCTAAAATGTGCACACAATTACTATTTCATTCCCTCGATTTGCTGAATTGTGCGCACAATTTACTAATTCGTTCTCTTGATTTATAAATCGTGTGCACGATTTAGCAAATCGAGGGAACGAATTAATAAATTGAGGAAACGAAATAGTAATCGTGTGCACAATTTAGCAAATCAAGGGAAAAAATGAGTAAATTGCGGGAACAAAATAATAATTGTGTGCATGATTTAGCAAATCGAGGGAACAAAATAGTAATCGTGTGCACAATTTAGCAAATCAAGGGAAAAAATGTGTAAATTGCGGGAACAAAATAATAATTGTGTGCATGATTTAGCAAATCGAGGGAACAAAATAGTAATCGTGTGCACGATTTAGCCAATTGAGGGAACTAATTAGTAAATCAAGGGAACAAAATAATGATCCTGTGTGCGATTAAGCCAATCAAGGGAACAAATTAGTAAATCAAGGGAATGAAATAATAACCGTGTGCATGATTTAGGAAATCGAGAGAACGAATTAGTAAATCGAGGGAACGAAATAATAACCGTGTGCAGGATTTAGCCTACTATTTTTTTCCTGCATGCCATGTGCAGGGCTATGTACTTATTAAATTTATAAATTAGCATATAGATGAATAAATACTGGGGGAAAAAAATAGATCATTGTTAATTCATGTTAACATATTCAAACTGATAATAAATTGAATTCCTGTATCTTTAAATTACAAAATGTATTTAGACAAACAGACAAAATAATAATAACACAAATGAGATATATAGAAGCATAAATAGGAATCTATTCCTTCTCCCCCCTTAATACAGAAAATACAAGCAAATATGCTCTGGGGTTGTCTACAAAACAAAAGCAGCGAGATATGAAATTAATACTATTTGACACTCTACCACTGTACTGTTTTGATTAGGGAGACTTTGTAATATCAGCCAAGTTAGCAGCTGTATTCTGTATGAGGTTGACAGCAATTTTGGCACATATAGTCGTCATGTTGCCAAACAGACGGAGAAGAGCGAGATATGAGCATTAACTGAATGTGTTATTTGACGGTGAGTGATGGGAAATACATGGCTGTTGCTTACCAATGGGACTTGTGCAATCCCCATGAGAAGAAGAGTGATGTGAGATCATCACGCTGAATCTGCCATTTTGTTTAACGTCGGTGGACTTGAACTTGAAAAATGTTGTTTATCGATGTCTTTCATCAGTTGAAACAATACCTTGTGTTCTGATGTCCATTCATGTTTATTTCGTGCTAAAACTAGTAAACAGGAAGAGATGATCGGTTCACGTGCCGCTTGAACTGAGGCGCTATACAGCGATCTGTCATAACACATTAAAGAGCCACAAAACGATAATTATTATCAGAATTTCTTAAAAAATGACTAAATTAGAAAGCTGAGACTTTGTTTCATACCAGAAGTAACCTGCTGTGTCTTGTCTGTCGGTGTGTTGTCAGAGTCTTTGCTCCACGTGTATTTTTCACTACGTGAGAACATGATGTGTGGCGTGAGAGTGCCATGGCTTGTCGGACATAGCAACAGTAACTAAGGGGGGTGGGTTTTTGCGAAGGGTCAGTTGGGCTATGCAATTTTTTGACAGCTCAAGTGTTCAAATGAACTTTTGACTTGTACATGTATGATATCTTTATCGCTCTCTGTATATTTTAGGCGGACTGATACTTGGATAATGAGACAAATATCTGGGGGTCTGTTATTGCAATTCAAGGTAAAATGATCCTGTGACCTTGCTGTTGCTAGCACTATACCTTACTTTTGAACAACCATATCTTACTTACTGAAAAAAACTTCCATATATAGGCTTCCATATATCTTGTTTTACTTGTGTCCTTGTTATTATCTTTTTTTTGTCTGTTTGTGACTAAACAGCTTTCATAATTTGATGTAGATTCAAAAAAATACAGTAGAGTGCAAATGTTTGATCTGTTCTCATTTAATACATTTTTTTTTATCAATAATTATATAAACAATTTATATTATTGAGTAAAAGAGTGAGCTGAAAAAGTAGTTGGTATGTTTTTTGTTTTTTTTTAATGACACCAGCTCCACAAGTTTGTGTAAAATATGTCGATCATGTTGAGAATGATCAGAAAAAAAATCTTGTAAGGAATCAGTGAAAGTGAATTCAAGCAAAAAAAGGGATTTAGATCGACCTAGATTTCTTAAATATTTCTTAATTTTACATAACTTTACTCTGTTTACAAATCATACAACTTCTTGTTTATTTCCGGTGTTAAAGAAACAATATTCTCAGACTTTCACAACTTTTACTGTGTATCTATTGATTCAAATAATTTAACAATTTGACATCAAGGTTATCCCAATAATTACTGTCACAGTGACTAAATGACTGCTATTACAGGAATAGTGTGCAGTCATTAATAAGGAATATGCGATCGAAACTCTCTTGGAGTAGCTGGTAGCCGAAATATGGTTAAAAAACATATATAAACATTATAGAAAAACATATTCTGCTCCGACAGCGGTCCAAAAATGATTTTAAACTTACCGCGGAGTTTTGTGGAGAAAATGCTCTCAACGTCAATTCCGTCACTCCTGTCGAACGCAGGCGATTGGATGATATCATTCGTAGGGCGTTCCTTCTCATGAATAATGATAATTTCTGTTCTTCGCAATTCTTCCTGCCAATCACAATTCAGACTTGAATTGTACGTTAATGCTGCACATTCTCTAACGCCGCTTCACATTTAGAACTAAATATATACTTAATATAAACACTTTCCCTTAACATTCAAATACTACTACTTCTACTACAATTACTATCATTACATAAAATGATACCATTGTTTCAAGAATGAGCCACGCTAATTCGTTAACACTGCAAAAATGTGTTTTATTTAGTGTGCTTACGAAACGCTTTTAAAACTGATAACTCCTCTTTACATGGTCTCTATAACGTTTGTCAGTTATCAAATTAAGAATGTAATTTTGCTAAAATGTATCAAATATAGACCTACTACAATTTTGCTACGAGTATGTGACTGAATGAATTTGAAGTATGCGCTGCGTCTTGTACAGCTATTGCTCATCTTTGACTGCCCCCTTGTGGCCAGTCTAGGAAGAACATGTGGGTAAAATCTGCACAGTGTAAACTTCACTAGTGCTGTTCCGCTTATTCTCGTCGTATAGAGATTACAGATTTAATTTAATTGTTACTCAGTTTAATTCTACTTGTGTAGCACTAATCAGAATACATATTGTTCTAGGGGAGCTTTACACAGAATAGTGCCTTAGAGAGCAGCATCTTTTGGTTGACAAATGCTTTTCATTCAATAAGTTAATGCATTAGTAAATAAAATGCACTGATATTTTATATATATATATATATTATATATATATATATATATATATGTATATATTATATATGATATTATAAGAATAGTAGTGCATCTTGATTTTTTTTTAAATCTGGTTGAACTGAATGAACTGTAATGCGTTTATGGAGACACATTACAATAAGCAAGTTGTAAAGTTATGAAGTCATGAACTAACATTCCTGCATCATGAATAGAGAGCAGCCTTTCTAATTGTTTTGAGGTGGATATTAGAAATGTAGTTTTGAATATCCAGACTTTTGACTAATGGCATGAAGTCTGGTCCACACTGAATCTTTGATCCGCTCACTTAGACAGGAACAGACCAAACAGAGAAGTTTTTTTTTTACCCCTGAGAGGAAGTTCCATATCTACTACACTATAATAGTATATACCAGGAGGTTTCATCAGATTTTATTTTCTTGTTAATCTAGTCACAGCACCAAACAAATACCTCCGTTTTGTAATTTTTTTATCTATTACATTTGCTGGCCTTGCAACCTTCAAGTGCTCAACAATAACTGGTAACACTGTGATGGATTTTTTTCCTCTATCTGCACTCCATTTTCCTTGCAGCTGTTACAAAGTGTTCATTTGTGTGTTCCAAGCGATGTAAATGTTTAATTTTCTTCCATTGATGGGCCTTCAAAATTAGTTTAAATATATGTATACATTCAAGCAACATATCACTAATATTTTTTAAATTTTTCATGTGATGTTTTACCAGTGCCTGTTTGCTTTAAAGGGTGAAATAAGACAATTTTTTCTCTGTATGTTGCCTTGCACATCACATATCGGGACAGTCACTAATAAAAGCCTTGGGACAGTGGCATTGTTGTGGTGCCAACAGCTTCTCAATTTTTCTGGAACTCAGGGATTCATTAGTCATGTAGCTTACAGCCATGTGGCAGAACTCATATCCAATACTTCCGGAGAACCGAGGAACTGTCATTAAGATGAACGGGGATGCTAACAGATAGCTTAACATTTCTTGTCTTTCCCTTTCAGTTATTAGACTGAAACTGCAAAATAACTGATAAAAATTCAAAGTAAGCGATAAATTAAAAGATAAGCAAACATATAGATGATTAAAAGCATATATCAGTGATGAAAAAGAAATTAATTGCACTTTGACTATACATTAGATCCATGCAGGAACAGTTACAAATATTTCTAACGGTCTTGTATATGTCATTTATTAATTCACACTGTAGATTCAACAAATAAAATAAAAAAAGACTTTTTTTTTTAAATATATCAATACTTTTATTGAGTGTCATTTTGGAGTGTCTGGGTACCAGACAAAAAAAACATTTCAAAACCTTTAACACCTCAGCTTTCCTGTCCTGTAGCTAATGACCGGCACCTATACTGGAACATCTGTGCAATGTATTGAATATCATTTTATTAAAAAAAAATAATAAAAAAAATAAAAAAAGAGTGAGAAAGAAATTCAAAAACAATAC
Source organism: Cyprinus carpio (assembly GCF_018340385.1). Classification (NCBI taxonomy): domain Eukaryota; kingdom Metazoa; phylum Chordata; class Actinopteri; order Cypriniformes; family Cyprinidae; genus Cyprinus; species Cyprinus carpio. The sequence goes on from NC_056572.1 coordinate 28,775,386, forward strand.
TTAACTCTGAACATTATGCACAAGGAAAATACAATTTCAAGCACAACGCAAGTCTGATAGTTCCCTCCCTATTGTAAAATAAAGTTGAAACAAATAGTGTACGTGTCTATATGCACTGATGATTATTTCCATTTGCATTAGACAACCTATTTGATTTCCTTACAATTTCTAACACAAAGGTCAAGACTAAACCAGTGGTCTGCGCATAGTTCATTTTGTAACGGTTACAAATCTCCTCTCAAACTTCCGTCGGCCAAATCCTTTTGTACCATCCCACCCTCGTTTGCAATAATCTTAGGATGACGCAGGGGATGCTGGGTTAATGACGTCAGTGCACTGCGGTTCACAGAAAGGACCGAAGCGACCGTACACATCTTTGGCCCTGACGGCAAAATAATATGTTGATCCCGAGACAAACTGGGTCAAGGTGCACGCCATGGGCAGCGGCAGCGCCTTCACCTCCCCGATCTTCTTCCACAGTGACTGAGCCGAAGCACCAGTGCCCGATGCTGCCCCCTGGTGGTCCTGGTGATAGGCGTACAGGTGATAGGTGTCTACAGCGGCGCAGTTGCGGTCTGTTTCTGCAACACACCAGGATAGGACGATCCCGTTTTGGCTCTGGACACGGGCGAGTTTAAGTTGGGGCTGCTGCGGAGGGGACGTGTGGGCGGCCTCGGGGGGGAGACGTGCCGGTGGCGATGGTGCCAGTGGTAATGGTGGAAGAGTGGTGGAGGAAGAGGAGCTTGGACGGGATGGAGAATCCTGAGAGAACAACGAGTGAAGGTAAGAAAGATTACAGGAGGCACTACGTGTTAAAAATATAGATAAAATATTAAAATCATGGCCTTTGTATCTTCTTTACATTTTTATGGACACACACTTACCACAGAGGAACGTTGTGCTGATCGAGTTCCTGAACCAGGAAAAAGATAAAACTTGTCAGCATACAGCTCTGAATTTTATAACTACAAGCAAAAAGTAGAATAAAAGGAGAGAGGGGCGAAAAGGTGAACTTTTCACTCACCAGCATTAGTGGTAGAGCTGACTAAAGGAGGTGGCCCAGATGCACGCTGGGTAGTGATTGGGGAAACAGTGGCTTTCTGGACTCCTGTCACTGTATAGCACCCACAAAAAGAGAAAAGTATTAGTATAACCATTAGCACAAAAAGCGCAAGAGAGATCAAAATCTCATAACTAGGATGAGAAAAACTAGCAGTGAGACTTAATTTGAATATTGGATTGAACTCAATGAATCTGCATAATCTGGGGCTAAGTGTGAGGGTGAAACCATTCCCCGTGCAGACTTTGTCTATATTAAAGCTCACCAACACAAGCTGCCTGGTTTAAAAGTGACTTTTGTGTGAGCTGTGCTTCTTCATACAGCGCTACACTAACAACAATCAATGGACTTTTTTTTACATGTAAAAATCTGATTGCACCTTACAAAACAGAAATGAAGAGCAGCTGTGTTTTACCTTGAACATCGTCATCATCTTCAGTCAGATCTATCACAGAACCTTTGGGACGTCCAGTCTGTAGAGAAAGGAATAAAATTTAGTATAAAACTGCACTTTTGACAAAAGTGGTATTTGCAATAACATTTTAAACATCACATTGTTTACAATGCGACATTGCTTACCTGAGAGGGTGTTTTCAGTGTTGAGGCCTGATTATCTGTTAAATATGAGAGATTAATGAGATTACATTATGAAACAGCCCATAACATTTTTAAATATACACATTACATAATACTATATAGCAAATAAAAGCAATGCGAGAATAATCATGCAAAAAAATAATTTATATATACATAACTAAGCGAGACAAGTTTTATAGTCAAAATAATAATGCTACACTTAAACGACATTTCAATGTATTTAATTAATACTGTATTATTCCATGCTTTAAATATTCACTCATTTTGTGTTATATCCCTCAATAGGAAAAAACCTTCTCTCATACCTGTCTTTGAGGCCAGTGCGGAAGCCGATGGTGGACCAGCTGCAGCTGCCGCTGATCCTGTCGCCGCAGGTCCTGTGGTTCCTGGAGAAGAGGCCGCTGTAGACACTCCCACGACAGCAGCACACTGCGTAGGTGTTCGGGCTGTTGTCACAGATATCCCTGTGCTGGGTGAACTAACAGTCCCTGTGCCACCCGGATACACAGCTCTCGCTAAGGACACCACCGGAGCTGACGAGGTCGAGGAAGACGAAACAACACTGCCTGCTGGCTTTTGAAGGATGAAGGTGGTGGTTGGTGTAGTCGTCTTTGCCTTATTGTTGCTACTAACCGTAGATAGTGAGGACACCGGTATTAAACCGACACCACCAGCAGTACTAACCAATGCCCCACTTTGCCCATTTGCCATCGCTAAAGGCAGCTGAATCAAAAGAGGCTGAATAGACACTGACTGACCCCCTGATGTTGCTGGGGTGCTAGTCATGACCCCTGTACTGGGTCCAGTCTTAAGTAGTAGGGTGCCTGTCTGAGACTGGCCAGGTAAAGAGGTGGAGGAGGGGGTGGAGCTTGTAGTTGTGGAGATGATCTGTAGAATGGGTGCAGGAGAAGCTAGTGCGGTGGTGGTTGGTGTAGTCGGTGTGGACAGAGGTTTGGCCTGGCCTGGGATTGCTGAGGGTCGAAGGAAGAAGAAGAGTAATTACTCTAATCATTTGAGTTTTTAAAAAAGCATTAGAATGACAACTAGAATTAATAATGTTGTAAGCATTTTATAAAACTCACCAGTTGTATTAGAACCAGTGGGTGGACTGGACAGTTTGGGATCCATCGTGGTTTTAACAGTACTGTAAAGGAAGAGAAATGGTAGGGGAACATTAAAATAATAGCAATAACACAAGCATTTCAAATATTATTTACTAAAGCTTTTTAATAAAGTGCAGCACTAATATGTGCCGTTTTTCCAAATTAGTCTGTGGCCAAAAGGGCGTCTAGAAGGCGTTTATGGCTAGCTAGCTTTTTGTTCAACCATTGTGGGAAAAAAAGGATGGTGAACTGTCTAGATGTTGGCAAGTTTTAAGAGAAATTCACAGAAAATGCATTCTTGCATTCCACTGTGTTGATTTTCTACATTAACTTTCACTAGATACACATTTTTGATCACTGAAAAATACAAAGGATTGTAATGTCTCGGAATGGAGGAAGGACAGCACAATCTTGTGAAGACGAATAGAGGTCATTATGTGATATGTTTACCGTTGCGGGGTAGTCCTGTTGGTTGCATTGTTGGCCTGAGCAGCAGTGGAGGCAGCATGAGCCTGATTAACAGAAAACAAAGTGCATTTAAAGTTTGACTAAACATTCAAAAGCACATTTTGCTTACAATCAGTGAAAAGGGTATTATATTTATGGATAAGGGCCATTATTGGCTTACATCCTTATCTCATGACTCCCTTAATGTTTATCATCAAACCACTTTGACCAAATCATGCAATAACTGAATTTTTTAGCAGTGATTCCCTCTCTTACCTCTTGAGTTCTCTTTGAGTTCTCTGAAGCCTGATTAGCAGCACCAAACTTTTTGGCCAGCCGGGAAATCTTGGCCTAAAATGACAACACCGTTTTATTGATGTTAAGTATCAAGTTTCACAGTCCCATTCTTTTAATGGTTTTTATTGGATGTACAATACCATTAATTATTGTATTTGAAAACTTCAAAACTCACCTGTAGTGTGTTAAAATGCTGCATCGTATTCTGTTGTTTGGTTGCATTGTCAATCTTCTCCACTCTTTCTTTCAGCTCTTTTATGCTTCGGTCAAACACAGTCAACTGCAGCACCCGTAACCGTTCCTCAACTAACTGCTGTACCATCTAATAGGAAAAGAGAGAGAAAAAGATTAAATAACGTGTCTGATAGCCTGGAAAAATGTTACATTTTCTCTTTTCTTAAAGAAGACTTTTGGATGTCTATCATGAATGTTATCTACCAATATCCATTATTACAGACAATTTCCTAAATTCTCCCCAAAACTCAGAATTATAGGGTTAGTTCACCCAAAGAGGAAAGTGAGAACCAATGTGTTTTGTTCTCATGTGTGAAACAAGTAAAGTTGAGCTTCAGTTTACAATATGCTTATTAAAGCCTAAATTAAAGCAACCGTGTCTCTCCAGAACACATCTTCATGTGTGTTCCAAAGATGAGTAAACATTTTCTAAATATATTTTTTTTATGTTCAACCGAAGAATACAGGTTTGGAATGACAAGAAGTGGAGTAAATTATGACAATTTTTCTTTTTTTTGGTGAACCATCCCTGTAAGATTCATTTACTGAAATTGTGTATTTCTGTATCCCGTCTTTTTATATGAAAATGTGCCATTGTACATCATAAGAGACTGCATGCTACAAATGCTGTGCATAGATATGAGGATTCAGGTTAAAAAAAAAAAATAAAAAAAATGTTTAACAAACCTTCTCCAGTTTGTTGCGGCTCCCAGCACTGGCTGTGATTTTCAGCTCTAGCTGAGCCTCCAGCTCCTCACCCTCCAGCCTTGCTCGTTTTCCATCCCTCCCCTCCTTGATTTCTTTATCATCTTCATCTTTCTCCTCAGACAATGATCTCTTTGTACCAGCAGGAGGACTGTTGTCTGCTGTTGAGTAGAAGCAGAGGAAGGGTTTGCGCTTTAAGGCATGGCTACTAGCTTAAGGAATGTTAGTTCAGATGTTAAACTCCATGTCAATACTATAGAACTATAACAAATGTATCAAAGCAATTACAGACTTTGGGTCTCAAAATGATCAAACTATTTTGAGTCTATAGAATAAAGTTTAAAAGGCATAGTTCAACCTTCAACAAATTCATTTAATTTACTCTTCCACATTGTACCAAAATGGTTTGACCTTTTCTATTATAAAACACAAACGATGTGAAAAATGTTGCAGCTTTTTTTGTCCATACAATAAGTCAATGGGGTCAAGTGTTTTTTAAAACCACTTTAACTATAATTGCGCAGGAAAAAAAAGATGAAACATTGCTCAAAATTTGTGTTCCACTTAAGAAAGCAAGTCATTTAGCATGAGGGTGAGTAAATGTATGAATTTTAATGTACGAAGTAAACCATTCCTCTGCTTAATGATTGCTAAATAATTCATAATTCTCTCAAAATGACTGATCTCTAATTGCCTGAAAGTCTTTTACACGATTATTTGATTAAAAGTAAACAAAATTTGGAAAGCTCATATTTTACTTCTCTGATCTAAGTATTTACGCGAGAACATTATTTACCGTCTCCACAAATAAACTGTACAGGAATGCAAGAGTGACAATTAATATCTGACCTCCCTGATTTTATCGACCGACCAGTAGTTTGCAGGCAGGTTGATTTTCTAGACATTCTCACCTCCTGCTTTCTCAGAAGTGCCTTTTTCGTCTTTTTGGTCCTCTTTCTCAACATCTTCATTCATCTTCTCCTCACTACTGTCTTTGATTTCATCTTTGTCTGCTTGGATTTCATCCTCTTCGCTCAAGCACAGAAATCCTTCTTTAACCTCTGGATCACAGTTCAACCCAGAGGGGGAAGCAGAAAGAGAAGAGGAGGAACTTTTATTGCTTGTCTCCTTTTTCTCTTCTGCGGCCACAAGGGGGTCGTCAATATCCATAGAAGGCGAGGTAGTTTGTGTGCTGGGTGGAGAAGGGGATCGAGAGAGGGTGAAAGATGGAGAAGGGGAACAGCGAGCTGAATTAGGGGCAGGTGACATCAATTCGGCCTCTTTATGATTCAGGTCTTTCTCCTGGACTTTCTCTTTCTCCTTTTCGGTGTGGGTGCCATTCACCAGTGGAGTCTGAGGTCGTGAGGAGGAAGATGAGTAAGAGGCGGAGCAGGAGGTGGTGGTTGTCAAGGTGGTGTGCAGAGCTTCCAGCTGCTGCCGATCGCTCATCTTCATCGTTTTGCGTGCACGAAAGATTTTCTTCTGAGGTTCCTCTGGTACAGCTACTTCCATTTTCACCTGTGGAAAATCAGTGGGAGGATATGATCAAACAAGTGTTTTATATCCTAAACAGGCTAGTTAGCGAAACTCCATCCAGTACTCAACACATCTGATTAATCTGACCAAGTACAAGTGCCTTTAACTGAAGTGTGGCCACAAGGTGTCACTGTCACTCATCTAAAGGCCATTTCCTGCTGTTCTAGAATTTTCTCTTGGCCTAGATCACAAAAGCTTTCTTTATCTGTAACAAAACAGTAACCACAACCCTGGACTAAGACTTTGGCTAAACTACTGTCTAAAAAAATTGTCAAAGTACTAAACTGTTTAGATCTGTTTGCCCACACTATCAGTCTGAGCTGAAGCACCTTTCTGATCAACAAGTCCACAAACCACCTGGAATCTGTTGTGAATGTAGTCAAACCTAACATAAACCAATATCCTTCCTCAGTTCAATTGAAATACCTAGCGAGTTGGTAGGGCCGTAACAGTCAGCAGTGCATGTGATTTCAGAATACTGAGAGGGAGAGCAGACTTTGTGTCCTCCCCCTCAACGTGATTGGTGCAATTCTTAACCAATGAGAGCAGCACTCTACTGAATCTGCTAGCGACAAGAGGAGTTCATTATATAATGCAGATTTTCAAAGCTACTATCGGACTTAACCTAGACTAGTATTTCAGTCAAGTGTTAATCACAAAAAGACATTAGTTTGTCTTACCAGGCTTCTGTGATGTCTCGTACTCTCCTGTTCATGGATTTGGAAGCCAATCGCTTGAGGATCCTAAAAAAATAAAAATGGAAATATTAGGTTTTTAAATGTAGCAAGAAATTCTTTTGCACATATTCAAACTCATTTCTGCTGCATGTCTTAGATGTATTTAACTATTAGTTCTTCATCCGAAAATCTGATCCAAACATCCTTCAGTTCCTTTTTAGTACAGCTCCCTCATGTTTTATTTACCAAGTTGTTCTCAAAATGTTATGTAATCATAACAGTTTTAACATAACACACGAGCACTGACACATCTTGATTATCTAGTAATCTAGTTGACATACTTCCTTAGTTCTACGAGTATGACTTAGAATCCATGCTGAATCTGCAACCAAATGTTTTGACAAAGATCACATATAAAACTCATTGGAAGCAGAGTAAAAATAACATTCTATATAGTCTATAGAGAGAAAAAAAAACTTGAGCTAAAAAAGAAACCTCATAAAGCTGGCGACATCCTCTAAGTACAAGTAGATAACACTTATTTTAGGAAAGATTCAGTACATCACACAATATGTGCTACAGAAGTACATTGCTATTTGTTATTATGATAAGTCAAGGTAATATTAAAACCTATTCGCAAACTAAAGAGACCGAATTTTACAAAGTACAGGTATTTAAAAATAAATTATAGTATGGTGGTGTTCTCTTACATTCCTCTCAGAGCTAAAATAGTACACAAAGAATAGCCACCTAGCATAGTCCTTAATTATAAACTCGTGATGTGATACACAAAATATAGGTCAAGCCTGAAAATAGTGGTACTTTAGCATCAAATGCTAAAACTGTTCTGAAGATGACACCCCTCAGCCAGAACAAACAGATATAAATCAGAATACAGTAAAACTCAAAATAAACAGCAACTAAATATTTACAATAAGCAGTATTATATTTTCCTGTATTTTTCAATATTCACATGAATAAGAGTTGAGCAAGCTGCTAGCACTGAAATTAACTTGCTATTAGCATCAAAACACCTTCCTGGATGCAAACAATTAATCTGTCTTGATTTGATTCTAATACTTCACATCAACTTTAGTTATTCTCATCTCAGCTTCTTTGTTTTACTACACATCCCATAAAAATATCCTCCAAAGAGCTGTATGATTAACTCCACAGGACGCCGCATTGCTACAACAATCATCATCCTGGCAGGTGTAAATAACGTGGCTTCTATTTCTATTTATACCAAAATCTCATCCTCCTGGACCCATTTGCAACACCTGTCAAGAACCATTCCTCCGAGGTTTGGTATCTATGACAACAATGACTTTTATGTAACTCAATTGAAGGTTTTATAGCTTTGACTGATTTTCCATCCTAAACATCACAAACTGCTGAGTCAGGAGCAAGACAGGTGACTAGACTGTACAAGACACAAATGAAGGTGTCAAGTCAGTTGAAGAGAGATGGCAAATTGAGGTGCCATTAGTAACCCATAAGAAAAACAAGTAACATTTTCATATTCCAACATGTCATCAACCCAAAGAGAACAGACACACAACAAAAACTAAACAGTAATAAAATGCATCTCTGTATTCCTCCATCTCCTCAGTTTTATGTCCATAAAAAAAGGACATTCATTTTCTAAAAATGGCTGCTAGCTTCTGGAAAGCTTGTTCTTCTAATGTTGATCACCACGCACAGCCTCACTGTGGCCCTCCCCCACCCCAACTGTAAACATAAGCGATGAGGTTCCCGCTCGTTGCAAAATGGTCACCAGAGCTGCAGTGTTAAGCCAGGCTCAGTTCTACATTACTTCTCCTCCTGAGGCTCAGACCTGAATCCACAGAATCTGTGGTCACTGTCAACCAAAGCTGATTTCAGAAACAGCCTCTTGCAGATTGCCAGTAAAGAACTGTTCGCGAAACAAACACCATACTCCGTCTTGCACAAGTTACAAAGTTGAAACCTGCCTGATACCTGAAATCATTTCTATGGTAAGCTAACAAAAAATGTTTAAATCTAAACTAAGCAACCGTTAAATCTAAAATAAGTAAATCACAATCGTTCCAAGAAAAAAAGCATAAAATATGAAAAGATCGCAAAGAATCATGTTCGTTTACGGATTCACGCAATCAGCACTTCCTAGAGCGAAAACCCAAAGCATTAATCAAATTTTCTAGTCGAAGGTAAAATAGACGATCCCAATCATGTCAATATTGCAAAACTCTCACTAACAGCCAAAACAAACGCAAAAATAAAAATATTCGCAAAAGTCAACGTCCACAATAATACAAAAAGACGAAAAACGTTTAAAATTCATATAAAAAAAAAAATCCACCAAAAAGTCCATTAATCTTGAATAAAGACTACTTGATATGAATGTGAATAAAAAAAAAAATGGTTTTCAAGAACCAAAACAGCTTGAAAACAACCTTGAGGTGTAGTCTTCAGGAGTAGGCCTTGATTAGTAGTGAGCGCGAAAAAACAAGAGCATGCCTATTTCCCAACTAGCTCAAAGCACACACAACACAGAAAAGAGGAACAGAGAGAGACAGAGAGACCGGGAGGGGGAAGGGATCTCGTGCCGAGAGGCGGAGCACATTCTTTGTAAGGTGGTGGCTGTAACCAGAATAAAAAAAAAAACTGTAGCTACACACAATTGTAGCGTTACAACCAACAGGACAGCGTTATATGAAACAAAAGGTCACTTTTTGACTCATGATGAGACTGTGAGATGATTCATCACCTCATGAAAGCTCAATGATCAACCAGCGGTATTCTAAAACCTGAAGAAGGTGTTCCAAAACATCCATTCAACCAAAAACCTTCAGAAATCAGAGGAAAATAAACAATCTAAAGAATAAAAACCTCAGCAGCAAGAAAGAAAAACTGCCATGTGCTGAAAAGCAAAAACTGCCCCTCCCCCACTGCTGCAGGCACAGAGAAAACAGGGTGGAAAATTACTGCGATGTGGATCGTACCATTTCAACAGAGGAGGGGTGTCTCACATGCACCCCTAGGTGTCAACACAAGAGGGAGCTCAGCAAAATTGAATCTGCTCTGCTTTTTAAAAATGCACTAAGAGACAATTTGCCCATATGGATTTTTCAAAGTCCATATTTTTCAATGAATTACTTCAGTGAATAACTTCCACAGAACAGGATAATGAGGTAAAAGGTCAAAATGCCGTCGCATACAAATGTAAATAACTTTTGACAACAAAATGAGCTTTAGCCACCATCTTCAATATGAAATGCCAGACAATTAAGCATGTTTAGCATATCTGATCACTTCTGACTATTCCTTCTTACAAAAAGAGGTGTCACATTGAATCGCTCACAGCTCATGAGCATTTCACACCTCTGCAGAAGTAAGTTTGTTATTAAATCAATTGAAAACGCATAATTTATTCTGCTTAAATTTTGTGTTTTCTTGTAAATTATTCCCAAAGGCAAGCTGAATAAATGGGAAACAAATCCCTATAATATTATTTTCATTGTTTTCCTAGTAAAGGGTCATTTGTAAAAACTATCCTGAAAACCAGACTAAAAGTCACCCGACTACGTTTTATTAGATGTAGCAGCTAGTGTATGTGCTTCGACACATTTAACTCTAGCGTTCATGTAGCCGATGCCAGTTCTAATCCAGCTTGTGACATTTTCTGATCTCCTGTTTTCCCCATCCTTTCCTGTCATCTCTCTACTGTGCCTATAAATAAAGCGACAAGAAGGGCATAAAAAGCCTACATTCAGTCCATGAGAACAAAGCAAAGGACCTTCCTTATCCAAACAAATTAATTCTAGTTCAAATGCCTAATATGTCCACTGTCAATTTCCACACAAGTCCTAAATTAAAAAAAGACAAATATTAACACAACAGATTTTACAGATCTCGTAAAACCCTCATGACATTTATGTTGAAACTGATTGAGTTCCTAACAGAGAGTAAATACTGATGAGTTTCCACATACTCAGAGGTCCGAACATAGTGTCCTAAACAGACGCGACATGTTCAAAGAGTTCTTCCACATTTCAGAAAAATCTGATGTGACAAATCCCTCAAGATCCTCAAGGATATTAACAAAAATTATGCTGTCTGGAAAAGCAGTATGGAAGTCTTGAAAACAAAGTTTGTGTTCTTAGAGTCATGACATTCAGTAGTACTGTTCAAATACATTGCAAGGGCAAGAGAATGTGCAAACTGAGAAAACCACATACTAATCTGATTAAATGTGATCGATGCATTTTAGAGTGGACAGAAAAGATCGTTCGGCGTTGAAATCTAGTTTGACGACATGTCTCCTGAACAGAGCTTGTCAATGTCCCTTTTGTGTTAACATATTTTGGCAGCATCCACAATCAATAAAAATACACACACACACCATGAACCTAATACTTACCAGGTACATCCTATGATCATGAGAGAACGCAACCACGTCTAGCCAACTCAACTCAAGGAACACCCCCAAGTGTGAATGGAAGGGAAAGAGTTCTTTGCTCAAAATCTACTATGCATAGCCAACTCAACTAAAGGGTCAGTGCAGTGTTTGAATGGTGGTGAGAGAGTTGTTTGCTAAAATTCTTCTTGGAGGGCCGGTGTCCTGCAGAGTTTAGCTCCAACTTGCCTCAATACACCTACCGGGAAGTTTCAAGTATGCCTAGTAAGAGCTTGATTAGCTGGTTCAGGTGTGTTTAATTGGGGTTGGATCTAAACTCTGCAGGACACCAGCACTTCAAGACCGAGTCTGGGCATCTATTGTTTATGTAGGGAGAATTTTAACCCAAGTTTAGCGGGCTCGAGTTTTGGTACCGGCAGGGATTGTAGGTGAGGGGAGTGAATGTAAAGTACTCTCTTCCACCTTCAATAACACAACTGAGGTGAGACTCTTGAGCAAAGCACCAAACCCCCAACTGCTCCCCAGGTGCTGCAGCAAAAATTGCTGCCCACACACACACACACACACACACACAAAAAGTGTAAAATGGAAAAGGGAAAGAAGTTCTTAAATTTTACTGGGGGTGAGACTCACTCCTCCCCCACTGCTGAAGAATGTGCAGTCGTAACGTTATATAAAAAATAGACAGACATGGATCGTACGATAACTAAAAGGGGTGTGGCAATGCAGAACTCTGAATACAAGGAAGTGTGACAGCTTAAAATAATTCTAATCAATTAAAAAATTAATGTAATATTATACAGATGTTCTTAATGTCTGATGAAGGCCCTGAATGCGGCAGAACACCAGATTTTAATCAGAAAAATCTGAAGCTCTACATTTTCATATGGAGGAAGTGTGGTGGCTTTTCATAAAGTATAGTCAACTGGGAATAAAAAAAAAAAAAGAGGAGCATAATACTGCAGCTATGATGAGAACAATAAAGAAACTCAATGCTGTCAGGGTGTAAAATTAGATTCATTCTTTCCATTGTTTTCATTGCTCTCTATGGTTTTGCACTAGCTTAAGCTTTATACCACATATTTACACTGCTATCGCTTTTCTGGTATTTTGAATTTCTTATTACAGCACTACTAATATTGCTGGGTACATATGACTATTGGCTTGTGTTTTATTCTAATTAAATGTATTAGCATAAGATATTTTTATAATTACAATTTTTATTCCACAGTTAAAAATATTTTGTTCACAAGACCCTAGCATCTATCATTAAAAATTCATTCCAAAAACTGATTTGATGTAGCTTTCAGAAATGGGGAGACTAAACTACATTTCATAAAGCATTAGTCACACACCTGATGTTCATCCTTTGCTCTTCATTATACTTTATTAGCACCAAATAAACTCCCTTCACTAGTGAAAAGGGGGATTTTATTCTGAACAAAGTCACTTAAAACCACATCATGGCTTAATAGCGATTTCCTAAGTAGGTTCGCAAGCTCCTGATTGAATGTAGCGCAAGTGCAGACGACCGGCAACGGAATATGTAATATTTACAAAAGTGAGTGCCACTGGTGAAATAATAACATTAAAACAACCTGAATCCATCTTAAAACCCTCAATCACAACAACGGTTTGTATAAAAACCACTTCCTCTAGCAACAAATTTATGCACAGTCTGCTAATAACAGACACGACTGGCAGCAACAGGCTGAAACCAGTTGAGACGAGTTAACACCTCACGGATCTCTCATGTGTCTAAAAACACTTGGGAGGATTCTGGTAAAGCAATTAAACTAATCAGCGGATCAAGCTGTCAATTTTATTTTCTTATAAATGAACTGATTCTCAGTTTCCTATTTAAACTTTGCTCAGCACTTTCAAAACTGTATTAAAATTGCCGTTCATGCGTGAAATTGAAAGTATTTCAGGCAATGGAGCTTAAACTCCTCAAAAAAATAACAGGAACCAAACGCGGCACTCAGCAGTAAAGTGTGCACACACTGCAGCTACCACTCAGAGGCAGACTTACAGCGACATAGCTTTAAGTGCCCCTCCTCCACTCTGCCATTTTACACATGCAGCTCTACACTGCAATAACACAAAATGACCACCAGCTCGGATTCTGGCAAGCTGAACAACTGCAGTTGTACTATCCACGTGATGTAAACCAGGAATAGGCGATAAAATTTAAATGAAGTGGCTTGATTTCACAAGCGGTCTCATTTAGCCAACTTGCAAAGAGCATGCGTTTGACTCTGTCTGGTTCCTAACACTGTAGCTGTTTCCAGCAGCTGATTTTTTCACATAAAAAAAGCCAGTTTCAATCCATCCTTATGAAGGTTTCACCAACGATGTCTTCCATCAACCAAGGCTTTGAATCCCACAGAACAACCTTATGTGATAACACAGAGGTGACCTTGTATTCTTCTGTGCCTTCTGGGCAGTGTAAGGATTTTTCAATTGACACGTCAGGTGCGTGTTGCTCCTCTGTGCTGTGTTATCATCAGTCTTCTGGTTTTGCTTCATTCTGGTGCACTGGAGTTCTTCGCTTTTATAGGTACTCCTCAATCCACGTGTTCCTCGTCTTCGACGACTTGTGCTTGATGAGTCAGTTATAGAACAGCATTCTCTACACATTAATTATGCATGGGTTGGCTAATCTATTTATTTTAATTAAGTAGATCTACAAAGTCATACTTCAGAAATGTTAGATTATAAAAACATTGATAGTGTTCACAGAAAAGGCCTGTTAGCTCTACCACAAGGGTGCTCAATCCTACTAAAGATTTACCTTTGTGCAGATTTGGTTTTGAAGATTCTGATTGGTTCCAAAAAAGGACCTGAACCAGCTAATCATGCTCCTCAGGATCACCTGTAAATTACCACAGGTGAGTTAAAAGAGGGTGGGACCTGAATTCAGATGAAAGGAAAATCTCAGGACTGAGTACCCCCGAACCGCAAATAAACTAGTTAACAATCAACATAGACTTTTAGCACCCATTAAGACACTCATCAATATCATGTTATGTAGCCAAATACGCATTCTCTAAACAAAACAAAACAAAAAAATGCTAGCACATTTCCGCTAATAAAAACAAAAATCGCAAACACACTTCTCACTGCAATAAATTACATATAGATACATTTAGTGCAATCTAGTAATATAAACCACACATTCACAAAAAAACAAAAACAAAAAAACATTCTAATGAAAAGAAACAAAAGGACAGGAAGACAGAGAGCTGGGAGCTTACACTGCTATCCTCAAATGCAGGCCACCTTCTGCTTGGAGGAGAAATCTGCAAGCGTGACTAGCCTCCGTGCAATCAAAAGCCTAGCAATAAAACTGAGCAGAGGTGGGGGAGGGGCAGAGCTAGGGCTGTACCATGGATTTTACAGGGGTGCTAATTTTATTTATGCTAATAAATATAAAACACACTAATATACAGAGTTTGACATTGACAAATTAAATGTACTAGCTGGATAACTCCAAAAGAACTAAACAAGATTGGTCCCTTAGCAATTAAATTTATACAGGGTTTACTTTAAATTTTTTTTTTTTTTTACTAAATTAGCTAAGACAAACAGACATGTTTTGAAACAGAATTGACACTGAAAACTGTTCAAACATACATTAGGTCTCAACATATCAAACTAGCTGAAATTAGTTCTAGAGCACAGTCACACTGCAGTGTAGCTCCACCCTCTCACTGCAAAGTAACAGCAGAGCAGACAATGGAAAATTACTGGGGAGTACGGATCGTACCATTATATGGGCTGAGAGGGGGAGACACTCTTAACTTGGAATTTACAACTGTCCGAATTCCAAACATACACTAACTACAGGTAATTTCCATCGGAGGAACAACTAATCAGAGGGTTTTTATGTATGCCAAACAGCAGTGAGGTGTTCCAATCAGAGCCAACTGGGTGATGAAATCTATACACAGTAATTTTTTTAAAATCTAAAAATACAAATAATTCGTGAAATGACCCTGTAATGTAGCGGTTCTCAACTGTAGCCCATGATTAGTCATGACTCAAGCACGTCTAGGCACCTTTCCTCAAGAAGCACACAAAGAGTACATGGAGGGGGGAGGGGAGCATTGGTTGGACTCTACCATGTTTGTATTTGCCTTTTATATAAGGATTAAGGATTAGTAAATGTAACAGTATTGTTTTTCTAGTGTAGAAGATAAAATGTTAGAAGAATAAAATAACTGCCAGCTTTTTATTAAATTGCGCATCTAGGCACCTTTCCTCAAGAAGCACACAAAGAGTACATGGAGGGGGGAGGGGAGCATTGGTTGGACTCTACCATGTTTGTATTTGCCTTTTATATAAGGATTAAGGATTAGTAAATGTAACAGTATTGTTTTTCTAGTGTAGAAGATAAAATGTTAGAAGAATAAAATAACTGCCAGCTTTTTATTAAATTGCGCATTGCAAAAAAGCAGTCATATTTTAGTGTGAATAAAAATCATGGATAAAAATACCCTCCCCAATGTTGCATAACATGCGGTCAAAACTGTAGAAAGTAATAGGCAAGGAATGCACTAGTTCTAAAAAGAGGGGTGTGAAAATTCTTGGTCCTTTGCATACAAAGGAAGGACATGTTAAAACTGCCTAAATTTTCATACAATCATAATTTAGTGTATTGCTGCATCCACAGATCATAGCTTACATCTAAGTGGAGGCATATGCCAACCTGCATCTCAACAACTAGGAATTTGGCAATTCCTGTGTAGCACTAGCTATCAGAATTGCTAGTCAGATTGGTCACCACAATAGTTAAAATAATCAGAATCCAGCTTTCAGAGCGAGTTCTGAGCCTATATAGCCATTCCAATATAGTACAAATTCACAAATGACAAAAAGAATTAATCTGAAATCAGTAAATTTCTGCCTAAATGTCAATTCATATCTGCGTTTTGTTCTTCATATGAATTCAGGACACAGTGTATCCAACGTGTTTTTGATTTATCTGGATGAAGCCCCACATGCTTGTTTTTACCCTGCATAAGTAGCCACAGATTCTTCTGCACCGCTAATCAGAGGCAGCGACACGTTGCTGCTGAATCTACAGCACTACGGCAGGAAAAAATTATATTTGAGCTGAGTTTTGAGCTCACAATCTGAAGTGAATGATTCCCGCTGACAGCACTGGAAACATTGCAGTCTGATGTGTGAACGAATGACTATGTGCCACTTCTTTGTAATGAATCAAACATTTTTGTTTCAAACTTGAGTTGAGTTATCAGGTTGAATCAGTCTAATGACTCACTCGATGAATTAACATCTGACTGACTTAATGACTCATTGTCAAGTTAGACATGTCTAACTCAGAATTAACATAGAATGGAATTGACTAAGACTTCACATGACAAACAATATCTGGTTCTGTGTTGGCATCTCAGTACACAAGTGTTACTGGAGCAGATTCCAGCTCACTCACTCAGTATTGTACATTAGCCAGGTGATTACAGTTTAAGACAAAATATAAATATCAAAATCTTTCCATTTGAAAATTGGCCAGTGGAATTTTTAGTTTTAAAATATTCACTATCATTATTGCTGTTGGGATATTTTTTTCCTAGGGAACCCACAGTGTATGTGCTCATTAAGCTATTGGCAAAGTAATCATGAATAATTTGAACAATGAGAAACTGTGCTGATCTAGCTACACAAAAACATTACGTACAGTATTAAATAAACAAAAACACAAACAAACTATGGCAGTGCACAGTCTAATCTCTACTTTATAGCTTTACTACTTTAAGCAGCTACTCAGGTCAGTTATATTGTTAGCATTCTACAGTAAATAGTTTTTCTTATTATTTACATGGAAATAACAAAATAAAGACATAAAAGACTGCTGCAATAAGCAACATTAAAAAAATGTATACCATGTGTAAAAGAAAAGATCTCTTTTTAGAAGATCTCTTTGCTAAAGTTTGAGGAAATACGAGCGCCAGATCTACAACGTGTTTATAAGATTTTGGATAATATTGGTGTACATTATTTGTTGGTCTCTTATTTTGCATACTAAAAATAAAAAATTAGTTTATTTTTTATTTATTTTTAACTTTCGGTATTATGTGACTACTAATATTCTTGGTGGCTCTTTAAGCGTTTGTTTAAATTATTAAATTAAGTTAAATTAGTTGCTTTTAAGAAAAAACATCTAAATGAATAAATACAAATATTATGTAAATGTTGTGGTATTTGCAAGTGTGCAATAATATATAACAGAAGTTCTTCAATGCATTTTAACCACTATTCAAAACAGATTCCTAAAGCTGTATATAACAATGACAGCTGAAACATCGCTTCAAAATTATTTGCTGGCAACATGAAAAACAAGATTTGCCAAGAGTCCGCCCCAATCCTGACCGAGAAGGAATACACCAAAGTTCCCCAATGGAATATCCCATTTTCTAAATTGCAGGGCAGCACAAACATTAGGAGGAGCTAATCCATGCCAAATATAAAATGCAAAGAGGGTTACTAGTGAAATAGGTACAAACATAACCTGAATTCTTCATAAAAACTAACAATTCAATAACTTCCTTTAAGGGGAAAAAACAGCTTTCCTCTTGTAACGCTACTGTATGCACAGCCTACTAATCACAGATGCAACCTGCAGAAACTAGCTGAAACCAGTTCAGACTCGCTTAGCTGTGGGTTGTGTGTCATAGATCTCTCTCATGCGTCGGTCTAAACTGCGTTTCTGGTAGCATACGTAAACTAACCAGCGGATCAAGCTACCAGATTGAATTTTATATTAAACTAATCTAGAATTTCCTTGTAGTGTGATGAAATACTATGTTCAAAAACCAACAGAATTATCATACAAGTGCATGAAATCAAATATTTAATGGATTAAAGCCTATAAAATCCTTCCAGAATGGCTTGAACCAAACATGGCACAACAACAGTAAACCGTGCACACTGCAGCCAGCACTCAGTGCCAGACTTACAGCGAGGTCTCTTTAAGAGCCCTTCCCCCACTCTGCCATTTTATACTTGCAGCTCTGCACTGCAATAACACATCATGGCCACCAGCAAGGCTGAAGTCAAGCTAAAAAAAAAAAACCCTGAAGTTGCTCAAATCACAGGAAGAAATTACAAAATTAAAATAAAGTGGACCAGTTTCATGGCCAGTGTTTAGCTTGCACGCAGCATGTTTCCTCACATCTGACTCTTTAGGTTCCACACGTCAAGATATGTCCAGCAGTTCGTCCACACAGGAGCTGAAATTCTTGCTTTTAAAATTTAATTGAAATTTTTAATAATGCTGGATTATCACGTGTGTTCAGTCATTCAAGCCTTGTTATCCCACCAAATGATGTCACATGATAGAGGTGGTCTTTTGTCTTCTGGATAACAAAGATGGTATCCATTGACACATCAGGTGGGGGCTGCTCCTGGGATTCTTCGGAGTTATCAGATCATACTTCAGTCTTCTGGCTTTGCTTCATCCTTCTGCTTTGGAGTATTAATGGAACACTTTTAAAGGGTTGTTTCTTCTATTTATGCAAGTGTTTCTCACCTTTAACACCTTGTGCACAGCGAGTGAGATAGTTATGGAGTAGCAGCAATGTCTCTGGACATTATTATTACTTGTATTGCATTGTATTAATATACAAACATCATATCAATGATTATCAATGCAAGTCATTTTTTATTATTATAATAATTTTTTTTAAAAACATTTGTTACACTTAAAAACTAGTTTTGAGTTTACAGCTAACTGATACATAGTTAATCAATTTAAAGTGATGTGCAGCTTTAACGCTTTCAGTACAGACAAGCTGTAAAACCTTCTACACACTGCACGATTTTAGCAATCCTATAAGATCATTGCTGGTCACACTGTGCAACATGGATCTAATAAACTTGGGTACAACATGCATGTAGACTGTACGATGATGACACCTATACACTTGTAGGCTGCGATGCACATTTCTATAGAAGAATAAAACGTAATTAGCATGCGCTAGTGGTAAACAAAAAGCATAATGAATCACACTGACAGTTGTAGTTTTTATGTGTGCTGAAAAAAAGTGGGAGTGGTGAAAGTGAAGGAAATAAAAACTTAGGTAAGTTGAGGTAAGAACTTATGTCGTGTTGATTTCATGTCGCATTTTTACTGGTTGGTCAACAAATGTGGGTCGTAACTGCAAACACCCTGTGTGATGAACATGCTGAATTTCTGACACTGCTAGAAAATGATCGTAGGCTATCTTTGGTCGCAAGACCGTGACAATGGCCATCTTTGAACCTCTCTCACTGTACGACATAGGACCACCGATTAGGAGCCACATTCACAGAAATTGCCACGATTGTTTCACAATGTCAATCTTTTGTCTGGGACAGGCGAAAATCATGCAGTTTGTCTCGGGCTTAACACAGGGGTGCTCAATTTCACTTAGTCCTTTGGTTCCTCAAATCTTGCCCCAGAGGGCCAATGCGCTGCAAAGCTTATTTCCAACCTGATCAAACTCACCTACCTGTGATTTTCTAATGATCCTGAAGACATTGATTAGCCTGCTCAGGTCTCCTTGATAATGGATAGAGCAAAACTCTGCAGGAAAGTGGATCTCGTGGGCCAGATTTGAGGATCCATAGGCCTAGTCTACTATAGCTTATTTCGGCCTCTAAACAAGCACTCAAGGCAGCTAATTAAGGTCCTCATGCTCTTGTAAATTACCAGCAGGTGTGCTAAGGGGGACTGGACCCAACCGCTGCGGAAAATAAAATCTCCAGATGCAAGATCAAGGCCCAATCCCATTTCAACCCCTTAGACCTTCCCCTTTCCCCTATCCCTCCGTTTCATGCGTTCACGTGAAGGGGTAGGGGTGTCTCGATTATCTTTTGGTTGAAGGGGTAGGGCTAAAGGGAAGGGCCAGACAGCCCTTCAAACAAAGATTTTTTGGGACCACACTTCAAATGAAGGGGTATGAATTATCTCGCCCGAGCGAACAAAAAGACACAAATGTAAGCATTATTGGCATTAATAAAGATTTTAATAAAAAGTAATCATTTGTTTTATGTTACATTCAATCGTGTGTTCATATTTGCGGTCATTTCATTCAAAGAAATGAGAGCGAGAGAGAGAGAGAGAGAGAGAGAGAGAGAAAGAGAGAGAAAGAGAGAGAGAGTTGCGTTTATGCGCATCTGTGCGTCTCTCTTTATAATGAGTGAGTTTACTTCAAAAACAGCAATTTTATTCTCTCTTGCTGGAAAATATAATGTAGCGAGTATTTAAACTGTTATTAATAAAAGTCGCCAGTTGCTCCTGGATGTGTGAGCTGTGCAATCTCTGATATGTGTGTGTGTGTGTGTGTGTGTGTGTGTGTGTGTGTGTGTGTGTGTGTGTGTGTGTCAGTAAGCAGCGCATTATATAGAACGGTAAGGCTCTAATGCACACCAGCACACCCGTATAGGCGTGTCTGTTGTAGGAGCTAGACGACATATGATGATGTGTAACGGTGTAGTAGTGATGTTCCAATTCTTAAGGGAACATTTTCACCCCTACCCCTTGACACTCTATTTCAAGGGACGGGGTAGGCGTAGGGGTAGGGGTAGGTGAAGGGGTATAAAATAGAATTGGGATTGGGACTTAGTACACCTGAAACACATCTGTCAAAATCAACTGATTAAAAACAAATCTACTGCTTTAAGTAAATGCTAGCAAAGTCGTAACATAGCTAAACATGCATCATTGGCTCACACTTTCACGCTAATGCTAAACTGCAAGAACCCCACTCACTGCGTTAATATTACATTTAGTTGATTTACCATTTTGTGTAGTTGTATAAATACTTTCACAGAGAGAAACTAATGAAAAGACAAACATATAAACATAGACTGGATGACAGAGAGCTGTGAGCTTACACTGCTATCCTCAAATGCAGGCCACCTTCTGCTTGGAGGAGAAATTTGCAAGCGTGCGATCAAAAGCCTAGCAGTAAAACTGAGCAGAGGTGTGAGATGAGCAGAGCTAGGGTTGTTCCATGGATTTTTACAGGGGTTCTACCATTTAATTCCACAAATTTCTATCAATAAATGTATTAACATATTTTGCACTGAAATGACTGGTACTGTGTGCGCATACACACAACTGCAAGACATAAAAAACATGTGTTACCAATAAATAAATAAATAAAAATTTTATTCATTTATTCAAGTTTTACTTTTTTACTTTCTAAATTAACTTTACAGTAGACATGCTCTGAAACAGAATTGAGAACTGTTCCAATATAGATCAAGTCTCAAAACATTAAACCAGCTGAAATTTGTTCTAGAGCACAGTCACACTGCAGTGTAGCTTTTGTTACCAAGTAACACATCAGAGCAGACAATGGAAAATTACTGGGAGAGTTTGGATCATACCATTATAAGGACTGGCAGGGTGAGACACTCTTAACATGGTCATTACGGGTGAAGCTGTGGGCTCTTTGATTGCCCCCTGGTGGCTGGCTGCAGTACAGGTCATAAACCCCACCCTCTCCATTTTAACAAATGGGACTGGAATCAAAAAAATAAATAAATAAAAAATGAATAATTACACTTCCAATACAATTTTCCGAAATATGGTTTTGGACATTTAATGTAGCTTTTATCACGCTGATATATGTTCAATTGTTCGTTTTTGTGACAAGTTTGATTTTAGCTAGTAATTTGATGCTATAAAAACAGGGTGTGTCGTTATGGTTCATTGGGTCAGCAGGAGTTTGATACATCTCACGACACTACTGCACAGACTCTGGCCCCAAATGAATCTCTACTGCACAGACTCTGGCTCCAAATGACATCATTTACTCAAGATGGCTGCGGACATACTGAGATCCTTTGGCTTCACTTTTCTATAGTGTAAGGAAATGGAGATCTTTTTTTACAGTCAATGGGTCTGAGTTCCAAACAGTTGTTAACTACAAGTCTGGGATCCACTTATGACGCTTTTCCACTGCGTGGTACGACTCGGTTTGGCACTGCGTTTCCACTGCAGTTTAGTGCCACTTTAGAGTGGGCGGGATTATATTGTTGTGCCGTCTCTACTGCTGCGACTCCTGAAAAACTTTTTCATTCCGCGTTGCCCCATCAAGCTCTTGCTGGATCCGCTCCTCTGCTATCAACAAGAGGAACGTCTGTACTTCTTTACTCAACAGACCATGAAATAGCCATTTATTTGTTGTTAAAAAAGGTGCGCTCATTCAAAACTGTTGCGTTTGGCCCTTCGCTGGCTGTGCTGATTTAAATCTAGTGGTTCTGTTGTGTTTGTGTCACAAGTTCAGTGACGCAGGTAGTGGCGATTCTCTCCGGCCAATCAATGATCAGCGGAGTTTACACGTCACGTTTTGGTAACGGTACGGTTCACTTGGAACCTCAACCGTGGTGGTACTAAAAAAGGTACCAGGTACTGTACCCAGTGGAAAACCACCCAAAAGTGAACCGTACCGAACTGTACCATGCACTGGATAAGCGCCATTACTCAGAGATCCGACATATCTGCCAATCAGCATCTCCTCTAATCAGTGACCCTCAACTTTAACAAATGTGCGCACACATAGATTTGTTGATCTAAAAAATACAATTGTGGAAAAAAAAAAAAAATCAGCAATGCAGTGGTTCTCAAGCGTAGCTCATTAGTCGTGAGAGAACTCAAGCACATCTACCTTAAGGAGCACAACAAAGAGAACATGGGAGGGGGAGGGGAGCATAGCTTGGGCTATGTTTGCAGAGGTGTCTTTAAAACATATTGCCTTCTACACCAATAAACAAAATCCTCTGGATCCCTACTGTATCCTGCAAAACCAGACTGACACAATAAACTGTCCTCAGTGACCAAAATAGCCTGCAAGACCTCTACACAATTGAACAAAGTCTTGCATTTTCAAGAAAAAAAATAAATCAAAATTAAGTATAAGATGAGAAACAGAAATAAGTAACTAAATATTAGTGGGGGTAAAACTCATGGAAGTGAGAACGATCACACCTCCTCAACTGCTGCAGAATGAGCACAGTCGAAATGATAGGAAGGACAAGCACGGATTGTACTACTATTTTAAAAGGGGCGTGGTGACACAGAACTTCCTTTTAATGAAAGAAAAAACGTGGCAACTATTTAAAAGCTCCGCCATTGGCATCCAGGCCACTGGAGCCCTACAAAATTATACTGTGAATATTCTCTTAACTCTGATGGAAGGACAGACTACGTAAAAATGCAAAAGAGGATTCGTATGAAATTTTGAATAAAGCTCTTCCAAAATGCTAATACATCAGCAATGCAATTCTCCATGCAATTTTCAGTGTACACTGGATCCAGCGGTTTGATGTTTTTGGCTACCTCTCTGGATGAATGCACACATGGATGTTTTAATCTGCATGAACAGGTAGCCACAGTGTTTCCTGCACTGCTAATTAGAAGCACCGATGCTCCTCTGCTGAATCTGCAGCGTTACAAAAAAGGATCTTTATTTTTTGCCTAGCTATGAGCTTGCAGTCTAAATTGAATGACAGAGGAAAATATATGCATATACACTCCTATTACATAGAACTGCATTACAAACATTGCTGATTAAACACAAATTTAAAACGTGTTATTCTATCATTTCTATATTTAAGGTTAACTAACAGCAGCCATTACTTTAAGTCACTTGTTACAAATGCCTTTGTCACTTGAAATAAAATAAAACAAGGATTTAATGTATTGTAGCTGTAATGAGCAACAATTAATAAAGAAGTTGAATATCATCAGGGTGTAAAATGAAATTGCATACACTTTAGAAAATTAAAGTTGCTGCTAAATTTAGAAATAACTGTGACGCCTGGCGCTGGAATTATTTTGTTATTTAGGTTATGGAGAATAATAGTACAATATTTGCTGCTCTCTACTCCCCATGCACTAGCTTTACCTTCATACATAACACTTCTCTATTTTTTGGTTATTCTTATTTGTAAGCTGCTCTCAATAAAAGTGCCTGCTAAATGAATAAATATAAATGTGATGTCAATGTTTTGATATTTGCTAGAGCATTATAAAAGTAACTACCATTTTGTTCACAAGAGCTCTAAAAGCTTAAACATTACTATTCAATACAGACTAAAAACTACATATAATAAAAAATTGCCTAGAGACATTGCTGCAAAAACCAAAACAAAAAAAATCTGCTACTAACATGACCAAACCCACACCCCAGACCTGACTGAGACCGAAGGTGACTAACATATGTCTGGAAGTGGAACGTACCATTTTCTAAATTTCAGGGGAGCAGAAGCATTTTAAGCTAATCCATGACAAAAAATAAAAACCAAGATATATTAAAACAGAGAAAATTGTTGGTTAAATACTTTTCAATCTAAAAAAAAAAATCATCTAATCAACAACAATGTGCAAGAAAACGGCTATAATTTTTCAATGCTACTGTATGCTCAGCCAGCTACTCACAGATATGACTGGCAGAAACTGGCTGAAACCAGTTTAGACTAGTTCAGTTATTGGCTGTCATAGAGCTCTTATGTTTCGGCCACAATTTGAAGGTTTCTGGTAAAAGATACAAAAACTAATTTAATCTGATCTACCATATTGATATTTGATTATAAAATCACAATTTTACAGTGATCAGTAATTCTCATTTGTTAGCAATAAAATGTTATTGCTTTAAAAACCCCAATAATTGTCAAACAGGTGTATGAAATGGAACATATTTCATGCACTAGAGCTTAAAGTCCTCTGGAATGACTAGAACCAAACAGGGCACGACAGCAGTGAAGCATGCACACTGCAGCTACCACTGAGAGCCAGACTTCAGCAAAGTCTCTTTAACAGCCCCTCCCCCATTCTGCCATTTCATACTTTGGACTGCAATAACTCAAAATGGCCACCAGCTCAGCTCCTAGCAAGACAAACAGACACAACTGCAGTATTCTTGTGAATTAGGTGAGAACAAACAAACAAACATCCAAATTCTCTTATTGTCAAAGGTTGTTTAATTTAATCCACAGACCGAATTCATCTAGCTAGCACATTTCTTTATCCCCAGGTCAAGGTCATCTGTGTGGGCTTACTGTTTCTCTTCACAATTTTATATTACTATTTTTTAAATACTGTTCCAACAAGTTTACACAACTTCAAGACAGGGAACAGTGTTTTCAAACAATAAATCTGGTGCATCCCACAACCTAATCAGATGTTATTTAATCCTGCTTCTTCATCCTCTAAAGCAGTGGTTCCCAATCCTGGTCCTGGAGAACCCCCAACACTGCACGCTTTTGGTGTCTCTCTTATCTGACACACACATTTGAGGTCTTGGAGTCTTCACTAATGAGCTGATGAGTTGAATCAAGTGTGTTTGAATAGGGAGACATCTAAAACGTGCAGTGTTGGGGGTTCTCCAGGACCAGGATTGGGAACCACTGCACTAAAGAACTAGGCCTAGTGACTGTTGTTGCTAAAACCTTGTTCGCTAAAATTAAGAATAAAAACAGCATGACAGATTCAACTACCTCTCCTTTTCTGTCATGTATTATAAAGCCTCATTCTGACAGCAATTTAACATAAAGCTCACCAAAATAAGAAGCGAGCAAATATACATAATCAAAAAAGACTGATTTAAGATGCAACTGAATTTTGTAAGTAAAAAATGTTGTTGCGCAAGTATGCGTTGCATTCTCAGCATTCCCACAAGGGATGCTAAAGCTGACAGTGTAAACTAGGGCAGCAACAAACAATTATCTTGGTAATCGATTAATCTAACGATTATTCAACCGATTAATTGTCAAATCATCAATTATTTCACTGATTAATTGGTAGGCTTTGATCTATTATTCAGCTTTTGCAATTCGCTAAAATATTGAGTACATATTCTATACATATTCATTCAGGATGCCACAATTCTCAATATAATATTGAACCGTTCAGCACGTGGTTCGGATTTGTTTGCATTTCTCATAAGGGTGTCTTCTATTGAATTGCAGCTGGGATCTTTTGTGCTAGTGTGCCACACTGGTCAAACCACGTTATTGCAGGCTCTTACATTAGGTCACATGAAATCAAATGACTATTCAACAACAAAAAATATCTGCCAATTTTTAATTGTCAATGTTGTTGATAATGTCGACTAATCACTTCAGTCCCAGTGCAAACGTCTTCTGTGCCATCTTTCTTTATGGGGTTAATTACTGTCATGATATTGCAAAAGTGTGAAAAGAACCTTGCTGAGCAAGTAAGTTAAAGTTGACCTGTTAATAGCTAACTAAATATATATCTGAAAGCAGATCCAGTTATGGCACAGTCATTTGAAGTTAACAAATTCTCGCCCTCTTTATTACTGAGCTCTAATAACATCACAACAACATATTTCATGCACTTGCAATATGTTGGCCAAGCATTCACATCTGAATTTATGTGTACAGCACGTTTTTGGCCTTTTCTACACCTTGTGCTTGATGAGTGACAGCTGAGTAATATCTGTAGAAAACCTGTGCACTGCATCTTTAAAAGATTCATTCAAGTCAGGCAGTATCAGATTATTGAAGTGGTGGTGTTATTTACCAGAAAAACCCAAAGAATGTTGCTCTTCCAAAAGTATTAAACTTTTCAAACCTGCAAGTTTTTCAAAACCTGATACAGAACTAAAAAGAGCATATGAGAGCACATGGGGAGGAAAACTTGTACACAGACAGTCCAAATATTGACAGTTTGCCCCCTGCCAGACGGCGCGTCCTCGGACACCTGGGAGGAGAACGGTAAACAGAGTCCAGGGTGGAGACGACGGAAGGAGGAGATTGGAGGTTTGAGGGCAGACCAGACGGAAGTAGGAGCCAGGAAGGAGACCGGAGGGTCTTGGAGCAGGAGGAGCCAAGTGGGACCCAGGCCACAGCCATAACGGTGACCCACGGTGGAGCCGACGGAGGAAGGAGCTATGGTGGAGGAAGAGCTGACGACTCCAGGGGGCCGACAGACGGCGGTGGAGCAGGTGGAGGAGCCTGAGGCAGAGACGGAGCACCGATGAGCCAGAGCGACGGGGAGGATCCGGAGGGCCAAGGCGGAGCAGATGGCTCAGGCAACCGAGGCGGAGGTGGGGATTCGGAAGGCCGCGGTGGAGCTGGAGTGACAGAGGACAGAGGAGGAGCCAAAGAGGAGGAAGGAGCCTGACAGAGCCAGAGCGACGGAGGGACGAGGTGCAGCCGGAGGAGTGGAGTCCCAAGGCGACGCATGGTCAACAACAGACCAAGGCAGAGTTGGAGGGATGAGGGAGCCCGGTGGAGCCAGTGGACTGCCAGGCCACGGCGGAGAGGAGGGGGCTAGGAGCCTTGGTGGAGCCGCTGGGTCAACAGGTTGAGGTTGAGGTGGAGTCTGGGACTCAGAGCCTTCAGGCGGAGGCTAGGGATTCTACAGCCACGCTGACAATGGAAACTGGCACACCCGCAGTGCTCGCACAAAACAGGTGGTGGGCTGAGGGTGAGCAAAGAGGCTGACAAATGACAGCAGTAGAGGAGGCAGGAGCGGGAGGGTGGGTGGACATTTCTGAGCCTCCGGGCTCTCAGGGTTGGTGTGCGCTGCCCACACACACCACATCGTGACTCCCATCACTGGGAGCGTGTCAGAAAGGGGAACGACAAGGCTGGCAGACAGTTCAGGGCAGACTGGTAAGTCCGAAGAAGGTGGAAGGACAATGGGCATGTCCGCATATATATCTGCCTCCCAGTCTGTTAGGCCCCCTTCAAAATCCAGCAGTGCCAGATCCCTTGTAAGTTCACCCTCAGCCATGGTGCAGTGGGCAGAGCTTCTCTCCACACTCTCGCTGTCCACGGCTTTCTCCCTCATTTTGGCCGGCTGTTGCACCTGGTCTGACGTCACCTGAAGTTCCGGCCCAGTGGCGATCCTCAGCTCTGTCGCGCCATTGGGCGATGGCTCGTCGGTTGCGGCGGGCTTGGGCTCTCTGTCATTGGTGGGCTCGGGCTCCGCTCAGCGGGGTGATGGTGGGCTAGGCTCTGGGTCAGGCTATGCTCTGGATCGGATGCTCTCCAGACACTGGATGATAGCTTCCCTCCAGCTCAGTCCAGTGGTTTTTGGGAGGTCGATGGGGCGGTGGTAATTACCCCCGATCTCCCTGATCCAGTTCAGTGAGTTATGTTCGGAGTCATTTAAAGTGGTTAGATTGGTGAGCTGAACCCCATACTCCAAGAAAGGCAGTTCCTTATGGGCTAGGGAGGAGAACAAAGCAGCGAGGATATCCATGGGGAAAAACACAGAAAAAAAAAGCACTGTACAAAACACGGAAATCAAATGGAGGGAAAACACACAGTTAAATTTTTTGTCTGTCTGGTATTCTATCACAATGTCTACTGTATAGGAGTGAAGGCGCGAAGACACAGGAGATTCACGAATAACAGTCTTAAACAATCCAAATAAGGGGGAACACCGGGTAGGCAGGAACACACAGCACATAGTATTGACAATACCAGGCAAAAGAATCAAAGAACAGACAACACTTTAAATACTAAACTGAACAAGGGTAACAGACGAGACACACCTGAATCACATGAACACAATCAACTAGAGACAGAAACTGGGTCACTGGGAGCACATGGGATGGAAAACATACACAGACAGTCCAGGGGCATGACAGCTAGATGCACACTCTACGATTTATAGTAGTTTTTTATGAACAGACTGTATGGCTATAAGCCTAAGCCATGTCACACAGTGGAATCTCAGTTGTCAATATTGTCAGACTGTACAACATTTAAGACCCATTAAAAACAGAGTTTTACGTCATCAATCCATGACAGGATTGATGCAGCCAATGCCTAAAAACCTTGGACACTGACATAAATTCATCAGAAATAAAATCTGATTGCAATGGTCATTAATCAGCTGTTTGTGAACATGTCAAACTAGCGATCAAAGACTGACGATTTTTGGCCTAGGATCAGATTAATCTTTTTTAGGATTCGCAAAATTCTAAGATCATAAAATCATAGCCAA
The DNA here is from genome assembly GCF_018340385.1 of Cyprinus carpio. Classification (NCBI taxonomy): domain Eukaryota; kingdom Metazoa; phylum Chordata; class Actinopteri; order Cypriniformes; family Cyprinidae; genus Cyprinus; species Cyprinus carpio. Next base: position 28,804,442 of record NC_056572.1, read on the forward strand.
AGTCATACAGTGTCCAGCTTAACACTCTTAATAGAAAACACAAAGAGTTTATAAATCTTTCTCCAGATACCGGTTTATCCATTTATATTACAAACAGATGAGTATTACACGTAATGGATGCTTTGTGTTACATTGTGACTTGCTCTTCAAACAGACACAAACAAATTAGAACATTAGAATTAAATTGTTTACATACCTGCTGCACAGTTGAACCAATAGAAAATGTGCCAAACAAACAAATCCCACATTCGCGCAATCAGGCACAATGTTACCAAATAAATTTCAGCCACCTATTCCTATTGGGGAAGTCGTGGCCTAATGGTTAGAGTATGACTCCTAACCCTAAGGTTGTGGGTTCGAGTCTCGGGCCGGCAATACCATGACTGAGGTGCCCTTGAGCAAGGCACCGGACCCCCAACTGCTCCCCGGGCGCCGCAGCATAAATACAATGCACCGGGTGTGTGTTCACTGCTGTGTGTGTGCACCTTGGATGGGTTAAATGTAGAGCACGAATTCTGAGTATGGGTCACCATACTTGGCTGTATGTCACATCACTTTTCACTTTTCACTATTGTTTGGTTAATTTGGAAGGGCCTGCAAAGATGTAGTTTTTCTATAACCAGGAACAAATTGTTTGGGGACCTTACCCTACATTAATTTTTCAATTTTTTATAAGCAAAATACAGTAACAATGGTAACCTTTCAGTGATGGAGTACCTCACCTCTCTCTCTCTTCTTTATCAATTCACCAAGACAATTAGGTATGTTGCAGGGGTTGGGACATTCAAATGAACCCCACATCCTGACATCACAATGTGACCTTTTTCAAAATGAGTTATTACTGCAGTGTGAAATACCTAAACGCTATTTGGACAGCAAGGAACTTTTGAGTTCTGTATGTTTATAGTAAAATGACCCCTTATGTCAAAATATAGACAAAAATGTGATTCCTCGAGACAATCCTTTATAGGAAATAAATGACATATTTCTTGAAGCAAGTTCTCCAAGATCAGGACTGAGCACACCCGAACCACAATATATCTGCCAAAATAAACTGATTAAAAACCAATCAATCTTACACCTTGGTGGATATATTCTTTTCAAAATCCAAGCACTTTCCCGCTACTGCTAACAAATCGCTAACAAGCCACTCACAGAACATTACAATTAGTGCATTCTATGGAACAAACCATACATTCACTCAAAGATTCTAATGATAATACAGACCCAAAATTTTACAAAAGGACAGGAAGACAGAGAACTGGAACCTTACACTGCTCTGCTATCCTCAAATGGAGGCCACCTTCTGCTTGAAGGAAAAACTGTAAGCTTTCTCTAGCCTTAAATCAAAAGTCTAGCACTAAACTGAGCAGGCTGGAGGAGGGGGGGGGGGGGGGGCTGGGCAGGATTGTACCATTAATTTTACAGGGGTATTACTATTAATAATTATATCAACAAATACTCATATATACTTCAAAATGGGACAAAAATAAAATAAAATAAATACTGTGCATATAATTACACACACACACACACACACGTGTGTATATATGTGTGTGTGTGTGTGTGTGTGTATATTTTTTATTTTTTTTATTAGCCTAATTAAAAATGTTTTTCTTTCTCATAGATAAACTTTAATGTGGACATGTTTTCAAAAAGCGTTAAATTTGAAAACTATAAAAAAAAAAAAAGCTGGACTACACAAAATATCAAACTACCTGAAATTAGTTCTAGAACACAGTCACACTGCAATGTAGCTTCACCCTCTTGCTACCAAGTAACTCAGCAGAGCAGACAACGGAAAATTACTGGGAGCATTTGGATCATACCATTATAAGGACTAAGAGGGGGAGACAATCTAACTTGTATCGGCAGAGGAAGCCAGGCACAGGAAACAGCATTAAACAGCAGTCTGCAGTTTTCATTGATTGGCAAGAGTTAAAACCTCCTCCTGTAGTTCCAGCAGAATGGACAACTAATAGCCAAGCAATGATATGACTAAGAAGAGAGTTTGTATGTAATATCTGTGTCTGTTAAGTGCTTATGTTTGCATAACACATTAAGTGAAAAATGCTATTGTTGAGTAGGAAAGTGCTCGTGTTCTTGTAATGTACAGTCAGGTGATCATTGTCGTAAAATATATAATCAAGTCTTGGGTTTAATGAATGTATGAAGAAATGAGAATGACAAATGAAGAGCTGACAATATAGCCCTATTTTTGTAAATTAGTTGTTTATTTTTAAGCTAGGATGTAGCTTGAAGACAGGGTAGGCAAAGAAACAGGAATCTGATATCTTTGTTCTTCAGAGGACATAATGCGAGAGGAAAAAAAAACTCGCTATTCAAGTATGTTAGTCATTAAAACAAATCCAGTAACAATGATAAAAGTAAAAAACTTTAGTGCCAATGTCGAAGCACAGAAATTAATGTGCATATTGAAAACTGGATTCAAGAGACAAAGGCATAGCCTAGATGTTAAACATCAGTAACGAATATTCACACAATGTCCTATGCGAAAAATAAAATGACAAGTTTGGGGCAAGACTGTTTTCACAAGTATTGACAGGAAGTAGGGCAGAAAGGGTGGTAAAAGTGTTTGGCAAAGCTGTTTTGTCATTATTTTGCAATTCCATTTGGTGCCACTGCTGGCGCAAAAATGACGCATGGTGCAGTTGGCAGATTTGTCACTTACGTATGAGTCCAGTACTGGATTCATGCTTGTCAGTTAAGGACTACAATTTGTGTGCATGTGTGTGTGTGTGTGTGTGTGTAGCAGATTCACGCAAACTACATCAAATGCACACAGACAAAGGCACAGATAAACAAGCAAAATTCCCTCACTATTCCAAGTTTCTTGGAAGCCGGTGTTTGATTGCTGGTAATGTTGTCAGTAATCTTTGCCGGATTTCATCATTCCACTTTTGTAAGCGTGATAGACTTTTTCCACTTGAAATTTTCACTCTTAAATTATGCATCGATTACAGATTTTTCTAAACACAATAATGGCCATGTTACAAAAGCCATTTCAGAGTAAATGCTCATTCTTGCAACAGGTGATAAGCATGCAAGATTGAGGAAAAAGGACACTCTTTAAATAAAAAAATTACGCTTCTGTCCCAAAATTCATATTTGTGTCCATCCATGTGAACAAAGTAAATTAATTATTGTTATTTTTCCTACTTTTCTTCTGGAATAACTTACTGGATATTACATTTAGAAACACAACTGAAAAGTATGCTGAGATATGTCTCATGATCATTTGCTCATACGTCTATCTTCATGGAATCTGCCTCTACATGATAGATACTATTTGTTTAGTAAATGTTACTGTTACCTGACACGCAAATTTATCATGCATATTCCACGGCCTACCTACTGTCTGTTTATATCAAGGTATCGATTTATATGGAGATACCATTGGCTGGTCATCCTACTGAAGCCAATATTTGGTGTTGAGCCAACTACTATGAGCAGTACATTTAGATGATGATGCTTGTGTGTATTTTTTTTATCATGTGGAATTAAAGAAATAACATAGTCCACCCAAAAAGGAATCATCAGTGATTGATGAAACATCATAATTTACCCACCCTGAGTAAATAGTGGAAAAAAATTTAATTTATGTGACACTAATGTGTGGCCACTCTCAATTCACCCTGATCTAAATTCACACTTGATCATATACCACAATCATGATACAATCAGTCTATATTAAGATAAAAATGGAAAATTATGGCTTTTTGATGTGAGACCAAGAACACAGACAGCTATTTGATTTACAGAGACTTATGGTATAGACAATCAATGCAATATTCACATTCTTTAGGAAACTTGATACCTTTTAGAAGGTAGATTCACTGAAAAACTTTTCATTTATTTTTACTCAGTCAAATTTAATCTCTTTTCTTTGTTGGGATATTGTTGTTAGCCCATGTTTTTCTATTAATCTTTAAACTTAACATTTCTTAATATAACCAGTCATTGCAAAAAGCAGCATTAAGAATATTAAAATCACCTAAAACACAAAATAGTTGTATTATTAAAAATATGTACAATTAACAATAGACTTATCGCTATCTGTATGGCACAAATAGCTAGTGGCCTGAAATCATTGTTGTTCACGGTGCCACTGTGCATTCAGGAAGTAAAGCTGTGCTACCACAGCTGGTTTCAGCCAGTTGTCCTAGTCTCTACTCTCAGAATCTAAGAAGCTATCCTTCCATCCCTTTTCAATCTTTAAACTAAAACCTTTTTTGAACTATTAACAGTCAATGAAAGTATTAAGAATCGTGAAACATCCTAAATTTATGTAATTGCTTAACGCACAAAATATAGAAGATTTTTGTGGCACTAATAGCTAGAAATCTTTGTTGTTTAACAGTGCTACTGTGTAATCAGGAAGTAAACCGGTTTCAGCCAGTTCTGTCCTAGTTTCTTCACTCAGGATATGATAAGCTCTCTTACTCCTTCCTTCCATTTTTGAGTTTGTTTTGACAAGAATATCTCAATACATGTTAGAAAAGTTGCATTTTCCTTTGAGATTAAAGTTTGTGCTTTTAAGTCATTACACTATTTATAATATAAAACGTATGGACGAAAACTAAGATGTAAAACATTCTGATATATTTCCTTCTTTTTTTATTGAAAAATTACAGCACAACCAGGACATGTGATATAACACCACCCATTATCAGTGCTTAAAAGGGAAGGGAAGACTGAACCATGTACTCATGGAACCACAAGTTAAACATGCTGTACTTGTCACTGCACAGCTTGCATCAATAATTGCTTTTTAATCAAGTACACTCAGACAGTCCTGACGTCTTTTAATAAATGTCTGTGACTGTCATACAGCATATAGGTGAAAACATACCAGGAAATACATAGCACAAAAGCACAGCTACCCTGTGACTCAAGACTAGCACAGTCGTTCCCCTCCCCCCACAGTGAATGTCAATGGTTGAGTGGAAAATTACCAACAGAAAGGGTCGTACCATTTAAAAGATATTTAGGGGTGGAACTGAAAAATGTACATAGTACAATAATGTATTATAAGAAAATATTTTCTCATTGTCTGGGGAAAAAGTAACATTGTTTTACTGTTAAAAAACAAAAGCAACTATTAAAACTGTGGAATAAGTAGACAGGCAAGAGAAATAAGACATGGCACATGAAATCCACATGATGTGCAAAACTTGTTATAGATATTAAGTATCAAGAACTTTCAATAGCAATCCATAACTCAGTCTTACTTTCTAGTGATGAATCAACAGCTCAACTTCAACTGTTCAACTATATGTAGATGTTGCTCTGCAGGGTTCTGAACTTAAGTGAATGTTCCTTCAACTAGGCCTGGACTATTTGAGAAGAATGATGGACATCAACGGATGTTCCAACGGATTTTCCGATGATCTGTTATAATGGATCTGTTCCATTCTAACAAGGTGGATTTACTGCCATCTGCTCTTATCCCTGGTAACATGATCCTGCAGGCCATTCTACCCGTCTTCAAATATCGATGTTCACTAGTCCACAGAACGTTTCCTGCCAAGTTATGTAGTGTTAATAGTGGGACAAAATTTGTCACCGGCTTCCAAATCCCACAGTCTACCACTTAGATCAGCGGTTCTCAATTCCAGTCCTCGCAGCCACCTGCTCTGCACATTTAGTATGTTACTCTTATGGCTTCAGACGTTTGTTCTATTCTAACGTAAGTGCCCTGCGAAGTGGACATTACAGGATATTCCGCCATGATTCCAGTTCGAAGCGAACGTATATGTTCCATTCAAAGTGCACTAAAGTGTGTGAGATGTGAATTTAAATTGTATTTATTTACAGAGGTATATGATGTCTCACTTGTACATGTCTGAAGACGTTGCGCAGCGCAAATCTGTGAATGAATGTTCTGAAGTGAGGTAAACTTCAACAGATTTCCCCTGCTCAGGGAGTAGGGAGCAATGAACACTGTGTAGGGACCATGTCAATGGGAACACAGTTCATGCACGGAGCTCACTTCTAACGAGCTGATTATCTGAATCAGGTGTGTTTAGAGACATGCAAAATATCCAGAGCTGGGGGGTGTGAGTACTGCAATTTGAGAACTGCTGACTTAGTTGATCAAAGAAATTTAAGAAAACCGTGAACCATGTTCTTGAGCAAAGCACAAGAAAAACCAGCCATAGTTGTTTTTTTTTTTCACATCTTCAAAGAAATCTCTTCATGAAGCAGTACAAACGCATAGACTTTTAAGGTATATTCTGTTTCATAGCATGTGCAAACAAGGGCAGTCAACACGTGCACTAAAAATATTCATCCCTGGCCAATGTCTGCGCAATTTCTCTCCAAATGTTACAATCGACCCCCTTCATAAAATTGTGTTTTTTCGGCTGTGAAACAATGGCTTGGGGGCAGTGTTGCCACCTTGTGGACAAATTAATTAATGCAAAAAAATTCAAGGTGCATGGAGGGGGTGCGCATAAAGTGTGCAAAAATGGTCAGGGCAAGTACAGTATGCACATACAATAAATCAAATCTTCTATTCTCATACATATGGATTCAAAAGAAGCCAAAGTCATAGAACAATTCATAGATTCATAGAAAAATTATGGGTATTTAAAATAAAGAAGGGACATCTTTTGTTGATCATATTTAATAAGTTTGCTTTGCAGAGAAAGGGTCATTTGTGTGATATGATTTTTTTGTCAGTATTGTTGTTTGATTAACACACAGTTCCCCAATTACCTTTTAAAGGCCTCAATTTACCCAATCTAATTTGGTAAATGCTTTAAAGGGGTCATGACATGGGTTTTTTTTTTTTGGTTTGTTTTATTATGTTCCATTAGGGGCAATTATAATATTACTATAGTTTTTTCTGACAAAAAAAAAAAAAATGTAGTGATTTATGACCGTTTCTCATCCTCTGACTCAAACAGTCAGTTTTGCGTAGCATCGCAATCTTATTGTAAACAGCTACTTCTTCAGACCCATTCACTGCATGTCGACTGAACACCTGTGGGCATGACAACGATGCGATGATGCAAAATTAGGCGTAGTTGTCTTGCGCTGGAGGCAGTCATATGCAAACGACTAGTGCTAAGTGACGTCACCATGCCCCATAGGATCCATAACAAGCCGTATTTGGAGCTTGATTAAATAAATGCTTTGTTTATAATGGGAAGGACGTCTTAAGCTATAAAACTTGCAGGAAGTTTTAATAGTACAAAGACCTCTTATATGCCAGAAGATCAAGGCAATTTGGTTTGTAATGTCATCAACCCTTTAACTCAAAGTGATCTGCATTCAGGGTATCCATTTTTTTAATAGTTCATGCATTCCCTGGTCATAGGACCAAATGACCTTGACAATGCTAGCATCATGTTATTCCGTTGGAGCTTTTCTATATTTATATGAAACGCACAACTTGCTATTAATATTATATTTAGGCCTAATGACCACATTATTGACCAGACAATAATGATGAAGTGCAGTACTTGGAAAACTGCAAGGCCTATTACTCACAATAACATTTCAGTGGATCCTTAATTCAGAGTCCTTGTAGGTGGCATGATTGTGAGATTGAATCTTTAAAGATGAAGTGTGTAATTTCTGCAGCACAAACAGAACTAAATGGAATTGCAAAAACAAAAAGAATAATTTCCAAAAAAAGTAATCCTGCTCCAACCACCAAAGAAAATTGACATATCAGGATTTTTTGAAAGAATACAGAAAAATTATTTATCATTTAAAGATGGATTCGTTTTTTAAAACTACAAAAAGGATTGGTTTCTTCAGAATACTAAGCAGCCTGACATGGCAACACTGGCTCCATCAATGGCATAAGTGTGGGGTGGGGCTATTTGATTTCTGATTAATAGCAGTCAAAATAGTGTTGAGGGAAACCTGAGCCGCTTTTCCACTATTGGGCCGAACGGTTCTAAGAAACTATCAGGTACAGTTCCAGTTGTATTTCCATGTGAGCCTGGTACGGCAAAGCATGATTACAAACCATTCTCGGCACGGTTAAACACTCTGTTGCCTGGCTACCAGTTTCTCCATAACTGGCTAAAGCGGAAGCGCGCTATTTGATCAAAAAGCCAAGTAACAGATACGCTACATTCAATATAAAAAATTTAAACATTTCTGAGACAGTTTGGTCTGTGGAGGAAACATCTGCACTTATTGATATTATATCCGTCGTTGCCTTCCGTTTATTTAATTTTTCGAGTCAAGAGTTGTGACCTATTTTTCTGTTATTTAACAAAGTAAATATCAGATGAAAAAATGAGTTCCAAAAACAGAAATATGATCATCGTCCATATCGCTGTTTACATTACACTTGCGTTACCAAGGCAATGACTGTGGCATTTGTGTTACACTCTAAAGTGTTCCGTTATCAGCACCACAGTGGAAAATGAAACGGTGTCCGTGCTGACTGGCCTGGATCAGCATGGAATGGAACGGTTAAGCAAAGAGAACCGTTCGGCCTGATAGTGGAAAAGCGGCTCTGTTTAAAAACAATATTTTTTTATCCTTTTTTGTGTGTGTGTGTGTGTGTGTGTGTGACAGTACTAGTGGCATAATAATTATAAAAGTATGTGTCATTTTTTTTTTGTATTTTTAAGGTATTTTTTATGTTTAAAAGCATACATGTAGATGAGATGATGACACTGGAAAAAATATCCATTGAATAATTGCATTTGTTTTACTTTACATGGAATAGGTCCCTCAAAGGGGGCTGACATCTTGAAATCACATGCCCATGCAAATAATAGTTAATTTTCTCAGTTTCCCTGATACAGGACACCTTCCCTAATGAAATAAATCAATAATGGCTTACAAAATTATGGCATTTCTCCAATGACATCAGTGACAAAACTTTTGCAAATAATATACATTCACGCTGATATTAGCTGGCCAACTTTTAAAAAATATAAATGAAGTCTATATGTAAAGCCCTTTTATTTTTTGGATTCGTAAATAAGTGATTTTTCCATTTTTTAAAGAAATTACATTGTAGTTATAACACTTTGGAAAACAAAACCCCCAAAAATTATTCACAGGATAAGTTTCACCTAGCATAAATTCAACACAAATAGCCTACACAGACTAAAGTGTTTATTAAGTTTGTAAATTAGTTTACACCTGATGTACTTATGTGGTAAATCACGCTACATTTTAAACATAAACATAGCCCAAATTCAACAAAAATGTATATAAATAATGCATTCATCACAATAAAATGTATATTTAAGTTACAAATATTCTCATAAAAGTAGAACAAACAATTGATTTTCCAGAAACAAGTGTGAAAACTCACCCAATGTTTTGATCAGTCGCTGCGCCTTACAACCGGTATCTCCAAAAATACGTTACTACGACGGTTTCTGTTTCCTATTATACAAGTTTAAAAACGCGGATTCTGTTGGTAACGTCTTTATCGTCACGCAACGGAATCACATACAGTCACACAGACAGCTGCACAAGGTGACTGACTGTAGGCTACAGCGAGAGCGGGCTGACAACACTACAGTGTAGTTCTCTTGGTGATTCGCGCTCTCTTCTCCTCTCCAACAGGGGGAGGAGACATGCGTTTCGCTGGACGACGGGAGAACCGAACATTAAGCACCTCCTACCAGTAGAGGAACGTTTTCAGCGCGTCTTCACAATTTTAAATCAAAATGTCCGTTAGTAAATTTGACGTAAGTTTCTATAGTCCATCAGTGATTACAGTCAGACTCATTTTCCCACAGGTTCAACCGTGTTCTCATTTCTCAGTTGAATATTTATTTGGGTTTGATATAAATGAGAGTATATCTGCAAATAGAGGCGAATAATGTATTTACGAAATGGTTAGCGAATAATTATTTTGCTGTGATTTTTGTAATGACATATAGTTTATGCCACGATACACCGAAGCTCATAAGAACAAAAATTATACCGATTTAGTATTAATTGAACAACAAAACGTAGTTTTGGTTCATTTCTAGTATTTCATGAACATAATTTCAGTGAGTTATCGCTCCGATTGATCCATACCTGTTTTTGATTCAGAACCGGTTCATGAGAGTCATTCGTTCGCGAATCGACTACCTTGGTTGCGCTGTATGTTTAGGTTCGGTTCTAAAAAAAGAGCCGACTCAAAAGAGTCATTCGTTCGGAATCGGAGTACTGGTTATGATGTTTTGCGCTGTTTATTCTGCAGCGGTGGCAATGCGGCGCTTCTGAATAGAAGTGCAGGAAACACTAGTCCATGTTTGGTAACCGTCAATGAAACAGAACATCATGAGAGTTCAAATTGATCATATTTTTTTACTTATGTCCTTTATTTGGTCGAACAGCTACTAAATGTTAACGGGGAAGGAGGAAAATTAATGTGAGGGGAATGGGAGCTTTAACTCATGGGAGGACTTGTCTGCTCATGTAGGCTATAAATTGTTTATCATATCGCGTTTTTTTTAACCAACTCGGTAAACAAAAGGTTCAAAACATATTGCAATGTTTTTAAATGCATATAAAGTGCACACACCCTATACATTTATATGTTGTCAAAATGAATAATGTATTTTAAATTGATTCACATGTAAACATGTTTTCATTTGTTTGGATGGCAAACAAACCCAGTGAAAACTGTGATCGCTGTGTAGGCTAATAGAAAGTAGGCTTTGTTCTCGTGAAAAGTCAGCCATTTTGTTGTTGACTTGCAGCATGTGGATTTCTCTCTCTGTATGAAATGTCTACTAACTGCAGTACCGCCTGCGAGCTGTTGGGGAGCTCACAAAGATGACAGACATGTTTTATGCAACCAATATAGAATAAGCTTCACTGGAGAAGGTCTATATTTAAGAACACAACTTTATCTTAATTAAACATGAAAACTAAATTACTAAAGATGCTATATTTAGACCTAATTAACTGAAAAATATAGTTCTCCCCCTCCACCTAAAGCTCTAAACCGTTTCAGTTGGATTCCACCGGATCGGATAACTTAAATTAATTTAAGTTACAGAGTAAAATCTGGTCTGAAAATACACTACATTAGTAGGCTACACTACACTACCTACCCAAAACTCACTAAAGAGAAGTACTTCTCTCAGACAACAGCAGGGAGAGCATTTGGCTCCGCCTCCTTTTCCAAGCCAGCTACACAAAGACCCTGAAACAACACGCGGAGACAAAGACGACGGTATTGCAGTATCGTCTAAAGCCACGATAATTAACGTTGTTTAAATGAGAACCTACTTCAAATCAATTACATTAGAGTGCCGGAGTCTGTTAACATATCACCGCACCAGGTGTGTTTTATATAGAACACACTCAGAGACAAATAGCTCTGGTACATGATAAATGGGGGGTTAAAGGATTCATCTAAATACACTGTGACTACACTTATAAAAAGGGTTTTCATCAAGTCAGCGCCGAGTTACAGCGTTCGAAACACGATGGCAGGCACGAGACATATATGACGTACGAGAATTCGGATGGTTTAGTAGAACGCTGTGTGAACCGAATAGAGTGGACTGGTGTGCCGTCACTGTGGCGATTCAGAATCGCGCCACTCACTGGACTCCGTGAATACTGACTCGATTTAATCTGCAGTCATACAGCTCTCTCTACAGGCAAAACTTGGGAAATGCCGAGATGACGGTCTCTGTTTCTATTTTTTACAATTCAACTGACAATCACTGACATGAACCGAACTGAAAAGACATCTGGTAAGCTGTGTTGTGTTTGGAAACTGAAAAAAGTCAAGGCAATTATTGCAAACATGTTTATTAAATTAAAAATAAGTATCATACTAAATAAAACATAAATACAATATAAATAACGTTTCGTAATTATTGTTCAAAGGTGTTTTATTATTCCACACCAGCATTAATTGAATGTGATATGAAAAAGATGAACTGATTTAGGATCAGTATGTATCTGTAGACTTCCTACATATATAATGTTCTGTGAAGTGATATTGTGAGATGGAATGTAGAAGTAATTACACATATACACACAATTGGAAATATTGGCACACATGGGAAATGAAAATAAAAATTCCATCACATATGAAGACAGAAATCACTGTTACCATATGCAAAACTTTGAGAAAGCTTTGTAATTTTTATACTCATTCACACAAACATGGGGTGTCCATACAAAATGTGCTTGAAGAAAAACATTTTTTAATCAGTGTTCTTTCAGTTTCCACCTGAAGTTTATTTAAACACATTAGCCACTAAATCCTGGCATGCATTTAAACTGTTGTACCTGTTTGGAATGATCTGTAGGAATATGCTTCAGTGGTCACTTTAGAGTCCTCTGAGACTTGTTTTGGCAGAGATACACAGCAATGGTAAAAAGTTAGTACTAGAGAATCTAATGTTCTTAAAGAAACACTGCTGTACTCTTATAGGGCCAAAGAAATTAAATACTTATTAAAACACTTGCGTGTTAAAATTTAGTAGGCTTACACATAACTTGAGTATGTTTAATTGGCAAAAAGTGTGCTAAATGTTTTAATAAATAAGGCCCATTGAGCTGCAGACCAGTGGCAGTGCAATCCCCCTTCTAACAATATAAAACTGCTCAAATCTGACTAACAGAGGTTCCAGTAAAGGACAGAGCAAGTGATGTGCCAACACTGGGCAATTTCCAATTCCAAATGCTATAGCACAACTCTATTTACCATCATATTAGACCTGAACAAGATTATCACAAGCAAACTCACTCACTAAAGTCCGCAGAATGAGCAACTGGGGAAGGCTTTTTCTAATTTTCTAAGGTTGTGCAACAAGAGATGATGACAAGTTCCACAAAGAGTTAAAAGGAGTAAAAAGACAAATCCTCAACAGCGATGAAATCTTCTGAGCATGCACAGCTGAATTGTTACAAGATGAATCTTCGTTTTCTCTCACATCCTTATGCCGCTCATTTGTTTCCTCACAGGTTGCTTTCTTGTGTGTCTTGGCCATAGGAGGAGATGGGATGTAGACCTCCATTATCATTGAGCCTCTTGGCACGGTACGTCTCGTAGTGGATGTTATGAGTGACCTCCTTCAGGTCCTGGAGGTGAGACCTGAGTATATTATAACAATATTATTTGTTGAGTCACTTTTATTTTTAAAAATAAATAAAAACAAATGAGTGACTGTTCAAACATTTGGAACCAGTAAGATTTCTATATGTTTTTAAAAGAAGTCTTTTAATGCTCATCAAGGGTGCATTTTTTTGTTCAATGTTTATCAATGTTGAAAACAGTTACGCTGCTTAGTATTGTTTGTTGAAAACATGTTTTCAAGATGAATAGAAAGAACAGCTTTTATTTGAAATAGAAGTCTTTTGTAGCATTATGTTTTTATTGTCATTTTCCTTGCTGAGTAAATGTACTCTTCCAAAAAAAAAAGCCTTACTGACACCAAACATTTTAACAGTAGTGAATACAATAATATTAAGATTAGTTTACCAAATAAGGTTTTATACATCACCTAATCATGAAATCACGAAGTAAGGAGAATTCGCAGTGATTTGGGTTTTCAACTACAGAGATAAAACAAAAAAAAATGTTTTGTCAGAAAATATGCATCAACATAATACACTGTACACAAGTACAAATAAACAAGATTTACTGTAAAATAGCTCATTCTTTATACACAATATCCTTAAGAGATACCTTGAAATTGACATTGTCTTGTTTGGTCAGGTTAAATTTTTAAAGCTGCCCTAAGTACATACTGACAGGATGGATAACATACAGAAAACATGCAGTTTTGTTTAGTAACATTTTGATATTTAATTTATTATAAAATGCCAAAAGGTGACAAATAGCACCTGAGAAAACTGGAGAACGACATCTGCTTGAAAAAGTGATTAAAATTGCTTATGTTCACATTTTTGTATTCATATTTCCTATTTTGTGCAAATATATATATAAACCTAAAACATAATCCTCTTGCAAGCAATTTCAGTCCATGTTTTAAATGCAACATAGAATGATTTTCCACAAGACAGAAAATGCACCCAATATAGAAAATGACCCAAATATTACAGGTTTGTTTGCCAGCTGCGGGAAGTTCTCATCAATTACTCTAGGATTTGACTTGTCCTGCCTGAGAAATCAGTTTCAAAACTCCAAATTATCTAGTTTGTTATAATAATAGAACCACAATAACAAAAATAAATATTTTAATCAAGCTTTGCACAGTGAAACAAACAGATAATTTTAATTCCAGAAATCTGCATTGAAGGTTTGAAATAACACAGCAAACACTTCTGCCTACTCACCCTCTACCACTCCCCAGGCTGTCTTCCTGCCCAAAATTCGTTTGCCATTGGCCTGGTACTCTTTATCACTTCCTACCACGGCAAAGGGCATTGCCTCCTGTAATGCACAGATTTAATAAGAAAAACATAATGTGAATACACACAGACCAACAGATGAGGGATGAAAGATGAGATAAGAGAGATGTAAAGAAAAAGAACAGCATGTGAGAAGATCCCCTTACCCTGATCTTATCATTATCACTCTTATCCTCCATGTCTTCATCAAACTCCTTCTGTGGATAACACTCAATCCCACACGCTTCCAGCTCCTTCCTCACCTACAAGTGATTATAGTAAACTGTAATTAATCAGCGTGAGAAAACTGACTTGATTTTGAATCACCGTGTGAATCTGTCTTTCATTCTAACCCTCTGTTTAAATTCAGTTTTCTCATCAAGAGTAAGTGTGTCTGACTTGGCAATGATAGGAATGATGTTGACCACACGGCTCAGATGTTTCATGAACTCAGTATCCAACTGGCGAAGCCTGTTAAAGGGGAAAGAGATGTAATTAATAGACTGATAGAAGCCGATTTTATTACAGGGCCACTGGCCTTTCTGAGGTTCACAGTTTGACTAATAAAGCTCAGTCAAGCATTACAGATGAATGAACACTCATGCACATGGTCTTAAATCAACACAGCGGCTTACACAGCTGGAATACACTACACGACTTTTGCCAAGATTTTTGCTCCAATTTGCAATCTGGACAAGGCGATGCAAGTTGTCGAAAGACACAGCCAGTCAGCAAATTTGAGATGTAGAATTTAGAAAACCATGTAGAGTATGATGATAACAGACTATGATTCTATGCAATCTGATACAGAGCTCCACACATGGCATGCAGGAAAAAAATAGTAGGCTAAATCTTGTGCACTATTTACTAATTCTTTCCCTCGATTTATAAATTGTGCACACGATTTACTAATTCGTTCCCTCGATTTGCTAAATCGTGCACACAATTTATTAATCGAGAGAACGAATTAGTAAATTGTGCGCACGATTTAGCGAATCAAGGGAACGAATTAGCAAATTGAGGGAATTAAATAGTAATCGTGTGCACGTTTTAGTACATCGAGTGAATGAATAAGTAAATTGTACGCACAATTTATTTATTTTTTCTTGCATGTCATGTGCAGGGCTCCGTAATCAGAAGATATCAAACATGTTTGATATTTTGAGCCAATTTTTGAACACATTTTGTTTTCATTTGTCATGTGACTGTGTGTTCGGAATGTCCTCAAAGTCTGGTAGTGTGTGATCCTCAGATGCCTAGTTGTTCCTCTGTAAATATTTACAACGTTGACAAGTTTTAAAAACTATCCAGATTTCAAAAGTTCTGTAGTGTATTTTAGCTTTTAATTAATGAAGCTGCAACTGCAAGCATTTTTCAACTATTGACAAATAATAAATATAAATCTCAAAGATAATAATACTCCAGAGAAGCACACAGAAATCCATTATCTTATTAGTGTTCTTGACAGAGACCAGTTTGGTTAATTACAGTTAATAATATGGCAACAAAATGTGAGCCGATTCAGTATGTAATTAGCTGTGGCTGATCATATACTATGCTGTCACGTATAATGAAAAAATAAACTTACTACATACTTAATGCATACTGATAGAAACTGGTACAAGTATGTGAGCTGTTTTACATGGTATATGAGCTAATGTAAAATATTCCTATGTAATTCAAACTCACGTGTGTCCAGTTGGAGATATGAAGTACAAGCAGCAGTGTACTCTGGTATCAGGGATGCGTTTCTTGCGTGCAATGTTGACTTCTTCCTTCAAAAATTTCTCGTATTGTTCATTGATGTATTTGGATATGGGCTCCCAACTTGAAACACAAAGGGGAAAAATTTCAACAATGTTGCATGTTGAGAGCTATGCTACAGTGCATGAAATTTTGAAACAGCAAATGAACAACCAGACTAGACCAAACAGTTTGTTTGTAGTTCGTTCAGAATTTGAAACAGCTTGAAGTAAACGTTCCAGAAAAATTGTTAATTTCTTCTGTTCAGTCCGTCTTGGTCAGACACAAGTAAAAACACAAACATACTGGAGAGTTACTTTTTAGTAGAAATTGAAGTTGTAATTCTACTTGAAACCAAGCGACACTTACACTGTTATTTCATGTTTAATAAGATAAAGTCGCTTGCTTTAAAGCAATCTATTGTATGAAGTTCTACATCAATAAAGATAACGTGACTTTACCGGAGTGCTGAATTACAGAGCTATTGCAAACATATCCACATCACTCCGATCAGATCAACTTCTCTTTTCTCAGTGTTGTCATTTTTGGTGTGTATTTATTTTGTTATTTAAAGGAAAGCATGCAGCACATATTTACATATTAAATGCCTCTCTTAACACCATGGGTGGGGTCGGGATATTTGCAAACAGTATACAACTGCTCACGTATTTCAAACTTCTTTTTACCCCAAGCGAAAAATGAAAGAGAAATTTAGGTTTTAGCATTGGTTTTGTATGAATAAAAAGCTGCATAAAAGGCAACATCAACAGCCAATGCAGCACTATTTTCTCTAAGGCATTTGAATGACAAAACAAAAACACTGTGTCCCTTTAACTGAGGTTCTTGGATATGATCACTGAGGGCGTGCTGCCAAAACACACTCACATTTGGCATCCCTACCAGCAATCTGATTCTTGTCTGTGCAAATCTGGAAGTCAAAACACTGCCCCTCACACTTGGAACATTTTTGTTCAGTTTTTGAAGCCAGTTAGTAGCAGCCAAAATTAGGCACACAACTGACCCCATTTATTTTATCTGACACAAATGCATGTCCTCAGTTTCCCAGATGCAGTGATGCAGGATGCACTGGCATTTTGGATCATATGCAATAACTACATGTGTTAAAAATAGCTACCAATCCTCTGGCTTTAACAGAGAAATCACAAATAACACAATACTCACCAATTTTCATTGTTGATTTGGTCCCCAAAACCTGGTGTGTCGATGACTGTTAACTTCATCTTCACCCCTCCTTCCTCAATCACTGCAAAATCAATATTTATCAAACTACAAATGCAGTAAATGCAGCCAGTGATTGTTTCTGTGACAGAATATAGTAGTTCAGTGTCACAAGATAACACCATTTTTGTCCATATCATGAATGCGTTCCAGTATTGAATCGACACCACTGACTTTTATTACATGGACAAAAACAGTTGAAACATTCTTAAAGGGGCAGTTCACCCAAAAATAAAAATTCTGTTATCATTTGAATTCCAAAACATATGACTTAATTTTTATAACAAAGTGGTTCTCAATTCCAGTCCTGGGCTACGACTGCTGAGCAAATTTTGTATGTCTCTCTTATCTGACGCTCTTGGTTCAGTTCATGGATCTTCCTTCTAACGAGCTGATGATCTGAATCAGGTGTGTTAAAAAAGGAAGACATACAAAATGTGCAGAGCAGTGGTACCCCAGGATTGGAAACAAGAACCATTGTTATAACACAAATAAAGATATTTTTAATGAAACCTGAGAGGTTTCTGTCCATCAACTAAAAGTCCAGGTAAACAAAACTTGGAAGATCCAAAAAGGTCATAAGGGCATCATAAAATGAATCTAAATGAATCAAAGTGGTCTAATGCAAGTCTTAGATCTTCTAAGTTTTGGTGACCTGGATATTCAAAGCAAGGACAGAAACTTCTCAGGTTTCATTAAAAATATCTTATTCTGAAGTTTAACCAAAGACTTATGGGTGTAGAATGACATAAGGTTCAGTAAATTATGGCGGATTTTTTTATTTTGGGGTGAACTTTCTCTTTAAAATGTCTTCTTTTGTTTTCCACAGAAGAAAGTAAGTCATACAGGTGTATAACGACATATAGGTGATTAAATGATAAGTTGTGATTTTTGGGTTGTGGTGAGGGGGCGTAGTTCAGTGAGGTCTGCAGCGGGACAGAGGGATGGGAGACGAATGGTGAGTAGGTAGGTCAAGTGCAAAATGACAATCACTTGTGGCTTCTTGCAGTAATTGGTGTGGAGAGACCAGTTAAAAGCCACCGAGAAACAGGAAGTGAGAGTACGGAGACTGACTGAGGAATGCTCTGGAGAGCTGCCCATGAATTTATTTATTTTGGGACTGAGTTTGTAGCCTGGTAATACCAAACTCTGCTACTTCGCTTTGCTTCATAGACAGAGTCTGGAAGGGCATAATTGACAAGCGTTTACTTTCTCGTGGGGGGGCACTTGTTTGAAGTTTAAAATCATTGGTGTACCCGTAAGATAATATAATGTTTTTTTGTGGTGTTTGTTATGCGGCTGATCAGGCGAATTTAATTTCAACTGTTAACACAGGTATGCTGCGAAAACAAAACCATTGAGCGAAATAACAGAGTGAACATGGCTGTGAACAACTTTTGCAGATTATGTGAAGTAAATCTACGCATCCACGGTACAATCAGTGCATCTAAACTAATATTAGACAGTAGAGACAAACAAGAAAATATTTGCAGCCAACTGTCAAAGTTAGGATTAGTTCTGTTAAACACAGCTCTTCGTTCATTTCGAGTCTGTCGGAAATGCTGCAACTTAATTGCAAGATTACAGCATGACATGGCAATATTCAAGAACTGGAAAAGAAAGCAGACACTGATCTGTCAAAAGGGTGCCAGTTCAAGCTTGACAGATAAAAGAGACCGAGATACACCCTCTAAAACTCCAAGGACCATAAAAATGCTGAAGAAGACCATGGACTTGCCATCACGGAGCAGTGTCACCGACGTGGGTTAAACACTACAATGCTAGGTTGGACATAGGTCCAGTACTTTTACTGCATTTGTCTCCAGGTTCACTGTCATTTTCGATTTCCCTAACCTAAACTACAATCTTAAATTCAGCGCTTAGCGTCTAAGTAACGGCTCTCAGCCCGCCCTCTGTTCGTTGATTGGACGGCTGGTGCGGAGCCGGAGAAAATCTGGGAGCTGGTTTGCTCTCTCAGGCTGAGTACAGAAGCGAACTGAAATCAAGCGGAAGTACGAAGTCTGACGTAGTCAGGCTACTGAGTTAGTTTAAAGCGCAGTGAGCACGACTTTGCCTTGGAACTGTGAAAATGTTCAATAAAGATCACAAGGCTCAGTAAAGTCAACCCTGACCGCTTCCTTTCTTATCTGAACTACTTTCCACTGGTGCCGAATCCCGGGAAGGAAGAAGGGACGGCACTGCTGTCATGCAGTCCCTGTCAAGTTCACCATTTGAAGAGGTTATCCAGTCATTTGCGGGACACCACCAGGAACACCATCAGGCACTGCTGGACATGCGGGACATAGTTTCCACGCCCTTGTCCAGGCGCAACAGGAGGGCCGCAAGCTGTTCCGGGGCTGGATAGACCTGTTGAGGTCACACGGCGAGTTGGGGATCTCAATTATGAGGTGGTTTAAATGTGCAGGAGCAGGGCAAATCAGATATATCACCTCAACCTCCCTAAAAAGTGGAGTGAGGCAGAGTCAGTGATGTTAGTAATGGCAGTGAGTGGAGAGGAAGATCTTGGGCCAGAAGTGAGCACCAAAGTTCAATCTCTTGCTCTGTCCCCAGGAGGAGATCGCCTCTCGCCTTCACAGCTCACTGAAGTAGCTAGGTAACAAGCAGAATTTGCAGATGTGTTCTTGACCCTGACTGGTCGAAAAAAATCTCATTCAGCACCATATTGAGACCAAGCCGGCGTGGTGGTGCGCAGCTGGCCATATCGTTTCCTGAACACAAAAAATGTGGTTCAGACTGAATTAGAGGCGATGCTAGACATGGGAGGTAGTAGAAGAATCCCACACCAATTGGGCAAGCCAGATAGTTTTAATGCCAAAAACGGATGGCTCTGTTCGATTCTGTGTGGACTGTCGCAAAGTGAATGCTGTGTCAAAATCTGATGCATATCCAATGCCGTGGGTTGATGAATTGCTTTATCGGCTTGGTACAGCTTGATTTAATTTGACACTGGATTTAACTATCAAACTCTATCAAAACTCTACCTCTCATTCCATCCTGATGATCCGACGATAGCTGCTCACATCTTAACTTGTCTAGCAGACATTTCTTGCTGGATGAGGGATCATCACCTTCAACTTAACCTTGCCAAGACATAACTGCTTGTGGTTCCATCAAACCCATCGTTTCATCACAATTTCACCATCCAGTTAGGCACATCAACCACAACAACTTCAAAAACAGCCAGAAACCTTGGAGTTATGACTGATGATTAGCTAACTTTCCCAGACCACATTGCTAAAACTGCGGCCCTGCAGATTTGCTTTATTCAACATCATGAAGATCAGGCCCTTTCTTTCTGAACATGCTGCACAACTCCTTGTTCAAGCTCTTGTTCTGTCCAGGCTGGACTATTGCAATGCTCTCTTGGCAGGTCTTCCAGCCAGTTATATCAAATCTTTACAATTAATCCAGAACGCGGCAGCAAGATTAATTTTTAATGAGCTGAAAAGAATGCAAGTCACACCTCTGTTTATCAATTTGCACTGGCTACCAATAGTTGCTCGCATAAAATTCAAGGCATTAAAGTTTGCCTACAAAACCACCACTGGCTCTGCACCCCTTTACCTAAATTCATTACTTCAGACTTATCTGCCCTCTAGAAGCTTCTGTTCTGAAATTGAATGTCGCTTTATTGTGCCATCCCAAAGAGGCAAAAAAAATCACTTTCACTGACTTTTTAATTAAATGTTCCCTCCTGGTGGAATGACCTGCCCAACTTAATCCAAGCAGCTGAGTCCTTAGCCATCTTAACGAATCAGCTAAAAACACTTCTCTTCCATCTTTATTTGACCCTCTAACTCTAGCACTCTCTATTCTAACTCTAGCTTGTTTTCTTTAATAAAAAAAGAAAAAAAGAAAAGAGAAACTAACACTAGCTTCTCTAATCTTTTTGTATTCTATTTGTTTTCTTTTTTATTTACACTGCCCGTCAAAAAAAGTCACACACTCTAATATTTCATTGGACTGCCACATGACAAATGTCACAACATTTATTCCCATCCAGAGTTGCATTCATTTTTCACCAGGATCTTGTACTGATGATGGGAGAGTCAGACTGCTGCGCAAAGTCTTCTCCAGCACATCCCAAAGATTCTCACTGGGGTAAAGGTCTGACTCTGTGGTGGCCAATCCATGTGTGAAAATGATGTTGCATGCTCACTGAACCACTCTTTCACAATCTGAGCCCGATGAATCCTGGCATTGTCATCTTGGAATATGCCCGTGCCATCAGAAGAAAAAATTTATTGATGAAATAACCTGGTCATTCAGTATATTCAGGTAGTCAGCTGACCTAATTCTTTGGGCACATGACATAATCATCCATGCAGTAATTATCCAATGGGAGGATCTTAAACTTTTGCTTAGCTAAATCCAGGTGGTGACTTTTTTTGGAAGGGCAGTGTATTATACAATTAACAAAAGCAAAAAAGGCCTCTAACACTAGCTTGTTCTATTCTTTTACTATTCTATCTTTTTATTTATTATATGAAAAACCTTGCTACTTGTACTGCATTAAGCTAACTGAGACTTGTTATAGCACTTGCATATCATTGCTCTTTTGTTGATTTTGATTGTCCTCATTTGTAAGTCGCTTTGGATAAAAGCGTCTGCTAAATGACTAAATGTAACTAAAGGGTATTGGCAGATCCCCTTTATCGCCCATATTCAAAGAAAACAAAAGCCTCCACAACGCCGTTTGGATTGTACAAATTTATGCTTCCTATCGGGTTGTTTGGGGCACTGGCCACTTTTCAACATCTCATGGACATGATTCTCCGGCCACATGCTGCATATGGGTCAAGGACAGGTACATCCCCAAATTAGTAAGACAGGAGCAATTGCAAACCTGCCCAAGACCCAAGACCAAAAATGAGGTGAGGCAGTCCCTGGGGTTCGAGGGATATTACAGAAGGTTTGTGCCTAATTATCTAAAACCTCACCAGCCCACTGACTAACCTCAATAACCTCAACCTTCACCCAGGTAAAGGCTGCTCTGTGTGGCGACTGCTGTTCCATTCTCCTGATTTTCCCTTTTTTGCCAAAGATGGAAGTGTCGGATAGAGGGCTTGGAGCGGTCCTGTCCCAGGAGATAGAGGGAAAGGAGGGGTCAGAAGCTCTCTAAGAGAGAGACGAAGTACAGCACCATTGAAAAGAATGCTTGGCGATCAGGTGGGCTGTTCTTACCCTCTGCTATTATCTCCTGGGATGGGAATTCACTCTCTGCAGTTGCTTGAGTCAGGCGGTGGGGGTATGTGGTAAGGGGGGCATGGTCCAAGGAGGTGTCTGCAGCAGTGGAGAGGGACTGAAGACGAGCGGTAAGTAGGTTAAGTGCAATATGACAATCACCTGTGTCTGCTTGCAGTAATTGGCGTGGAGAGACCGGTTAAACAGGAAGCGAGAGGAGGGAGACTGACTGAGGACTTGTGTGTGTGTGTGTGTGTGTGTGTCAAATGCTCTGGAGAGCTGCCCATGGATTTATTTATTTTGGGACTGAATTTATTTGAAGCGCAGTGGGTGCGATTTTGTTTTGGAACTCTAGAACATTCTAAAACTGACTTCTTCCTTCCTTATCTAAACTATGTTACATGGGTTAACTATTTTTTTAAGTCAGACAATATCATGATGTCACAATGTCATTTGACACCTACATTTCAAACACCATAAGAACAATATCTCACAAAGTGAACAAGAAATATATATCTAGCCTTTTCTGGACACCATTTGGACACATAAGATATAATTTAGTTTGCCAGCTGTTCACCTACCTACAGGGGATTCACCAACAGCTGGCCTCCTAACTTGGCCTGGGCACAACACATGCCAGTCTTGACATATGTTACTCAAAAGCACATATGCTTTATGTCTCCACTGTGCTACAGGCCCTGGTGTGTTGATTACATCAGCAGACACTAAATTAGTTTTTCTTAATTAGTCCATGATGTCTATTTCTGTCGAATGAAAGGTCCTTTAGCAACCAGTGCTTAAAAGGTTTCCTTGAACAAGCAACAGATGCTGTTGTGAATCCTTGACACAATGAGACACAGTTAAATTTTTAGAAGTCACATGATCAGTATGCTCTTACCATGAGATACAGATTTAATCTCAACAGTCTTGGGGATCTTCTCATCACGACTCCAGCCTGTGCTCCTCCTGCTCACCTGTGACTTAAAGAGAGTATTCACTAAAGTAGACTTCCCAAGACCACTCTGACCTGAAGATTGAGAGAGAGAGAGAAAGAGGGGAAATGGTAAGAAAGTGAAAAAAAGTAAAAAGTAAATGTGAACAAATTGCTCTCCCACCCACCAACCACCATGATGTTGAAGTCAAAGCCTGTCTTCATGGTCTTTTTCCGCATCTGCTCGATGATGGTGTCTATTCCGATGTATCCAAGCAATGCAGATCCTCGACCTGACCCTTGACCTTCACCCCCCGTTCCTTGGGGTGAAGGCACAAAGGGAACGCTAGAAGGCAGGGCCACATGAGATGGCTTAGCTGGGACGGCAGGTTTGGGTCTCACTTCAGGGGGCACAATTTCTGACATGTCTGTGTGAAAGAGTGAATACAATCAATACATGTAATCAGGCAAAATGTTATTTTACTAGTAAAGTAGATGTATGTGATCATTTATTTAAGGTGCTGCAAATTATCATTTTTTTACTTTATTTTTATTATTTTATTTGAAGGTCGTATTTAACTACTTTAAATATTCTGAATAGTGAACTTTTAGATGAAAATAATGTAAAGCAAAATATGACTTAAAATCGTTTTTATTTATATTAATATTATGATACAAATTTTATTTGAATGTAATCAGTATATAACCACATTCAATTATTCTGAATATTAAACTTTAACATGCAAATCATATGCAGCAAAATACAGTCTACAATAATTGTTTATATAAATATTAGTTATAATATCATTTTAAATGCAAGTTTTATAAACTACATTCACATATTCTGAATATGAAGCTTTTGCAAATAAAATGCAGCAAAAAATGACCAAATTTTTTGTTTAAAATAATGTTATAATATTTTTATGTGAAATGTAATTTCCAATGTTATCTCTAATATGTCAACATAACTAATGTGGATCACTTTTTATTTTGTGTTGTGAAGCCACATATTACATATGCTGTTATATGTTACACTGCACAGCAGAAATCTTACAATGTAGAAATATTAGTTTTACCTACACTTGACTAAAAGTCAATGGCTACCATCAACTGTTTGTTTACCAAAATTCCTCAAAATATCTTCTTTTATTTCTCACAAGAAATAAACTCATAAAGGTTTGGAAGTGGATGGTGAGCGTACCCCACTCTCCTCTACTCTGTTTTGCATGTACAATATGTTGTTGTTTAGAAACAATAGGATTAGCTGAAGAAAACCACAAAGATTACACATCAGTGAATAATGTGTCTTACAAAACCTTTGCATGCTATTGTGATCTAGTGATCTTATTTCCCAGTCTAGTCCACTTTAAATGCTCCACTGATTTGTCGGCCTATATTAACACCATATGCATCCAAAATCAGCAACAAATAATGAATTATTACAGAGGCCACTCAACAAACCTCTTTATCGAATTAATCACCCACGGCTGGACCTTTCTCACGCACCAAGACGCTCTTTAAACACCAACACATAACTTGAGAGGTTTCCTTCAAAGCGACAATTATGCGACTCTTACAGAAGAGAATAATATTAGTATTTATGGCATTGTAAACGCTGCTGACGGGAAGCCAAACAGGCACACATACCCTCCCCGTTTGTTCCATCATGTTTTTACCTCAAAATGATTCGTATAATAATCAGAGGGAAACACTATTCCCACTTACCGATCCGTGTTTTTGTATCGATCCTAAGATGTTTATTTTTCGTCCTTTTTCTGCCTCTCGCTGTTTTACAGTCTATTGAAGTGTAAGTAGGCTAAGGCAGGAGCTGGACATGCGTTCAGGTACCTCTCTCCTCGCTCCCTCTTTCTTTCACCCCGTCTCTCGCCTTTCTATTCGCAGCTCGATGCACCTCATTCCCTCCTACTTTCTTTTTGTTACCAAGGAAACTAACGGGAGACTGGGTGATGCAGTGCGCATGCTCAGTGCACGGGTCGAGCTGAAATTAGGGATTCGGGTCGCTATGTGATTTTTGATATTTTTGCAGCACTCTGCTATTTAAATCGTAGCCGTATGTCCATGTTTGCTTTAGTAAGCTACATTTTTAGAGATATTTATATTAAACTTTAGAATGCATGTTGTATCAAGCAGAATAATTAGACTATTAACGTGGCATTAGCTGTTTGTTTGTTTTTTTCGGTTAGGAAATGTATAATCAAAAGAATATATTTTCTTAAAATCAATATTTGGAGAAAAATAATTAATAATAATAATAACTATCAACTAACATCTATTCCGTTCTGCTGACGTCATCGAGTACTCTTATTTTACAACCACCTTGTTCAATCCAACATTTTGTCCTCATTGAATATTCTGAAATACATCATATTATGTAAATAAATTTGGTTTTATATAAACTTAAACTCACAATACCACATAACGGTACAAAACAAAAGATTAATTTTGATTAATTTAAGATTGTGCATTGTATGTCATCAAAACTACTCACATTTCACGACTGTGCCTGCCTGTCTCATGCACTCTGTGTTTGTGGTGTATTCAGTGGCCACTGAAGTGCCGTTGAGCCTCAGTGTGTCTTTTACCTCATAACTGGGTTATCTCACTGTGTTTAGACGGGCCTGTGCTTGATGATAAGGCTGAGTCCCTATTTTGCATACTACTGTATACCATTTACAGTTTGTCCTATGTCATAAATATATCATGGCTTATATTCAGCAAACACTCTCATATTAGTGTTTCTATGGTTCAGCTTTCTAGATACATACTGAGTATTTAAAAAAAAAAACGGATCTACCAAAAGCCTTTTTGACTTGACCTTATTTTTGTTTGGTGATATATATTATATAGCATTGTCCCTTTTGGACATTGACTGTAGAGATTATTAATGTTGTATGAATTCATATTAGAGTTGCAGGCTAGTAGCAGATTCCATTCGAAATTTTCCTGATGAAAATGCAAGTGCTCGCTCGTGCCAGGTCAATGCGATTCAGTTGCAAAGATGTTCCGAGTGATTTTAGCAGGTTGCTGTGCAGCTGCTTAGGTGTTCTGAGTGATTTTTAACACAATGCTGTGGGGCTGATAAAGTGTCCTGAATGATTTTTAGCATGTTGCGAGTATTTGCTAAAGTGCTCCTTGTAATTTTTAACACATTGCAATGTGGTTACAAGGTTCTAAGTGCACATTGGTAGTTGCTAAAGTGTTCTGAGTGATTTTTAGCATGTTGCTAAAGTATTTAGTGTGATTTTTAGCACACTGCTATTCAGGTCCTACTGTGTTATTTTTTTTTTTAAACATGTTGCAGTGCAGTTTCTAAGGTGTTCTAGGTGATTTTTACCATTTTGTTATATGCTTACAATGGTGCTTTGATTTAACCACATGATTTAATGTATCAAAATAAAGTATCATATTGTGCACTTGAGTAAAATTTTTAATAGGTTTAAGGGCTGGTTCAAATCTCTAACCCTAAACATCAAAATACTAACTGTGCTTCTTGCCCAAACATTCTCTACTAATGACAAGTTAATGTCTTCCTCCCTGATACATGATACTTTACATGCCTAGGCTGTTTATATACCAAATTTAAATATTGCCACTATGTATATACAGTACATGCTATTTAGCATTCTCCTGTCTTTAAGCAGCTTTATATACACAATCCTTTTAATGCAATTCCAGTAACTTAGCTTTGCACTCACCTGTAGACTGTAATGGTGGGGGGTCTTCTTGGTCTGTTAACCACGAGGAGTTTATGTCTTGAAATCTCTCACAGTCTGTAGAATGAAGTGTATGTTTGGAATCTTGTTTTTGATCTAGAGTGAATGGACACTGCGGTATCCATCCAGTCATGGAGCATTTCAGCATTTCAGAGTTTGTGTGTGTGTTTGGGCTGTCCGAGAGGTCCGGGTGAACAGCTGCATCGCGTTTCTCTCTAACAAATTTAGTTGGACAACTAGTCACACACTTTTTGTATAACCGCGAGCCTCTGTATCTTCTTGTAAATCTGTTATCTTCATGCAAAGTCGCTTCGCTTGAAGAGGATTTAGAAGAATCTGAATCCGAAAAGCTGCATCTATTTTGGGATGAATTGCTGCCATTCCTTCTTGTGTTCCCAGTTTGGTTTGAGGAAGATCTTCTCCATGCTTGAGGAGTTTTGAAGTATGTAGGTCTACTGTCAGATGTTCTTTTGATCACAGGTCTACAGATTCGGCTCAGCTGACTGCATTCAGTGGTTGATCGGTGACTCTTCAAAGGGAACTGGAAGCAGCTCATCTGGCTGTACTGATCTGATGTTTTACTGTAGCGGGATGTGATGACAGCGGTGTCTGTTTCAGAAGCTACAGACTGAGGTATGAGCTTTGGTTTAGACTCTTGGTTGTCATTAGCACTGGTTTGATTCTGTTGGGAAGAGTTCATCATCATATTACTTTCATGAGAATGATCATTGGTTGCATTACAGTGCTCTGAAGCTCTGTCTTGAAGCTCTGAGTTGGATGAAACCAGCACACTGTATTCCTTTGGCGAACTTACATTGTCCAGTTCCTGAAAAATATCCTTTTGGTTTGTGATACTTTTAGGTGATGAGATTGGATTTGTAAGTGCTGACTGTGTGGAGAGTTGTCCTTCAGATGAAACTTGTGGGTGGTTTTGAGGTTTCCCACAGCTCCTCTCACTCATCATGGTGGGTCTTATTATCTGCTTGGATGCCGCTAACATTACCTTTGAACGAACAGGCTGTTTTAACTTCTCAGAAACAGCAGGATGTCCATCGTTCTGAATTTTTGGGTTGTTCCCTTCACTGCTTTTCTTAAACTTCTCCAGATTAGAAATCTGGGCACCTGAGTTTATAATCCTGCCAGTTTTAATCAAACCAAGCCGGATTCGAACTAGAGTAGGGTCTTGGGATTGGCGCTTCTTTTGATAGCTAGCTAAATTTTGTGGTCTGAAGGCACTTTTTTCAACATGTCTGAGGTTTTTAGGGCTTAAGCTTTCAAACATTGAAGGCTTGGTGACTCCCCTGCAACAGATGTTCGAATTTTGCTTTAGTTTATCCTGCTGTGGAGGTCTGAATGGATTTTGTTGTAGGCCAGTTTGTTTTTTTTGACCCCTCGTGTTGGATATGGGTATTGATCTCACGCTTCTCTCAGTGGATAAAATGGGCATGTATCTAGACATTTTGTTTTCTACTGGCCTTGCTTTACTATGCATATCAGCAGAATCTAATGGTTTGTTTTCGTCAGTTGGTAGCACTCTAATTGTTGTGTCTAATTGAGAAGTAGTCTTGACTGACTTCAGCTGTGGTGAATTTAGGGATGTATCCACTGTATTGCTGATGCTGTAGAACACAGAACAGTAAAAATGGACAAGGTAGCATTAATTATGTGAATAAACTAACGTTTTTTATAGTAACATTTTTCAACAGAGTAAAATATTGTAAAATTAAAGACATTAGAAATATGCAATATTAGGAAATGAAACATGATAATGTAGTATATTGGGACAGGGATTTTCAAACTGGCATCTAGGGACCCCCTAGGGGGCGCAACAGGATTATATGGAATAATTATAGGGAAGGATTTAAAAGGTAACGGTAAAACTGTTTTGTAATGATATTTAGAGTTAAAATTTTGTACAAATAAGTTTTAATTTAACTGAAAACTTTTAACATTTTTATATCACATATAGTGTTTGGGGGGTGTTTGTTTGGGGTAAACACTCAAGTGAACACTAAGTAATTATATTTCAGATAACATTTTAATTTTTTTAGTATTTAGTTTATAATATTATGTATTATTGTATATTAGTATTTAATTTTACAAAACGCAATGCTTTAAAGTATCGGATTGTTCTTCATACATAAAACAACAAGTCTTTATATTTTAGGAAGGAGGTTCCTCATGAGGGGATCTGCAAATTTAGGGGTCCTTGGCATCAAAAGTTTGAAAACATCTCTTTGAGAAACATACCTTTGTGAAGAACTATCAGTCAGGTTCTGTTGTTCCAAGCTTTGCCCGGTCTGACTGAAGGAGGAAATATGGATGGGCTTTTTTAAGACAACAGAGGGGGAAAGAGGTACGGGACAGGGGGACACTCTAGTGGGTGAGGTAGATGGGTCACAAGTGGGACATGGAGACAGACGAACTGGAGAGTACGATGAAATAAAGTGAGAAGATGGACTGAGACGAGAAGGAGAAGTGGATAATACTGAGAGATGGGAGGGAGAAGAGCCTGAGGTAACTGGACATGGTGAAAGACGGGAAGGGGAAGGAGAAAGAGGCATAAGACTTGGGGAGAGCCTTGCTGAGGACAAAGAGGGTGAGTTGAGGGGAGACCCAACAGGTAATATGTTTCCAGTTGGATCTAGTTCCCTTGGGTTCATTGCAGCATATAACACAGCCTATAAGATTTCATGAAAAAAAAAAAAAGGTTTGGGCATGTAACACAAAATATATAGTAAGTAGTTAAATTACGAGTTCACTGTAAATAAAGAGAACCATGACTGAAAATAGAAGTAAATATGTATTCCGAAGTCAAATATTTCACTGAATGCACAGAAAAAGGGGTTGATTATTCTACTAAGGCATATAGTGAGCACATCAAATTCAGAAAAGGATATGTATTATGACTGACCTGTGATCCTGTGGTCTGTTTACTGGAAGAGAGAAGCGAGAGAATGAAGGGGGAAGAGTGCGTCAGGAAATGGTGGGAACTTGACTTACATTCCCTCCATTCTTTTCATCTGAAGCTCCACTGTCTCATTCACCCACTCTCTTCATATCATACTCACTAAATGGCAGAATTTGTGAAACTCCCAAATGAAGTGAAAAAGAAGAAGAAAAGGATTTCTTCACCAGTTTGTGTTTAATATAATAAAGTAATATTTGCAAGAGGGGGAAAAAAAACATGCTACAATTCATGATACAATTATCCACTATACTGTGGATGCCATTATTATATATGATTGTCCAAAGTATGATTATAACCAACAGCTTAACACCATTTTAACTCACATTAAAGGCATTTTGTTGATGGAATTGGTGTGAATCTAGATGTTACAGACCAAAAATAATCTGAGTGACACATATCTACTGGCGCATGAAAATAACTCAAACTAATAAACTACTAATAAACACTTCCAGGACACCAGAAAAGAATGCTACCCCACTAATAAGACAATTTGAACATTGTGTTTTTAGTATCTTAAAGACACTTTAAAAGTTAGAACATCTACAACAGATGATACGACTAAAATCTAGTTGGTATTCTTAAAAATAATGAGTCTTGAACATGCTTTTGCAATATGGCACTTTCTATGTAAAAAGTCAGTAACTGCTGCACAGTTTCCAATATTTCTACAATTATTTAATGACTAATGACAAATAGCATGCAGAGTATTTTGAGTTCCCTATACTTTACTCTTTAATTCACAATATAACGGATGTATCTTGGGACATGAGTTTTCCAGATTTTTCAGGCATGTTCTAAAATGCGACCTGGAACATGACCATCATGACCTGGAAACATTCCCTCTTGTTTGTGTTTGTATTGTGTTTTCCACAATACACCCTTCACATAAAAGTCAAGGATGTTCCTCCAGTTTGGCCAAATGTCACCAAAATTTACTCTGACGCCGACTTGTGTGGGAGGTTGTGTGGGAAGCATCACTGTTCAGCAGTCGAGTTCTGCAGTGTCTTATACTATTTTGGTCTGTAATCTGATTGAAGATCATTGAGTATAACAATAGAAACCCTGTGAAAAGACAATGGATTTTGATAAAGTGGCATCAATATACAGTATGATTTGGCACAAACGTCTCATTGCAGCATCCACACATGCCCTATCATAACAAGGTGTTGCTGTCATCATCTCTGCAGCATGTTTGTCTTATGGGAGCCAGCGGCTGGTGCCTCAATGACTTGTTGCTCCACTTGTGGGCATCCTGAAGACCCGGCTCCAGAAAATACAGACATGCTCCAAAACCAGCCAGGACCAGGACCGAAACTAACAGATAGACAGGGACGAACCAGTCCAGAAACATCCAGGGCATTGTGTTATCTCAAAAGTACAGAAAGAGAGAAACAGTGAGACAAATATTATTCTCTAAATGAGAACGCACCTGTGCACTGTAGTATATGAAATGCTGCATAATCCATATCAAAATATGACGGTACAGTCACTCATACTTAACAGTGCAGCAGGTTCTGTCAATGAAGTACAAAAAAAAGAAGATGAAGTACAATGAAGATGCAATACACTACACATTAATCATACTTCTACAGTATGCGATAAAACATCACTTCCACACATGCACATATGTATCATGTATCTCTACATACCTGCAGTCTTTCCTTGATCGTCTGTGAACTGACGCTGTAGTTTTGGGTTTTTAGTCTCAAACCCAGGCTAAGCAGATGGAATCGTCTAATTAAAACGCTGAATAACGAAGCCAAATAGCAGCTGGCAAAGCTATGTGGACAAAGACATTTTATTTTATTCAGTGCTATGGAATGAGGGCTTTTCTCGCACCCTTGCTTTCGTGCTCTCCTTGTCAAAGGAGATGTTTCCATCCCATTCCAGTTGGGAGGGGGGGTAACCATGGAAATATCTCTGACGAGGAAAGGGTCAGAGTAGAAGTTATGTAATTTTTTTTGTAACCCTTTCTTCTCAGTCTTGCTCTCACATTCCTAATCATTTCATGTCAAACTGAAACATGGCAATTATCACTGGAAATTAGAGGAAGTTTTTAGGAGCAATGTTATATTGTATAAATGTTTTCACAACCCCCCAAAATGGTTCAAATAACATACAGCACTGCACACATCAAGGATAGTTTACAATTCTGTTATTATTTATATAAAAAATCTGTATGACTTTCTTCTGTGGAACAGAAAAGAAGAAATTTAACAAAATGTCCTTGCTGCTCTTTTGCATAAAATGAATGGTGGTCTGGTACATTGAATCTGTAAATATAAAAAAAGATCATAAAAATTATTTGTATGTTAACAAAGCTCGCAAATCAAATATTTACAACATATGCATAATCAAATTTGGCATGTCATGTCTTCTGTAATGAGACTATTCATATTCATTTTATGGAAACAGAAGAAGAATTAATTTTATGTAAACACAGATTTTGAAGAATTTTGGTAACTAAAATGTTTCCATTCCCATTGACGTCTATCATATGGACAATAAATAAATAAATAAATCAAATTAAATACAGTTTAAAAAATACATTGGAAGTCAATGGGAATCAAAACTGTTTGGTCATCAACATTCTTCAAAATTTCTTCTTTTGTGTTCAGCACAAAATCTGGGTGAACTATCCCTTTAAAAGCTCATTTTGTGGTGTACAAAAGAAAGGAAATCATACAGATTTGAGGGTAAATGATTACAGAATTTGATGTCTTTAACATGAATGACACTTCCCAGAAAAATCTTCCCAGATCAATCTTTCTTGCACACACACATACACACACACATGCACAAACTTGGGAGCTGCTACATGACTCTACTAGCTTGAGGTGAGCAATGCCTGACTGAATATACATAAAGCAGATTAATAAAAACAAGCACAAATTACACAGTTGTTGGCCTTCAGAGTATCATGCTATTGATAGTCTCAAATGTCAGGCAAAATTGAGCAGCACTGACCTACATATGAGCACAAGGCAAATGTTCAGCTTTCAGCAAAGCCTGAAGGAAATCAAACACACAGACACACATTCACAGCAATCGGCACATTCATAATACAGCTGATGCAAACACATACACCATAGTGGCATACAGTAATGTATTTGGAAAACTGCCCAAATTTTGGTGACAGTAAAATATCAAACCAAGTGGCACCTGCAAGTAAATTTTGCTGGACCTTTTCTCAGACCCAATTTCACTCTTATGAAATATTTCTGCAATTGTTTTTAAATAACTGTTATCACAGTGATTTTAGTGAATATAAAGTGAGCCCTTAAGTTAACACAGGTGTAGTTCATCAATTTAAATAAGAACACTAACCTAACAAACAAGCATGTGTGTGATATAAATCTACTACTACTGTTCAGTAGTAGTAGTTCTGGGGTCAGTAGGATTAAAAAAAAAATAATTTTATTCAGCAAGAATACGTTCAATTGTTCAAGAGTGACAAAAGATTTCTATTTCAAATAAATGCTGTTCTTTTGTATTTTCTATTCAT
The DNA here is from genome assembly GCF_018340385.1 of Cyprinus carpio. NCBI lineage: Eukaryota > Metazoa > Chordata > Actinopteri > Cypriniformes > Cyprinidae > Cyprinus > Cyprinus carpio. The sequence goes on from NC_056572.1 coordinate 28,838,092, forward strand.
CAAACAATCCAGAATAAAGTGCAGCTGTTTTCAACATAGATAATAATAAGAACTGTTTCTTGAGCACCAAATCAGCACATTAGAATGATTTCTGAAGTATCATGTGTCACTAAAGACTGGAGTAATGCTGCTGAAAATTCTGCTTTGCCATCATTTTAAAATATATTAAAGTACAAAAGAGTTCATATTAATAGTAAAAATATTTATGACCCTGAACCACAAAACCAGTCTTAAGTGTCAATTTTCAGAAATTGAAATGTATACATCATCTGAAAGCTGAATAAATAAGATTTCCATTGATGTATGGTTTATTAGGATCTGATAATATGTGGCCGAGATACAACTATTTGAAAATCTGGAATCTGAGGGTGCAAAAAAATCTAAATACTGAGAAAATCACCTTTAAAGTTGTCTAAATGAATTCTTAGTAATGCATATTACTAATCAAAAATTAAGTTTTGATATATTTACGGTAGGAAATTTACAAAATATCTTCATGGAACATGATCTTTACTTAATATCCTAATGATTTTTGGCATAAAAGAAAAATCGATAATTTTGACCCATACATTGTTTTTTTTGGCTATTGCTAAAAATATACCCCAGCGACTTAAGACTGGTTTTGTGGTCCAGGGTCACATTTTACAATATTAATGTTTTACTACTGTGATTACGGTTTTCTTAATATATGCATAAAAGCACCTTTCAAAAACATAATTACCGACCATAAACGTTTGAACTAGTGTAATTCAATAACAGTGTAATTCATTCATTTTAAAACCTGATTTAATTGTCTAAATACTTTTGTGGGCAACTGTAGCTTCAGAATTTATTTATGACAGACCTATTACCGTACTTGCCCCAATAATGGTACAAATTACATTACACACTTTAATCTTTAGTTTTGCTTCATCACAACAAAAGTAAAAACGAACAGATGTTTTAGTTAATATTTACTATACATGTTTTCAAAAAATGAAGTTCATCACATATAGCCAGCTTCTCTCTGAATAGATTAAATCTAGTAATGCATAAAGCCAGTTCAGCACTAAACCTATTTTTCAAATACGGAGTAGTATGTCAGCAGCATTTATTTTGTATTTTGCCAATATAACACGGTCCACATCTCAAAAAGCACCATACCTACTGTGAGGTGTGAATGTGGCAGCATCATTCTGTGAGGGAGATTTCCACTAGCAGGGACTGAACATCTTGTTAAAAATGGAAGACAAATGGACAACGAAAATGCTGGAAATGTTCTGAAAATTTTCTAATGTAAATTTTAAAAAAATAATTTTAGGTTTATGATGCTTAAAGCATCACAGTATCATACAAAATTACGAGAACTGGTTAATGGTGCGAATATTTTGAATCCGTATACTTCATTATTTGAATCATTTGACTTGGCATGTGTGTGCTATAATTTGGAAGACTGATTTTTGTTAGATTCATTCTCTGTTTCGTCAGGACTGTGTGACTGAAGAAAATCAGTGATTATGGAGGCTACAGACTCAGGTTTGTTGAGGTGAATGTGATGATCCCCTTCTATGTTAAGAATGGTGGCCTGCAGAGGATTGAGAAAGATATTTCTGCTTAACAAAAGACAGACATGTTCCACTTATGCTTGTGTTTATGTGTGCACATCTCACTTTTTGATCAGTCCAGCTCTTCTGAATCATATCACCATATCCATTAGGTAGAGTAAATGTTTTGAATAGACCATCTTTTGCCCTGAAAAAAGACACATCTTTCCTTTTGAAACAATGCGGCAACTATGTCACAAGACATGAATGCAAGACAGATGCAGTCTGATATTGTATAAAACTGCTGTGTGGATAAAGTGTTTTAAACTTTAGTTAAAATGTACTTAAGCCACACTTAACATGCATTCATACAATTGTCCGCAGATGCCACTAGGTTTATATATCTTGTTATCTAATACAATGTCATTCTGGCATTTTATATTTGATTTAATGCTTTTTGGGGGCCAGTATATTTTAAAAAGGAAAATATTTTTCATACTGTATATTATAATGTTGTGATGCCTAAATTGACTTTTAGTATTTAAAATGACTTTTATTTTTTTATTTTTTTAGACATAACAGTAGAGGATTTAATATCTGCAAATTATTATTGTCTAGCTATAACATGAAAATAATTATCATCTTATCAGTACTGGACAGAATTTGAATTATTGTGCATCTGTAATTTTGAGCATTGTGGATGAATGTGCACTTGTGTGTGTGTGTGTGTGTGTGTGTGTGTGTGTGTGTGTGTGTGTGTGTGTGTGTGTGTGTGTGTGTGTGTGTGTGTGTGTGTGTAAACTCACAGCAATAGCATCACTCTGGCTTTAACTAGTGACAACATGTGGAGGCACTGTTCAATATTATTATTCACAATGTTTTTCTGAAACAAAACCAAAATTATGAAGTGTATAGTGTGTTTTTTACACATTCCTTCCTTAACACAAGATATTTTTATAGCAGAAACCACAACAACAAAAAAAGGAATAAACTACTGTATATGATGATATGAGTTTTTGGCAGATCTGCCACAATACGATAAATATGGGTCAAACAGACAAATTAAATATGAAATCTTGTTATCAGTAATAAACAAACAACTGAAATGCAAAGGAATGAATAAATATATTGAAATGGCTCACCAGGTTGATCCTGAAATCTCTGGTGAATACAAATCCTTTAAGAGAAAGTAAGTGATTTAGAGAAAAATAAAACATCAGAAAGTCTAGGTCTGTAGCGTGAGAATACAATTGCTGTATGTCTTACCTCCCTCAACTTCTCTGACAGCTCGCTCTAACAGAATGTCTGCAGACTGATCAGAAAGGAAGGGGTTTGCAGCCTTCAATCTAAAAGAGGATAATAATAATAATAATAATAATAATAAATGCTGTTCATTTGAACTTTTTATTCATCACAGAACCCTGAAAAAAGTGTATCAATATAACCACAAAAATATTAAGCAGCACAACTGTTTTTAACATTGATAACTACAAGAAATGTTTTGTAAGCAGCAAATCAATATATTAAAATGATTTCTGAAGGATTATGCGATACGGGTTGCTGAAAATTCAGCTTTGCAATCAATATGAGGTAGATAAATGATACATCAAAACTTGAAAATGGCAAATATTTAGTTAAAGGTGAAAACTTAAAAAAAAAGTTTAAGTTGACATTAAATGGAAGTTGTGATCACCTTAACTCCCCTATTGTGATGTATATCCAAGTGAAATGGTTTCTCGAATAAGAAGAAAAATGTGGGGCACGACTTGGTTTTGTCTAAGATAAATCATTTATAATAAATACTGCAATGTTTCATAAAAAATATAGAGTTTTACATTTTGAATATTGGGTGATTTTAAAGATAAGACACTCAAAATGTGGAAAAGAATGTGGCTGAAACTCAACTGAAAACAAGGACATTGATGTGCTACATGTTTGTCTGTAACTGAATGTGAGGAATTCTTCACCTTTCTTTGGCTTTCTCATATGTGTACACCCTCTCTTTCCTCTCATCCGTCTTGTTGTCATAGTGGATTTGATCATCAATCCCTTTCCTCATGTTCTTAAACATGTCAGTCTAAGGAAGGACAAATAAACATGTATGTTGTTATCATTGCCGCATGTATGTTAAATAAGAAGTCTTCTCTATGATTTACAAATAATGACTCTAACATGCTCCATTTATTGTTACCATTTGTGTTGGGAGGAATCCATAAGTATCCAAGAGAACTACAGCATCAACCATCTCTGGGTACAAGGCACTAAACTGGAAAACCAGAGAGAACTGTTATCACACACTACATTTACACATTACAGAGACTTTATTTACTAAAACTTTGGTTCTCAACTGTTGCAAACACCAAAAGTGTATCCGTTCAAGGACAGCAGATTAAAAACAACGCAAGCCAGCTTTATAATCATGCTTAGCAAGATAGCAAAAAGTAAATTATTTTGCAAACTGTTGGACTTTTACAGCTTACTGTGATATTAAATCATTTAATGATTTTATTTTTTTTAAATATTGCATCATTTAAAGGGATACTCCAACCCAAAATGAAAATGTTGTCATTAATCACTTACCCCCATGTCGTTCCAAACCCTTAAAAGCTCAGTTCGTCTTCGGAACACAATTTAAGATATTTTGGATGACTTTATTCAATAATTCCTTTGTCAAGAGCCTCCCCTGTCTCTCTCCATATCACTGTATGCTCTTCTGTGTCATCCGCGCCACAAGGATGTGCTGTTTTATTTAAACTCAAAGCTAAATACATGTAGAAACAGCACATCCTTGTGGCGCGGCTGATACAGAAGAGCATACGCAGCATACAGTGATATGGAGAGACACAGAGGAGACCGTTGACAAAGGAATTGTTGAATAAAGTCATTATTTTTGTTTTCTTTTCTTACAAAAAGTGTTCCATTCGCTTCATATAACCCAGATTGCACATCTGATGGCAGATGGAGTATTCTGATGACGACTTTCATACCTTTTATGGACCTTGACACTGTTGTTTGCTTGGCAGTCTATGGGACAGTCACAGGCCTCCCGGTTTTCATCCAAAATATCTTAAATTGTGTTCCGAAGACGAACAGAGCTTTTACAGGTTTGGAACGACATTGGGGTAAGTGATTAATCACAACATTTTCATTTTGGGGTGGAATATCCCTTTAAGTACTGTGATAGGTTTTTCCTTTATGTCAAATCTGGGTCATGGTTGTAAACCAGCTGAGAAACACTGTACTAAACAACTATAACATTTACATAAATAGAAAAAATGATGATGGATACTCACTATTCCTGCCACATTCCCACCTTTTAAAGAAACATCAAATTATGGTAAATTGACAAATAATGAACCCAGTTCAAAAATAGTTTCCACTTACTTGAATGTCATGAATATTTGTTACTTATTTGTGAAATTGATTGATTTTTTACATTATAATGTCATTTAAGTTCCAGTGTTATCCAGTGATTATTATTATTTATTATATTTAATTATTATCAATACTACGAATAATAATTATAATTATTATTAAAATTATTATATTATTGTGGTTATTTTATGTTACTTCAAGACTGTGCATTAATTTGAATTAAACATTTATGTAAGGTAATGTTAATGAATTGTTCACCTCTTTTTTTCTATATCTTTACCCATGCCTAACTCGTTAAATGATTCAAAGTTATTACTCAAAACACACACTTGTTTCCTACTGTAGAATATTTAAATCTTCGTTAATTAATTTAAGCTCAAATCCTAGAAAATAATACTGCAGGTACTCAATCTGGTCGTGAATAAGGGTGACATTAGAGAAGTGGTGATGCTATAAATAGTAGGGCAATACGAAGACGAGTTGGTGGCATTCTTCCCAGAGTGTCCTTCTAATGCCCTTTTAGTGATCTACTAACATACATTTATGTCATTGAAGAAAAGCTACAAAATATAAAGGCTTTACAGAGCACTACAATAACACAGCTTCACAATAAAATGATTAATCATCAGTTAAGGTACAGTTTGCATAGTTCCTCTGACCTTTCACACACAAAAGAGAACTTTGACCTTCATCAGTGAATGAAGTGTTGACTTACCCATACTATGTCCAATGATAGAGAATTGCTTCCACTGAAGAGCTGCAAACAAATGGAAATATATATGTATACACACACAATACACAAATATAGTCACACTTACAGTATGTTTTAAATTAGTCTTTGCCTTGCTTTTCAGTAAAAATAACAAAAGAATTAAATCAAGAACAACTTACTTTAGATGCAACACTGCATTATCTATTATGGCTTGTTTTCATTGATTGTATCTCGAATGTTTATTTTGCATTATTTCCACTTTTACTTGCTTATGCATAAAACAAGTAAAACAAATTTCCAAAATGCACTGAAATTAAATAGCCTATACCTTTGACAAGTCTTCTGACTTCAAACAGTGTTGCTTCTCAAGTACATTTATCTTGTTCCAAGGATTTTTAGATATTTTTATTGGAAAGTAAGGCAAAGATACTCATTTAAATGTTTTTTTTTTTCTTTAATGAAGATGAATCATTAATGGTTTGTAACAAAGGTTGCGTTGCTTCAAACCTTCTACAACTCGCGAACATCTGCCACATACAAAGGGAAGGTGTAAAGGCATCCATCAGGCCTGTGAGATGAGAGACCATGACCTGGAAAGTCAATGGCTACGAATCTCCAGTCTGGGAGAGATGTAGAGTTTAAAAACGTTGTAGATGAGGTATGCAAGATTGAATTTATCTATGTGGACCTTCATAATGTTAATAAATCCTTCCTCTGGAATCAAACACTACACCTTTAGGAAGCAGTGGAATCAGGGTACTGAATGTCCCGCTGTTGTCAGCCCAACCGTGCAAGCACAGCACGGGACGACCATTAGAAGGACCCCAAACCTGACCTCTCATCTCTCCCCACGGGACAGTCATTCTGAACTCAGACACTGTGTCAAAAAATCATAATTAGTTACATTCATGTATAACCTATAAAATATGCTCCCTAAATGTATTTAAAAATTGATTTTGAAGCAAATATAAATAATGTTAAACTATGTAAATTAAAAAAAAAAGAAAAACTAAATAAAAAATTAATTAAATTCAATACATTTCCTTACCTGCTCTCCTCATCGTAGTTGTGGAAAAGTGTCTGAGGCTCGTGAAGGCAGGAAGCATTCTCACACCTTGCAGTGCAGTTTAAGGAGAAACTTATGTTTAATTGAAAAAACATATTTGTAAAGGTTCGGAGGTACCCTAACATTATTCATCTGAACATGACATGCATGTAGAAGAAAAAAAAAACTTTTCCAGACTAACTTCACAGATGCAGAACAGATATAACAATCAGATATAAAAGTATAAATTCAGAAGCTGTTATGCTCCTAAACTGTCTAGGAACGTGAAGAGAAAATATATATATATGTATAAAGCATGTTAATTATATAGTTCCGCTTTCCAAATTAATTACAAACTTACGTCGAGGGATAAAACCAGACTTCTCTTCAAGTTTAGTTACTATTTACAAGCAAGCACGTCACGCACTGCGTCAGCAAAGCGCGTCCTGGTCAGTAACTTTAAATGAATTTAAAATAAAAGTCGCTGCCGCTGAATCATCATTTTGTTAGAAAATGCTTTCCTAAAAAGAATACAACAAAAATTACATTTCCAAAACTCTTACCACTTCAAAACACTATGCTTCATTTCGAAAAAGTAAAGTAATTATTATTTCCCGTACTACTTTTATATTGAAAATATCCGGTCACAAGGGTAAAGTGTTGACTTCCACTAATCTTGGCTCTACGCTTCCGGAACTGAAACCCAAAACATCAGGTAAACGCCACAGTCAGCTTTGACTGTGATACCTGCCTTATAATTTCCTAATTTCTTTACAAGGTGCCTCGTTCGGTCTATTATCCAATCCTTGTAAAATCAGGAAACCCTATAATGTGTTTAGAATAACTACATGATAAGCGCAACAATGAATGACAAATCAATGAATTCTGAGGTTAACTGATATTAATTTGCGGATTATAATATACTGGTTTATAACAGAATAATTGTTTATATTCCAGGACCCAGGCACGTTTGTTGTTTAATTCAGATTGTGATTGAATCTCGGTGTGGACGGAATGGAGGTGCGCTTCACGCGAGGCAAGTCCGCGATCCTCGAGCGCTCGCTCACGCGCCCCAAAACGGAGGTGAGCGTGAGCGCGTTCGCGCTGCTCTTCTCGGAGATGGTGCAGTACTGCCAGAGCCGCGTGTACTCGGTGTCGGAGCTCCAGGCCCGGCTGGCAGACATGGGTCAGGGTGTTGGAGCCAGTCTTCTGGATGTTCTTGTGATGAGGGAGAAAAATGGAAAAAGAGAGACCAAAGTTTTAAACATACTTCTCTTTATTAAGGTATTACTGTTTATTTGTTTACAGGTTGTAGGTCGTTTCTGGTTGCAGGAATAGTTCACCTAAAAATTAAAAATGACAAAATCCGAGATGAGTTTGTTTCTTTAGGTTTGGAGACATTTAACATTACATTATTTGCTCACCGGTGAATGGGAGTCCAAAGAGCTGATAAAAAACATCACAATAATCCACAATTAATTCACATGTTTCCAGTCCATCACTGCAGAGGATCCACTGTTGAGCAAGTGATGTTTTCTCCAAATCTGTTATGATAAAGAAACAAGCTCATCTACATCTTGGCTGGCCTGAGGGTGAACTAATTTATTTTAAGTTTGCATAGCCTATAGTGTTACATAGCCTCTGTTTCTTTCTTTATTTCTAGGTAAACGTATGGAAATCATTATTCGGCAAGGAAGCAGACAAACTGGAACAAGCCAACGATGATGACAAAACGTACTACATCATTGAAAAGGAGCCTTTGATCAATGCCTACATTTCAGTACCGAAAGAAAATAGCACATTAAACTGTGCAGCCTTCACCGGGGGCATCGTGGAGGCTATCCTAACCCACAGTGGCTTCCCAGCCAAAGTCACTGTCCACTGGCACAAGGGAACCACACTGATGATCAAGTTTGATGAGGCGGTCATTGCTCGTGATAAATCTCTTGATGGCAGATAGCAGATTGCTTACGGTCTTTTGTTGTGATAAATCATTTTATTTACTTTAGGTGTTTGTTTGGTTGTCCTTTTTTTTTTTTTTTTTAATGATGTTACAGAATATTGCTAGGACAAGCCACATCAACACAGTCACCTCACTAGTCCAGTCCAGTGTAAAATTATGTCTTTACTGATACACTAATGCAGTGAAGGTTATTATCCGTGACCATTAGACATGTACCATAATAAGACATAAATAAATTGCAATAAATTATCAATTAAATCAGTATTGAATTTAGGCTTGGATCTCAGTGGATTTGAGTATCACTGCACTGAAGTTGTGTGGAAAAAAATAATAATTACATACACCTTTAACTCTTAGTTGCTTCAGTATATATTTTTGTGGGGAAGTCGTGGCCTAGTGGTTAGAGAGTTTGACTCCTAACCCTAAGGTTGTGTGTTTGAGTCTTGGGCTGGCAGTACCACGACTGAGGTGCCCTTGAGCAAGGCACCGAACCCCCAACTGCTCCCCGGGCGCCGCAGCATAAATAGCTACCCACTGCTCTGGGTGTGTGTTCACGGTCTGTGTGTGTGTTCACTTTGGATGGAGAGCACGAATTCTGAGTATGGGTCACCATACTTGGCTGTATCACATGTCACATTACAAAACACAAAATTGTGCAGACAGTGTACATATGTCAAAATGAAAAATCTGAACTAGCAGTAGCAGAGAAGTTTTATTTACAGCATGAATTATTACATTTGGACTTGATTTGTGTTTTATAGCGGATGTGTTAATGTTTCATTTGTTCATGTTGTTTCACTTTTCATCACATAATATAATAAAGACTTCGTAAACTGCAAGGAGAGAGGAGGAAATATTGTCCCTTACAAAAACATGAATTATGTTTTCCATCAATTATGATCCATGATATCAATATTTTATGCCTAAATGCTGTACAGTAGTTACAATAGTTATTGTTAATACTTACATGGCATTATGATTATAGATTTTCATAATAATTATAGATGTGATTAATACTCTGACATAATGTAATATTTTGTCTGTTTTTCTTGTTAATGACAGTTACAACAGTTTCATTGCAGTAACAATAACTAGTAAATAGGGAAATTTTATCAGGAACTGGATTTGGCAGTTTTGTGTAATTAAGTGTAATCCTGGCGTTTAATAGTGTCTCGATTTCCTGTAAATGGTGTCATGTTCTAATAAATCAGCACAAACTTCCCAATGAGTCATGTTTCACACTGATTCTTGAGTACTGTGACAAAACAGGCTACAAAACTGAAAAATAAAAGATTAATATGTTAAACATGTTCAGAGATGTAAGTCTGAGTGCAAGTTCCTGTTTCCATTTTCTCAAGGTTTTTTTTTTTTCACTCAATATAGATCAAAACCAGAAAAAAATAAGATACTATTCTGTGTAATATATATATATATATATTTAATAAAATCTAACATTCACTTTAATAAACAAGTTAATGAATTATGACTACCACGGTATATATATATTTATATGAACAACCTTTCAAAATATTTTTTATAATTTGTGACCGTTAAATATAAGTAAAACAGAACATATAAAACACATACAGCTGTATATTAAATGTAATATAGTTTAATATGTTTTAGTATATGAAGGATAATGCAATGCCCTTTTTAAAATAGAGAAAATCAAATAGTTCATTAGCATTCTAGTGATCATCTGATTTATTTCAAAGTAGAATTGAGAATACATCCACAAAGAACTCCCTTTTCCACTATCACATGTGAATAATACACAACAAGCTCTCAGTATCCACACACGCCCGACCATGAAAGGTTGATGGCAGTGTTTTCAATCCGCAGCTTCAGAGTTTGTCACATGATGTTGTTGTCTGGTCACGTGACCTCATCGGAAGTTGCCTGTGCTGCTCGCGAGCGGTCACTTGTAAACATGCGGTAACTGGAGAGGAACCCTTCAATTAACCACTGAGGGCCAAACCAAGCCTGTTGAACAGATTCGGGTCCTGTTGTACTGTGAGTTAAACTGGGATTTTAATGCCGACGGCTTTTACGCGGGATTTTAAATCGCTGACATGGCCGAGGTGGACGCGAATAAAGGCAGTCACGTTTCCTCCGGTGAGTTTCGCTGTGTCGACGGAGACCGCGCGAGTGGAAATATAGTCCTGTATTTTTATGGAATGGAGTACAGAATAGTTCGTTCATTTTCTGTATTGTGAATGTGTGTATTATATATTGTGCACAGAAGTGGTTAATGCACAAAAATATCAAATGTCAAAAACACAGGTGTCTAGACTGAGCTTAAGTCGCGAGCGCAGGATCAGACTAGGCTACCTTTTAGTCTTAGTCTCGCTATAGTTTATTGTTCTAGAGGTATACAAATGGCTGTTTTGGTATAGCAAGTGCCATTATGATGATTCATGTAATAATTGTCTTAACCAGTCATTCCTGTCCTACACCCTCAACAGAGCCCATGGAAATATTTTGTTTTGAGCATTGTGCAAATTTAGTGCATATTAATGCAGATTTGTGTGGTCACCATGTACAGTTTCACTTGTGCTCAGGGCCATAACTACCATTGATCAGGATGTCCCCCGTAGGTATTTACAATGACTTGCATCTTACCTTTGTTCCTCTCATTTCTAAATATTTGGTTACATCCTTGCCTTTCCTGTTTGCTAATAGCCCTGTTTGACGTTTGTTAAAGGTTTTTGTGGTTTGGATGATTCAGTATTTTGTCATGAGGCTGTGTTTGTACATGGACCGTGTATGTGATTTATTTTCCGCTTGCTTGTTTTCGTATTTTCTTCCTCATTTGTGTCCCATTGACCTTATTCCTACAGTAGCACCATAATTTGCTTATGGAGTCATAAAACATGCTGGAAATTATAACTACATTTGCCACCTGTTTTCATTTTCATTTCACCTGGTTTATAACATCTGTTGGGCTGTTTTTAAGTAAACATTAAGTAAGAAAAAAATCTGGTATCTGCGTTCATATTTTTGTCTTAGTTCCTGGTCTGTGTTGAATTTTAAGAATGTTATTTCAAAAAAAAAAAAAAGAAAGAAAAAACTTCTTTGTAATCCTTAGCAACTGAAAAGACTTTCTGCTGGTTATTTGATAATGTTAACCAATAGTCAAAAACCTATTTAGGATTTATTAAAGAACCTTTTTAATTGAGTTTAAGTCTTTTCTGTAATGTAATACCCACTCATCAACACTCAATCAGTTCACAATTGATTAAAGCAAGTCCTAATTTTTTTCTCAATAATTATGCAGTTTCGCTTAAAAATATGTTTACGGAAAATTACGGAAGTAAAATGGTTTGCGATTACATGCATCAATTTAGTTTGTCTACAAAATTGCATAGGGAACGTTCTCACAGAAAGCCTTTTCAAATTTACAGCATTTCAATTGTTTTCTTTTAAAAACATGCGCTACATGAACATGTTTGGCTGTTGCCCTTGCATCTGTTGCAGCATCTAAAAAAAAAAAAAATGTGGTGCTCAAAATTTAATTTTTCATTTAGCTCAAAACCAAACATAAAGTAGTCATTCACAGCAGGCAATGAGACACATCTCAATATTTCAACCAAACAAATTACATACTGCTATTCTATCGTTATTTTTGGTCACAGTGAAGTGTGTTCTGTCCACACAGCTTACAAGTTCAGCTGTTGTAGATTATCCACATTTTGTGCTCGAAAACACCAGTGTTTTGGTTAGTAATGCAACCCTTCAAAACCACTTTGGACAAAATCTTTCTTTTTTTTTCGTCAGCTGAATTTTTTTGGTTGCTGAAGTTTCAGTGCATCCCAAGATTTTCATAATATTTCAATTCACAATTGTGTGGCGTTATATACAGCACGCACAGTTAATTTTCTTGTTGTGTTTGCGTGTGGGTGTGTGTAGTTCATGGGCGGCTCAGACAGAACGATAAACCCTGATGTCATCTGTGATCGGGTTATTATAACATGCTGATGATAGACTTATTATGAAAGCAGAAATGTGTGAGGAGCCAATGTATGCCTGTGCTTGAAAACATGGCTACCTGTAAAACTGGATGGATGAGATTTTTCAGTTTATTTTCGGCATTTGATTGACTCTATCACTTGTAGACTAAGGCTCATGATAATCACCCGCATCCACTGCAGTTTTGCTTTCAAGATTCCTATCACTTCATTAGATTACATTGAAATTTACCTCTTATACAGTAGCAAGAATGTGGCTTATTTGAGGTTTGTGTTTTAAGGCAAGATTCCAGTGGCTCGGCTCTGACGGACAGACCGGCACACGGATTTGCTGCTAGATGAACAATGAAGGTTTTGATTAGTGAGAACAATGAGAGCCAATAGGTAGAGTTTCATAAACACTCTCAGTCTCTCTCCATTGTTGCTTAATCATGCAGTCATCGGCAGGTCAGATGTTCAAGAAATTAAGAAATCAGGGAAATTACACCAGCTCCGTATGGACAGTACAGGAACTTAAAAGAACCCTATGTGCATTTCGTCCACCAGTCTATACTTTTCTACTGTGCAGTAACAGCACAAAATTTCCCATTTGTCAGCCCGCACACGCTGTGATCATTAATCTCATTTAAATGGCTGACCCACTTACTATTGTCTTTAGTATTTCACTTTTCGTTCAGCCTAGATTAGACGCTGTCACTCTGGATTGTGATTTATGAGGCATGAAAAATGGTGTTCCACCATATACAGAAATTAATATGATTTTGATATTTAATTAAATAAATATATACGCGTTTCAGAGCAAAGCAACATGTGCCAACCATCTTCCCTTCACTTGTAATCAGAAGCACTTATAAATGGGCTGTTGTCAACAAAAGAGATTTAAAGGCCCCTTCCATTTTTTTCTTGCTTTTTTATTTTATTTTTATTTTACAGTGAAATATTGCAAAATTAATATTTATTTTGTTATATTTTTTATTTAATAATAATATAATGCAATGTAGGCTGCATCCGAAAACTGAAAAATGCTGCCTTCAGAGGTCACGTTCCAAGGGAGGGAGGCATCAAGGCATGTCCAAATTCAATGTTAGCTTCAGTTCCTGTCTCCTGAGATGCCTTCATCTGGCCGATTTTTGAAAGCAGCATAGATGTATCCTTCGCTGCCTTTGATATCCCACAATCCTGTGCGTTCCATTTCATGACAGTTAAGCTAAAAAATAAAGATGGCGTCTGAAAGTTGTGGCTGGTGGTCAGTTTGTGTGTTAAAGTATGTTTTCGATCAACTTTTCCACCTTTTGATGTCATTTCTAGCGAGAAATTAATATTGCAGTAATGAAATATTCACTTAATTATCACCAAAGCTCTCTGTATTTTGCTGTAGATCATTAAACCGATGTACAGCCTCAGAAGTCTGTCCGAAATCAGTTTCATGAAGTGCCTTCGTGCAAAAGTGCTGCCTGCAAAGTCATTGCCTCATACAGCAGCGAGGCAGCAAGTCAGCTGCCTAAGTTTTCAGATGCAGCCGTATTGCCATGTAATTAAGATAACTGATCGTTGTGGTAGAGCTACTGCACAAACAACACAGGACTGAATGAATCACTTACCATTTTGTTTTGCACAAAAATCTTTACAGAAAAACCTGCTTATATTTTAGCCACCACTTTCAAAAGTTATATTTCTGGTAGTTTCAGACTTAGAAATGCTTTTGGGAAGTGTTTAGTCAGTGATTTGTGGAGAAGGAAAGAAGCAAAGTATATTTTTGACTGTGTTTTACAGAACAGCAGTACAGGAAGTGCGTAGGCAGTATTGAGGTTTTTGACAGTTTTTCATCGTGAGAAATGAAGTCAAGCTGATAATGTTTTGTTAAACTCACAGAGCATTGAGGCCACGCTAAGAGACTGGAATAAAACCCAAAATTCATTCACAGATCAGCCATGCTAATTTAAAGACGTGTCCTTGACAAGCTATCTATAGCTAACCAGCCTTAAAGCACTTTCACATGACTCGCTATGGAGTGAAGCATTAAGATCTGCTGCATTGCAGGTCATTGATAAAGCCTTGACAATTTTGTATTCTTTTCGAGAGGTCTTTGACAGTCTACCCAGCCATGGTTTCAAGCCTTTAGAATTTCTCCATCGATCTCGTTTCACTTTAAAGAAGAGAACGCTTATCAGATCTCAAGTTTCGATCTCTGACTAAAGTAGAATGAAGTTCATGTTCTAATAAGATCTTTCAGTCTCTCTGTCACTTTAAAGACACAAGTTCACCACTGTGTCCTGGTGATCTAAGTATGAACTTTGATTCATATTGAATTAACACGTTCTGTTTTAATTGACTGTATTTATTATGTAGGGTAAGTGTAATTTATAGGTGTAATTTAAATCTTGTGATGCAAAGCTGAATTTTTAGCATAATTTCTCCAGTCTTCAGTGTTACGTGATCCTTCAGAAATCATTCTAATATGCTGATTTGCTGCTCCGGAACATTCCTTGATATTTTCCCTGTTGAAAAAAGTTGTGCTTATTGTTTTTGTGCACAAACTGTGATGCATGTTTTTCAGGATTCTTTAAAAGAAGCATTTATTTGAAATGGAAATCGTTTCTATCACTGTAAATTTCTTCACTGTCATTTAATCAGTTGAATGCATCCTTAGTGAATGAAAGTATTGATTTATCTCTAAATAAATAAATATAAATTAAAAGTAAACATTTATGTGAATGTAATTGAAAGAGTATTAGAATAGGAGCTTTGAAACAAAGAGACAATTTGCATGTGATGTATCCCACTGGTACTTATCTGTGTCTTTCTTTCTCTTCCAGAAGAGGATAGGATGCTGTTTCCGGTGACAGGCTGTGGTATGAATGACTGCAGGGATGAGTATAGCAACCCAAGACCATCCCCAGTTGCAGGTGGCTGGATAGGTGCTGACCAAGAAGAGGAAGCATTGCGCAGGAAGTTAAAATATTTCTTCATGAGTCCCTGTGAAAAGTACCAAGCCAAAGGCCGAAAACCTTTTAAATTGGTTTTGCAAATACTGAAGATTCTTATAGTAACTATACAGGTATTTAAAATGAATCTCTTTTCTTAGAATTTAGAAAATAGAAAATAGTGTTTTTTTCTTTCTACAGCTCATATACTCAACTCACAGCTTACTAAAGTAAGCGTTGCAGCTCAAAGTCTCAGTTTTAACCCCAGATTATTCTTTAACCACTATGATGACATTTTTAAAATGTGGCTCTTACAAAATATTCAGCTGACTGATGCACAAGAATAAATAAAATTAATAGAATAAAAAAACCTATGAGCGTGTGTGTGTGTGTGTGTGTGTGTTTGTGTGTGTTTATATGACTGATGCACAAGAATAAATAAAATATATATATATATACACATTACACACACACACACACAGTAAAGCAATAGTTAGGAAGCAATAAATTAGTATCTATTTTATGTATGCATATATAAGAGTTATTTAGAGGAAACAAGAAAAAAATATATATACACATGTGAAATGTTTTTCTTATTTTCTCTGAAAAAGTATTATATACATGAAACAGATTTATTGCTTACTATAATACATGAATATTTATATAATAAGAATAATAATAATATGTATGTAATATGTAATTGGATATTTATTTAAAAGATATATATACAGCCAATATTTGGTCTCATTTGGCGCTTATCAATTGTTATTAAAAAAATCTCCTCTCTTTTTTGCTGTTTCATTATCTCTAGCTGGTACTTTTTGGCTTAAGCAATGAGATGGCGGTGACGTTTAAGGAGGAAAACACAGCCTCGTTTAAACACCTTTTTCTCAAAGACTATGATGATTCAAATGATGCACTTGCTGTTTACACACAGAGTGATGTTTATGACCACATGTTTTACGCAATAGAACAGGTAGTGTATCAATTTGCATCTTGTTTATTTTAATTTTAAAGTTTATCAAGTCTATTTTAATTTATTTTTTAAGTGCATATTTTTTATGAAAAACTATTTTACTCTTCTATAGAAGCTATTCGTTCTTTCCAAGCTGGAGTTTGATTGTGTGGTCATGTTTATTTTTTAACGCCTTATATAACACCAATTCTTTTCACTTATCTTTCAGTACCTGGCTTTGCCAGAGAATACCGTGGGCCGTTATGCGTATGTGTATAATGTCGGTGTGAATGGAAGTGCGCTTTCTCTGTGTCAGCAGTATTATAAAAAAGGCAGGATTGATCCAGCTAACGACACCTTCAACATTGATCCGCATGTGGTTACAGGTGACTGTGTTCCAGCCTCTTTTTCCTCCCAGTTTGTTCCTGTTCTGATTTTAGTAATTGTTTTAACCAGAACAGATGTTAGGATCAAGAAGGATCAAGGCAAAGACTTAGTGAACTTGAAATATAAATTTTCTAGCACTTATAAATGCTCGGTTCCCTGAGGAAAGAGCATTGCATTAATCACACTATGGGGAAACTCCTCTTTACTCTGATACTGAAGCCTAATTTGATCACGTTCTTGTAGCTGCACAAAATAATAGTGCTTCAGCTCCTGATTGAAACAGGCAAGAAGTTTTCCAAGAGGCCACAGCTCTGATGCAACGGTGGGTTACCCAGAGATGGGAATGTCCCAGGTGCCAAGCTTTGAGCCAATACTAAAGGGGCTGCAAGTGTAGCAAGCCCAGAGAAAGCCCTGAGGGAATGTGAAGTCCCCAGCTTGAATGATATCACTAGCCGCTGAACTATCTGGCTAAATTGATTTTCAACCCAAGCTGCTCCAGGTGGCTGAGCAGCATGAGCGATGAGTTCCCATTCTGATCTGGCTAAAACCAACCAATCGTTGAGGTAAATCAAGATGCGGATTCCCATCTGTCTCAGAGGGGAGAGAGCCGCATCTACACACTTCATAAAAGTGCGTTGGGCCAGAGACTCTCAATGGCAGGACTCTATATTGATAGGCCACTCCCTCGAATGCGAATCTCAAGAACGGTGTGTGCTGTGGATTATCTGGATGTGAAAGTAAGTGTCTTTCAGATCCACCAATATTAACCAATCCCATACTTGTGCAAGGATCAGTTCAGAAGTCAGCCTTCTGAACTGCAGTCTCATGAGTGAGCGATTCAGATGGTTGAGATTGGGAGTGGGCCTGAGCCCGTCATCTTTTTTCGCTCGTTGTTGAGCATAGTAGGCTTGCCACGATAGACGGTGCTGACGGTGATACCGGTGTTAAGCCGAAACACCGGTTATGCTCTTGCCCACCACTTGACCCCCACCGTCGTTTTGATTTTTTGTAGTAAAAAAAAAACATTAGTTAAGTAAAAGAACAGACACTACAATTAAAAACTTAACGTGGCTGCTCAATGCAGTGTGCCAAACGACAGTCGCATCACAGATCAGATTTCATTTATCCAGTGAGGAGAGTGAGTCGAGCTGACTGACAAGAAGAGTGAGGTGAGACAGACAAGACGATGGCGGATGATTTAGTTTTGAAACAAAATGCAAAAGTTTCTTATTTAATTGGTTCCACATTGTTTGCTGATTTTTACTTTATTTAAACTTTGTGTCATTTATTTATTTTATTTGACATCAAGGTGTGTGCCGTGCCTCCAAACTTTCTTACTTAATAAACGTTTCTTATTTACTTGGTTATATATTATACATGTTTACTCAGCCTATTTCCAGTTTTGTATTGCCTACCTATTTAAACTTTATGTAAGTTAATTGTTATTTTATATTAGGCATAGCCTGCCCTATAGCATGGTGTATTTTTATTTGTTTTGGTAATAAAAGTTCTATATTTTATATTTAGGCTAAAGTGAGTTTGTCATTGTATTTTGTTGTTGCATTCAAGCAATTGACGCCGAACTGCTGCTAATTTGAAAGTGAAAGTAAAATGCGTACGCCACTTTTACAAGCTATTTAAAAGTGAAGGAAAGCGAGAAAAAGAGGGAACGCAGACAGGCGATGCATTCACCATATCCATCTGCGTTGTGCAGGGGTTACCTACATTTTTGCGACATTTGCAAAAACGTTGCAGTGGAAATTTGCTCAGAAAATATGCTCTTTTTAAAAGCCGGATGGCCGCAGGGGAATTCGCCGTGCTTCTTCCGCTGCCGGTGGCTTCTTCTCACAGCAGTGAGCAGGAGGCTGCGCTTTTTTCTTCTCTTCTCTTCAGCTTCTTGCTTGCAGAGTCAGCGAGGAGATGATCTATGCCACTGGAGAAAGGAGAAAATTCTGTTGAAATGGCACTCAGAGCCGAATTGTATAACAGTTAGCTCCACCCCTTTTGGTGGTTTGAAGCACCATTGGTTCGTGCAGCTACACGAACATGTTCAAATCAATCAATCAATCAGTCTTCAATAACAGAGTAAACAGGAGTCTCCTCATAGTGTGATTAACGCAATGGGAGAAGACCGTTCTAAAGGGAACTCATATTTTGGTTTGTTTATTAGTTGAATTAGTTGATGAACTTGATGAAACTAAAAGATCTTGTTACTTCCTCTTTTGCACATTGTTTTGCACTTGCTCTTCCTTGTTACCGAGTGCATGACAGGAATCACTTTCTAATCTAAATCTAAAAGAAATCTTGTGGTTGGCCAAACTTCGTCAACACTGAGGCAGGTTCAGTTGGTAATGAATTTCTCTCTTCCTCTTTGTAGACTGTATCGGAGTGAACCCTTTGTCCACTCCCACACCAGGTCTGGGCCTTGATTACAGGAACTTCACCCTCAAGTTTCACAAGTAAGTTAAACAGGATTTTTTAAGCAAGTTGTTGCTTCTCAGAAATGTCCATTGATAATAAAACTCTGATATTAACAAACTCTTATTCAGGCTCATTAATGTCACCATACAGTTCCAGTTGAAGGCTATAAATCTCCAGACCATCATCCACAATGAAATTCCTGACTGTTACACTTTCTTCATTACGGTGAGTTTCCACATAAAATGCTGCTTTCACTCGAGGAAAAAAAATGTAAATTTTTGGTGCATAGCTAGTAATTTTATACATTTCTCTTTATTTTTGAATATAACATTATAACTTAGTATTTATACAGTTATAAATGTATATGGAGAAAAGGCATATATAGATCTCATATAGAAAAATATATCCTTTAGTTTTGAGCTGTATGTCTAGATTTTGTTTCCAATTTGCCAAGTATGTTAGTGTATTACTAATGATATTTCATATGTCATTTATTTATAGTATATCTACATTTTCTGTTTCCAATTTGTAATTTATAATGTATTTTTAAAAGTAATTTATTATTTTGAGCATAACAATGTTATATATTTCTGTAATGATTTTTATGTAATTGGTCCTATTTTATGTTCAGATTCTGCTGGATAACAAGGCCCACAGTGGTAAAGTTAAGATCAGTCTTGATAATCAGGCCTCCATTAAGGAGTGTAAAGACCCAAGTGTGTCTGGACCCGGTAAGACTCAACTACTTCACATCATCATTTTTGTACATTGTGGATAATCACTATATATGCTTGTACTCATGCTGTCTCTCTGTCTCCAGCTGATAGTTATGCCCGTGTGTGGTTTGACGGGGTCGTTTTAATGGTGTGTACTTGCTCTCTGCTCCTCTGTGGTCGCTCTATAATCAAAGGAATAATTCTTCAAAATGTAAGCCATTGCATCAAACAAATCCACATTAATGTGACAATCTTTATATAGCGAATCCTGTCCTAACATTCTGTCTTGTATTTTCTCTTCAGGAGTTTGTGAAGTACTTTAAGACCTCTCTGAAGCGTGATGTTTGTTGGGGAGACAGAATGGAGTTTATTAACGGATGGTATATTCTGCTCATCATTAGCGATGTGCTAACTATCACAGGCTCCTTCATCAAGATCAGCATTGAGCTAAAGGTCAGTCAGCTTCAGAAAATGGAAATTTTGAAATCTTTATGTATACTGAGGCATTGCATTGGATTGCCACAATCAGCACTGATTTCATGATACTTTGTTTCAACCCTCAGAAATTCTCATCCTACGATGAGTGCGGGATCCTCTTGGGCACCTCAACGTTATTGGTTTGGGTTGGAGTTATTCGCTACCTCACCTTTTTTAAGAAGTACAATGTGAGAAACAAACACATCCACACACCAGTGTTCATGCAGTTACACTGGACTTTTTACACATTTCACAATTCACTATGAATTTTTAAAAAACATTATTTCTTAAATTATTTTTAAAAGGTTGCTGATGATTCTAGATTTTCACTTTCATCACCTAAAAAAAATAAACGTAAAATTCCTGCCTAACCTTATTCATACTGCACATTTGAGATATGAAATATATTTGAATATGTTTGAAATATATCGCTACCAATCCTGGAACTCTGTAAAATTTTGAAATAGATGTAATACAGTTTGAAAAACAGTATTGTCTTGAAATAACAACTGTATTCTTTTTTTGTACTTTTTTTTTATAAAACATTTTACTCATTAAGTGCACCTGAAATGTCACCATATCTCTAGTGGAGATTTGCTTGTGAAACAATTGAGTTGTTTTTTAGGATGTGGATTTTATATGTTCTGTTGTTTTCCTTTCTCAGATTCTCATCGTCACTTTACAAGCTGCATTCCCTAATGTGATCCGTTTCTGTTGCTGTGTGGCGGTGATCTACCTTGGTTATTGCTTCTGTGGGTGGATTGTGCTGGGACCCTACCATGTTAAGGTACGCAGCTTAAGCCTGACAAGGCCAAGCAAACATAACACAATTAATTCAAAATAATTAAATGTGGAACTACATGGAACATCTCCCAAAAAGATGGCAAACTTGGTTCTGATATTAGAAATATTCCTCTTTCTCAAGGTAATTGTAACTTCTTTTTGAACTTTTTTAACATAATTTTTTTTTTTAAGAATATGACATATTATTTTAATTTCATACATGCTGTGAGGTTAAAAATTCAGAGATCCAAAAGAGACTATAAAATGTGTATAGTATTTATACTGTTAATAGTGATTCAAAGGTTTGTAGTAAATAGCTATGTTTCCATCCAAACATGCAAATTTAACTTATGCGCAAAACTGGAATATCACATAAAAAATTTGCAAATAAAGCACAGTTTCCATCCAACGAGTCAAAGAGAACAAAATCATCACTTCCTGATAAACTGGCACTAAATCTCTCTAAGCAAACTAGGAGAAGCCACTGAATCTAATTATTTTCATATGAAATAAATGACTTTCACTTCAGAGAAAGCAAAGGTAACACAATAAATGCGGTCATTGCTTTTAGAGGTGAATGCCTGCTGTTTTTCATGTAAGACAGTAATTATACAGAAATACTTTGATGACAGACTTTCCTCAGGCATTTACAGATGCTGTGAACGAGATCGGTCCACTGGTTAGTCAATTTATCCCATCTCATAGCGCAAAGTCACATTACTTTTTCAATGCGCATGGTGGAATTTATTCAGTAAATGTGTTTCCATCGTAGTTAATGCGCTTTTTTTCTTATCGGATAAAAAGTTTATCCTGCTCAGTTGTGCGCTTATGTTTTTTTATGCACATTTTTAGAATTTATGCCCATCTAGGTTATAATCCAAAATAGGTGGATGGAAACGTAGCTAATGAGATTTATTTTTTAAATAAATGGATTCTTTTAGCAAGGATGCATTAAATTGATCCAGTTACAAAAGATGCTGGTATTTCGAACTTTTTCACAGTATTATCACAGTTCCAACAAAAAACTTAGGCAGCACAACCACTTTCAACATTGATGATAATAATAATAATAAAAAATCATTTTTCGAAGGACCATAGCAGCATATTAAAATGATTTCTAAAGAATCATGAGAAATTGAAGACTGGCGTAATGATGCTGAAAATTCAGCTTTGCATCACAGGAATAAATTACATTTTTAAATATATAAAAATAAAAAAAAAACAGGCATTTTAAATTGTAATAATATTTTTAGCAAATAAATATAGCCTTCGTGAGCATACGAGACTTTCAAAACATAAAAAAAAAACAATTCTGGCTCCAAACTTTTGAACAGTAGTGTATATGTATATAAATAAACAAATGTGCATGTGTCTTCTCTCTCATTATATGTGGTATATGTTGTTTCCTCAGTTCCGCTCTCTCTCTCTGGTGTCTGAGTGTCTTTTCTCTCTGATCAATGGAGATGACATGTTTGTGACCTTCAGCGGCATGCAAGAGAGCAGCATGCTTGTCTGGGTCTTCAGTCAGGTGAGTTTGACCCTCAGCTCCTCACACAGGTACATACATGACAAATGCTACAGAATTCAGTGCAGTAAATATACTCTGTTCCTTTGCAGGTTTACCTTTACACGTTCATCTCTCTGTTCATTTACATGGTGCTCTCGCTCTTTATCGCTCTTATCACTGGAGCTTATGAGACCATCAAGGTAAGAGTGAAAGATGAGGCAGATGAAGAAAAAACGACATGTTTTTGTTCCTGATATCCTCACACACACACACACACACACACACACACACACACACACACTCACACACACACACACACACACACACACGTACAAACATGGAAGTCTTTGTAAAATAACACAATTTAAACCATAGAATTAAATTCAATAATAATTATGTTTTTATGTGTTTATGTGTGTATTTATTTATTTTCAATTTTTCCATTTAAATTACTTTTTTTTATCTATTTTTTGTTTTTATTTTAAATCAGTTTTACTTCATTTTCTTAATTCTCTATTTTTGTATTCCTATTTTTGTAAATTATCAGTATTTTTTTTTTCTTGATTAACTCAAAAAGGTGTTATACTGTATGTGACTGTTAGTAAAACGAAACAGCTTGATTATAGTAACATGATATCCTTTCATTTCCATTCAGCATCAAATTCAGGAGCCTGTCCATATGACTGATCTGCACGTGTTCATCGCTGAGTGCACTGACACACCCTGCTCTGGAAAGTTCCGCGGGATCGAGACCTCGCCGTGCTCTGTCTTCTGCTGCTTTGACAGGTGTGTTACCATAGAAACAATGAAAATGCCTCTTAATATCAGCAATCACAAATTTAAGTGCCCCTAATTAACACAAATGTATAGCATACCGTTACATTCAAAATAACATAATAATAAAATGCAATAGTGATGGGCACAAATAATTCAGTTAGTTTCACACAAAAATACATTGATGTTTAGGAGAGATACTAATTATTACAGGTAAAGTATATTATTCCCACTTGTGTTACCAAATATAATTGCAAAATTGAAATTTTTCTTTGATAGCACCACAATGTATATATTCTTAAGAATGAACTTATGGTTGTTACTACACAATCAAGTCAAAATTTAGATTTTAATCTATTTTCTATTCTTATTTTTCTTAGTAATGTTTAGTCAAAATCATAACTGGATCTTCTTTCAGAAACTGCTAAATATTTAATTTTTTAAATTAATTAATAGGAAGTAGCAAGTTAAATTTTAAATTAAATTTTGAATTTTAGTGGTTGAATGTTATATTTTCTTTTTAAAAAATAATCATTTTAAAACTTTTACTACAGTTTTGAAAAATCTTTTTTAACCGTGTACTTTGAGTACAACACCCACATATCAATCCAATCAACAGCTGATGGATAGAATAAAGTGCTCGCTATAGATTTTCTCTCTTTTTTTCAGTAATCAGTTATACTTAGATGTATGTTACAATACATGGAAGAAAAGATCTGGCACTATGTCCGTGTAATCACGACTGAACTGGGATAGGAGAAAATATTTTAACATGAAATACTTTAAATGAAGGCTGTAATCGTGTGTGTTGGTGTAACCCTGCAGAACCACCACATATGAGGATGTGCACCTCATCAACTAGTACAATCATGGGACTTGATGCCTGAAGATCCCTCTGCTGGTCACCTTGCAGTAGTGCAACAGGAAGGAAGCCAGTAGCTCCAGACAAAATACCCAAGAAGTCACAGTCGCTTCACTTTGGACCTTAAGTGGAGAAGAGCATAAATTATTTTAACAGAAGAATTGCTCCAGTCTGTGAAAATTTAAGTTTTACCTCAAATTGATTTTAGTTTTAACTTTATTCTGAAGGTTGCTAAACGCAGCCCAGTACTGTCTCTGTCTGTACTGATACACTAAGAAGGTTTGAACTGAGACAGTATTAGACAGATAACAAACTGCACAAGTGCAAGCGATATGTACAACAATCATTCCCTGAATGTTGATCCCACATGTTCGTTCAGTGCACGTGCTGTGGTGTGCAAGTGGGTCATCAGTGACCAATACTGGGAGACATAGTGGTCAGTCATCCTATTGGTGTTCATAATGTTGGATAGTTTTTTATGTCTTTGAGTAACGTTTAGTCATGTGCAACATCTGCACCAGAAGAAGGCTGAACTGGCAGGCCTAAGCTTTAACAGATGTAAAACTCTGCTGCAAAAAAAAAAGAGACCATGTGATTAAACATAATCAAAAAAAGTAGTCTCTTATTCAGCACTTAGAGCAGAAACCACAATCCCTGGTGTCTTGATATCATCTCCACTTATCCATAACAAAAATACATGCTCTGCTAGTATGAATTCACACCCAGAATGCCTCAGAAACTTAGCCTTAACACTTCCTGGTGTGTAGAGCTGGCTGTAATTTGGAATGTAATACCTCATTTTTGAAGAGGATGACTTTCAGTTGCTTTTTGTATTTTTCTGAGCTTTTGGTACACAAGTTTACTAGTAATGATACCTCCATAATTTGATTCCATACTGATTTATTGTTTAATATGAATCAAATCTGAATCAAATCACTCGCTTTGCATACCATAAGTCAGTCTTATTTTATAAATTATATTGGACCTTAACCTTGATGATCTAGTGTTTTCTGGAAAATACAACCACCCTTCATCAGCTTTGTTTTAAAACAGAGGCCTTCAAGAACACCATTGTAAGATTACTTGCACAGTGTTCTGTTACCATGGTGACATATTAGAACAGTAGAACTCATCAAAAATGCTTGACCCATGCATGACTCTCACTTAAGAGGACTAACAAGCCTAAATACATTATCTTCTCCATTATACCTGACTGAAAAGTGAAGGAAGCCATTAATTCAAGTGCACAATAAGTGGGACCTATCATATTATTATGATGTCAGTGAACTGCTTTTTGGTCAAATTACATGATTAGATTTTCCTTTTAATACGTCTGTATTATTTTAATGTGTAATTCAATCTTGTTGTAATGTAGTGTTTTATTTATGTTGTGTTGGCTCTGTTGTCTTTCTGCTTCAAATGAATTTAAAGCGCACAATCTGCAAACAGACCACACTTTCTGTTACTAACATGTGAAGCTACACAGTGATGTTGTTCAGAAGTCACATCACATCATATGTTGTCAGATGTGTACCTGAAATATTTCAGATTTTATTTTAGCCTGATAATTGTCTTTTTAAATGTTTAGTAATGGACAACTTGTGCAAATACCTTGCTGATCAATGCAACACAAACAGCATGTAGATAAAGTGATGTAGAAGAATGTACTTTAAAAAGGATTTTTCTTTTGTTTTAAACATTTGTACAAGTGTCATTGCACATTTTTCCCCCTAAACTTTGGTCTTGACAGGGTCTTTTTTTTTATGTACACATGTATTGTTCAATACAGAGATTTTCTAAAGCTTGTTTGATATTGACACATTTTCCTTTTCCTGTTGTTGTTCCATATTAGAACACTGTTTAAAGCTGTATTGACCACCTGTACATGTATGAACACTAGGTGGTGTAATGAGAGCATTTGATCACAAATCTGAAGACTTTCAAATTATAGATGGCATCTGTGGCACCTAAATTGCACTTGTAAAACATTAAAGTTGCTTAAAAAGATTACTGAATGTGGAAAAGAGGAAGGGAGTTTGTAGGCATGTTTGAATAGCTGGTCTAAGCAGGTGCATTAGCCAGTGTACATTGTTTGAGTTGGCTATCTGAAACCACAGAAAGAGATTACACACACTGTTCAAACAGAGCCACCCCCTCAGATGTTGATCTCAGACCTGTGGCCATTCTATAAAGACCTGCTTTCCTATTTTCAACCTGAGGTTGGAGTCTGAATATGAGCCACACCCAGCAATTCAAACAGAATGAATTAACAGAGAGATTTAATTTAACCACCTCAATAAGTCCATTGTGATCATATACAGACAGGGTTTACAGCAGTATAACAAGAAGATAATCTTCTGAGGCTTAATTTTGATTGATTTCTTAATTCATCTTATCCAAAACTACTACTGTGATGTGCTCAGATGCTTACTTATAGTTTAACTTTAACCTTATCATATGGGTGAGGATAGCAAATGCCAGACTGATGCGCTTTAAAACAGTAAAGAGGATCATTAATAATGTGCTATATGATTGGCTCCACCCATAGATTCAAATTTGCATATTAAAGACAAAACTGACCTTAAAATCTAGACGAGAAGAGCCATGTAGTATAGAACAGTGCACAGCTGCAGGCCTGTGAGAATCCATTTACTTCCGGTGGGGATTATTTCTGGACTGTTTAGACTGGACTATTTCTTCTTTTACAAAGCTTTCTATGTACGTATGCAAACAAATCTTATGTAAACAAAAATCAAGTGTTGCTTGTCCATCAATGACCCTTTCTTTCTTTCTTTAACAGAATAATGTTTGCTTTCATACTGTCTGTATGACTGATTTTTCTCTGCCTGAATGCTGGTTTTAGTCCAAGAATGCACTTTTTTAGCTTTAGGAAGTCAATTTAATCCCTACTTTCTCTCCCATCTGCTTTTGAAGAAAAATACATTTTCATGAGGATGTAAATAATTTTCTCAAGGACACATATGCCCACGTATTCAAATGATCAGTTACACTTGCACAAAGATTAGAGCAAAAACAATCAGAATTCCTTTGATAATTAACCCTAATTTTTCAAATTTAATTTCAATGTAATTTTCATGGCAGATACAAACTATAATATTGTAAATTTTAAGTCCTAATTGTGTTGGAAAATATTAATACATCATTGTTTTTATTTGTATGTCCCTGCCCATTTAATTGTTAACTCCAGTGAGTTTGTAGTCTTCAGTCTTTTTCAAACACATGGATGCTAGATGGGCGGGGCCATAGTTTGTAAAGTGACATCACTGCCCTTCTGAAGTGAATTTCGGTACTTGAGCTCATTGGATGAAAACCGGGAGTCCGATGGGTTTGGTGCCTTGATCCTTTTTGTTTCTGAATTGCCACGTTAGGATTTGGTCAACTTCCTTCACACTGGTTTCGTCTCACGGTGAATCGCGAGGGTGAAGCAGTGGGTCGATATAAAGTGCTTTATTTTTTTGCACGTTTGTATATTTTAAGCAATTTTCTAGAAGGAGCCACACGCCTCCTGTATCACCTTGTCGCCGGTGTGAAGTCGTGGATTGTCCGCTTCTCCAGACTGGAGCAGAGGAGTCGAAACCAGGCGCTTTTAAAACATCTGAAGGTAAATGCATGACATTTTGGAGCATGTTAACTTTGCTTATATTTCAACCTGTTTGCCTGGTTCAAATTATCTGTTCAAATTGTCACTTCATTTGGGACCACAGTCAACTTGGTTTACGTTCTGGATGTTTTCTGGAATCAGGTTTGGTTTCGTTCCGATTTTGTATGTTTGGGTTGGGCTTTTAAAGGATGCGATTCATCGATTTATACACACATGTTAAGATCTGATCAGCGGCCTGTGCTCCGTTTGAAACATCGATTCTTCTTTTTATACGATTGCATTTAATCCCAGCGCGTGAAGGGCATCGTGATTAATTAAATGACTTGCGTGGCCGCTGTAGTTACATGTAGCGATTCGTCTTCGGATAAAACAAATGCCGTTTGATCACCATTTTTTCGAGTACAAAATAAACCGTAGCCTATGTTCTAATGCAAAATATAAATTCGTATCAGTCTTGAAATGCAAACAATTCTCTGCCTTTTGTGGGGGTATCATTATAATATACGGTCAGCTTAAAATGTGAAGAGCAGTTCTTGAGAATTAAAAGATCTGATGTTGAGGAATTCAAGTCGATTTGAGTCTAAACGCGCACTTATAACATCGCTTCACTTCAATAGCTGTCCTGTGTGTTATTCTGACCCGACTCGCCTCTTTTTACCCGAATAAACTACCAAAGCTCAGAGAAATCAATTGATAGTGGACTATGATGGGTCGCCGTCGTTTGATATGGATATGGGTTGCTTCTGGGAGCTTGTCTGGCCACTGCCTTGTTTTGACTTGAAATTATCGCTTGAATCGCGTTGATGTCATGCTGTGTTATCACCCTGCCCTTGTAACGCCAGCAGGCCTGTAGATAACAGCGTCTCTCATCACACCCTGTCTCTGTGTACAATCTAGAATTCAGTTCTACAAGTTCATGACCGCTGTTAACGATAATGGCCCGGATATTTAACTGTTTACCATTCACTAGCAGATCTGTCATGAGAGGTCCGTTGGTTTAAAGGTGCATTCACTAATTTCTTGTCAATTAAAAGGGTTTTGACAAAGAGGTGGGCAGAGAAATATAACAAAAATGATACACTCACATGAGACGAAGGTTCCAGCAAAAGCTATTTAATTATACCTGGAGCGGGTCGCCCGTCCTAGCTGGGTGTGGCCATGTTGAAATCACGCGACCAGCTGCATCATAAAATTAACTACTTACTATTTATAGCAATATATTATGCTCTTTTTGTAAAGTGATTTTTGACAGTACCCAAAGCTTAAACCTTTAAGTACTTCTAAAGTCAACGTTCGTCCAGATAATGGATCGGCACGTGCGGTATCATCAAGACAGTCCAAACAGAATAAGTACAAGCGGGAGAAAATTATGCATCCAAGCCACTAGGTGTTACTATAAAGTCCAAAACCACTGATACTATTAGGTCGGATAAGAGCCAGCTAAACATACAAAAACTTTCTGAGCTCACTTTGCAAGACATCAAATTCTTTGCAGGGTAATTTTAAACAACCTTGTTGATGTCATATAATGCCTTGCTAAGACCATAATGGTCTATTGTGACCTCCCAGTTGTCTCAGGAATTTGTCATACACTTTGTAATGCCAGCTGTTGTAATGGTTGTAAAAACCCTGATTGACTTGACTGATCAGTCCAGAACTACAACAAATTTGATGCTAGAATGATAGAACAAGGAACACATGAAAACAGGGCCTACTTGTGCTAGAATTTATGATAGTGCCTCTCTGTTTAGATGTGTGCCTGAGCTCGGTCTGTAGTTGAGCAGCGCAGCTCACTCCTGAATGAAGGAGTCCTGACACTAACAGCTTTGTTTTAACAGGACAACCTCACCAGTCTCTCTTGCTGCTCGGCTAGACTTGGTTTACTTTTAGCCAATATGGCTGCATTTACACTGCAGGTCTTGATGCCCAAATCCGATTTTCTGACTATATCCGATTTTTTTGACGACCCGCTTACATCATCTTTTAAAAGTGACCCGTATCCGATTTTTGCATTTACACTATACACTGCTGAAACTACCAAAGGTAGACGTTCTGACCCGGAAAAGGAAGTAAAACAGCACGAAAGACAATGGATGCAGATGCAAATAAAATTATATAGTGTTTTGCTTTCCACAATATTTTGAAAAGTCATCAAAAATATCAGCAAACCATTGGTCTCGTATGGCACGGCGGAGAAAAAAGCGCTTAAACCGTGCCTCCCCATATCTCGTGAAATGTCTTCAAACAAGGATTTATTTCTGTAACAACCCTGCATTTTTGCCTGCACTGTCTCTTTGCCCCAAAGACTTAAAAGACATGAAACCTCCGCATTGCTCCACTGTGTGTATCCTTCTTCCTCCATCGCGCCTATAATAAGTCATGTGATCTCAGTTGGTGGTGTCCACCTGAGTTGACGTCACTTTTTTTTAATGACGTACGACTCTCATTTACTGGGGAACATCCGATTTGTCTGCTTACATGGCACACGCAAATGCACGTATCCGATTCATATCCGATTTATTACCACATATGAATGAGGCCTGAATCCTGTGTGAGAAAATCGGAATCCATGCGGTTTTTTCCTGCTTACACGGTCACCGGTCATATCCGATCTGTGCCACATGAGCGGAAAAAATCGGAATTGGGCCACTTGAACCATGCAGTGTAAATGGGGCCTAAGTAGCGTTATGTAGATTGATAGTGCCTTCTATTGCATCCTGTGAGCTAATGATTTCATCACTTATTGAGTCATCTAATGCTGGAACCAGTTTAGGTTTTGTCATTGTGGTGTTTGGTTTTTAGTTTGTTAATCTCTTTCAAGTCTTTGGTCACTATTTTGCAGACAACTTTGATTTTTTTTTTTTAAATTTTTGAGTTAAGTTGTGGTCACATTACCAGAATTTCTGTAAATTGTCGCAGATGAAATCCAGTCATTTCAATAGGAATCCACTTGGAATTTTGTGAGAGCGAAAGATATCCCCACACAGATTTTGCATTTAGGAAAAGAAAAAAGAAAAAAAAAGGATTGTTCACCCAAAAATAAAAATTGGCATTAACTCACCTCAAGTTATTCCAAAGCTCAAAAGAAGATATTTTGAAGAATGTTGGTAACCGAGCTATTGATGATTTTAGTTCCATAGTATAGAGAAAAAAAAATACTATGGAAGTCGGTGTCTACCGTCAACTGTTTTGTTACCATCATTCTTCAAAATATCATCTTTTGTGTTCAACAGAAGAAAGTAAGTCCGCAGGGTTTGGAACATGTGGAGGGTGAGTAGTAGACGACAGAATTTTCATCTTTTGGTGAACTCTCCAAGCATTGATTGTTGATATGATTCACTTCATTTAGTAAAAATTGTGTTTAAGGGTGTTTGTATGCATATCTATTGATGTCCTGGTCAATGCAGCATTCACAGATTGTACCATTTAACAGCTTTTAAGATGTCTGGTTGGCTCCAGCTTAGCCGTGACCTCACAGTGAGGTGGTGGAATTGGACAAACAGATGCCCAGCAAGGAAGAAGCCCCAATTTTCAGTAGCGGATTAATGAAATAAACCACGTTAATCGTCAAATCTGTTTGCTTGTGCACAAATTCATTGCCTTACAAATACTCTGATAACCTGAATTTAATCATATATTATTCAGTTCAGTTCACATTTAATATAATATGAACTGGATTGACTCCAGTTGCAGTAATGTGAATTCCAGACTATCTGGTATGCTTTTGTTTCCTATAAAATGGCTTACTGAGTTTTTATCATTGGGATAATCTACTCAGCGCTTGACGTCAGTTTTGGATTTGGTGAGAACATTTTGAAATACCATGTTGTTATATTAAATCCTTTCTAGTGGTTTTATGATCCCCTAATCTGCTAAAACACTGGCACTGACAAAAGAGCTTTTAACTGTCGGCAAACTGGTACTAGATAACTTGGCAGAGAGTTTGTTTGTGTGTGTTGTTAGATGGAGCTGATGTACTGTTTTAATCCTCTTGGGATCCGTCCCTATCCATCACAACGTCCTGCTGCGTGTCCAGTATGCAATCTACTCCCAAACCAACATGCCACCGTTTACCGTCTGGTCTTTCTCTCCTTCTTCCTCTCCAAAACACCTTCTGTGATGCTAATCTTTTTTGTTGGTTTGTCTTGAACATGTGAGATGGTTACAGCCTTTGCTTTAGTCCAGTTCCACCCTGTCTTCCGAAGGATGTTTCTTCAGAAGTCCTTTTACCACTTTTACTTTTGCCCTGTGCCATTTTGCTGCCTGTTTTTGTCCAATATCTCTCATATTGTTTTGGCAGCTCCGTTCTAGCCATGCCCAGCCCCCGTCAGCATGGTGCGCACCACACAATGGGGAATGTCCTCTGTTAATCCTTACATTACACTTTGCAAAGTCAAACCCTCCTGGCTCATTAAGCCCCATTCACACCCTATTCTGAGACGACACACAACTCGCTCATCTGGAGTTAATCCTGTTGGAAGAGAGGGAACAGGGTCGTTGTGTTTCTTCCTGTTTATCTGCATGGTTGCTACCGTTTCACACTCTTAGCACTGTCTGACCCTTCAGCTTGACCCCACACACTATACTGACCCATTATCCATCCCTACACCCATCCAGTAACCATTTACAATGCAAATCAAATTACTAAAGGCCCTGATATGCTCAAGGCAAATTTCTTTTTCATTCCTCGTTTAGGAGTGAACAGTTTGAAATGCCTGAGCAGCAGTATACTTTTAGCAAACATCCTGTTGCTGCCCATGCTGCTGGGAGCTTAGTTTAGATGAATTATGTAAAGTATGTATATGTGTGTATATGTATGTGCCCCAAACTAACTTAATTTTGGCCTGTATTTGTTCAAAATCACACCAGTTCTTTCTTTGATTTCACTGGGCCCTTAAAGTGATGCATTTGTGTAAGACAAATATTCAAGACTAGCATATTCTCATTGGATAACAGTTTATAAAGTTTTAATTATGAATATTTTTCTTACACAAATGCATCGCTTCGCCCCGGAGCCATGTGAAGTTTTTTTTTATGATAACATTTTTTTTATTATTTAATATAACTCTGATTGTATTCATCTGAAAGAAGAAAGTATCATATACCTAGGACGGCTTGAGGGTGAGTAAACCATGGGGTAATTTTCATTTTTGTGTGAACTAATGAAATTTGCTGTTAATTTACTCACACTCAGGCCATCCAAGATATAGGTGATTTTTTTTCTTCAGTAGAACAGTAAAGAAGATTTTTAGCTAAAACTGTGGTTCTTGGTGATTCATAAAATGCAAGTCAATGGCTACCGTCACTCTGAGTCAAAAAAAGCAACACAAAAGCAATACAAGTGGCTCTTGATGATATATTGAGGTTGTATGAAGCGAAATGATCGGTCTGTGCAAGAAACTGAACTTTATTTACAACATTATTACCTGTAATCCAGAGCCTCAGGCAAATGGGGAAGTCTGGTTATTTTCCGCGAACTGGTTCTTTCAGACAACCAATTCACCGGTTCATTAACATCAATCACTAATAATCAATAATGAATCGCATATGCAATTATATTATTAAATCACCCAATAATTATTTAAAATGTATATGTTTTAGATGTCTTAAGAATATGAAGTGAATATACTTAATCAACTCATCTTAATCAACTCACCTTTTTATATAAACCATGAGAAACCATAATAATGTTATAAATAATTTTCAGTTTCTTGCACAGACCAGTCGTTTCGCTTCATAAGACCTCAGTATATCTTTAGGATCCATGGGTATTAAGTGTGTGTTTCTTTATGCTCTTTTTATTCTCAAAAATGGTAAGCCACTGTCTTGGATTTTATGAATCAAAGGACCACGGTTTCATCTAAAAATCTTCTCTCTGTTCTACTGAAGGAAAAGTCATCTACCTGAGGGTGAGTAGATTAGCAGCAAATTTTCATTTTTGGGTGATCTCTTTAATGGTGACCCGTTGCTTCAGACTGACCAAGATACAAACTGAAACCTCCTGTAGGAACTGCTGTGAATAACGGAGAATGTTTACAGAAAGTGTTGATTTGTACAATATCTGTACAGTAGAATTATGTCTTTGTGGGTGGGTTTATGTGTCCTAGCAAGTCAAAAAGATGACAAATCACGCACACCACTGGGAACAGTTTTATTAGCTTGTGTATTAAAGAATTAACCCAAGCCTACAGTTGTGGGTGTATATAATGTTATGACTTCCTGTCTTTTGTCTGTTTTAAGGAATCTGGGGCGAGTTCAAGCTCAAACCGTTTT
Organism: Cyprinus carpio; assembly: GCF_018340385.1. Taxonomy (NCBI): domain Eukaryota; kingdom Metazoa; phylum Chordata; class Actinopteri; order Cypriniformes; family Cyprinidae; genus Cyprinus; species Cyprinus carpio. The sequence continues at coordinate 28,872,379 of NC_056572.1, forward strand.
GCTACGGTTTCCGGTTTGAATGACATGTTTTCTGGAAATGGTGTGCAATAGGGTTTGAGATACGTTTTCTCTTGTTTAGTGGGTGTGACAAACATGTCAGCCCAATCAGCAGAAACGTGTATGTAAACCAAGCGGTATTAAAGAGACAGCACGCACAATGTAATTAGCATCAAATTCATAAGAGCAAGTATATTGTTTGCACGTTTATTTACATTAAAGGCAAAATAACTAAAATAAAAAGAGCACAATTATAGATCTGGAACTTCTTTAAGTCTGTCTAAATATCATTTAGTAACTGCAATGTCTTCTGGTCCATATCCTTTCCTTAGGGAGGTGTGCTAGACACTGATTAATGTAACAAAAATACTATACATATTTATATATCTTGTATTGTGGAGTGACACTTTCATAAACTTTTCTATACTCCTCTGATTATATAATGGTAAATATTACAATAACATAGCACAACAACAGTGATCAGCAATAATGATACTCACAATAAAAATAATAAGGTCCTATAGATCATAGCACAGTCTCGGAGGTAAGAAGTGGATTATCCTTCACCTTAAATGTTTGCGAGGCAAATGTTGGATCACAATAATTAGGAACCACAGTTTCCACAAATCTCTTCACTTGATTGGGATGTTCTCTTTTATTCTGGACGGCAAGGGCAGTGACTGTAACATCAAGCGTATTTTGCAGAATTAAACACATATTTATACCGATCATATCAGGCTCCGAAAATTCTTCAAAAAGAACACAAATAATGGCCCTCTCAGCTGCCATAGTTGCAACATCATTAGAACAGGGTGTTCAACGCACCACCGTTTCAGTTTAAAAAATGTTTTGCACCATTTTTGTCGGGGCTGAACGCAGCCCTGGTATGCTCATAAACATGCCGAGATGTTACTCAGGGAGAAAGATGAGAATCTGGGTTTTCTAGCACTACACAGCATGTCCTATTTTATTCTGAATGTAACTGATATGCAGACGAAAATCTGTTTTCCCCATTATTATTATTTTATTAGATTTTTTTTCTGCGGTGGTTTTGGAAAATGACGTATTCTGCACACTGGATTTAAACATAGTAAAATGTTTTACAGTTCTATTTCAACAGTTTGATTATGCTTTAAGCCACTTACTATAGTTTATTACTCTGTTGCACATTTTACTGTTTAAATCCATTTGAGAGCGTTTTCCTTCAACATTAACACTGAAAAGGTTAGGCCTAGCTATTACTGGCTGTTGTTTTCTAAATGGGAAGAGTGCAAGTAAAAAGGGAACACCCACACAGACTGATGCGCATGCAAATTTCAGAGGCATCATTAACTTTAGATGCTGATTTATGTAAGCACAGACTTGATTTCAGATGACATTTGAATTTTATTTATTCAGAATACTTACTGTATTAATTTGGCATTATATTTCATTTACATATTTTCTTGTACAGTCTAAAACCTTAAAGTCTCTGCTGCTGCTCTCTTTCAATGTTTTCATGTGTTGATTCTTAGGAGTATGTGTGCCAGTAGTAGAGTTGTGGGAGCACTGCCTTGTATGGGCAGATTGCATGTGGAGTATGTGTCTGTGTCATTTCTGACCATTTTAATACCTCTCCGGCAAAGTCTGCTTTGGTATTCCATCTCTCATCTTACCCTTTCCTATATTGTTGTGTTATTGTCAGGTTAAAGGGATAGTTCACCCAAAAATGTAAATTTGATGTTTATCTGCTTACCCCCAGGGCATCCAAGATATGTGACTTTGTTTCTTCAGTAGAACACAAACAAAGATTTTTAACTCGAACTGTTGCAGTCTGTCAGTCATATAATGGAAGTGAATGGGAATCACGGCTTTGAGAGTCAAAAACACAAACAAAACCAAATGAAACCCTGCGGCTCATGACGATACACTGCTGTGTAAAGACACAAAATGGTTGGTCTGTGCAAGAAACTGAACAGTATTTATATATATATATATATATATAATTTTTTTTTTTTTTTTTACCTCTGATTCACCACAATGTCCAAACTGTCCTGAGCACATTCTCAACAGCCGCACATGAAGCGTCTTCTTCTTGCTTTACGGCGGATCGCAGACTTGAGTGCATTACCACCACCTATCTCTCAATGTAACATTGACACTCCCAGTTGAGATTGTAGATAGTGTCAGTGGTCCATTTGAGAGGTAGGTGGTGGTAATGCACTTATAAGTCTGCGATCTGCCGAAAAGCAAGAAGACACAAACGGGTGTCAGGACAGTTCAGACATTGCGGTAAAAATCAGAGGTAAAAAACGATATAAATATTGTTCAGTTTCTTGCACAGACCGATTGTTTCATGTCTTTTATTCCCATTCACCTCCATTATATGACTGACGGACTGCAATGGTTTGAGTTAAAAATCTTCATTTGTGTTCTACTGAAGAAACAAAGTCACCTACATCTCGGATGCCCTGGGGGTAAGCAGATAAACATCAAATTTTCATTTTTGGTTGAACTATCCCTTTAAAGTTGCAGATAATATCTTTCATGGAAAATAACAAGTTATAGCCAATCGGTTAGAATAAGGAGAGATTTGTTAAACGAAGGCCTGCCACTGGTTCTTATTACAAGAATGCAGGATGTGGCCAACTACAGCTGCATGGAAATAGCTGCATGTCTGTCTGTGACAGCTGATTATGGCTCGGCCCTGAGGAACTAGAGGCCCTGCACAGGAATTAGGGTTTGCAAGGCCTCTTTATTTGTTCCTTTTAGCTTTATATAGTTTCTTTCACATGTTTTCTAGAAATTGAACCTAGAATGTGCCATTTGCTTCGTGCCTGTGTGTGATGCTAGTTGTCAGCTGCAGATGTTTCTGAAGTGCTTAGTGGGAAGCCATCACAACGCAGTACATCAGGCTACTACAGTAAGTGAAACATGACAGACACACTTTAAGGACGCTGCCGTGTGGAAAGCAGGTTTATAAAGGTATTATTTTAGATTTGATAAATCCAGGGGTTGAATGTAAGGTTTAGGAAAGCACAAGTGTTTTAAAATGTCCTTGTGGCACCTTTATAACTCAAAGTCTATACATGTACATTTCCTAATCCAAACAAATGATGGGTTACAGTCATCATTTAACTGAATGGCAGTTAACTGATGGTGGAGAGGCAGAAAGGTTTCCTACTTTTTATTGAAAACCTGGAAATATCAGGAAATGTTCAAATTGTGTTAAAGGAGTCATATGATGTTGCTAAAAAATAACATTATTTTGTGTATTTGGTGTAATCCAATCTCAACACTGACCGCGCTCTCCAAGCTTTTATAGGTGCAGAGGCCTATTTCTTATATTAAACATTACTCAAGGTCTGACTTATAACTGATGAATGCAGCAAGCCGAAACGCCTGTTATTTGTATTTATCTCCTGTTTAAATAAAGAGATTTTTTTTAAATAGAGATTTTTCAAGTGCAGACCTTGAGTAACGTGTATTTGGTGTAATGAAATGTTTATTTAGTTTAAGGTTAAAAAAAACCATTATTTTACATATTCCGTACATAATGGTTTCTTCTCTATGCCCCGCCTTTTCTGAAATGCATTGATTTTTACAAAGCTCATCATCCTGAAAAGCAAGGTGTGCTCTGATTGTCCAGCTATCCAGTGTGTTTTGATTGGTCAAATACCTCAAGCATGTGACGGAAATGTTACGCCCCTTTGATGCGTTGCATTGCACCGCGTAAACATAAACCCATGTCTGCATTTGTAATTGGAGAAATGTCAAACAAGTGCTACTCTACACTGCTCAAAACTCACGTTTGAATCATCAGTGGCAAATTTTTTAAATATGAAAACATACTTACAAGCTGTGAGTCAGAACAGCCAGCATTGTAGGCTACTCTTCCAGGTTCAGGAAACAGTCCTCTGTAAAATGCGCTGGACACACATGAATATTTGGAATAAACTGTTCTTGAACAGTGTTGTAAATACAACTTGACCACTGTTAACCAACTTTACTAACCATTTTCACTTTCACAACGAAACTCAGCAATCAACAATACTACGGCGAGATTCAAAGTTACGCCGCCTTTCTTTGCATGAACATTTGGGCGGTGTTATGCAAATCTTCCCACACAGTGACGTAGAGGTGGGGGCGAGTTTAAACTTTTATAAAGAATATCTCTTTGGGTTTGTGATCTTTAGTCAAAACTGTATTGAGTCGGTTCACTTCAATTAATTGGATGAATCGGTTCACGCATCACTCTGAAATTCATTGGCAGATCAGTTTGAATCAAAATGTTGACTGGAAAGGCCTTGGAAAAATCATGGAAAGTTGTTGGTAGAAAAGTGCACTCTATAAAATAAAGATTCTTTATTGGCTTCTGTTGTTCCATAAAGAACCTTTCCATTCCACAAATGGTTATTGATAGTAGAATAAGATTCTTCACATAAAAAAATAAATGGTTCTTTTATGGCATCACTGTAAACCCTTTTTCCTAAAAAAATAAAATATAAAATAGGAACCTATTTTATTTTTAAGAGTGTGGACAGTTTTGGTTTGAATGCTAAAGCAGGTTTTCATGAGCGGCTGAATGTTCTCACAAGTGCTTTTGCTGTTAGTTTTCCCTGAAAGAGGCCTGTTTTATTTGAAGTGTAGTGTTAAATGAAGATGTGTGTGATGTAATCTTCAGTGCTTTTTTTATTAAGCTGTTTGCATTAGCAGGCTTTACCCTTTTCCGCTGTCTTTGTGAACACTTACAATTGTTTCATCCAGTCAAACCAGGACACACACACACAATAACCCACCCCGTACACACAATTATTATAGCATATCTCATTCTTCCTTACCCTCCCCTTATTGTTTTGTTAGTTTGTCCTTATACTTACCTCTTTTTTCCTGGTTCTTTTTTTATGCGCACCAGGGTTATAGGTTAAATTTAAACTAAAAATGAGACCTTTTTTTTTTTTCTTTTTTCATTGTTTAAATTAAAAGAAAATAAATGTTAACTGAAATAAAATACAAAAAAGTTCTTACTGAAACTCTTCTGATTAAGCTGGATCCTTTTTTGCTATATGTCCCCTTATTGCTCTGCACATCACCATGGAGACACATCAGCAGGGCTTCTGGGTAATTTTTGTCCTGTCGTGGGCAGAGTGATGACATTCCAATTCATCAACTTGCCCTGTAGGGTGACGAGGTTTCTAGAATGTGTGTCATGCATCCTCTTTGTTTTCTGCCTTCTGAGGGACATTTCTGAAGGGCTTTCAGCATTTTTATTCAGAGTTTCGTTGTTTGTTTTCCTCTTCTTGATTCTGTCACACATACTTGAGTCCACTCATTTCCTGGATGTTGCCACATTAAAATTTGATTTCTCTGCATGCCTTGTTATTGTTACTTCATCCCACGATTTTCCCCTTTCTCTGTCTTTATTTGCTCTCCGCTTTGGTTGCTTGGGCTTGTCGTAGAGCCAGAACAATAGCTCAGCTGCTAGGGCCATCTGTGTGGCTGCAGTCAGGGAACAGATCTGATGGAGAGGAGGAGGGGAAGGAGAAGAAAGAGGGGGGTTGTGGTTAAGGAGAACCGTTTAAGGGGGGAAGAGAAAGATATGAGGATTCAGAATAAAGGAGTTTGGAGAAAGGACCGGGGTGAATGGGTTCATAGCCCCCCCACCACTACCACCACATTGACGATTTATCCTCCTTTCTTCAAATCCCATGCCACAATCTTTGCTGACGAGCTTTTGCGTCAGTCCCTGATGGAAAAAAAATGACTTGCATAGTGCAGTCCTCTAGTGAAATGGTTATATTGAAGTTCTTTTCTTTTAGAATTCTGCCAAATTTAAATTTAGGTTTATTTATTAGACAGAGTTGTGGATTTGAACCTGTGTTATGTGAAAAAGATGTATATTGGGACATGGGTGATTTCTTTTCTAATGATGCCATCTCTGTTTACATTTGGCAGACATAGGAAATTATTCTAAGGAAAAATTCGTTTTTATGAACCAGTAGATGAAGTCCAAATAATGGCATCATATTTCTGTAGAGCAAGTGGTGGTGACTATTCTGTGTAAATGATCCACACAAATAAATCATCTTAATATTTAGATTTTTATGGAGCCTAGTGTTCATTTCAGACTAATATCTTGGAGACCTACACAAAATACAAATTACAGAACAAAAAAATGCTTCAGTAAAAACCTGTTAATCGGTTAACTGAAAAGTTACCTAGCCTGTATGGTGAAAAACGAAATAATGTCGTATCATATGTAATGCCACTAAAATAAAATAAAAATATGGATTTTGCAATTAAAAACTATGAATTACTGTGTAATTTATGGCGAAAACCATTTATATGAGTACTAGGGCTGCAATCGCGATTAGGCAAAAGCTGCGATTGTCATGCATCTTGTTAGGGAAGCACAGTTCTATGATCAGTAGTAAATCTCCAACCGAAAGCCAGAGGGCACTCTCACGCGGAAATTCTCAATACGCCTCGCAGAAGAAACCCAGGAAATCACAATAGGCTAGGTTGCTGAATAAATGATTTAACTGCTTTCATTAATTCAACATGACTAATAAACACACTACTATGACAATAAACGGTCTATCTTTGTTTGTTCATCTTATTATAATTTTTATTATAATAAAGTATATAATAATGCAATGCTAATCGAGCCTTTATCACTGCTTAGAATGCTATGAAATATGTTGCGTGCCTTATTCTGTGTAAGAAGCAACATCATCTCGCGGAAGGATTTCTCAGGGTTTTATCCTCTTGAATCCGATTACTCAGTTTGCTTAAACTAAGCGTGATCTTACCTGGGTAAAAACAAACTAGCTTTGTGCAACAGGCTTCTCGACTTGATATTTTTGGATTTTGGTTCTTTCATTTCCTGTTTTTCCCAAGTTGCCCTTCATAGGAATAGTTCCCTTTAAAAAAAAATGCTGCTTCCTCTTGCAATTAATTGTTTTACTTTTAAACTCTCTCTTTCAGTTACATGGTTACTTAAAATTCTTTACACACAGCAAAAGCATTTCTCTGCCAAACTGACTGTATTTATGTCTTTGTATGAGAAGTGACTGTTGCACTCCAACTTAGTAAAAAATCAAGTTGCTTGAGGTGTGTAGAGCCAAAAAAAAAAAAAAAAAAAATTGTAACTGCAAATAGCATTTAATTGTCTTTCCTGTTTTCTTGCAGGGCAGTTATTGAGTTATCCCTGGGTTCAGTGTTTAAACAGCACTGAATCCAGCAAGCTTATCAAGCAGCAATAGATCGTCAGGTAATATTGGCAATGAAACCTGATGGGGTGGCCACTGCACCATCTGAACCAATGGAAGCCGAAGGAACAGAACCCATAATCGAACCAACCGAGAATGAAGGGGCATCTCAAAATGGCACTACACCATCACCCCCACAACCTGATGCACCCCAAAATGAGCAAGCGGCTCCTCCAACTGTAAACGAAGCTTCTGAAAAAGCAGTAGATGCTAAAAGCAAATCCAAAGGCCCAGTCAAAGGCAAGATTGCTGCAGGTCCAGCTACCACTGGACCTGGCACACGACCCAAATCAACACAAAGCCGTGTGGCTAATGACCTCACAAAGACTGCAACGAGTACCACAACCAAGAAACCCATTCCAGTTAGCACTGCTGCAGCAGGCAAAAAGAAACCCACCACCAACGTTGGACCTTCTGGTCCAAGTAAGAAACCTGTTGGTTCTTCTAATGCCATTACAACTTCAAGGGCCCAACCTAAAGCAGCAACTGTTGGAACTAGCAGATCAACGACAGCCGCCGTAGCCAGCACAGCCACCAGCCTGAGTAAGAGACCTGCCACAGCTCCCACTAGTGCTACAACCAAACCCAAAACCACAGGTAAGATGGCCTGCCATGTATGGGTTTACTAGGTCACTTACAGAGTTTAGTTCTGGTACTTCTAATATTGGATTTGGGCATGTACCAATAACTAAGCATCATTAGATTTTGTTCCATTATTCTCATTATTCACCTTTATGTAAAATAGAAATGTAAGTTTATTTAGCTATAGGTCTTTTCATCATGACTTTGTATTATATTTTACCACTATTTTTTGAGCAATCCCAGTCAGTTTTTACTTTGGAACATGATTTATTTCAATTTAATTTCCTCAGCTCCTGCTCCAAGGCCAGCTGCTGCCAAACCCAGCATTTCAGCCATAGCCAAAACCACTGCAGCTCCCAAAACTAACAGGTAAAGCAGCTTTTAGAGATTTAGATGGTAGTTTGAGCTTGGACATTTGACTGTATTTGAATGGAAAATTGTAATGCTGGGAAGTGCACGATTGCATAACTTTTGACTTTGTTGATGCTGTTCTCTAAATCTTAAACATTTAAATATTTAACATTTTTAAAATTAAAATTTACAAGCTGATTACTTTCATACCCAAGCTCATCAGTTGTAAGTATTGTAAATGCAGTCAGTCAGTGTGGATATGACTGGTCTTATCTGATTATTATTCTATGTATTTATGTGGTAATGTCAGTTTACAAGGCTGTTTAGTCTCACTTTTGTTAGAATGTCTGTAACTCAAAGAACAATGGGTAGTGAATAGTGTGTATGAATATGAGCACTCATTTGATCTGTCTGTTTAGATGGGTTTGCTTTATATATTCTCAATGTAGCTGCAAATGAAATGTTTGCACTGCAGAAACACAATCACATTCCCACTGTGGGAAATGTAAACTAGGCCCATCAAAGTTTTCTTATGATACAATGTGTATGTGTGCTGGCTAGATGTTTTAGGCATTCCTAGGGGAAGACTTTTTGCCAATTTGTGAATAACATTGTAAAGGAAAAGAGGGTTATTGGGCAGGGTTCTTTGTCTGCAACTCTTACTACACCAACCATCTTGCTCACTCAGTTTGTAGTTTATGAGACTTGGATAAGTGCAGTGATTACCAAATCAAATTTCCCTTGTATTTGGAGAGTTTTTTTGTTGTTGTTGTTTTCTCTGTTGTAAAGTGAGCCTCTTGAATTTTTTAATTCTTGAGTCATCTACCATTTTAATTTCCCTTGAACCAAGCTGCTGGTTAGTCTTTCGACATTTGTTTTCCATTTTCCTTTGCTACAAAACTACTGGTAAACCAGATGGCTTCTGTTACATTATACCGCAAGACAAATATTTAAAAATGAATGAGCTTATAAATTTAGAAATGGTGCTAATGATGTCAAAAATAAAATGACCACACACACACACACACTTAAAGGTCTAGAATGAAAGGAGCAGTTAAAAGTTTTAAAACCATGTTTAACTGGAACAAAAGGGTTTATAAAATTCACTGCTCGAGGTTCTGCTGAGTAATGGCCATTTACTTAATTAAAACTTTATTATTAATATGCAAATGTCTGTGCCAGTGGGTGTTGTGTTCTTTCCATTTGTGTAAAAGGAAGATTGCTCCTGTAGGAATGTTTTTGACCCCGTTTATATTGTCATCTTAAACTCCTCAACCCATAATTTTGTTTTCTAGAAGCTGGAAAAATAGATACAATAATGGTCAGCAGTCTTATGGTCTCTTAGTCTTGTCTTTATCAAAGTCATAGCCATGGCAATTTATGTTCTTTTTGGCCATGAGTATAATGAGCCCTAGTAAAGCAAAGTTTCTGTAAAAACCTAAGCCTTTGGATGCCAGAGGTCAGCATCTCTGTGAAAACTTCTTGGTTTGTATGGTCCATCTACATAATTTTAATTGAGTTTTGGTGCCTCTGATAGGCATAATGCTGCAGAGATGAAGATGCAAAGTTGTTGACCTTAGTTGCTATGCTTATTTTATACCTTAATGCTGTCATGTTCGGTGCCCTCTATTTATGTAACATGATTGCAGTCCTATTTTCTTCTCCTTGTTGTTATTTTCTTTAATTTGCTTTAATTTGATCAAAGATGGTTTAATCAGTGCCCTAGTTAATGCGAATAAACTTATGTAGGTCATAGAATTGTAATGGAAAATTCCTGTTCTTTTGTGGTCATTCTTTAACAGTTGGCTGTTGTTTAGGAATAATTTGTGGGGGAGATGTTATAAACTTGGCATTTGGGGCCAAGCCATTTGACCATGTACTCCATTGTGCACTACTATAAGAAATTTGCTCATTGCCTCTATGCTCTGTGCAAAGAGCTGTCTTGTGCCATGGTTACTGGCATTGAATTAAGCATTCCAACATGTTTCATACAGTTCTTATCTTTTGAAGTTCTGATTGCTCTGATTCTTGCTTACAAAGTCTTTTATGGTAATTTTGATCTTAAAGACTAAAGCCCAAAGTATAGTTCAGCCATCCACATTCTGCAACAGTCTACACACTGTCCATGTGATGCAGTTTTTGTCATCAGAAATGTTGAGACTGAACAAGTCCACAAGAGGTGGTACTGCACATGTGTCGAACTTGTCCATCCATGCTCATCCGCGGTTGGTTATACTTCGAAAGCTGTATGTAAACAGCAGTGCGCGAGACAGAATGGAACATGGAAAAATAAGTATACCTACACCTTAATGAAAACTGCAAAGGTCATGACATTTAAGCAGACTTCAATTAGTTCCAGTGGCATTTTTAAATCTGTTAGGAAACAGTGTTTGACTGTTTAATTATATCATAAAGTATAGGTGATATTCTGATTCAACTGTTTTCCCTACATACTTTGATCAGTATTGTCTTATTGCTATAAGGTCTTATTAGTTGTAGCCCGTTATTTAGGTTAGCTTTTAACACAGCATCAAGGTGTATGGGTATAGAGCAGCACTGAACTGTGACCATAGCATTTTCACTAGAGTTCTTTGTTACTGTGACGCATACTCTGTTGTGCCCTTGTCCAAATAAAGCAGGCTGTAAGCGAGAACTTTATCAGATCCTATTAGAGTGTTAGGTTCAGGCAAATATGATTGTCAGTCACCTAGTTAAGGCAATTTGTGAACTGCAAAGTTGCAAGACTAAAAGCATCTATTAAATTGCAAGTAACCAAGGCATGTGAGATGATGCAAGTGATCTTCTCATCACTAATTCTCTCCTATGAGAACATGAAAGGGGGATCTAGGAAGCAACTGCATTAAGGGAGTGTAGGCTTGACTGAAAGAAATTGATTATCATCTTCCATTTCTCCCTAATGTGGTCACTTACAAAACATTTTACCCATCCCCACTCCTACTCCCTTCATCACTCTCTACTCCCCTCCTTTTCCTGTTTCCTACCTACCCAAGTCATTTTATCTCAGGTTAGAGAAATTGGATGTAGATGCATTAGTTGATGAATGGTCCCAGTGGATTGGTTTTCTTGTGCTGCTTGAAATTGCCTTATGGTATGCATGCAGACTACCCAAGAAAGGAAGCTGGTTTGATAAGAACCTATTTTGTGCATGTGTTGTCAAAAAACTATCTTGGAAGGCATTCTAATGAAACCAATAACTGCAGCTTGACACTTCCTTATCTGAATGTGTAAAACCGTGTGCAAAAATCTAAAATAAAATGGCAAAGGGGCTTCACTGTTTTTCTAAGCTGCTCAAAATTTTATTTATTTTCTATTTGTATTTTTTTTTCTCTCTCTTAGGGCAACTGGAATTTCTGCCCCACAACCAGCTGCTACTTCAGCTACAGGAAGAACAGTAACCGGTACAACAGCGTTGTCATCGGCTGTTCCTAGAACAAGCCGCACTGCTACACAACAGCCTGTTAAACCCCTAGTTACAGCATCAGCTGCTCGGAAAGGTGGTGTACCTTTCATGGGAATATGTTTGTACTTGCATTATTTAAGGAAAGGTACTGTTTATTTGTTTGTTAATTCAGTAATGTTATCAATATCTATTTGTCATTTATAGATGTTGGAAAAACAAACACTACAGCACCTGCGAAAAAAACAGTTGCCTCAATAATATCCCGTCCTGCTGCCAGCAAGTCTTCAAATTCAGTGGCTCCGAAACCAGTTGCCACTACCAAACGACCTCCAACTAGCATCAAAGCACCTCAACCCAAACCAGATGACAAAAAAAGTGTACCAACACGTAAGGTGCCTCCTAGTCCACGAAACAATCCTTCACGGTCAGCATCGGCCAAGAACATTGCAGCATCTCCCAGTCACAAACAAACAGGCAGCATAGTCGGTGTAAAGCTTCAGCCACCTAAACCGACACAGTCTGTTTTGCCACTTGTCAAAGGAAAGCCTGATTATAAAGAACCTGCAAGAAAACCTGATGATAAAGAACCTGCAGCAGAGCCTCTACTACTTTCGACAGCTGCTGTAGCAACAGCTGCAGCCATAGCCAGGGAAGAGTCTGTTTCAGAGCCTGAAGCTACTCCAACTGTAGAGAGCTCTCTGGATGTTCCCACCTCTTCTTTAGATGTTCAGGAGAAGGTAGATGTGCAGGTCACTAATGTTAGCTCCCAATGTGTACTGGATATATCTAATACAGAGCCAGAAGCTCAAGAGGCCTTATTAGAAGCTGATTCTGTTGAAGTGGCTTGTCCGACATTGACTGTAGTCGAGCAGGAATCTGAAGAGGGGGTGTCTGGAAAAGATGATGAAAAGCTTATTGCAGTTGTGGCACCAGTTGCACAGGAAGCAACTGAGCAGGAAACCTTAACTGCTTCACAGTTTGATAACTCTGCTGCTACCATAGTGTCCACTGGTGTAGAGGTGGCTGAAAAAGCTGAACAGATTAACACTAACTGTTATGAAGATGTGGAAGAAGAAGAGAGGGAAGGCAGTCAACAAGTGTCTTTGTCAGAAATGAGTGGCACCCAGCCTACTGAAGAGTCTCGTCCTGGGTCAGCTGGGCTTGCTGGGTCCGTTTGGCGTGCAGGGGCCTTGCTGTCTGAGCTTGACTCTGAGGATGTGAGTTGCAGTCAGCAGGGAGCATCAGAGCTAAGTGCTCCAGGCGTTCTGGAGGGCACTGAGAGCATGGATGATCTAGGGGATGCAAGCCTTAAAGGAGCGGATGGTGAAGGTGCCTCTGTTGGTTCCCCTGACTTTGAGAAGGTTTCTGATATTCTTACTAATGAACTTGATGATGATGATGATCGAATCTGTGACATGGAGGTTGGGTCGGAAAGAGCAGAGGACTCCAATAGGCAGCATCATGACAACGAGGATGATGAAGAGGATGAAGATGTAGAGATGGCAAGCGAGGGCATTACTGAGAGTGGGCTTGAAAGTTATGGGAATGCAGACGAAGATGACTTGACCGAAGACTATAGATTAGACAACTTGAACCGAATCCAGCCTCCACCCATGGTTCCTTCTGCCCCTCTTGCAACCCAGTGGAACCAGCCTAGTTGTTTTGCTGATGCCTGGGCCCAGCCACCACATCCTGCCTCTACACTTCTTTCAAGTCCTTCCTCTGAATGTTGGCAAGCAGACCCAGAAATCCCAACACAAACACCTGTTCAAACAAGATTTGATGTTAGCTCTGAAAGGGGCTCTCCATCAAACCTTTTGAAGCCTCTACCTTGCACACCTCAACAAGCCCCAATATCTGCTGCAGAGGGGAATGTTAGCCCCAAACCAGGCTTGACACCCTCTCAAACCTGCAAGTTCCAGCCTGAGACTTCAAGTGACCTTGACCTAGCATCTGACAGTAACAGGGACACAAGTATACCAGAAGAGGTGAAAGACAACAACTTTTCGGGTACTGAGACTTATTCTAAAGTGGAGCTCCAACCAGAACCACTACACCCTGTCCCCAGTGTCTTGCCAGACATGCAGGATCTAGGCATCCACCTCAAATGTGCTGATGAGGAAAAAGAACCAGAAACTCTGCCAGCTGATGATGTACTGGGTGGTCCATCATCTCCTTCATCAGCTACTGAGGATGAGGCAAGTGGCACAGAAGGTGAAATGCAGATCAGTGACCCTCAAGCTGAGCTGTCTGGCACTGGGAATGCCTATGGAACAGCACCTGTGGGCCACAACTTGTCTGCTCTAGAGGAATGTGAAGAAATGGGTGGAGAGAATGAAGGTGGTGGTAGTGAGACCCCTCAGTCTGCCGCTTCTGCTGCTTCCTATGGCTTTGACTACATGACCTCTAACTCCAATGCCCAGTCTTCTGCAGAGAGCTGCAGCAAGAGTCCTGGCATCTTTTCTCTAGAAAATGAAGAGCAGCTCCCAGATGAGGCCAAGGATCCATCTCTTCTTAAAGAGTTGACCCTGATACCTGCTACTGCATCTGGGGAGAAGATTGACCCTATTAAAAGCCAACATGGAGAGTTCCAGTCTCACCCAGAGCAGCAGTACATGCTGTGTGGAGAGTCCAGTGAGTTGCCTGAGCCTGATTCAGTACCAGGAGCTGTACCCTTAGAGTCTGGCTTGATTAATCCTTCATCCCCACAGCACCTGGAAGAGGAACAAGATCTTGACACTCAGCATTCCTACTACTCCACTATATGTGAAAAGACTGATAGTCCCCTGGCAGGTAACGTATAGAGTGCACTTTAGAAATCCACCTTCCAGTGTACCTTGTTGATGTCATCTCTATATAAGGGTTTTGACTAGCTTGGGGTTTCCCTGTTGATGATGTCTTTTTTTATTCAGTTAGGAAAACACTCATTCAACAGTGCCACTTTCATGATAATTTCATGATATGATACAGCTATTAAAATTACGTTTGTAAGTATACAGCTTAGAACCTGTATGTGCAATAGCTACTACCATTTATACTAAAGGTGACTCTTTTTCTCAACTATTCTTTTTAAATGTAGTATTGGGTGTTGGTCTGAACGGGCATGAAATTATTTGTTTGTGGACTCATAAAATTGGCATCAAAAATGAACAATGTAATGGACTTTCAACACATTTTGTGTGTATTTACTTTTTTTTAACTGAAATGCATATTCATTGCTTTTTGTATTCTGTTGTCTATTAACTAAATACCAGTCTTTCATCCCTTTTCCATCATTGCCATATCTTGTCCTCACGTCTCTCTTCTGCACTTTAGGGTTTGCTAACCCCTTACTTTTTTATGTCCTGTTTATTTGGAGTGCTTAATGTCTTAGTGTTAAATAAAGGTTAGATATTTAACATGATATCTGTTTTCTCTGTATGTTTCTTGATGTTTGGGTTTCAAGGTAATTTGCACTTGTTTTAATGCCATGGTTCATCAATCACTATGGGCTGTTGCAAATTGGTCACATTGAAGTAGTCAAATAACAATGGAGATTTCAATGGTAAATTCATTTTGAGTTTAATATTACGAAACCATGTAAAAAATGTTCTACTTAAGGCTGAGACACTAATTAAAGATTTTTTATTTTGTTAAAGTTTCAGAGCACATTTTAAGTCAAAATCAATGTAATTTTTTATTCACCTTAAACCACTTGGTGCTGTATTTGTAGTGGAATTATAAGTCAAGTTACTAATACTAAATTGTAAACTTGCACATATACACTTGCACACAAATACATGTTGAACCTTCTGTAAGTGAATTTTGTAAAGAAAACAGGATACTTGCAGCAGAAGGAGAGTGTTTTTTCTTTCTATGCCAGTATGTTCCTTGTGCTTGTATTCCTCCTTCCCTTTTGACCCCACCTACCATCTGGAGGAGGGAAAAACAAGATCTGGCCCCATCAACCTCCTGGATCTCGACCGCTCTCAAGGTGCTTTAAGTCCTCAACCTCCTTTTTTCGTTCTCCATCTTTGTATACTGTTGCTTCTGGAGTAGACTTTGCACACCTTCCATTTTGGGACTAACTGGGCGAAGCTGCTTTAACCACTCTGATTGTTAACAAGTTGAGCTGAAGCTATTTGAAAGGACCTGGCTTGATACATTTACCTGGACTAATTGGACTTCAATAAATCCCAATGCTGGGTGGTTCTTAATCCCCAAAACTGGACTTGCTTTGCACAATGCTCTTTTCTGTCATTTTCCTCTAAGCATGCTCACCTCACCAAAGAAATATGCTGTACACTGGGCTGGCTTATGTGTAAAGCATGTTTTATTTTTTATGCATGCGTCTATTGATGGGTCATGTTTTCTCATTGTTAAAAAAAATACCTGTTTGCTTAATGCTGTATTGTACTATGCATGGTGAGCACTCTTTTGCATGTGCTCAGCTTGTCACATTAAGGGAGATTGTTTACCTCATCTGCTTTTATTTCCTTGTTTTTATTTGCTCTTCACAATAGTTAGAGGTTACTGCATATACAGGGTGTAGCCACTTTTATTGCACGGATATCTTCACAAAATATTTTTGAGAGAATGTCACCAAGGTGCAAAATTAGTTGTTGTTCATTCCTTCTCCACCAAATCATTTAATTGTATATCTGACAATTTTGTTTCCCACAATGCTTTTTTCTGCTTCACCACATTGACGTTTTTTACATTTTTAACTATTGTTTTGTTGCATTCTGCTTTACTCTCCCTTTTAACATGTATTGGACCCTTTGCTTCATTCACAGAAAGAAACTCCCACTTTCCACCACAACCAAATGACTTGCTTTCCATCCAAATGATGATGTCATCCAAACTTCGTCTCCAGCCACGTGCTCCCTATGTGACCCAACCACCACGGCTTCCCACTGACCTCCCTCCCAGAACACCAAATGTGGTGTCAAACACACAGCTCCAATGTCTAGAGCAACACCAACAGCACCTTCATGAGATCCAGCAACGGCAGGAGAAACATAATCGAGAACAAGCGAGACACGAAGAAGCAAAAAAGGAGACACAATCAAGTAATGAGAGAGAGCAGCAGGAGGAAGAACAGAGGAGAAATTTACTTGAGTTGCAACTTAAGCAGCAAGAGCAAGAACTGAAGCAGCGACAGCAGATCATGCAGTGGCAACAAGAACTTGAACAACAACAGCAGCAAAAACACAAGGTCCATACACCAGTTGTCCTCTCTCCTTCATCAGGTCTCACCACCATCTATGAAACTGGCGAAACGAGTGACTCGGAAGACGAAGAGGACAAGGGACAAGGAGTGGTTGAGGAAGTAGAAGATGGAAGCTCCTTTAATGTGTGCCCTGGAGAAGACTTGCAAAGATGCACTGAAGAAAATGACTCTGCTGATCGTTATTCACAATGCACAACACCTTCCGTGGGGTCTATTATTCAGGGTCCACAGCGAGAATTCCAGAAGATAGACCCTGCAGCAGACCAAGACAGTCCTTCTCCCTTGGGATCTCCTGAATGGCCTCTGCCTCTGGAGTTTGACTGGGGCAAGCAGGTGGACATTGTCCAGCAGCTCATCAATCAGACATTACTGCTTGCACGTGATGGTTGCTCGCCCATTCTTCTGCTACCCGGAGGAGCAGGTGGGACACTCAGCCCCCTTGAAAGCAGCCTGTGGCCCAGCTTGTTGCCACCTCTGACACCCCCTTCAGCCACTGTGACGTCTGTGAGCAGCTTCTCACCTGAGGCTCCAGGCAGCTCTGCTCAGGGTGAGTGGACCGTTGTAGAGCTGGAGACACATCACTAAAGAATGTTGAATAAAATGGCAGCCAAATATGAACTTTTGGGCTCAAAACACTTAAGATGAAGGTCCACCAGTAGGGAAGCGCATGTTGTAGCATTAGATAATAGAGCATTCTTTTGATAAAATCTTATGTAGGCATGGATATGACTGGTTCATCCATTTCAGCATTTCAGCAAGTGTTGGAGTAGAAAATTGTGTGAACCTGAAACTGATACTGCAGAACAGTGTGCTGGACTATCACCATCTTGCTCTTTCTTTGATTTTTGTTCTTCCTGAGAGTGCTGCAAGCTTTCATTTCCACTCCCCACAAACCCAAAAGCAATGGAACACTATAGTCCATACTTTTATGCCACTGATACAGCCTCCCTGCCAAATTGGTCAGCCATATCTGACCTGCCCTCATGGAAAAGGTTTAATGGAGATGTCTTGGTGGTTTGGTTGTCTTATGTTTATGTTGTAGTCATTGAGCTCTCTACCCACAATGGAGGCAAGATGCCAACTCAATGACTGAGCAAGTTGAAACAAAATGGGCTCCTTTGTCTGACTTCTCTGAGCAGAAGATCTGTGAACAAGATAAAGACTTGAGATAAATTGAGACGTGCAGGTTTAGAATTCAGATCAAGCAGGCATTTTTTTTTTCTTGCACTATTTTTACAAAAAAATAACTGGTTTAATTTGGCTAGTGTGCAATTTAATAGCACAAAACGTTATTGAAGAGCCAATTGCTTGCACATTCGACTGTTTGACACAAGATTTGCAGGATTAACTACAGCGTGAAAATAGAGTATTTTAAAGTAAATTTGTTGAATCTACAACTGTAGCTGTTCCAAATTAAAGGTTTAATTCATTGAGTAATTGTGATAACTGTAAAATAGACAATATTCCAAATTTTCCGAAGCATGCACAGCTATCCAAAATTTTTAACTGATTTGGTTCAAAGACTTTATATAAAAAACAAAAAAAAAGATTAACCTCATTATAAAGAAGCTTGACACGTGACGTACAAAGTAATGATTTTTTCCCCCCTCAAGTTATATGCACTGCTGTAACCGTTGAAAAATAGCTGACACCAGAAACTTTATTCTAGATTGTGTTACAGGGATTTTTAATTATATTAATTATATTTTTAATGACATAGGAAAAACTGTGCAGCTACATAAATGATCATCTTTACTGTGAACCTTCTAAACACTGTGCCTCCCTTATCTGTCCAAACTATATGATTAGTATCTATTTGAGGAACAAGGAGCAGCTCTCATAACTGCACTTATGCAGTTTAAATGAAGTTTCCTGGTTTGCTGTGCCTGAGATTAACTCCCACATTGGGCTGGAAGGACTCTTTGTACACGGTCACAATTTCCCAAATGTTTACTGTCCCTACTTTGGTTAGAGAAATTGGTTAGTCCTGTCTATAGTCCTTTTTTTTTTTTGAAGTTCTCTGCAGTGTTCGGTCTTTATTACCCTTCCTTTAAAAAAAAAAAAAAGATCTGAATTATTGGAACACAGAAAGAATTAAAAATAAAAATGTAATTCAATGGGTCACATAATGAGTAGGCCTATTATGTTCACCCAAATTTAACTTATAATACTTATGATAATAAATCCAATGTTATATTGATGTTTGTGAGTCTGGTGAGGAGTTTTGTTTGTCACATATCTTGACTGAATGAATTGACTGATCTTGGCCCAGTGAAATGTTAAAACACAATTTGATTATTGGAGTTTTGTCATATGTGATGGTACATGTTATTTTAAAGGGGCAATGATAAAGTCTGTTTACTGTATTATGAAAAGAGATTACCATTTTAATTTTATTTGTACTGTACTGGTGTTCTTCCTATTTGTCCAGTGCTGTGAAGTAGTTTAGAGACTATATAATACTGTTTGACACTGTAGAGTTAGGATCATTTATTTAAATTAAACTTTTTTTTTTTTTAAAGAATATATCAAATGAACAGCTTTACATTATAATCAGGGAAAACAGGATTTCAGGTAGATTTTGACTTTCACTGTATTTTGGCTTAACTACTGTTGTACAACTTGATATATCACAGTTACAAATACCATACAGGTATACTGTATAGACACACAAACCAGCAGTAAAAAATGCACTGAAAATAGCTTTGACTAGGCTTGACATATGAAGGAATACAACAGCATTATTAGTAAATGCTCTGCACTCTCCACTGATTTTTACCATGTTTGCAAAGACACAACTGCTTCTGTGTGGTACATGTTCCAGCTTTGATTGTATATTTTTGTAATGTATTATTTTGAAAGGAAGGATTGTTTTATTTCTTTGTTTTATAGAGAAAAGTAGGCAGTGGGCCTTAGCTGCCAGGAGGTTTTATTTCTGGACTCTGTAACCGACTACTTGAACTGCCACTGTATTTTAATGTTTTCATGAAAATAAAGTTGGTTTGACATTTAATCTTGAACTTTATCTCCGTTTAATGAGTTTTCCATCACTGGTGTAGTAAATTATTTACTACATATCAAACCAACTTGGCTGAACAACACCAACAATAACAGCCATGAAAAATAAAAACATTGTTTGAAAATTTGTAAAAATGTACATACCTTAGATTTTTAACTTCTATTTGTACTCGCATCTGCTTTCAACAAAGCAAATGAATGAAGAATCAAGAGGCCCTAAGCGAGCACCACCTCATGTTTTCATGCCAAATGTACCCTCTGTTCCCTAGGCCAGCAGCACCCCCAACAGGCAGTCTGTGGCATTGCAGGATGAAGGCTCCTCTCTTCCCAGACACAACAGCTGCTTGTACTGACCACAAGGAACTGAACACAGCGCCCTACAAAATATATACACGCAATGATTTTTTTTAAATCTAAGTTTAACTGTTATTTCCAAGTTACGTATTTACACATTTCTTAATAATTGATCTCAAAATCTCTAATTAGACGAGTGCTTATCTAGGACTAGCTCCATCTTTTCCTATGAAAACAAAGGTAGTTAAAAGTACATTAACAATCAGTGATGTCCTCTGTCTCTGGATCAGGGTGCGTCTGGACCCATCGGCCAATAGACCAAATCCTCTCTACTGTACTCTCTCTCTCAGTTTCTCTCTTTTCTCCCTCGCACATTCCTTCTCCATCCTTATCATCTGCTGCCTCAAAGACATCCTCACAGCACAGGGAGTAACTGTGAAGGTAGGAAATGGATGTTGTAAAGACGAAGATATGGCATTATCCCATCAGTTAGGGCCGTTCTTATCCTTACACTGTCATAATTGTTTCCCTCTGCACCTATCATGTGCTAGATGTTGTTTGGTCGAAAAATTATTATACTGCACTGCATCCTATTTGCTGAATGAAATCCAGTATTGGTTTCTTACTAATTTTGGAGAGCTGATTCTAAAAATACAATTTTGCTCTAGCACATCAAACTTTTTCATAAAATATGGTGCATTTCATAGCGTTTTTGCTTTTAATGACTTGATCCCTAACTTCCTCTAAGCCAGGTCACAACTATTTGTTCAATTCTCAGCAAATTTGCACATATTTGAATCATTCAGAAGATATTATTTTATGCCTAATCCAAATTTCAAATTTTTCTACTACTTTGGAAATTGTAAGTTACACTACACATTTTGAATACTTCTTTTTGTCATTAAAACTTTTGACTTCATTTTTTTATTTTTGTTAAGTACATTAAAACTGATGGCTGATATACAGTACATAGCTGATATATAATCTAAAAAAGGAGAAAAATCTTGAAAAAAACTGCAATAAAGAAAACAATAATAATAGAAATAACCTAATGTGGAATCCCTAGGTATTTTATGACTACATTTATATTAAAATCAGGCCTCTGAGAACCTTCCTTTTGTGCTAAAAAAAGATTCAGTATCTTCTGACTGAATCCTCACATTGATTTCTAAATCTGCCTCTATGATTGGTTTGTATCTCAGTGGATCAGATTCCTCCAGTGAGAAGAAACTGAAGGAGGCGTACAGCAACACCAGGTGTTCCAGACGAGAACACAGTTGCTGAGAAAAATGCAAAAGCTGTGATGGGATACAAACACAGTAAAAAATTTGGGTTCCTGCCATTCGTGTTCACCTACAGTGCGGTGTAAGATGTGTAGAATAAATCAGTTTCTCACCTGTGCGTGAATATATGTGACCCTGGAGCACAAAACCAGTCTTAGGTCGCTGGGGTATATTTGTAGCAATAGCCAAAAATATATTGTATGGGTCAAAATTATAGATTTTTTTTATGCCAAAAATAATTAGGATATTAAGTAAAGATCATGTTCCTTGTAGAGATTTTGTACATTTCCTACTGTAAATATATCAAAACTTAATTTTTGATTAGTAATATGGATTGCTAAGAACTTCATTTGGACAACTTTAAAGACGATTTTCTCAGTATTTTGATTTTTTTGCACCCTCAGATTCCAGATTTTCAAATATTTGTATTTTGATTTATTTATTCAGCTTTCATATGATGTATAAATCTCAATTTTGAAAAATTGACACTTAAGACTGGTTTGTGGTCCAGGGTCACATACGTGGAGAGAGGTGGGTGGAAGGGGTTGGAGTTTCTGGCTGTGGACCCCAGGTAAGTGAAGTACAGCTGACAAGTTTGCAGAAACATGGTTACAATATTGGCAAACCCATAATTCTAGAGGCATTCTCGACTAAAACAACCATATAGGCTCTACACAAGAGCAGATTTTTTTGTCAGATAGGTAACATCCAAAAACATTTGACAAAAATATCTAAATGCTCTTTTTCTAGATTGCACCTCCATAAAAGCTGTGTTTGAAACTCATCTGCCTTGTTCAGCAAGTACTCAAGTTTCCTTTCAATAGGAGAGATTTTTTCATCCATCATTCTCTTAATCTGACAGGATGAAGATTTTCCTTCAGAAATAAAGAATGATGAAGGGCACCTTCGACTGAGAAACACCTCTCTTCATCGAACGAGGGCGCCATTGCATTGACTTCTGTGAACAAGAGCTATATTATGTGCATCAGGGTGCTGGGTTCGGGGAATAATTACTTTTCCCCCCATCCTTACCTTCAAAAGTCTGTGTACTCGTTACTGCTTCTGTCAGAGACTGTGCTGCTTCATTTTCTTCGCATAGTGAAGACTTTAACTCCCCATGCTCTGTGTTTCCGGCATGAAATAATAAGCGCTGAGAGAAAAAAGTTTGTGAAAATACATTTTAAAGTAATGGACGACTGTATCGTTGCAGCACAATCAATAATCGCCTGTAAACACGTGCAGTACACGTGACAGCAGCACTAAAGAGACACGCCAGATTAATGTTATTATGCTTTTTTTTGACAGCTAATTGCTGACTTTGTGCATTAATTCTAACATTAAGTCTGTGCACTGTATTTCACCAGTGACTAACCTAATAAATAAAAACAAGGTTAACTGTGGCAACATGTCTTGGTTAGGCTTGATTAATATAGGCCTAACCATATTTGTATTTCCTATTCTGATCCTACTGGGACCACAGAAACAGGTAGGCCTATAAGAGGCTCTTTAGGGTCTTAATGAAAAGTCTGTAACAATTGGTAAAAATTTCTCAATAGTAGTGGGGGAAAAAAAACTATGGAGCCCTGCACATGACATGCAAGAAAAATAAATAAATTGTGCACACGATTTACTAATTCATTCCCTCGATGTACTAAAACGTGCACATGATTACTATTTCGTTCCCTTGATTTGCTAAATCGTGCGCACAATTTACTAATTCATTTTTTCGATTTATAAATCGTGTGCACGATTAAGCAAATCTAGTGAATGTATTAGTAAATTGTGCACACAATTTATAAATCGACTGAACAAAATAGTAAATCGTGCACACGATTTAGCCTACTATTTGTTCCTGCATGCCATGTGTGGGGCTCCGTAAAAAACACCTTTTTTACTCTGTCAAAAACAGCTCTTTTCAGAGCAAACCGTTTTGTAGCATTTTCCTTTAAGTGTTAATGAGCTCTGCTCGCCCCAACCCTCTCTTGCCAGCAGCTCTCAGAGAGACTGTTTACCATCGTGAAACTTGCTAATTAGCAGCACATTATTAGGAAACAAACGTAATCCATCGTCACACAGACAGGCATCTGAGATCAGCTCGATTTGAGAAAGGGGTAAAGATTTTAGTAGATAAAAAAAAAAAACACTGGGTGGATTTTTATCATTACAGGGTGGTTGTGTACACACACTGCCAACACACATTTCAGTTAAAAAAAACTTGTAAAAGTGCATGTAGCATAAGAGAAAATAAAGCTGGTCACACACAATGACAGTAGTAAGTATCATATTTAAGATGTTTACAATATAAGTCAGTTTTCTGTGAATTTGGTATTAGCTGGATTTAAATACTTAAGTTTTATTTTAGCACTCTGGTGCTCTTCGGTCAAAAAAAGTTATGTTTTGATTTTTTTAAAATCACAGCTTCATCGGAATGGTATGAAGCATGATTTGACCAGGATAAGTGGTCATAAAAAAAAATCACATGTGCACTTGTGGTCTTCGGTCAAAAATGACCGACCATTGGAAATGAATGGGATATCGACAAAAACACAGACATTCTGAGAATTTTTGTGCGTACAATCTACAAATCTGACAAAAAATGTACACAGCAATGACAGGGTGAAAGTCTAAAACATCAACAGTGCAAAACCAACACATCCACTCACACGCACACACACATATACATCTATAAACTGGTGTCAATGTAAAACATCAAATATGTCAAATAAAAGCAATAATTCAACTACAATGTAGTAAAAAAGTGGACAGCAAGAAGGAGTTACACTCTTAAACATCAAGAGTGCAAAATAGACAAACACTCAAACACACTCACACACACACACACAAACATAAACAATACACACTCAAATGAATTGGAGTGGCTATAACCAAAACGAGTCTGAAAACTGAAATAAGAGTTTGAAATCAGATCAGACCCAGAAGGATTAGGCTATGATAAAATATTTCTTTTAATTTTTGTTACATTTTTTATGTTTTGTGTAACAAAATGCTTTCTCTGTGTTCAGGTTTGACTGTAGTAATAATAATTCAAAGACCGAAGCTTCAAAATTTCAAACCAAAAAAAAAAAAATCTAAACCTTTTAAAAAAGTTGTCTTTGAGAATCTCTAAATATATATCCAAACCCACAACTTAATAAAAAAAGTGTTTATGTCTAAAAAAAATTAGAGAATTTATAGGCCTTATATATATATATATATATATATATATATATATATATATATATATATATATATATATATATATATATATAGATCATAATTGTTGCATAAATATTCATTAGTGCCATGAAAATATCTTAAAATACTAAATAAAAAAAGAAAAAATATTATTGAACAAAAATATATTGCATTGATTTTACTGGGGCAAAAAAAAGTTACATTTTAGGTGTCCGGACACTTTTGACCGTGAGGATTCCCAAATGAGGAGCACCAGAGGGTTAAAAACACACATTTGTTAACCGCATATATTTTGCAGTGCGATTCAACAGTTTGAAATGATGTCTGCCACGAGAGAGTGATGAAACCAAACTCATTTGCTTGTGGACACAATGCCAGGTCACGTGACCCTCAGGAGCGCGCAACCGGCACACTGGCTGCGTCCACAACGCTCGCGCCCGGGGATAGTAAACGATCCTCCCGCGCGAGCGATCATTACTGGCGGAGTCACACAGCGGCGAGCGGCGACGGTATCTGAGCGGATTGTTGTATTATTCACCGGCTGTGAATGTGACCTCCTCGGGCCTCGGTTGATGATGAGACTGCTGTTAAACTGAGTGTAGGCGTTCGTGTTTTCGGGTGATGAATTGAGAAGAAAAGCTGAACTCTTTTGACCAGTTACCCTGCCCAGTGCGGTATGCAGCTGTATCGAGCTCCACCAGAAGAACCATGCGAGCTGTCGATGTGCCAGAGGATAGTTTGAATGAACAATGCTAATGCTTTTATGTCATGTTTTACATGCAGTGGTTTTATTTTGAATTAAAGGAGAGCGTATAATAGATTAGGTTATGTCCAGATGACAAGCTGCATCTGGTCAGACAGTGATGCAACAGCATTTATTACATGTACAGAGTTTTGATAAGCTGTTCAAGCGCTGCTGGATCTTAAACTGTTGCATTGAGAGCCGACAGAAGAACAGGATCTCTTTGTCGTCGATTTCTGAGAATCTAGAAAGAGGGGGAACGACAATTTGGGTGTCCTGACACAAACGACAATCCGGATACAACAATGGCAAATGACTCCATGCAAGTAAGTTGAGTGCTGGTTACGGAACAAACCCTGCTAGTTAGTTCCTAAAACCTCCCACGTGTTTTATTTATCTAGGACAGACAATAGAGTTGCTTTTAAGACCCAACAGATGCATTCACTTTTCTTTAACAAGCCCATCTGAATCTTTGGAGTCTCCCATCCACCCTTCATCTGAGGGGTCATTTCTTCTCCATTATGGTGTAAAGGGACATTTTTGGTGATTAAACACTGCCAAAGTGTTTGGTTTGTACACTGAATATAATGCAATTCCCTGTTGAGCTTGAAAGCTTGAGTTGTTCGACTTGCTCTGTGTTAAACACCAATATTTATGTTTTCTCTAACACTCATCATGGTGGTTTGCCAGAAAATTGTTCGTATGAAATCATATTGAACTGAAACATAAATAAAATTAAGACAAAGTTTAGGCCTTGAATAGATAACCTTCACCCATTTTATGACTTCTGGAACGTGTTTAAAGAACAGGTTTATCTGTCTGACTATTTATTGTCAATTAAATATAAGCCAGCACACTTGTGTTATGTAACACAGATTCTTTGGGAAAATACCATAAGCAGTTTAAAACACATGTATGGCAAAAATCTTTAATGTATAGCACCATTAACTGGACTAGTTATAGTCAATATATCAGCCAGGCTGATTGATTCACCAATATTTGGTTATTTTCAGCAGATTAACTGAACAATCATCTTCACTGGTTAACAGAAGGGTTCCCCCTTGTAATATTTAAAATCTGTCACATTTTGTAAAAGTTTGTGTTTTCAATTCTTTTTTATTTTATGAATTGAGTATTATGTACAGTACATTTTTTGCAGTAAAAATGATTAATTTGTACTTTTTACATTTAGCTTTAAAGGGATAGTTCACCCCAATATGAAAATTATGTCAGCGTTTACTCACCTTCATATTATTCCAAACCTGTATGACTGACTGACTTCTGCGGAACACAAAAGAATGTTTGGTAACCAAACACTATTGGGCATCATTGACTTCAATTGTATTGACAAAAAATGTGAATGTGACCATTTGTTGCCAGAAGTGACCATACTTGCAGGCAGCAAAACACCAACAAAGTGGCAATCATACACAAATTTTAATGAAGTGTCTGCTACACGGTTACAATTAAGACACTCACACTCCTGTCCACATATAGGATGACTAAGCAGGAACAGTCATCAGAAATGTGAATGTGATTATGTCAGCAACTAAAGCCTAGTTCACACTACATGACTTAAAACGTTGGCAGATCTCTGTGCTGTTCAGACTACATGACTTGCTGTCTGTCTTGAAGTCGTTGTGGTGTTCACATTAAGTGACACCATGTAATGATCAGCAACAGGGCTGACAACAACTCTGTCACCCAATGATTTTACACGGTCCCCAAACCACATTTTGACATGAAAACAAATGCGAGAAGTTGAACGGGAAGTTGAACACCAAATGATGTCGAATCGGATGACCGGTCCAGATATTTAGCATGCTAAATATTCCTTTGGCGTCAGTGAGGTATCGTTGATGCGTCGTTGAGTAGTTCACACATAAAGATTGCTGAGCACTGATCACCTGCTGATTTCCTCTCGATCACAGCCCAACCTGTCTGCGAGCTCGTTAACTTCGGGCTTAAAATCCTGTAGTGTGAACTAGGCATTAATGACAAGAGCTGGTTCACATGATGAGCATAATATTTTTGGTTTGTTTAGAGCACCATCAAGTTTCAAATTCATTGATGCTTGCTCATAGATTACTAGTTCACAGATGGAGCTGACAGAACTTAATGTTTTGTGCTAGGCTAACATGTTCTGCAAAGCCTTATCCCTGTGAAATCAGATGTCCTGTTGTGTATCTGTGTGTTTTATTAAGTAAGTTCCCAGCCCACTACGCATTGGGCCAGCTTAATGGGGTTTGAAGAGTTTGCCAATTCCCAGTTTCCTGTCCTGTCTTTACTTCACTGGCTTTTAACACAAGTGCACATTGTTTTTGTCAGTACATACCATAAGCAAATTGATGCATTTGTATGTGGCTTTATAGAATTAGGTACACGGTGTACCTATTTGGCTTCATTTTGTGTCAAAGAAAGTCTGCAGTTCATTTTATCCAGGAAGTAGTTTTAGTGCAATGAACACTTCTGGCTGAAGGCATAGTTCGTTCAGATATGGAAATTGTCATCTTTTTTCAACCTAATGTCATTACATTTATGTTTTTTTTTTTTTCATAAATTTATATCCTTCCTTCTGGTAAACTGTGTTTGTGTTAAGTTACTAAGTTAAGCTTGAGATCTGGATCAGTCTAATTCACAAGCAAATCTTTTGGATTAGCTTTGTGAACCAAATCAAACAAATCCAACTAATAACTACGCTTTGTAAACTAATTGTATGCTAATTGGGTTCTTTTTTAAAACCCAAATAACTCCAGTATTTATTTATTTATTTTTTTGGAAAATAAAGGTTCTTATTTAAGGTTAACTTAACTTTCTTAACTTATCTTAGCTTTTAGGTTAAATAAAAGTTTTTGGAGCAGCCCCATAAAAGAATCATTTTGGTGTCCCCAAAAAAACTTTTAGCGAAAAATTGTTAAAAGGACTGTGATTTTCTTAGTTTAAATAACATTTTAATAATCCAAAGAAGCTTTTTCAACTTTAAAGAAACTTTTGTTCTTCATGGAATCATCAGTGCTAATATAAAACATGGTAAGAAAGACTTTGTTTTGTGTTGGTTCTGATTTTTTAGTAGTTACATTTAGTAGTAACATTTGGATTTGATTTGGTGAGGATGCTCAAAGATGGCCTGCCAAGAGCATACTTGTCAGTATCTTGTGTGCTTTTCTGTTGGCCAGAAAAGTTATTGCTGAGATCTGATTGGCTGTGGTATGTTTGGCTGATGGTGCAGTTTTGGAGGGGATCAGGAGGGCATGAGACTGATGCTCAGGCATAATGGAGTCCATTGTGTTACCACAGCTTCAGATCATATTCACCATTGACTTCATGTTGTGCTCTTCAGCCACACCCTCACCCTATTTACTGACCACTGCTAGTGTGTGTGTGCTGATGACTCTCTGCTGTCATGTTTGTGTTGACCTCCTGGGGCAGCTTTAAGTCATTGTTTAAACCTCGGATTGGGTTTACTTGGACATCAGTGCATCGCTGCACTTCCACTATCTCCAATGAAGAGAATACCAGTGTATTCCTGCCTTTAAGCTGATCAACAGCTTGTTTAATACTCTGATGGGAGGTTTAGAAACTTGATCGCTTCCCTCGCCCATTTTTTCCCCAAGTGTAAAACAGCTGCATTTTCTCATGACCTCATAAAGGCAAACTCTGGCCATGTGTTCCATAGCCTTGTTTCCGTTGCAGCCCCTCCCCTCTGTGACATCATCAGTTCTGTTGCCATGATGAGTTCTGCTCATTATCCAGCGTTCTGTAGCACTAGAGCAGCTTGCACAACTGTTCCATTACTAAAACCAAGCTTCCATTATTTGAATGCCTTGGGCTAGTTCTCCATACATTGATCTTGATGTAAAGTACTCCATTACTTAGTAAATGCTCTCTATCACTTTCCTTCTATTGATCGAATTGTTCATTGTGGTTTAATTGCTTGATTTGTTATTCAGGAAGAAATGTCCCTAATGTGCATTATCAAACTTTGTCCTCTATGTTAAATTTAAAGTTTTATCAATATGTAAATCTCCGATTTTTATAAAGCACTTAAAAACCACAGTTTCCTGGTTAAATACAGGAATTTCAGTTCGACTCTTGAAATCATTTATTTGGAAGCCGTCCTGTTAATACATCCCAAAGCAATGAATATTTAATGCTGTGAAAGCTAGCATACTCTGCAGAAAGACATATCCTCCCCTCCCATCCACACTGCCCTGTTGCCCTTTGTCTGCGAGAGCATGCAACAGTTAGAGTGTTGTAAACTGATCCGCAGGGAGTAGTAGCGGTTGTAATCTCTCTCTCTTTCTCTGCTTCTATCTCTCTCTCTTCCCCCCTTTCTCTTTGTGAAACACCAGCTGCTCTCCTTCTCCCCCTCCTTCACTCCAAAATTCCCCTCTCTGTCTGTCTCCCCCTTTATCATACTGGTCAGCTCTCCATCACACCCCCGGCTCTCTCAGATTTCCAGGCTCAATTTAGAATTCAGGCACTCTCTTTGGAGATCGGATTGCTCTGAGAGAATAAGTTGAATTTGAGCCTGAATTTAGGGGGTTTTCCCTGTTTTGTGTCCCTGACAAAAGATCATCACTGTAGCTTACTGAATCATTCTGTTAATGCAGGGATGATTGTGTCACATGGTTGTGTTTTCGTTTATGGTTAGAAGTAAATGGAGCGAATTAAGTAGTGTTTGATTGATGGATCAGTATGAGGGTTGGGATTTTAAAATTGATTCGTTTGGGTCAGTACTTCAGATATTTTCTTGCCCTTCAAATATTTTCACTAGGCTTACCACCATTTTATTTTATTTTCAAAATGACACTACTATTATTTTTTTATCCCATAGTCCCCACCATATAAGTAACAATATGACCATTGAATATGTTATATAGATTTTGTAACTGTTACACAAGCAGTTTATGCAAATATTTGTTTATTAGGTGAGGAGAAATGCCTTCCAACTGAAGTCACACCTCACTTGATAAGCATATTACACGCATTCACAGTAGAGTGTGCAAGGGAATGTTTTATTTAACAACAAGGTTACATTTAGGTGGTTGCCATTCCCAGGATACCTTCTGTAGCTTTGTACAGTACAGTAGATCGGTTATTAATTTGTCATTTTCTGTTCCTTATAAAAGTAATTTTCTGTACCTGTCAAGACCCCAGATTTTCTATTTGAATGTGTAGTGCAAACTTAGAAGCAACATTTTTGAAAATGCTTGTTAGTAATGTAATGTGAAGGAAAAGCTTCGCTTCTTTTTCGTCTGTCACTTTAGAAAGGAGGATGTGCACACGCCTTCCTGTGTTTGTGTACATGACCACGTGTGTATGTGTGCGCACATATGGGTATTCATGTGTGTATTTGAGAAAGAGAAAACTTCTCCAGGTCAGTAATTCTCAGCCCAGTCCCCTGACTCTGGGTGGGTCTAGTGTTTTACAGGCTACTTAGTCTACATAATGCTGTGTCTGTGTGAGAGAGACACTCTTTCAGCAATTCCATCATTCATCCCATCTAAGATAACCTTTAAAAAAAAGCGATAAACCAAAGCCATAAATAATCCACTCCAGGAAGAAATTGACCGATTTATTTATTTACACACAAATGCTACATAAAGATTATAAGAGAGATGCGTTGCAGTACGATAACAGAAGACATATATGCCTTTGTTTTGCCGATCATATTCTTTATTCACCAGTAGGATCATTTGGTTTGCACAAGGAAGACTTGTGCTTTATGCAAATACATTATTAACATTCAGAGCAGTTCAAACAGTTTTATTCCTCTTCCTGGTTATTTTTAGACATTTATCTGACATGCGTACTATGAGACTGATTTGATCAACTCTGGCGGCTTGAATGCACCTTGTTATAAGTCACAAATGTGAGACATTGGGAGTGGTCACAGACAGGTGTTTGCACACTGGTTTCTGCTGCCATAGCAACTATGATTAGTGATGTCACAGGATACCGTCTCACAGGAGGGTGGTAGAACAGGAGCAAAGCTCTGTAATTAGCTCAGTCCATTAATTAGGGGAAATCTAGTTGTAATAATTCATCAACAGTGGCTAAGATCTTAGAATTTGAAACTTTGGAGTAAAAAAGATAGAAATAAACTTTTAAAGTAGTACATATTCAAGCATTCATCTTTTTTTCCAAGTATAGGTTGGTCTTGTGATATTATGCTATACATATTTTTTTTCTCAGTAATTCCAAGAGCAGTTGTACATCTAGATTAAGGGAAAATAGAAATACCTTCAAAAACTAAAATAGCAGCTAAAATATTCCATGTCATAAAGAATGTTTTCTTTTTAAATAATGCAAAATATGGTTGTGTAGGCCTATATGGATGATACATTTTCGCCATTGTCATAACAACAAAACATTGAATAATAATAATTTACCCTAATTTACCTAAAATAAAATTTGGGCTGTCAATAGATTACAATTTTTAATCTAATTAATCACACCCTTTTTCTGTTAATAATCGCAATTAATCACACACTTCATAAAAATTAAGCATAGACCATTTATCTTGTTTCAGATGTTTATTTTGTCATCATCCAGCAAAGTATTAAAAAAAAAAAAAAAATTGAAGGGTAATTTTCAAAAATCTGTATTTTCTGCAAGCTTTTTTCAAGACAAATTTAGATGTCTTTACAAAAAAGGACACTTTTAAACTCCAAAAGGACACCAAAGAACCAAATGATATAAGGAGCCCATATAAGCACATATGAAAGAAAAAAAAGGATTAAAAAAATCTGAATTAGCATGTGTACAGTGCAACAGCAAAGAGCTTTTTTACATTTTAGAGAAGTCAAGTTGCGATACCCAACAGGACCACAAAGTGAAACACGCTGGAATAAATAATTCACTGAAAACGCAATGCTCGTCTCTGTTCTCTCTGTGATCTCTGATGTAATCAGCCTGGTTTCCTTTATATTATCGCTGTTTTGGATGGATTGTTTGAATGCATTTGCTTACTGGATCATTGGACTGAAAACTTTCCCGGAGTTTAGCGGCTTAAAATTCTGATCACAAACAGAGAAGCAAAATTGGGTTAAAGGGTTAGAATAGAAATTGTGCTTCAGTAATTTTGCTTTAATTGCGTTAAATTAAAATTTTTATTTAACGCGTTAAGGATTGTAAAATGAATTGCATGCGTTAATGCATTAACGTTGACAGCCTGAAAATAAATTTAAATGGTTTTGGACCCTTTGTTTGTTATTTTTGAATGTTGTTTTGAAAGAGTAACATTTGAACATTGCTGTAGGTATAGTTTTGACCCAATATCTTCTCATGTTAGAGAGCAAAGCTCTGGCTCATTGAAGATTGGTAGCAGTAGATCCACTCACTCATATACAGCTCAAAGAGGCTCTCCATGGTCATTTTTTGGTAACAAGTCCTGATGAATAGGACCATGTTTAATCTGCCACCCTCTCAAACATCTGATGTTTGCAGTGGGAAATTTCTTGTCTGAGCCAAGCCACATGGGTTGTGTAAGTATATCTCCCTGCGATAGATTTACTCACTCTGTGAAAAAGAAACCGCCTCAGTTCCTTCATCATCATCAAGTCAGCCCACCCAGCCAAGAGAAGCGGTGTAAGGAACACTGCTCAGAACAGATGATAAGAGACTCCTGGTACAAGTTTTCTCCATTTCTGTAAACCTGGACTCCTCCTCATGCTGTTCCAAACCAGTATGACCTTTTTGTGTCCATATAATTGAAGTCAATTTCTTCAAAATGTCTTAAATGTGGCAGGTTTTGAACAACATGAAGATTAATATTTTTGGGTGAACTATCTCCTTAAAGACTTTTTCCTACAGGGCTTATTGTTGAAAAATAATCTGTACTATTACATAATACATATACTAAACTATACCCATACTGTTATTCCAACAGCTATTGGAAATAGTTGGAATAATAAATATTGGAATCATTATTCTTATCATTTTAATATGTGGTGCTGCAGAAAAAAAAAACTGTCCTCTGAATTGTGTACGGCAGAACAGGCAGAGGTGGGTAGTTACAAGTTACATTTACTTTGTTATATTTACTTGAGTACATTTTTTGGGTAACTAATACTTTTGGAGTATATTTAAAGATGGGTACTTTTACTCTTACTTGAGTACATTTTTGTGAAAAAAACTGTACTTTTACTTCATTACTGTGGGCCACGTTCCTCTCGTTACTTTATCTTAATGCAATACAAGTTATAAATGCTTCATTTTATTCCAGATGCACAATCTACTTTTCTCTTGGCAATGAGCGATACCCATTCACGAATGATTCATTCTTTTGAGTCAGTTCTGTTCAGAAGCTTGATCAAAACAGTTGGCAAAGCAGTGAATTGGTTCGCGAATCAGTTTAAATGATTCGTTCAGTTCCCTGCCGCACGTGCTGAGCCGTCTGAAGCTGTTCTCATTTAGAGTTGTAACAAAACGTTTAAGAACATCAAGAGCGTTGAAGACGTGGCTTTGGATCTACAGTCAATTGAAAGCAAATCTGCAAAGGCTATTGTTTGCTAGTGATGAAGATCTTTATTAGATGAACACCGCGTGTGCTGTCTACGGTTCAGCAGGTATAACTTAGATAGGCTACACTTGTTTACAGTACATGATACCACTATGACATTATCAGTTTGTTGTACGTGTAACTTAAATCAAATACAATGTATAATTTTTTACTTTAAATAAGCTGTCACAGAGTATGAAATGAATACCCTCCAAACCCACGTTAGCTCTGTTCCAGGAGGAATGCCTTCGCCTAGACACAATTAATATTGATATTTCCACAATATTTACGCTTCCAGAAATATACGTTTGTTTACATTTTGCAGAACAGACAGAAGAAAATCCGTCAATGTGCATTTGGTTCGTTATGTTCAGATGTTCGGTAACTTTATTATTGTGTGAGGAGTTTTCACTCTTCTCCGTGTCAGAGGTTATTTATACATATATAATACATAATTAATATACTTTAAAATATAATGTTATTCAGTGATTCAAATCAGAATTTTCATCAGCTGTTACTCCAGTTTTCAGAGTCATTTGATCCTTCAGAGATCATTCTAATATATTGATTTAATTACCAGCGCTGGAAACAGTTTTGATGCTTAATATTTTTTGGAACCTGTGACCATTTGTTTAGGATTCTTTGATGAATAGAAAGCTAAAAAGAACATCATTGATAGTAAATCAACATATTGGAATGATTTCTGAAGGATTTTGTCACACTGAAGAAATAACATCATTGATAGTAAATCAAAAAAAAGAATATATATAATATATATATATATATATATATATATATTATATATATATATATATATATACACACACACAAACATATATTACATAAATTTTATCTATATATCTAAATAAAAATAGACTATAGATATACAGTATATGATCCAAAGTAACTAGTAAATAACTACTTGAGTAGTTTTTTTATCTGATACTTTTTTACTCTTACTCAAGTAACTATTCAGACTATTACTTTTAGTTTTACTTGAGTACAGTTTTTGGGTACTCTACCCACCTCTGAGAACAGGGCCACCTCTCACCCACTAACCCTGGACTGATCTTCCCTCAGATCTTTCCCTTGCAGTTCAAGGAGACCCGATGTGGTCAGGACACCCTTGATCTAACACCCACTTCCTGGACCCTTCGGTTTCTCTCACTTCCTTCATATTATTTTTGTAAATATGAAATTCAAATGGCAGTCACTGGCAGTTAACTTTTGGCTCATATATTGACCGCAAGGTAATCAGTTTAGGAAGCTATTATCTAGTTATTTAAAATGATAGTTCAAATACAGTTGCAAGATTATTAAGAGTGTAATCCACAAAGGAACAATTATATCTCAGTCTGAGAGTTTGAGTGAGTACAATAGAGATTTTAAGAAGGCTTTTTCCTGATGATGCCACAATGAAACTATTCATCTGGACTCAGTGTGCACTCACACACACACTTTTCATTTCAACCCATAATGAACACACTGAAAACCCATGGCAAAATGCACAATGACCTCCTAAAGAACTCTTTGCCTCCACATGTGCGCACACACACACACACACACACACACACACACACACATGCAAAATGTCTGTCAGATCATATTGTTAAGGCATGAAAAAGCCACTAGTTTGGGAAATAATCAATCAGACCTATCACACTGTACTGTCAGAATATGATCTTGCTCCAAATCTCTGGATCTGGATATGTCTAGGTATAGTCCTGTGTTTGTGGGCGTCTGTCTCTATTCATCAATCTGACACTAAACACTAACGCTCACCATGCGAGAATGTCAAGAATGCTCCAGATGTGTCGGTGTGTGTTTATGTGTATATGTAGTAAAGAGCCTAACCGCAAGCTTTGTATGGGAAATTTCTCTTCTGTTTACTGTTGTTGTTGTTTGTTGAAGATATATATAAAACAACAACAACAACAGTAAACAGAAGAGAAATTTCCCATGTATATATATATATCTATATCTTCCTTTTCCATCTCAATTTTTTATTGGGATGAGACGCTGAGGTCAACTAGTTTACCTCAAGAAAAACCCAAGTTTTTTTTACATTTAGCATGTTAGTTTTTAGTCCAGAATAGTAAAAAATATATTTGAAGTCTATGTTGTTGCACCCCGAGCTGTTTTTGTTTGGGAGAATGTGTCTTATGCAAATGCCTCTTAAAAAACAGATCAGGGTCAGTGAATTATACAGGACTTCCTTAAAGTCGTGATGAAACGGATGTAGTGGCAGATCTTTTTTCCGTATTGTGACATACTTTAGAGTAAAAAACTATTATTGAAAATGAAAAGAAAAAAAAAAGTAGAATTAAAAATAAAAAAGGGGATGGGGACTTAGTTCTATCCATCAATTGTTGATTGGATGGGGGCAACTCAATTCAAGCTTGCAGTAGATTGTAAGAAAGGGGTAATTTCAGCACTAAATGACTGCAAGTCATATAATCAAATATATACAATTTTCTCTCAGATTTCCCTCTTTATCTCTGTTTTCTCGGTTTCTCTGTCTATCTTGCATACTGATTCTTTATTTCTCTCCCTCTCTAAAGTTCATTGTCATCTTTAATTAATAAAATTGTTTAAATGTTCAAGCTACAGATGAAATGGGGATAAATGAATCCAGAGCTCATGACTGGGCAGACAGAGAGAACGAGACAGAAGGAAGGACAGTCATTTGGCCTCAGGGCTTTGACTGAGCTCAGAATTGCTGGCATTCTCACAAGCCACAGCAGCTGAATAGAGCTTTCTCTCTCTCTCTCTGTGTGTGTGTTTGACTAAGCCTGACCTGACAATGAGCACTGCTCGGTTATAGTTTGGACTGAACAGCACAAGAGCTCGTATTAGGGTTGTCTTGGTGACTTTCTTCAAGTGCTGTTCAGAGGTGCATGGTTTTGTGCTTGTCCCTCCATTATCATAAATGTTTATTCATGACACTTATGTGCTTTCTTATGAGAAAAAGTGGTGAAAAAACATCACCTGACAGTCCAAAAGTAGCGTCAGTGTATACTGGCAGTAACAGCTTTGTTGACTATAAGGCATCAAGCATCTCTCATGTTCACTGGTTCTGTTCCTAGGGAAAACACTTACTAATAAATATGTACATTTTAAATACACGTTATGTTGCTTTTGATGAAAGCATCTGAAAAGTGCATATGTAAATGGTGTATGGGAAGTATAAGTATTTGCATAACAGAGTTTGCAAACAGGATAATCATGTTTCTGTTATTGATTTAGTGTGTATTTAGTTTTGGAAGCTTGTTTAGGGATTTTAGACAAGTCAGAAATGATGTGTACACACTTTAAAGAACCTTCCTGCCTCACACGTACTGAGTTTCAGGTTATTTTATGTTGGCTACATCATGCCGTTAAATCTTCATTAAACCCAGGGCTTTTAGACACGCTCTGAAGACGCATTTAATATAACGTTTAAAAGTGACAGAATGACATCTTTGACCAGATCTAAAGCGAAACTGAGTGGAATCTGATTGTTTACAGTGAACTCTATATTTTACCCCTTGCTAATATCTTTTTAACTTTATTTATTTTATTAATGTCTGCCCTTAACATATTTCTTCTGACTCTGTATGCATCTGCATTCAAAGTCTGTTATTGTTAAAGCAACAGTCTTCCAAAGTAAAGTCAGCAAAGGTCTCTTCTGCAAACTGATATCAAGCAGACACTTTTTATCTCGTTTCATTTAACAATTCTGTTCAGACGGCAAACAGCCCCCTGGTGTTCAAGCATGGCAGTGCAACCTGTATTCAGCAGCTGGGATTTCTTTTCCAAACAAATCTCTACTCTTCTGTTAAACCAGAGCACATCATCTTACTTAAATGCTTTGTGAATATCAGGAGACAGGAGTCTTCCTGCTGTGGCAGTCCTCGTAGAACCGCCACACACTGAATTTGGGGGTTGCGGGTAATAACAATTATCCCAAATTATGCATAGTGTATGCTATGATTTATTTATCAATTGTATGCTACTTAGGCTTTGATTCATTTCATCAGTACACGTTCCCTGGGAACTGAACCTGTGACCATGAAGTTGCTGGCATAGTGCTCAACCAGTTATTGTTGCAACAATCCAATGAATATGAACATCAGTCATGTGTATTATGATTAAGGACACACAAAAGGTCTTTTTACACTTGAAATAGTTAACACTGGGTCATTATAAACCCCAGGTAAAAGGAATCCTGGGTTCTTGCTTCAAGTTTCACACTGCTCATACTTTACCTGGGGTTAACAATTAAGCTAATTCTGGGTATTCATATGCTGACGTTTCACACTGAATGTTCCTAAACCCTGGGTTAATGTTCGTATTTGCATATTTGTGGTGTCAGTGTCATTGATTGGACGAATGCAGCACGTGACCTGTTTACATGAAGGCTCTAGCATTGCTCAACCTCATAAATAGTTTTTCCTGAATGGACATTTCGGACAATAAAGGTAAGAATGTAACAGTCTCTTTATGTTTCTCTGAATGGAGAGTGAGAATATGAGGCACACAATTGGTTGTCGGTTGCTAAGTATCTAGTCCTAACATTCTAACATTACATAATTTCATACTGTACAAGTTTGACACTGCAATGTGGAGTTAACACCACAAAAGCAGTGCTAACCCTGCTCCTGAGCAAGGGTTTCGTAACCCTGGGTAAAAAGCAGTGCTAGCCTCACTGTTAAATGTTAAAAAAGGCATTTACAACCACAATAACCTGGGGTTAAGCTCTGTTTAAAAAGACCAAAACAGTGTTATTTGACCTTTACTAGACTGCATATGATGTAAAAGTGACCCTGCATTTGTTCATTATTTTTCTTCTTGCACCTTTTCATAACTGTTACGTCCTATTTGTTTTGTTTTTCTTCTCTTGTTCTTGTTCTTCTTCCCTCTCTCTCCATCCCTCTACTTGCAAGTAGGAGGGGTTGTTGCTAGAAGGGATTAACATTTACATTACATTTACATTTAGTCATTTAGCAGACGCTTTTATCCAAAGCGACTTACAAATGAGGACAATGGAAGCAATCAAAATCAACAAAAGAGCAATGACATACAAGTGCTATAACAAGTCTCAGTTAGCTTAACACAGTACACATAGCAAGGGCTTTTTAAATAATATAATAAATAAAAAGAAAACCGATAGAATAGAAAAAGAATAGAGCAAGCTAGTGTTAGAAGTCTTTTTTGCTTTTGTTAATTGTATAATAAATGAAAAGAAAACAGATAGAATACAAAAAGATTAGAAAGCTAGTTAGTTTTTTTAAAGAAAACTAGCAGCAAATGAATAGAGTGCAAGTCTAAAAGGGACAAGTGTGTTTTTTTAAGAATAGAATTAGAATAGAGAGTGCTAGAGTTAGAGGGTCAAATAAAGATGGAAGAGAAGTGTTTTAAGCCAATTCTTGAAGATGGCTAAGGACTCAGCTGCTTGGATTGAGTTGGGCAGGTAATTCCACCAGGAAGGAAAAGTTAATGAAAAAGTCTGTGAAAATGATTTTGTGCCTCTTTGGGATGGCACAATAAAGCGAAGGGCACATAAGTCTGAAGGAATGAATTTAGGTAAAGGGGTGCAGAGCCAGTGGTGGTTTTGTATGCAAACATCAATGCCTTGAATTTTATGCGAGCAACTATTGGTAGCCAGTGCAAATTGATAAACAGAGGTGTGACTTGCATTCTTTTCGGCTCATTAAAAAATAAAAATTAATCTTGCTGACGCGTTCTAGATTAATTGTAAAGGTTTGATAGAACTGTCTGGAAGACCTGCCAAGAGAGCATTGCAATAGTCCAGCCTGGACAGAACAAGAGCTTGAGCAAGGAGTTGTGCAGCATGTTCCGAAAGAAAGGGCCTGATTTTCTTGATGTTGAATTAAGCAAATCTGCATGACCGGACAGTTTAAGCAATGTGGTCTGAGAAAGTCATATTTAACATGTTATAGTAACAAATTTAATATGTTCGGGATACAGCAAAAACCAGAAGCTAACAATAAATAGAATATTCTACCTATTAGATTGTGCTTTATTAACATCTACACCTACCGCAACCCTAAACCTACCCCTTACGATAATGCAAAAATAGTAATTATTGTTGTACAGTGTGAGAAAAATTAAGCTATATTGATGTGCGCATGCCCAGTAGTTTTTGCTGTATGCCATCTAGCCTTAACCAGTAGGAGGTAGTGGCTGCCACCTGTCACCAATGATTGACTGTCAATCCTGATTGGAGGATGAGATGGAGCAGTGGGAATTTAAGGTGCGTTCACGCCATATCGTTATTACCATAATTACAAGATACCAACTTGTAAAAAGCGTTCACGTCCTCGTAGAACTTGTAATTACAACATGAGAACTGGGAGTTTTCTGCACCTAACACGAAACCAAAGAAAAATGGCGGCACTTTCAAAGAAAGCTATTACTGCTCTAAAATGGGGGAAATAGATACAATATACTATAATATAAAAACATATTATGTAAGTGTTCATACTGTTATTATTTTGTTCTTGTTTGTTTAGGTTAGCAATAACACGTTTATCGCCGTCATTAATAATACCAACAAACAAACAGTTAGTAATTATTTTTTACCTAAAACGCTTTCCGTTATCGGCAATATTTCGCAGTAGCATACAAATGTAATGTTATGTGTTTTACAGCTGCCAGTAACATTATCTCACGCAGTCGTGGGTTCATTTTGTTGACTGTCGCTATAGAAACAGATATTCCCCATTCCGAGGACGTGAACAGCACCGAGTTAAACGTCACGTGTTGTCATCTCGGAATTACGGTAGTTACGACATGACGTGAATGCAGCATTTTCCCCACGGAATGTGTGGTTGTGTGTGTATGGAAGCTGCTTTGTGAAGTTTTTCCTATTTCTACACAGAAGTGTTTACTGATTGTACTTGTAAAAAAAGAGTGTTGTGTTAACTCATTTGTTTTTATTGACATCTATACTACAAGAAGACTTATCTTTGTTTGTAAGTTAATTTTTGTTTGTACAATCTTTTGTTTCTGATTCTTAATTATGAGTTTATTTTGTTTATTTGGAAAGGGGTTAGTAGAGAGGGGGTGCTATTTTCTTTTGATCTTCTCAGTTGGCCTGAGCCCCCTCTTGAAGCTCTGAACCCTCCTGCATTTGAAAATAAATGAGTTTTGATGCTCTCACACAACATTTTGTTACGTGCCCTTTCTCTCCCTAGACTTAATACAGGAATTTCCTGTATCCTGTAGTTTCCCGTTTTCCTCTTTTCATAATTTATTTCCTCGTTTTGCAACTCTTCTTATTAGAGTCTAGGTAAAGTGTCGTATGATTATTAAAGTATTAGTTCACATGAAAATATGCAGCAACTGACAAAAAAATCTTCATTATACTATAACCTTGGCTTTTTTTCTTTACTTTTGCTTTACCTTATTTGTCCCTTTAAGGGAAATTTGTTGTGGGCAGTACAGGTGAAGCTGCTTAATGAGATTCCCACATCAATAACATAATCACACAGTCATGTCCTTTGAGCTAGAGTTTAACAGCCTTGTAGCCAAAAAAATATATTATAACAGTTGTATCTAGACTTTAGAGTATGAAAACATTGACCAGATGGAAGTAGTCTGAATTCTGGATAAAGCATTTGAGAAGGGTCCAGAGTCATTTTCCTTGGCTGTTTAGAAATAATTTAGTTAAATATAGACTGAAGATTGGGGTAAACCTCCCAGACCAACCACTTTCATTGCCGTACGCACCAAACGGCTCAGATGAGATCTAAGAGTAAGTGTCAAATTACCGAACCAGGTACCACTATACCATACAGAAATTCAGATCCGATACAGGCATAAAGAGTTTAGATCGATTTGCTGTTGAAGTGAAGTTGAGGGGTAGGGCTTAGTCACGCTTACTCTCACTTTCTTAATCTGTTGCTTTGCTTTTTACTTCTTCCTGCAGCTCACCCCCACATCGCTTCCGTTTTTCGCCTTTCTTTAGTCGAGGGGGAAGCTGTCTCTGTTGTGAAGTGGGTTTGATAAAGAGGGTCTCGGCGGGGGATGGACTGACTGCTGCTAAAGAGGGAGATTTTATTGTCAGTCTTTATCATGGCCAGGTGGGCAGATGCAGGGAGATAGAGGGTGTGACATGGCTAACGAGGAGGGAAGACATACATCCCTCACAGAGCAGCACAACAACGACAACAACATCACCCATCCAGAGACTTCAGCTACACCACAAGGGGTAGGCCTGTTAAAGACACCCCCAAATTTAGGGTGTTTGTGTAAAGCATTCTCTAGAATAAAGATTTAGAATCAACATTAGAATGCAGATAATTTTAACTAAGTTCATATTCAGTGTACTATAGCTGCAGTAGTGTGAAATGTGTTGTGCAAGAATGTAAATTGTTGTGCATAAATTCGTTTGTTTAAAGAAATGTATTGTGACCATAATCTCTTTTAAATGTATTATATTGTTACATAAATATCTATTATTTGTATTTAGAAAGAAAATAATATTAAATATAAATATCAATTTTTACATGAAAGTTGCATTTAAAAATTAACATTTGTATTTTTCAATATATTGAAATATATTTGTATTCAAAAATAAATATAAATAAATAAATTAAATTTTTACTTGCCACTGTAATTCGTTTAAATTAAAAAGTGTAAAATATAGAATGAAATATTAATATATTTATAGCTCTAATGAATAGTTTAATTTAAATATATATATAATTTATAATATATATATGTATTTATATAATATTGCATTGTAAAATATTAATGAACTTTAAAATGTTTTATAAATTAAGTTACTTTTACAAATTATTTACATTTCTTTTTGAATATTTTGATAAAAAAGTAGTGCTGCAATATTTTACTTGTCAATTTGTCCTTAAAAAACAGATGTTTTTATCACCATCTTTCGCTTTCCAGTTTTCTTTTGTTTCTGTCTATTTCCCCCTCTTCAGCTGTTCTTATGTGGACGGACTTTTGTTTTCTTTCTGGGCTGTGTCCTCCCTCCCCTAACATTTGATGTCTTTGCGAGTTGCATCACGTCATTTCCTGTCATCCCCCTCTTCCTCTTCTGACTCTCCCTTGTGCTTTTCTGTCATTGTTTATGCTCTTCCTCTGTCTGACACTCTTCATATCCTGTCTCACTTTC
This sequence comes from Cyprinus carpio, assembly GCF_018340385.1. Taxonomy (NCBI): domain Eukaryota; kingdom Metazoa; phylum Chordata; class Actinopteri; order Cypriniformes; family Cyprinidae; genus Cyprinus; species Cyprinus carpio. The sequence continues at coordinate 28,915,372 of NC_056572.1, forward strand.
TCATAGGTCTTTTGTAGTCCTTTGTGAGAGTTGATGCATGTGAGCTGCCCCACCAAACTGGCCTTGTTGAGATGTGATGACTTGCATTCGAGTGGAATGGTCAAAAGGATGTTGTGGTTGTAGGCTTAAACCATTGTTGCTGAAACCGTATAACTGTAACCACAGCAACTAGCTCTGATGTTGTGTCACAGAAAGAGTACCACAGAAGAGTTTTTAGGGTTGTTATTGCTGTCATCTGGTACTACTGTCAGCCTCTGGGTGCCAGGACTTTTATGTTGGAAAAGTTTGATTGCTCTTTTGATATTTGTTAATGTTGCTCATGGTTGTTTAAATATACTATATCCATCTTTAGACACATTTGCAAGATATTAAGATTGGAGGATATTACAATTCTATACTACTTTTTTTCTGAATAAAAAATATTGACTAAAGTCAACAAAATAAGAAGTGTATTTAAGCATCTTAGCATATTTATTTTGAGATTTGCTAAAGATTACATTTAACAGTGTTATTAAATTATTCGTATTTTCTAACTTTGAGTGTTAGAAATCTAAATATAAAAAAAAGAAAAAATGAGCATGCACAATTAAAAATACAATCGGCCAACATATAATTAAAAAAAAATCATCTGATTACCAATATGGTGATTATTTATCGTATATCTCAGTCTCGGTTTTGTTGTAACTGGCCTTTGAGGTTGAAATGATCACATTTGACGTTTTAGGACTTCATCATGAGCAACATTCTTTGACCCACTGGTCACAAAGAAAGTACTATTTATAGCTAGACCGTTGAGGATTGACGCTTCCTGGACAAAGATTATGTCTGATTCCAGACAAGCCCTCATTTTTAATGCAGATGAAGAAAATGCAGAAGAAATTAATACTTTTATTCATTAAGGATGAATTAAATAGATCAGGTTTTTTGAGCAGCAAAGCATATCAGAATGATTATGTGACACTGAAGACTATAGAGTAATGTTGCGGAAATTCAACTTTGCCATCACAGGAATTAATTACATTTTAAAATATATTCAAATAGAAAACAGTTCATTTAAATTTTAATAATATATCACAATATTTTACTTGGTGAGTGTAAGAGAAAAAATTCTTAGCAACCCCAAACCTCTGACTGTAGGTATAAAGTCAAATTAAATTACAAACATTACTGTTTTGTTACGTGTCTAAACTAAAGCCTAGTGTTAGCTGGTCCTGTAGTAAAGGGCTGCTTTGATGCCAGTGAGTCACATTGCTTCTGTTACTGTAAATGACTCGTGTTTTTGTGCAAGGTAAACTTTACTGCAACAGTCAAGTCATTGTGAGCTAGTTTATCTGAGGCTGAATCTCTGCTAACGTTGAAACTGGTTTTTCTTTTAATTATCCGCGTCAGCCTCAGGCTCTCTGTGTTCATTTGTTTTTATCAGATAGCCGTTTAATCACACTAACAGAGACAGGGTGTGCTGTTCTTCAGGGTGTCTGATGTGAAAAAACAACATATTTCTAGAGGATTAAAACTGTATTGGAATTCAAGTTTGCAACTGTTGGTTTAATTTGGGCATATGTGACCTGTTTGTGAGTTTCAGTTTCACAATCGTTGAATGCATCAGACGTCAGAGCAGCTGCTTTAAGCTCTTTGATTTCAAACCAGCAATTTGGGTAAATATTTCAGTCATAATTAATAAAGTTGATCATACAGCATGTGTGATATATTCAAATCATACAAGGAGATACGAAACTGAGCGTTATAAGTCTGGGATGTCTCAAACAGCTACTACCGTTTAGACCCTTTTGTTTGATCATCTTTGGAACATTTTTTGGACAAAATATCATATAATGATTTTATTTTATTTTTTATGATAGGACCACGATTCACAATCTTATCACATTTCATTTTCATGTTGGTTCTCATTTTTACTATTTTGCAAGTTACTGAACAATAGAAACTAAGTCCAATTAATGTAAGTTAAAAGTCCTTTAGCTTATTGAAGACAAGTAAGGTTAGAACAAAGAAACAAATGACAAGCAATAGAACAAACAAATACAGTAGAACAAATATACAAATGAAATAAACAGTGCTTTAATTTGCAGGCAAGTCTATTTAACAGTAGTATATTCAGGTAAGAATTACTGGAGAAACTGAAGTAATCAAATGTAAAATGCAACACAATATGAATGAAACTTACGTTGATTATTGTATTAAAGCTATAAAAGTTATTCAATTAAGAACAGTGAGTGATTTTCTCTTTTTCTGTTGTTGTTTGATTAACATTAAATGATACAGACAGCAGCAGGTTTATTAGGCTGATGTCACTTTAAGATCTCATATGCATTTTGCATATGATTTCTGGTGGAGTGTGCAGGCTTTTTTCATGTGTTTCACCTTTTGGAAATCTTTTTGGTCTATGCACCTCGTTTGGATGATTTTGAAGGCGCTGTGAGTTTCTGGCTGTTTTTCAGTTTCCCACTTTAAGGATCTGACACAATGGATCTAATATACTGACGTCCTATTTTCCATTTACAAACTGTTTACGTTCACTTAAGACAAAACCAGCTGTGTTTAAGTGAACACTCACCAAGCAGTGAGTACATTTTGATATTTTTGCGTGCATCTGACCATTTATTATGCCTAAAATATACTTCCCTTGTCTAAGTTCCTCTCCATCTTGTAGCGCGCACAGAAAGTGAAACTGAAGACTAGAGGAATGATGCTGAAAATTCAGCTCAGGAATAAATTACACTAAAATATATTTAAATATAACAGTTATTTTAAATTGTAATAATATTTTACAGTATTACTGTATTATTTTTTTTTATGAAATAAAGGCAGTCTTGGTGAGAATGAGAGACTTCTTTCAGAAGCATTAAAAAAATTCTTCCTGACCGCAAACTTGAGAACAGTTGTGTACGTTCAGTTCTGCCCACCCCCCACTACTTAGTTTATCTTGATATATCGCTATCTCCCTCGCTCACACACATGTTCTAATGCTTTTCTCCATGTTCCTCTGAATTGTTTATGAAGGTCCTTCCTGCCTCAGTTTCTTAGAAGTCTTCTGTCACGCTGAATGAATAGTTTCATAAACCGTTAAACTGACGAGTAGTATTTATAAACTGATAAATTAACAATGCCTGCACATTGTAAGCTAAATATTACTTGAGAGAGACACATTACACCGAAACAATAGCCTTATTCCCCATACTGGTGTCATCTAGTAAAGCCAAGACTCGCAGAAAACAGGAAGAGACCATGAGGTTTAACCGGATATCCTGCACAGGGAGGGCGACCCTTCACCACAGCTTTCCCTTCCCTCATCTCTTTTGCTCTCTTTTCTTTCATCTCTCTGTTTCTATGCTACTGGGTATTAGTCTCATTGCCGGAGAGAGGAGAATGTGTTGGTCTGGTGAATGGGATCACTGGGAATATCTGGACATACAGGTGACATTCTATGATTGACAGGATTGTTGGTTGTCAAAATAACTTCAACAGATGGAAAGCGGCTTTTTTGCCGGTAGGACGTGTTTCTCATAGGTTGTGTAAGGGAGAGGGTTTCTATAGCAAATCAGTTGGAGATTATTGTCACCGTTGTATTCAGTTTCACAAATTATGACTGGTAGATAGTAAAACAACGTTACAAATCGCATAATTGTGTAAAAATGTGTTGACTGAGTGTTCTCGATTGTTTAGTGGGTGACTAATGTGCAAACTCGTGTAACCTGTAAAACATTTGTTTGAGGTTTTATAAAGTGGTTTTAGTGTGTGACTAATTCTTCAGTGTTCTTTTGAAGTTTTGGCAAGTGTTGTTGCGTATCTTTACATTTTTACATAAAGTAAAAATTTCTCAGTAAATGATCCATCCTGTTCCTGCTGCATCTGATATATTTGCTTTTTTAATATCTTTGATCCCAGCATTGATTTTTTTTCCCCGTTAAAGTAAACTTCTTCAGACTGTTTGCATTCATTTGTAATCAATGGCAGTTGCTTTCAAAAAGCTCTTTTGTCTAAGAGTTTATATTATCCCTCTAATTTCGGTAAATTTAAGCATAAACATTTTTGTCCGCAAAAGCTTCTGGAGCATAATAAAATAAAACTGATTGATTTCAAATGCTCTTGGTTTTCATTTGTTACACCAGTAACAAACGTTTTTGCCCAATCTTATCTTTGGAAGCAATGATTAGTATCCCAAAGTGGAAGTCAGCAGGATGGAAAACAATAGGGAAAATGACCCCAAATGTCTGGAATCCACCGTTAATGTGTAGTTAGTTGGTTTCAGAGCTGTGTAAATCTAATATACGTAACTTCAAGTGGAGTGGAGCACTTTTTAGTTTGTTTCTGGGCACTTGTGTTTTGGGCCATAGATGCTGAGTGTATTTTGAGGATAACATTAGAGATAAAGATGGTGTAGACAGAGGATAAAGCTGGTGTATTTATTTTTCAGATCTCATAGATTTCAGATTTACCCAAGAGCATGCGAAATTAGGAACATTGTACTTATTGGTCAGGTGGTCTTTTCCTGTGGGCACGTATTGGCCAGATAAGCCACAATATGGAAGAGACTTCATGCCAACATTCAAAAGTCTGGCTATGTCAGATGATCCTGAAGTGATCTCAATGGAGTGCGTTTAGTGAATTACTAAGATCTCTTAGGATATCTGAAGCTGAGTTTGACTTTGATCTGCAGTTGAGACTGGGACTGCTTCATCTTTAAATATCATCTTTCTGTTTTGCAGAGTGATCCCGGTGGGTTGTCGGTACTAGAGCAGCTTGGCTTGGACCACAGCTCCGATTTCTCTGACTCGAGTGTTCAGCAGCGGTTGGATGAACAGAGAGAGAGAATCCGTAGGGAAATCCGGAAGGAGCTGAAGATTAAAGAGGGGGCAGAGAATCTCCGCAGAGCCACTACAGATAAACGAAATGCGCAGCAGGTGGAGAGTCAGTTGCGGAGCTCCAATCGGCGACTGGACTCGCTCCACGCTCAGCTACAAGAGCTGGACGCTCATATCGTCGTCAAAGGGACAGATGATTCACGTGGTGAGTGGACACAGACTCCTGTATGTGAGAGATGATGACTTAGTGATGTCATCAAAGAAAAATAGGCTTTTTAATTTCTTAAGAACAATAAGTCTAATTTTTGTTTTACGAAAAAAAGTATTGCTACCTTTTACTGTTATTAACCAGATTAAGAATGTTTTTAATGAAATGTTTTTTTAAGATCACAAATATTATAATTAATCATATATATATATATATATATGTGTATATATATATATATATATATATATATATATATATTTAAATCAATTAGAATAGATAGATAGATAGATAGATATACTTAAAAATATAGAAATTTAAATATATATTTGAATTAATGTTATGATTTACTGAGTGGATGCACATCCATAATTCCAATACTTATAAATAATTCAATCCAACAAAAACCCATTTGTTTAAAGACATAAATTATAGATGATTGAAATATTATTAATTAATGTTTTTGTATCAAAAACCCTGATTTTACATATTGGAAGTCCTGTTCCTAAGTCCCTTGGCTAATTTTTTTAATTTTATGTCTAGATGATGCTCCTCAGTCTCCGGGAGCAGAGAGCAGGTCGTCAGCACACAATGAGAGAATCGCTGCACTGGAAAGGCAGTTAAACATCGAACTCAAAGTCAAACAGGGGGCTGAAAATATGATCCCCATCTACGCCAATGGCTCCACCAAGGTATCTAACAAAGGCTCTTTTCCAAAACATAGTGATCTACACTACCATACACAAGATTGGGGTTGGTAAGATATTTTTATTCAAGATTCTTTGAATATGAAGCACAAAAGAACACCATTTATTTGAAATAGGATTTGCAACAATAATCTTCTTTTTCAGTTTAATGTGTCCTTGCCGAATTAAAGTATTTATTTCTTTAAAAAAAACCTTGCTGACCCCATCCTTTTGAACAGTAGTGTACCTACCTACAGAGGCATCATTGGTGTACTCACAGTGTAAATGCGGTCAACTTAATTATGCTGCTTCCAAAATCAAAGTCAGCATCGCATATTCATGGTGAGGGCAATCCCAGAATGCACTTTGGTTTCCTGGGAAGGTGCTGGATGAGGCAAGACACGTCATTATTTAAAAAAAAAAATAAAAAAATAAATGTCATTCAGTACTCAAAGTGGAAAAAAAAGTAATTCAATCTGATTACAAATGAATTACTTCATCTAATATTTGTGTGTGCTGTATGTTTTTGAGTATTAGGGTATTGTACTGTTAGGTTAGCAAAATTCATCCTCAAACTCAAACTCCAGTGCAGCTTATGTTGGCAGCAAGCCCTGTTTTGGAACAGAGCCATTCTTTCAAAAGATGTTTATGCACTGTTTAGTAATTACAATGGTGTGTGTTTGTGTGGGTTTTTAGGATAAGAAGATGTTGCAGACAGCTCAGCAGATGCTACAGGACAGCAAGACAAAGATTGACATCATCCGCATGCAGATCCGGAAAGCAGTTCAGGCCTACGAACACGATGATGATGCACAGGGTATGGCTGAGTGTGTGTGTGTGTGTGTGTGTGTGTGTGTGTGTGTGCTGCTGCATTGTTGCTTTTAGAGTCCGATTTTTTTTAGATGAGCAGAAAACTAAACAGATCAATAACCACCTGAATCCAAGAAGATGAGTGGTGTGTGTTTTCAGGGTGTGTTGGTTGAGTGGACGTGTTTATGCAATCTGGAAAACAGCATGCACTCAAACACATAAGCAGTGAGCGCAGGTCATACAGATCAATAAAGGTGTGTGTTATGACCCCGTGTGACTTGGAGTGAATCGGACACACATAGACACAAACACGGGGTCAGGTAACTGATGACGGTCAGTTCCCACTCTTTCCTTTACACTTCATACACACACTCTTCATTAACAGTTTACAGCAAGAAGCTGTAATATAAAAACACAAAGACGTTTAAATAGATATAAATAAAAGCATTTAATTGGTTTATTTTTTTTTAAGTAAATTTATCCCAGTAACCATTAAATAAATAGCTTTCAATCCTAAACTTGTAAGTTCAAGTACATTTCTTTAACAGTATGTACTAAATACCATATTAAAATTAAGCTCAGGAATAAAATAGTTATTTTAAAATGTAATCATATTTCATAATATTACTGTGTTTTTGATCAAATAAATGCATCATCCTTTATTTTTATATATAATAATATAATTCAGTCAGAATAGACAAAATATTACAGGCTCATAGCAGCATTAGTTAACACACATTCTTTAATACTCCTGTATAAACACACACACACCTTCAGTGTGTACATGTACACACACGCACTCCCCGAGAGTCTGTTTCCGAAATTATGTCACTGCATTCGGCTTCATGCCTTATTAGGACACAAAACCCTCCGCAGTCAAACCTTCAGTACTTCTCTGTCTCATTATCCCTCTTTATAAATCCACTCATTCAAGTGATATATTCCCTCAAACTCCTCATTTCGTCATGGTTTTTTTTGCCCTGAAGTCATTTGAAGCAGCTCATGGGGAATGTATCGTGATACATCAATAAATAATTTTACTGGGACAGTCCTAACACAGGCACTAGCTCACACACAAGTGCACGCTTTTCTAGTCTCAACTATATTAAAAATATATGGAAATCTGGAAATAGCAAACAGCCTGTAGTCTCAATAATGTTAGACACTGAGAGAGAGTTTTTAAACACTCACAATATTCCATGCACTCAGGATCTTTTCATTTATTGACTGGAATGCTTTGAACTGCTTGTATTTCAGACATAACCAAAGAGAGGAAAATATATGTTTATGTAAAACCCGGAACAGCATGTCAGTGTTTTTGATAGTATGACAGAATAATTTAACACCACAGCATCTTAATCTTTCAGTTTATAATCCTTAATAATCCTCTTATTTCAAAAAGTCTGTAGCTGCTGGCAGCATGTTAGTCCTCGGCTGATCTACAATCATCTCTCCTAGTTTGCATAAGTGTAGTAATGACTATATGGAAACTCACTGTCCTGATCTAAAATCATCCCTAATCCTCGTTAAAGTCTGATAGATGCACACAACCTCATGTACCTTTCATTGTGTCTTAGACTTGATGTCTGTATGGGTTCACATTCAGTTCAGTTTCATTATGGTTAATGGGTAGTTGACATTTCAAGCAATGACGGCAGCCTCCTGCAGTATGACGTGTTTTAAACAGCATTTTTAGTACACTTTCAGTTTTTGCACTTAATATATAAATGTTCTCTAATTCAGAAGAGGTGGTGTGGGTTTTGTTTTTTGTTTGATGTTTTGTGTTGTTTGGTTTTGTTTTGATATTATTTTTTTTTGCTGTTTAATTACAAGGGCTGAAATGGCTCTGAGCCATTCAGGCTAATAGCTTGCATAATTCACTGTGGGAGTGATATTGATGGCTTAATATGTCTGTTTGTGTATGTCTCTTCAGGAAAGCCTGACCCATGTGGTATGGAGCTACGGATTGAGGAGCTCAGACACCATTACCGTGTAGAGCACGCCGTCGCAGAGGGAGCAAAAAATGTCCTTAGACTTCTTGGAGCCAGTAAAGTACAGGACAAGAAGGCCATGTCAGAGGTATAATTTTATATTATATATTAGGGATTTTCCAGACCGACAACTGCTACTTGTTATCCTAACAATAACTGTTAACTGATAAGATTAGAATAATGAATTAATATTAAATAAAAATAGAATGGACAAGTATGATGTAAATAAGTGATTAATTGTGCGGTGTGTAGCTTCTTTGATTACTGCGATGAACTGAGTGACAGCTTTCCAGTGATTATAAGGGGAGCGCTCTTTGTGTACTTTCTAGGTTATAATACATTAGAATTTGAATACATTCACTCACAGATTCATTCTCTGCTAACCATTTATCCAATATTGCCACCATTTGTCCAATATTGCCATTGTGTTGTGTTTACTGCTACAGTTTGCTAAGTGAAAGTGGAGCAGGTGCTTGCTCAGCGAAATATGTTTAGGCGTGTGGTTGCACGTGTCGATACGCGCCAGTGAGTTAACAAATATATATAACATATATTTCTTTAACTTTGCAAAAAAAACAAAAAAAACAAACAAAAAAAACGTTTTAACTGATAGTATTAATCGGTCAAAATTCTTACTTTCGGTTAACGGTTAAGCAGTCAACACACACACAAAAAAAAATTTTTTTAATATATATTGTTTTTTTGTATGTTATGTTTTTTTTGTATAATGATAAAAATGTAACACTGTTTCTACAAAAATATTAAACGGCACAACTGATTTTACTATTGATAACTATAAGCAATATTTCTCGAGCAAATCAGCATATTAGAATGATTTCTGAAGGAGTAGCTTTCAAATACATCTTAATTAAATAAACACACTGCTTTGTCCAGTTAAGTCAGTAATTAAGTCTAATACAGCAAGTCAGTAAGTAATACTTATTATTATTGTAGTATCAACTATGTTCGGAAGTACTGGTAGTTTTGATGTACCTGCACTCTTTTAATACATCATTCCTCATGTCGTCTTCTCTCGGCTTCCACAGGCTCAGTGTCGTCTGAGCGAGTCGTCTCAGAGGTTGGATCTGCTGAGAGATTCATTAGATCGGCGGTTAGCAGAACTCCCTGAGGATCATCCCAAAGCATCTGTTATCAAAGAGGAGCTGGTGTTAGCCTCCTCACCAGCGTTCAGTTCTCGACACGGTGCCCCCTACCTGCACAACCAGTACAGCACCCTCTCTAAACCCTCTCCCCTCACTGGTATTCAAAAACATCATTTACATCTATAAATTGATGTGTATCTAATTTAGTTTAGTCGGAGTCATCAGATACTGGCTTCTAAAATTAGACTGTTTTGTGTGTGTGTCTATGTGCAGGCACTCTTCAGGTCACACTGCTGGGCTGCATGGGTGTGATGGAGGTGGTTCCCGGACGTTCCCGTGGCAGCCAGGTAGTGTTGCCGTGTTACAGTCTGGGAGAAGGGCGGTCCTTTATGCGGAGTGGAAAAGGCCTGTATAGTCGCAGTGGCAGCGTTAGCGGAAAAACACCCCCCAAAACAGATGAACTCTCTTGTGAGTGTGTGTTTGGAGAATGTAACATTCATAGTGTGATTAGTCAGTTGTGATGTGTGAGTTTTGATATTACTAAGTCTTGTTGTCTTGTCGTCTTGTTGTGTCGGTCATGTGCGACGACAGCTTTGCATCAAACAGAACAGGATGTAGTGCATCTGAGCTAATAACACATGGGGTGTAGCATTATCATGCTGGCGAGTGATTGGTTGACGTATTCAACAAACTTACTGAGCTTTTACTCACAAAAATCATTCAGAAAGTGTATGAGAAATCAGGAAATATTGACCTTGATTTGATCTCAATTAAAACATACATTTGCATTCATGTCTGTGTGCAGCGGAAGTGAGTGCAGTACTGAAGCTGGATAACACTGTCGTGGGTCAGACGGCATGGAAGACAGTTGGAGAACAGGGCTGGGATCAGACCTTCACCATAGAGCTGGAGAGAGTGAGTTCAGTTCTGTGTTAAAGGGATAGTTCACTCAAAAACTTAAATTCTGTCAATAATAACTCACCCTCATGTTGTTCCAAACCCATAAGATCTTCGTTCATCTTTGGAACACAAATTAAGATATTTTTGATGAAATCCGAGAGCTCTCTGACCCTCCATAGACAGCAAGGTAACTACCACAGTCAAGGCACAGAAACGTAGTAAGATCATTGTTGAAATGGTCCATGTAACATCAGGGGTTCAACCGTAATTTTACAAAGCTACAAGAATACTTTTTGTGCTTAAAAAAAAAAAAAAAAAAACTTTATTCAACAGTTCTTCTCCCCTGAGTTACCATCTACAGCCATTATCAAGAGTAACACGACGCATGCGCGTGATGCTACTGACTTTGAACGTTGTGTTACTTTCAATACTGCCGGTAGATGGTAACTTGGGAGAAGAATTGTTAAATAAATTTATTTTTGTTTTTTTGCACATAAAAAATGTTATCATAGCTTCATAAAATTACGGTTGAACCACTGATGTCACATGGACCATTTTGTCTATGTTTTTGGTACCTTTCTGGGCCTTGAACATGGTAGTTACCTTGCTGTCTATGGAGGGTCAGAAATCTCTCAGATTTCATCAAAAATATCTTAGTTTGTGTTCTGAGGATGAACGAAGGTCTTACGTGTTTGGAAAGACATGAGGGTGAGTAATTAATGACAGAATTTTCATTTTTGGGTGAATAATCGCTTTAATAGTAGATTTACACAGATTAGAGGTTCAGTGTCTGTTTCATTAATTAAAGCTCCAGGTACTTAGTTGTAATTGTAATTATAATTACAAAATCAAAATCCATTGACTGTATAACATCAGTGACTTTACTGGTGTAATATCTCAAATAACTCTTACACAAGCAAGGGCATGCTATTCTTATCTAGGAAAAAAAGCAGGTTGCACATGCAGAATGATTAACAGCTATGCAAATTAGGACTTGCATGGTTCTATGTCTTTTTTCGGTCAGGATATATAGTATCTGGACAATTATTCATTAAATTCAGCTGAACAAATACTGATTCTGATCTCCTTGATCAGTGTCTTTGTTGTTAACTAAAACTGAAACTATTAAAAATAGTTTTCTGCAACTTCAATAAAGCTGAAATGAAATAAATATTTGATGAAAAACCTAAACAAAAAAGTATTACCTTGTAAACTAACTGAAATAAGTTTAAGTATTAAATGTACCAAAACTGAAATAAAAATAAATTTAAACTGAACAGAAATATAAAATTAAAACTGGAAATACAAATATAAAAGCTGTTTAAATTGATAAAATGTAAATGTATACCTTCAATGCAATGTAAGCCGCTTTGGATAAAAGTGTCTGCCAAGTGCATAAATAAATATAAATGTAATGTAATACTAAAAATACTACCTCTGATATTGATATTGATCATTGTGTGTCTTTATGTGTGCAGTCCAGAGAGATGGAGATCGCAGTGTACTGGAGAGACTACCGATCTCTATGTGCGCTGAAATTTCTCAAGCTGGAGGATTTTCTGGACAACCAGAAACACAGAGTACAACTAGAGCTAGAACCACAGGGACTGCTGTTGGCAGAGGTACCCACATATGTGACTCAAAAATATGAAAATCTCTTATGTCCATAAAGGGAGTCTACCTCACTGCTTATTGCAAAAGTTGCTTTATAAAGGCACCCAAACCAAATAAATGTGCTAAACTGGCCACCACTGAAATATGTGGGTGACATATGTGTACCATCCTTCTGCCTCAGGTTACTTTCTTTAACCCCGTGATCGAGAGGGTTCCACGGCTAAAACGGCAGAAGAAAGTTTTCTCCAAACAACAGGGTAAGAGATAGAGATAAATGTTTTCTCTGTTCACAATAAATGCAGGAATCTGCTGATTATTTTATCCAAATGCACTTAAAATTGACCTGAATGTCATTTCACCTTGACTTTGATTTATGACATGTGATTGTATGTTGTTGAGCGCCATCTAGTGGTCAAAGGTTAAACTGGTGTTTTCTCTGTGTGTGTTTGTGGTCACATGCAGGTAAAGCGTTCTTGCGAGCTCGGCAGATGAATGTTGATATCGGCACGTGGGTGAGGTTACTGAGGAATGCCATACCTACCGTCAACAACACAGGAACATACAGCCCTCACGCACACACAGTACAGACAGGGTAAATCACACACAAAAACAGACATAGTACATGTGAATTCATACGTAAAAATAATTAAAGGATCAAGCGCTGAGCCTCTACAATCTTCGACAATTTTTTGTTAAGGATTGTTAATAAATCTGTTGTCAAATTTTTTTAAAAAGTCTTAAATTGATTAATATATCAGTATTGCAATTTTACATTTGTTTTGTAAAATAATAATAATATAATATTTTTTATTTTACAGTACTTACAATAGTTTTATTACTGTAGTAATATCTCTTTATTGGTTTGTGTAATTTATATTATTTAATTTATATTATTTAGTCATATTGAATGGGTTCCATAAAAACCTGTGAATTATTTTAAAATAAATTATTTTATTAAACTTTTATTATATGAGAAAAAATAACCAGGATATTGTATGTTTTCATGTTTGTCTAAACCTCTACTAGAGTGCAACTAATTTACTAAACAGTATTAATATCGTCAAATAAGTGGATCTAAATAACTAGCTCATGTCCTACAAGGTGGAATGGGTTTTTCGTTGTCATTACTTATATGTGTTTGTGTGTTACAGGGAGATATCGGTGGAGAAGTTGAGTTTAGACTTTGACTCACCAGTGAAGGTGGACATTCGGCGAGATGTGATGGACACAAGCACTCCAGTGAGAGACTCTCTCTATAACTCCTCCTCTTTTCTCATTAACCCCTCCCCATCTCCCTGTAACCCCTCCCCTCTCTCTGCTGCTTGTCACAGGAACGACAACCGGCCGCTGAGCCCGTCTCTGCTCCAGACCTCACCACACCTGAACGCCAAATCAGGACACATTCACTGAGCAGGTACACTCAAACACAGGATATAAAGATTCCCAGGTATATCTGAGTCTTTATAGTGGTTTCTTAGTTTGTGTGTGTTTGTGTGTGAACAGTAAACAGAAGAAGACTCCTTTGAGCCTGCAGGATTTCAGACTAATAGCTGTTCTTGGCAGAGGCCATTTTGGAAAGGTAGTCTTCAACCTTCCTTGCTTTCTATCATTTATTTGATCCTACAGCTACTCGCTTCCTAGCTTTACCTCTGAAATTTGTCATCTCATGTCATATCCGTGTCTTTCAGGTTCTGTTGGCAGAATATAAGAAGTCAGGCAATATGTACGCCATTAAAGCCCTGAAGAAAGGAGACATTGTGGCCAGAGATGAAGTAGAAAGGTAAACAAAAGAACTTTTTCCTTGTTTTTTTTCGCTTCTCTTTTCCTGAAATGAGTTTTTAATTTGTATTTCTTGTTTCTCTCTGTCTCTCCCTCAGTTTGATGTGTGAAAAGCGCATTTTCGAGACAGTGAACAGTACGCAGCACCCCTTCCTCGTGAACCTGTTTGCGTGTTTCCAGACTCCAGAACATGTGTGTTTTGTCATGGAGTACACGGCAGGCGGTGACCTAATGATGCACATACATGCAGACGTCTTCACCGAGCCACGAGCTGTGTATGTAAACCCTTTTGTCAGGTTTTGCTTTTCCAGACCATATCCACAAAGATCAAAAAACCTGAAATTACACACCACTGTTCAAAAGATTTTTTTTTGTTTTTTTGAGAGTTTTCTCGAGAGTGTGATTTTTTTTTATAAAATATAGTGTTATGTGTTATTTTGTGATATTATTATTATTTTTTAATATATTTTTTTTATTCTATTTTAATACATATATTAAAATCAAATTTATTCCTGTGATCAAAGCTGAATTTTCAGCATCATTACTCCAGTCTTCAGTGTCACATGACCCTTCAGAAATCATTCTCATATGCTGATTTCAAACAGTTTTAAAACAGTTTTGCTGCTTAATATTTTATGGAAACCATGACACATTTTTATATTCAGGGTTCTTTGATGAATAGAAAGTTCATTTATTTGAAATAGAAATCTTATGTAACATTGTAAGTGTCTGTCACTCTTGATCCATCAGAAAAAACCCTACTTACTGACCATAAACTGTTGTAATGTAGTGTATATTGTGGGGACAAAGAGCTTAAAACATTTTGTTTGTTTATGAATTAACTTTAAATAAAATTTTGTCTGATATTTAGGTTCGGGGTAGAAGATGAAGTAGAAAATATAAGAAAAAATGGAAATTCCCACATTTTTTTGTTGACTATTTTAAGTTGTGTTTGTGTGTGTTTCAGGTTCTATGCCGCTTGTGTAGTTTTAGGGCTTCAGTTTTTACATGACAACAAGATTGTGTACCGGTGAGTATGCAAAAATTTAAATAAATTGTGCACATGTTCTGGCTTTGTCTAAAGAATGTTATACATGTTTTAAATACATGTTTGCATATATTTTTGTTTCCCTCCAGAGATCTTAAATTGGATAACTTGCTGCTTGACACAGAGGGTTACGTGAAGATCGCCGACTTTGGATTGTGTAAAGAAGGTAATGACTTTTCTCACCTACCTTTCTACGTATCCTTCTGTTGATTGTGCTTGAATTGTCAGACATGTTTCTGTCTCTTTCTCAGGGATGGGTTTTGGGGACCGGACCAGTACGTTCTGTGGGACTCCAGAGTTTCTGGCTCCGGAGGTTCTAACAGACACGTCGTACACGCGGGCCGTGGACTGGTGGGGACTCGGAGTGCTTATATATGAAATGTTGGTGGGAGAGGTGAGAAATTTGAGCATTTAAATTTGAAATGTTTGAAACATTCGTACAGTTTTGGCATCTGTCTGATCTAAAACTGTCTTTCTAGTCCCCGTTTCCAGGTGATGATGAAGAGGAGGTTTTTGACAGCATAGTGAATGATGAAGTTCGTTATCCACGGTTCCTTTCCTCAGAGGCCATTGGCATCATGAGAAGGGTAAATATCTCAAACAGATTTCTTTTATTCAGCTATTGCAGCGGACATGTCCTTCGTAATGTGTTATGTATTTTATTTTTTGATTTTTGTTTTATGTAAAATATCTAAGTGTGGATAAATTTTAATTTCACATATTATTTTAAACAGTTACTAAGAAGAAATCCAGAAAGACGACTGGGTTCCAGTGAGAAAGATGCAGAGGATGTAAAGAAACAGCCTTTCTTCAAGGTAAGAGAGATACTAATAATATGATATTTTATGTGGAACACTACTAATTTAAAATGTTATCTTTAACAAATATCTTTTTCAAAAAGTGTCTTTTTTATAATGCAAATGAGGGTTTCCAAAAGGTGGTTTACGGACCTTTGGGGGTTCATCAATGATTAAAATCTAATAATTAATTATATCAAATATGAAATTAAAATAAATAAATAGGGCTGCACAATATTTGTGATATAGTTTAATGTAATTATCAAAATAATAGCTGCAATTTAATCAAATAACTGATGCGCTGGGTGTGTCAGTGTGAAGAATGCATCACATTTCATTATTATATAATTATCGATTTTTATTATTTTTCAGTACAACTGTAATTTAAAACAGTAATATATTTCTGTCTTCATTTTTATAATTAGAATTAAAATACTACTGCTCTGACTAATTATTATTATGAATGACATCAGACAACTGTGAGTATCCAAATTTGTCATTAAATTATTGAAATATTTATTATTTAATATTTAAAAGGGTTAGGCTAACAAAAAAGTTTTGGAACCCCTACTAAACATAATGTTGTGACGCCTAATTTATTTGTAACATTTAAATTGTTTTTTTTTTATTATTATTATTATTTTTTTTTTTTTTTAATTTATAACATAGAATTTTAATATCAGCCATTTTTCTTTTATCAGTCACAAGAATATAATTATTGTTTTAATTTAAATATCTATAATTTAAATATCTATAATTTCAATATCGGTTTATCCCTAATTTTAAGTTATTATTTTTAAGGGTGTTTTTTTTTTTTTTTTGTTTTGTTTGCATTTTTGGTTTTAATATGAAGTGATGGAATTGTTTTTTAAATAAATAAATTATATGTTCATACACATACTTTTCACTTTTCAGAATATGGACTGGGAGGCTCTTCTCCTCCGTAAACTCCCTCCTCCCTTCCTTCCGACTATCGGAGGAAAAGAAGACATCAGCAACTTCGATGAGGAATTCACAACGGAAGTGCCGGCTCTCACTCCGCCTCGCGAACCTCGGGTGCTCTCGCGCAAGGATCAGGACAGTTTCCGTGACTTTGACTATGTCTCTGACCTCTGCTGAGAGCGTCTTCACTGTGATGGTGCCAAAGAGAGACATTTCTGCTCCATGACCCTTGACGACGAGGACAAGAGCGGCCAATTTGAGTGAATTGTGAATGTGCCGGACCTGTGAACACTGTGATGGAAGAAGAAGAAAGCCTGAAAACCATTATAATCGGATTTAAGACAGAAAGCTTGTTTCTTACCAGCAGGTTTGAAGGTGCATTTGATCTTTTTTTTTAAATATTGCACCTCAGTCTGACACCTAGTGGTTTGGATGAAGCGTCACACTAAAGTGTTCAGTTACTGATGCAATTGCAGAAAAGCATTATTCACAGTCAGCCATGATTCATTTATTCAGCTAAAGTGAAAGTGTCCAAAAACAGGTGTGTTACTGAAATGAGGAACGTTCAGCTGGTCATGTGATCTCAACATGGCGTCTCCCATCATATAAAAATAAACCAGCTTTTATTCGGCTACTGATATGACAAGTGCCTGCATCTCATGTGAATGGTCATACTTAAATAATATTTATTTCTTTAAATAAATGTGTTTTTTTTTTTTTTTTTTTTTTGAATGAGTGAGTGGTTGGTTTTGTTTGTATTGTTGGTTTGTCTTCAAGTGTCATATCTACTTTAAAAAAAATGCATCTTGTCTTAAGACAATGTGAAGGTATATTTTAAAACTTGAAGCAAATCAATAAAGGTCACACAGAAACATCTGTCAACTTTTGTAAATGATACGAGCAAGAGCATGTTGGGAAATGCATTTCTGTTCATTCTCACATTTAGGGAAAAAAAAAACTGGTAATATCTGCAAAGCCTTCCATTACTCGTACGATGTCCATTTAAACGGGACGATACTGTCTGAATAATCACCATTCCCGAAGGAACTTGTTGAAGAGATGCTTTTCTGCAGACACTTTGACGTTAGATGGATAAAGAGAGTCACGCTGAAAGCTGGATTATTTAATTGGCTAATATTTATAAATGTGTACTTGCTGTTGAAGTTCTCAGTGGTTAAGGAGTTAAAACCTCTTTAGACTTGTTCATTCTGGGTATCTCTCATACATCTTCAAGCGCCTCATCTCTTACAAGTTACATGTGAAAGTCAAGCATATTGAAATATAGTAGAGCGGACAGCTTGGCCTCCATTCATTAAGTGCACTTTTAGTATGGTTACCTTTACAAAAACAAACAAACCTGTTACATAAACAGAATGCCTTAAAATATAGTTCCTGTCTGCCCTGGTTTTTGTTCTTCCTGTTTACTTTTTCACTTCAGTGAGGGAAACAAATGACTAGAATCTTAAATCTTGATTGGCTAATCATTAAAAAAAAGTGGAATGTGTTTCACACTTTAAATGTGACAGCTAGGAAACATGTAAATTCAGTCTGTCAGCATTACTTCACTTTTTTGTTGCTGCATTTAGTTTTAAATACATTTTGAGACATGTTTCTTTTTGTATTCTCAGGCTCATGTGGGAGATTCGTCTTGTCTGAAAAGTGAATTCATGTCATTTACCTTACAATAGTATATGTAAAATAACAGTACATCAAGACAGAGTGTCCTGTGACAAAATGACAGATCAAGGTATTTGAGAACTCAAATATTTGCCCTTTTGATTGGGAATATTGTACTGGAGTATAGTGTTGATTATTCAAGGTCCAATTATTGATTTTGTTTGTCACTGAAAGTACATCTGCAAACTTTTTTTTTTTCACACTAGTTGGACGATTTGATAAATCAAAACCACTTCTTGTTCAAAGACTCCATGGCCTCAAATAGCAGATACTTTCTCTGATTTTATACATGCTTTTAAATAGATATCTGTTAAACAGAAAATGGTATCTGTTGTTTGTTTTAATCATGATACAAATGAATGGTGACTAGTGACTGTAACGTGTTAGTTCTGATTTCACACACTTTATTACCTCAGAGCTGTTTTGATGCCTTTGAACGATTATTTTGTGCAAACAGCACAACTTGACATATCTGTTACTTGCAAGGAGCAGTTAAATAGTTTTTTAAGCATTTGATCGCACACTCACAATTGGATGAAGACAAAAAAATAATACTCATGCACACTGTGAACAAAATGTAGCAAAACTGAAAAAAAAAAACATACATAAAATATTTGTAAATGAAAGACCTGTGTATCATTTAACAACTTGTCCTCCTTTTTTCCTGAAATGGGAAACTGTCTGACTAATCCATCAGACCTATCACATGAGTTGTATTTATAAAGCTGTTGTTGAGATTTACACGTGTTTGTGTTGTTGTGTTGTCTATGCATTTTTACAGACTATCCTGAATTAAACAAGGACACATTTCCCTGTAAAAACGAACTTGCTCCGCTAGTCAATGTTGTTGTTACCCGCAGTGGCCGCTAGGGGCAAGTGGCGCTGTTTTACAAACAATATTGCCTAATAACATCAATTTAAAAAGAAAAAAAGACAAAAAAGAGCCAGGAGCAGTAATAAATATGATAACGACAGTATTATAGAATACATCAAAATAAAGACATTAATGAGAAGTAAGAAGATTCTACTGGATACGTAGACGAAACGTATGATTGCTGAATCTGCTCTTGGGTGTTTCAGATCTGAATTTAGCGTCGCTGGAGGGCGTCTGGAGGCGCTGTGCTCCGCTCGGCCGCCGCTAGCGGGCAGTGAGTTGCGGCGCTTGATGGTGCTGCTGAAGTTTTCAAGATGTCGTCGCTGGAGCAGAGACTCTCCCGAATCGAGGAGAAGCTCAAGCAGGAAAATAAAGAAGCCCGCAAACGAATCGACCTGAGCATCGACGTGAGCCCGCAGCGGACGCGTCCGAGGCCAAGTGAGTGCGCGAGAGAGTGAACGAGGGATTGAACGTCATGACGGAGGGACGAAACACACACTCTACATGATATAAACAAACAAACCGATCAAATCCTGACACTTCACTCACACTGACGCTCATGGCTCTCGGTCAGAGGTCTCGGGGATTTTGTCAATCAGGGTTTGTCTCCAGATTGTTTACCACAGATTTGTTCTTTAAAGTAAATAAATCATAAACATCTCTGGCAGTCAGCTCACTAGCGTTAGCCTGGCGGCTAGCTGTGTTTAGCAGGCCCTGATACTCTCATATCAGTCTGTCCGTTTTTCCATGTCTAAATGAATACCTTCTCGTAGAGAGGCTGTTGGTGTTTAGTGTCGTAAAATCATCAGTCTTAACAGACTTGTATTGTTTTGAATCGCTGGTTTGGTTTTCTCTGAGACTGTCAGTAGTCTGTATTTAGAGAAAATGTATGTTTTTTCCCCCCCTTCTCCTTTATAATTTAATGTCTTAAGCTTGTGTCTTGATATCATGGCTACATTGTAGTGATCGTGATGAAGGGATCATGTCAGGAGTGACATTTCAGATCACTCAGAGTGTTTTAACATTTATTTAATGTACAAGACTCGGGTTGTAGCTGTGTGAGTGAAGTGTAAGGTCTGTTCTCTGAGCTGATGTGTTGATGTCCCAGTACATCAAGCTACTGGACCATCAGTGTTCATGTCAGTTTGAATGAATGAATGAATGAATGAATGATGCATTCATATAGCGCTTTATTGTGTATTGTCGTACACCCAAATTGCCTTACATCATGTAGTGGGTCTCTCCTCAAGCAGCACCAGTGTGAGGCATCCACTTGGATGAGTTTCTGTCTTGTGGTGGTTCTTTTTTTGTACCCTGAGTGATCAAAAACTCTTTTTAAATTATACAGAAATCATTTTGAGCATCTGGATTTTGTTACATGCTTGAAGACTGATTAAAGCTAGTAGAGAACATATGATAATGATAAATGGTCATATATATATATATATATATATATATCTCAGAGAAAAGTAAGAGATCTGAGAGTTAGTTGTTGATTGTGTGAGATTGCATTTTATTTCATTTTATCTGAGAATTAGTTTTTAAGGGATTTTTTGACCCAAAATGAAAATTCTGTCATCTGTCACCCTAATGTTGTTTCCAAGGAAAAAAAGGTGTTCGTCTTCGGGACACAAATGAAGAATTTAAAAAAATTTTATTTTTAAATGAAAATCTGAGAAATTTCTGTCACTCCATTGAGAGTCTTTTAACACAAAACTCTGATGCTCCAAAATGTTCGTAAAAGGATGAAAAATAAATAAATCTCAGTTGAGTAATTTAATCTAAGCCTTCTGAAGAGACACAATCATTTTATATGATAAACATATTTAATTAATGCTTTTATTCGCATAAACAACTTCAGGGTGAGTAAATCAGGACAGAATTTTCATTTCGGGATGAACTAACCTTTTAAGCATTTTTGTTGAATTTATAAGATTGGCTTTTATTTATTTTTTTGAGAATTAGCTTAAGCCTTATTGGTGTGTGTTTGAGTTTTTTGAGTTTATGTGAGTTCGACTTTTGAGTTATTTATTATTTATTTATTATACAGAGATAGTTCACCCAAAAATGTAAATTCTGGCATAATTTACACACCCTCATGTTGTTCCAAACCTGTATGGCTTTCTTTCTCTTGTGGAAGAAACAAAATATTGTTTAAAAGTTTTTATCATCAAATCCCAGAGTGTGTGTGTGTATGTATGTATATATATATATATTATATATATATATATATATATATATATATATATATATATATATATATATAATTAAATCGTACAGCCTTACATGTAAATTATGACAGAATTTTTGTTTTTGAGTGAACTTTCATTTTAATTGATCATAGTTTCAGCTACTTTTTTTAATTTAGTATTTCTCCGGTATAAGAAATATTTAAATACACTCGGCTGAATTAACAGATTTTCCCTCTATCATTCTTTGTCATCAGCTGGATGTGGATGTAGTTTTTTTTTTCAGATTGTGTCAGTATTATTTGGGTTAGATGGAGTGTGATCGTGTTGAAGGTGAATCATAACGTTTGAAGAGAGGGACGCAGTGATTCCTGGAGGTGTGTGTGGGCTTTTAGTAATGAGTGTGTGTGTATTTTCTCTCCTCTGTATCTAGTCATCGTGATCCAGCTCAGTCCAGCTCCAGCCCCCTCCCAGCGCGCAGGTACCATCATCATCATCATCATCATCATCATCACCACTACATCACGCTGCATCACCCTCCCTCCAGGTTTATTGTTTGTTTGTTTCCCCTCTCCCTCTCTCTCTCTCTCTCTCTCTCTCTCTCTCTGTGTCTCTCTCTCTCTCTCTCTCTCTCTCTCTCTGTCTCTTTATCTTGCAGGTCACATGCACTACATCACCCTCTGCATGCTCTCTTCTCTTTCTCAGTCATCCTTCTATCACCGCTCATTCCTTTTCTCTATTTCCCACACTCTCTATCAAAAAGTCAACATGAAATGACACTCACTTCTCTTTTTACATTCACAGAGTGGAATGAAACAGGGTGTTTAGCAATAATAAATGCAGGGCAGAACTTGGTTTTATCTATCAGCAATTGATTGGTTGTGAACAGCGGTCTCTGTATGACAGGTGTGTGTCAGATGAAAAGCAAAGTTGTTTCAGAAGCAGAGCCTAGTTGCTACATTTTGACGAATAATCATGAATGCTCTGGATTAATGTGCACTTCCAGATAAATATTATATAAAGGTCTGTGGTCTGTAAAATCTTTGAAATGTTTTTGAAAAGTTTCTTATGCTCACCAAAGCTGCATTTATCTGATCCCAAAATATAGTAAAAGCCGTAATGTTTTATTACAGTTTTAAATCACATATTACATTGTTTTCTGTTTTTTAAAGAACTGTTTAATATATTTTAAAGTGTAATTTATTCCTGTGATTGCAAAGCTAAATTTTCAGCATCATTTTGAAATCATTCTATCATGCTGATTTGCTGCTCAAGAAACATTTATTATTTTCAATGTTGAAAACTTGTGTTGCTTAATATTTTTTGTGAAAAAAAAAACATTATAAAATGATATAAATACATCTTTTGTAACTTTATAAATGTCTTTACCATCACTTTTGATCAATTGATAGCATCCTTTTCTGAATAATATAGTTAATTTCTTTCAAATAAAAAGGCAAACTTATTGAGCATGTTAACTACAAAAGGCGGTAAGAATCGAATGTCAATTAATTATTGAATAACTGTTTAACTATTGAATATGTTGTCAGCCATTTTAGTAATTTTTTTGGTATTGATCTAACCTTAAATCAAAAATAAATCCTAAAAAGTTAATTTATGAAGTAAATAGGGTCCGTTTTATTTCATGGTGGCTTTGATCTCATACAGCTTTCTGTCATTAATCTCACTTACGTAAGCATTTCTTTAATTATTTATTTGTTCAAATGCATGATGTTTGTTTAGAGAACACAGCCATTCTCCTACTTTCATGCTAAAATCTCTTGATCTCAATCTTACTTCTTCACTTTGTCTATATTAAAATAATCATCTTCCTCTTTTTCATTTGTTCAGTTCATTCTCTTTTCCACCTCACTATGAAAAAGGAGCAGCAAGCGTGTGTGTTGTGAATGTGAGAGCTGTGTGTATAGGATTTGTTAGAAGATCAGATGCATGTTGTGGCTATAACTGCACGACCCGACTGTGAGTGAAGACATCCACACAAACACAAAGCTATGGTGGCACTCGACAGGGTGTTCTGTGTTCAACTGTAACTTGGGTTTGAGCTTGTCTGGCCTCTCCTGTCTCTCAGCTCTCTGTCCGTTCTTTCCAGAAGAGACGGCTTCGGCTCTGTTTTCTGCACAGATGTTGATTATGGCCATGTCGGCCCCTGTATGTGTGTGTCCAGCAGGTGTTCTGCACCAGATTGCTTGACCTCACTGACTAACCCAAGCTAACAGATTCTCTCCCATGAACAGGTTTTCCTGAGGAGGAATCAGAAGTTCGACAGTTATCCATTTCTCCTGAAAAAGCAGTGCTGTTTCTATGCTCAAACGACGTATAGGAAATCTATAAAATGTTTAGTTTTGCACGGTTTGGTGAGCGAATGTCAAATGTCACCTGTTGGCGACTCCTGCTTGTCCTGGTGCATGCTGGGAATGCTAACACTAACTCCATTGGCTGGTTTTCACTGTTTGGCAGCCCTCGTCATTTCTGTGTGTGAGTGTGTCTGATCTTGGCATGACTTGGACTTTTATTTGACTGATGTTTTCTCAAGATTTTAAATTGTCACAAATGCCATCTCGGATGGTAAAGTGGGCTCTCTTTGGATTCCATTTCCTCTAGATAGTCATTAAACATTCACCCAAAATGTGTTCCACAGCTCACTATTAGGATGCAGTGAATTTCACAAAAATTGTCATGAAAAATCTAGGTCATATTACTAAAGATTAATATTAATATTATTATTACTATAAAACTAATCTGTTATTATACAAAATAATATAAAATGTTACAACAACTAACGATAACACACACATTATTCTCATAAAAATCTACAGTTTCATTGTGAATTATACATATTCATATGTGCTTTTATACATGTTACCCCAATTCTCAGTAGCCTACTTTACTGTGAGGGGAAAATAGACCTCAGATTGAATCTGGATAAGCGGTCATATTCTAGGCCTTCAGATCTGAGGATCTTAATTTAGGGTCCTTGAACATTCATTAACATTTGTCCCAGTAATGAGCGTGAATTGACAGTCACTGTCTTCTGTCCTTTCTCTGACTCTTTCCAACCTTCTTGTCTTTCTCTACAGCCCTACAGCTGCCATTGGCCAACGATGGAGGAAGTCGCTCGTCCTCCTCAGAAAGCTCTCCTCAACACCCCTCGTACCCTAGCAGACCCCGACAAATGCTTACGCTTCCCACCCCAACCTACAGCCTACAGAAGAGCCTGGAGAAGTATGTCACACACACAGCATACTGGAGTTTGCACAGTTCTCAGTTTTAGAATATAAAAATCTGGTGTGGTAATCTGTTTATTTTTTTTATCTTCAGTGCTGAAATTGATCAGAAGTTGCAGGAAATCATGAAACAAACAGGATATCTGAAGATTGATGGACAGGTGAGTCATCGGTTATATTCTGGAGTTATTAAATGTGGGAAAAAGTGCCTGAACACTTGTGTGTGTGTGTGTGTATCTTTTTCAGCGTTACCCTGCAGAGGTGACGGATCTGATCAGTGAAGGGGAGATCGGCAGTGGAACCTGTGGACAGGTGTTTAAAGTTCGCTTTGAGAAGACTGGCCATGTCATCGCAGTTAAGGTCGGTTCAGCTCCTGGTTTCTCTGCTCAATCTGTTGTCCCTGGTAATGCAGGGATGGGATGGGATTTTAAAAGGGGTTTTAAAAACTTTTGATCAACCACACTTAAATATGATGAATCCCTTGTACTTGCCATTGTACTAAAGCCAGAAGAAATTCAAATATTATCCAGAAAATGTACTCTATAATCAAATTTTCGTATGAAGGCATTTGTGTATCCACGTATTTGTTGTCTTGAACTTTCCTTGTAATTACCGAGTCATTAAAACAGTAGTTAAGGCAGGAGTAATTACTGTTTACTAATTACATCACTGCTCTTGGTTTGTGTTGTTCTAGTAGTGTTTATTCATGTGTGTTTTTCCCTGCAGCAAATGAGGAGGACGGGTAATAAAGATGAGAATAAGAGAATCCTCATGGATCTAGATGTTGTGTTGAAGAGTCATGACTGTCCGTACATCATTCAGTGCTTTGGAGCAATTGTCACCAATGTGAGTACCACACTTACGATCTGTGCTTAGTTACCGCTTCCAGGGTCTGTGGCATTGATAATCTGATTTATTTGATCAGAATTTCAGTTCTATTTATCATTATTAGATCTTAATTAGGCGTCATTACTCTTTAAAGTGATGGCTATGAAGTGAAAAGTTCCGATGCTTTTTAGAGCGGTTCCAAATTTAGTAGGAAAAATGGGTCTTAAATCAGCAACTATTTAGGATTAATTAGTGATTTAGCTGGCAAACTGAAATATTATGAATATTTCTGAAATCTTTATAATCTTGTTAATTTTGTAGCCATATAACATATTGACTTCTAAAGTTAAATTTTTTTTTTTTTTTTTTTTTTTTTTTTTTTTTTTTGCAATTTTAGGACCTTTGCTGGCAAAGAAATGTACAGATTGGAGCTCTTGAACTGAGTACCACTGTTTTATGGTCAATGTATTGAATTACTTGAATTATTGAGTGGTGTGTCTTCTTCTGTAGACGGATGTGTTCATTGCCATGGAACTAATGGGGACATGTGCAGAGAAGCTGAAGAAGCGGATCCAGGGGCCCATACCAGAGGCCATTCTGGGAAAGATGACCGTGGCCGTAAGTCTTCCTTTAAATTCACCTGATTCAGAATGGCACATTTTACTGCTTAGATATTGGTCTGCTTGCAAGTTGAACCTCAGAATCTCTTTTCATCTTGCTCTTTTTATTCTCATGTAGATTGTTAAGGCTCTGCTTTATCTAAAAGAGAAACATGGTGTCATTCACCGAGACGTGAAGCCATCTAATATCCTGTTGGATGCCAAAGGGCAGATCAAACTGTGTGATTTTGGCATTAGTGGCCGACTGGTAGATTCTAAGGCCAAAACTCGCAGCGCCGGCTGTGCTGCATACATGGCGGTAAGCGCATGGACCTAAAGTCTGAGTTTCAGAGTCATAAAGATTTTGAAAAATGTAAAAAAAAAAAAAAAAAAAAAAAAAAAAATTTTTTCAAATTAAGAGGAAATATTTTAAATTTAGCAGACATAATGTAAGATTTAGTGTTTGGCCACCTTTACCATATTATGCATCATCTTTTTCTAGCCTGAGAGAATAGATCCTCCAGACCCCAGTAAACCCGACTATGACATCAGAGCTGACGTCTGGAGTCTTGGCATTTCTCTGGTGAGTTCTTTCCACATTTTGTTGAGCCAACACTTGTTTATTTGGATTACTTTGCTGACCAGCAGTTGGATTTGTGTAGGGGGTGTTATATAATTAATTATGATCACTCTTTTAGCTCATTTTAATTGAAAGTTTGGGATCTCAAAGGAAATTAATATTTTTATTCAGCTAGGAAATAAAAAATCCAGCTCTGCCATCAGTTATTTTGAATTGTAATAATATTTCACAATATTTCTGTATATTTTGATTAAATAAATGCAGCATTGGTGAGACTTCTTTGAAAAACATTTTAAAAAATCACACTGACTCCAAACTTTTGAACAGTAGTGTAAATGTAAGTAAGGAGATGTATTTCAAAAAACAGTCAACAGTACACATACTACTATAAGAAATTATTCCTCTTCACCTGTAGGTGGAGCTAGCCACGGGACAGTTTCCGTACAAGAACTGCAAGACAGACTTTGAGGTTCTCACCAAAGTTCTGCAAGAGGACCCGCCGGTCCTTCCTCTCAGCATGGGCTTTTCCCCTGACTTTCAGTCCTTCGTCAAAGACTGGTACACTCACATGACGTTACCTAAACATGAAATTTTAGCACCAGTATCTGTCTGTTATGTTCATGTGTGAGTTTTGTTGTCTCTACAGCCTCACAAAGGATCACAGAAAAAGGCCAAAATACCACAAGCTGCTTGTAAGTCTCAGTCTCCAGTGTAACTCGAGCATCTGTTGTAGTGCTCAGTTTGATCATTTGTTCACACGAGTGGTCTTTATTTCTGTAGGAGCACAGTTTTATCCGTCGTTATGAAGTGTCAGAAGTACACGTGGCGGGCTGGTTCCAGACGGTGATGGAGCGCACAGAGTCTCCTCGCAGCAGCCAGTGCTTCAGCCATCACCAGCTCCACTCTCTCTTCAGCAGGTAGCCAGGCGGAGACTGAGAGGAACGGAGGGATGTCGGGAGAGAAAGAATGATGCGATTTTGAGAGGTTGATTTAAAGAGACAGGTGGACAGGCTTGAAATATAAATCATGTAAATGAAAAAGACAGGATGGAGTGGCAATGGACCGTTTGAGAGCGAGAAATGGCTGAAACAAAAGAGAGAATGTTCAGTTGGGAGTTTGACTGATCGACAGACAATCCTGGGCAGGTTTGATGTAAATCTGAAATCTTTTTGTCCTTTTCATCCACCCATCGAACAGGATGGACCATTGCAGTCTAACACAGTCACATACATTTACGGTAACACACTGTTTCACTAAACCACGATCACTGACTGCCGTATAAAGGTTAGCCGCAAGAGTAAACGTACAGTCCGTTCACTTCGAAATCCAAATCCTCCGTAGCCCCTTACTCAGGGACTGAACAGAGTAGTCGAACAACACTGTGCAATGGTGTGTGTGTGTGTGTGTGTGTGTGTGTGTGTTATCCGTTTATCAGTCCTAGCTCTTCACTTTCCTGTACGGTTTAAGTACACTTAGCCATTAGGCAAATCTAAGCAAATAGAAGTTAGCTAGATAATAGCTGTGTGATATATGTTTTATAGAAGTATTCTTTTGCTAGCAAGCATCAGCAGATATTTCAGTAAATGTAATGTGTACTTAAAGAGTAAGTGATTCTTAGTCGCAGAGTTTCTAATCCTTGGTGTTTAGCTTGTTATAACTAGTTTGGTCTGGAATTTCATATATTGAAAATAGACGTATTGGCTAAGAAAAGTTGAATATTAAGATAAAACTAGTGATTGACCGATAAGATGAAGTGCGTATCCCAATTTAATATGCAGAGACAACTATAAATGACCAGTTTGTTTGAGAAGCCTGACTCGGCGACATTGGTTAAACCAATAGTGTAAATTTGGGGCGGGACTATCTCTTTTGTCTGACCAATGGCAGACGGGGGAATTGTTCTTATAACGTTGGTGTTTGTGTAATTCCGTTATGCTAGTCTTCAGAAATTACACACTTCATTTTCATTGGCTGATGACGATATCTAGAAACGCCTCTGTTCATCGGCCAATGGCGATAATCTCAAAATGGCCAAATATTGGACTATGTATCGGTCTATCACTAGATAAAACACAAAAAAATTAGCCCAGAATGTGTAAAGTCATACACAGTGCACACCTCAGGAAGACAAGTGTTAGAAATGGGTATTTTAACAAGATTTAGCTGTGTGCTTCAGTCTTAGAGTGAGGAAGAAACTGTAATCAAGTCACCAGAAGCATAGATGAGAGATGTTGTCATAGTCACTCAGAGTGGTGTTGAGAGACAAGCGGGGGAGTTTCTGCAGTGAGAGCAGTTCGTTTAGAGCATTTTCTCAACGAGAATGGAAAAAAAATGGCTTGTTTTGTGAGTGGAACATTTCTGCTCTGATTCACCCGACAACCGTTCATCATTTCATTCTCTTCGCCGTTCTCTTTTTCTCATGAGCATTTGAGTTCCTGCAAACCAAAGCTTTTTATTTATTTTTAATTTTTTTGATAGCACTGCTTTTTTTCTGCCAAGCCGTTGTTCTCAGAGGATTTCAGCACCTGCTCGTGGGTTGTGCTGGAGATGTTCAGCGACTTTCACAACCAAAGCTGTAGAGTTTGAGATTCACTGCTTTAAAAAGCCAAAATCACCGCTAGACTGTGTGAGAAAGAGTGCGGGAAGAAAAAGAAAATATGCAAAAGATGTAGATGGTAACGGTACGTTGAGACAGGAAGTATGGTGATATATAAGGGACTGAAGAGAGCGTAATGAGCGTAGCAGAGGAAATAACGGGATGGGAGGGGAAAATTGGAGGAAGGCATATAGAAAGTATTAAAGAAAGTCTCCAGTGAAGTCTTATTGAAAGTATTGGCTCATTTTTAGAGGCTGACAGTTAACAGGTGTTGGTTGTTTTCTCGATCATTGTGTTGAGCTAGCTGGATGTTGCATAAAAGCTTTCAATTGTTTTGAACCAATGTACCAATTTTTATTTTTGGGGGGGTTAATTAGTTTGTGTTGTTATGCATCTTACTGTTTTTCATTATCCTTGAAACTTTGTTTGCTATTATTATTATTACTATTATTATATTTATTTATTATCTTACTTGCTGCTACTGTTTACTTTAGATGCTGCTGTCAATGATTATATTCCCCAAAGGAAAATCCTTTTTCTTTTTTTTTTTTACCAAATGCATAAAACACTGCAATGTCTACACATTTACCAAATACGAAAATAATTTAGGTGTAAAATGCATAATGTCATCCTTTAAGAGGCAAAGAGAAAGCAAGTGAGGAAGTGAAGAAAATTGAGAATATATAGACCTATATCTATATTTATATCTAGTTTTGTTTTTGAAACTATGCCACTATGCCAACCTCACACAAACATCACCGCTCACTGTAGGCAACTAATTAGAATGACTTCCAGTTATTTGTACAAAATAATAGACACCAGCTGGTAATATCTATATATATTTGAGCTAGATTCCTTTGTTACACCGTTAGCTGCAGATCACGCAGGCAGATATGTTCGTAATCGTCCTCCTGTGTCCGTCCTGCGGTGGATGAATTCATGAGTTTTATTCGAATCAAACTCATCAGTTGTAATACGTTCTCCTCTTCAAATATTTTGTCTGTTTTGGTTGTGCTATTGTTAATTTGACTATTCATTAAACACATTTTTAGGCAAGGAAGACTAGAGATTTTGCCCCAAATACAGCGGTTTGCAGATTCCTTTGGGATCCAATCATGATCGCCATTTTGGAAGTCCATTAGTTTTCCAATGAATTGGATTTGACAAATCAAACAAAAAGTCCGAAAATGTCAAATGCTTTGTTTTTCCTAACACTATATTCAACAACGAGCTGCAACTATTTACCTCCCAATAGTTTCTTCACTCCAAATAGAATCTCTAACAGGATTCTTGCTGTCGACATAACACTGATTTCCTGTTTGGTGTTGATGTTCATCACAGATACTGTGGTGCCTGCCTGTCTGTCTGTCCGTCATTCTCTCAGTAGACCTTATAGATACGACTGCAGCATTACACACCAAAGGTGTCATCAATAAAACAGATTCAAACCAGTGGCGTTGTCATTAGGATGATTATTGTTATACTAGATGATGCTGGATTGTTATTCTGAGGACCTCGGATGAGGGATCTACAGCTTCATGGATGTAATTTCCTGTGAGACAGTGGCGGGTCACCCTTCACTGTTGGGGTTTTATTTTGCTCACATGCACCTCTATGGAAATATGATCTGAGATGCTAATCTATAAGGATTCTGCTTTGTTTAAAGTGTACTTCCATTCACTGTTTTCTGGCACTATTCTAATTTGTTTTTCATTTGAAATTATTATTTTTTTATTTGCTTTTAATCGATTCAGATATCAAAGCATCAGTTCTTTATGTGTGTGTGTGTGTGTTTTGATTTTCTGAAAAAGGCATTTCTGTGAATAGGACAGAGATATTGAACCCATTTCTGCTGACGGTAGTTGTACACGCCCCAAACACCAACTAAACCAGTGCGTGCTGCGGTTTCATTAGTTATTGTTCGTCACTTGTGTGTGTGTGTGTGTGTGTGTGTGTGTGTGTGTGTTGCAGCATCACTGTTATTTTTGGAGTGTGTGCTCAGGCGTGTACTTTGCCGTCATGTTGTTTGAGTCTTTATTGCTTTCTAGAATTGTTGTTGTTGTTATTATTTTGTTAAATTATCATGTTGCCCCATCTGTAATTAAACCAAATACTCACTATGCAGTCACTCGAATCAAATCCGTTTGCGTTTTTTTCCCCCGGAACTTCCTGTATATAAACACGCAACTACTGGAGTCTCCATGACGAGCGAGTGAATATCACATCCTCAGCTAGAACAGAGAGAGAATTTATGATCAGTAGAGAGAGTGTTTTCTTTTGTTTTTCTTCAGTGAGCTGATCTATTTAAGGATTGTACTGGGATGGGGTGGGTGGGATATGTTTGGGGTCAGATTCGAGGGGTTGGTAGGAATAGTTTGTCCAGTGCTGTAAGTATATCAATTGCATGTTATGATCTCTGAAGTAACTGCCTTTGATTTAACATTTTGTTTTGGGTTGGAAAGGGGAGGGGATACATAAATATTTTATCTTTATTTATGAGATATAAAAAAAATACTGTACTTTTTTCCAAAAGTTTTTTTTTTTTTTTGGAAAAAGACACACTTTTGCCTTTTTATGTCTGACTTTTTGACCTTAATATGCATTATGGAATTTTTACTTTTCTCATTGTTGGCTGATTTCAAGCTGTTAATGATATTGTGTTGTCTGTATTGATCCTCGACCTTTTGTTCGTTTTTCTTCCATGTTGTATTTGTGTTCCATTGATCTGTGAATGAGTGCTGAAAGAGTTTTTAGCAAGACATTGTCTTCAGCTGTTAGAAAACCAAAAGTGCATTTTGGTCCTTTGTAACCATTTATTTTCAATTTTGAATACAATTACCATGTTGTTTGCTCTTATTACAGTTATTATTACTATTATCTTCAGGGTTAAGATCACACCAAATTAAGAGAAAAGTGGGACAGATTGCGAGTTATGTCTCAAAATGTTTCTTGGGAATGTTGCGTCAAAGGTGTGTCTTTTTCTGTTGAAGCTAAGCAATCCTTTATTGCTCTTTAATTGTTTTGTTTAATTTATTTTTTTTGGTAGCGTGTTCCCCCAGAGCTGTTATTAGAGCTCTGTTTTGCTATACGGTTACAATGTGTTTTTTTTTTTTTTAAATGCGGAAATCTCACAATTTTTAGCTTCTGTTGCACTGGAGGTTTTTATTATTATTATTATTATTATTATTATTATTATTATTATTATTATTATTATTATTAATTGACATGTTGGAGTTTGGAACCATGTAGTTCACCAAATTCTATTTGACTTTGATAGATTGATAATAGAAATGTTTAAACCTGCTAATTATGTTTGATGCGGCCGTTGACGTGCTGTTCAAGTCAAAAAGAACCATTTGTTGGCATATTTCAACAGCTTAAAAAATATTTTGCAAAAATTAGAAATGCTTTGTGCCAACAAATTTAGACAACCTTATATGTTCTCTGGTATATGGATATATGAAAGTTATATAATATAGATATGATGCAACATTTTGCTAACTTTTTGGGATTCATTTGGTTTAAACTAAAATATTTGATGTGGTATGTTAAAAATAAGACTCAACCACAGCAGCCAAGCACGAATAATGTAGCTTGTCTTGTGATTTTATTATTATTATTATTATTTTTTTGCTTTATTTTTATTTTATTTATTATATAAAAAAGTATGGGGTGTGCCATCTTAATATATGGAGCAGAAGTATCCCAACCTGTTGTATTGTATTGAGAGACAGCCATCACAGTTTTATCATAGTTTTGATGCCCCCTTCCCCACTTTTTTTGTTGTTTCCTCATTTCAAATGAAAGAAATGCCATTATATTGTGAATACCTCAGGATTTTTTTTTTCTTTTGGGAAAACTTAAAAACGTTCAAAAACCTAAAACAAATAAAATACAAAAAAAAGTGTTTGTGTGGTTTATTTTTATGTGCCACAATCAGACCGAGGTTTTCTCCCACAATGGGTTGTTAAAACTTGTTAGTGATTATTTTTAAGTTTTCTTTTGGCTATACAGCATGAGAAATGCTAGCTGGTTAAGGAAATATGTATTTCATAGTCAATGTTAATATATATAAACATAAATTATATAAAATACTTACTGTATTACATCCCTCTGAGGTCCAGTCAATGTCAGAATGGAATAATTTGGAAATTCAGTTTAGTGAACACTGTATACTGTAATACAACGACTATACTTAAACGATAAATAATACATTTCATCATTTAACAATACTTTTACTGATTGTTCAAGAGTCAGTTAGCGTACCGTGTCCTGATGTTCTCTGATGCTTCAGTCTAGGGAAACCGATCTGAAACGTACCGGTCCTACTTTTACTACTCTTGTATCATTGCGCGTGAGCTCTTCACGCAATCACGTTAAAAAGGCAATTAGCGCCAACGTTTGCGTCTTCAAGAAGACTCCAACGGTTACTGTCTGGGTTAAAACGGCCTCGAAGGACTTCTGTATTACTTCTTATAGTTGAGAACATTTCATACACAAAAATACAAGTAATCTTCTGTTAAAAAGCAAGAAAACAAAGCAAAAGAACAAGGTAAGACACACAGAGATCTCTTTGTGTCACCATGAAAACATGAAGCAGAAAACTAAGGCGGGATGCAGATTAATAAAAATAATTATTCTCCAAATACTGAAGCAGCAAATTTAGCAAAACTCAAAATTTATGTCACTGCCAAAACTTTTGGCCATGACTGTACATTCAAATCTACACAGACACACACACAAACCTTTAATATCAATGTTCTCTTCACCAATCTCAACAGAAGCTTGTGATCTCACATCATACCCATCCCATCTGATCATGGAAACAGAAAGATGACACATCAAAGGAGCAACCATATCCTGATGACCCAAGGGTTTCATTCCCTTCATCAGGTTTGTGGATGCCAATAAAGTGAGTACAATTATCTGTACTTTGACAAAGAATGTAATAGAAAAGGTTTTATTTAAGTCTTTCCCACGGATAAAGTTGCTTTACCTTTAAAAAAAATAAAAACATAAATAATCACATGGGAACATTATGCCTTATTTGTAAAAAATGATTTAGTCAGCAATTCATTAAAAAGGATTTTATTATTCATTATTCAGCATTTATTTCTGAGGCTTCGAACAGTCGCACACGTGACCCGTCTGTACCTTCGCCACCTCTCATATTAGACAGTAAAGACATTCAAAATAATGCTTTCTTCATTATCATCAGTGCAAAAATGCTAATCAAGCAAAATAAGAAACCGCTTACTGTTATTCTCTACGATCTAAAGTGTTTTAAAAGGCTATTTAAAAAAAGCCAGTTGTAAAACAAATAAATTAAATAGTAGTTGTTGGCAATCTTTTCAGTTCTCATTAGCATATAAAACAAACCGTCTCAGCATAAAAGACTGAAACAAAGCAAAAGCATCAAGGGTTGAGATCATATACATTGATTGTGGACAATTTTTAGTTTGGTAAACATGGGAAGGATGACATTTGGCTTCGGAAGATCTGCTAAAAGTACTGGACACTGCGTCCCTGGCACTCCTTCAGCAATATAACAATTTAAACTCCCCACAACTTTAATGGGATTATATTACAGGTTTTTTTTTTTGCTTTGTGACTGTGCAATAAAATAAGGCATCCACCTAGACTACCTGAAGCACAAGTAGTTCTGCATTTCTGAAAAGCTGAAAACACACACACACACACACACACACACACACACACACACACACACACACACACACACACACACAGGCAAAAGACAAACATACATCCAAATCCACATGAGATATTTTGGCATCATCGAAACCCCTAAAATGAAATGCACCTTCTGCATTCGCTTCCTCACTGTCACTAATTTTTCACTCTCTGCCGCTATCATTTCCTTGCTCTCTCCCCCGATCACTTCCTCACTCAGTACCGCTCTTCACTTCCTCACACTCTTTACTGTTCTTGCTCTCTACCGTATCCACTTCCTGAATCTTTATAGCACTCTCTTCCTCCCTCACACCCACGACCCACTCACTTTCTACCGCGACCACTTTCTCACTCACTCCTGCAATCACTCCCTCACTCTTTACCGCACCCACTTTCTCACTCTTCTGCTCTCACTTCTCACTCTCTACCACTTTTCACTTCCTTTCACTCTTTACCGAACCCACTTTATCGCTCACACCCATGACACACTTCCTCCCTACAGCTCTCACTTCCTCGCTCTCTAACGCGACCACTTTCTCGCTCACTCCTGCAATCATTTTCTTGCTCATTAACACAATCACTTCCTTGCTCTCTACCACAAACACTTTCTCACTCATTCCCGCAATAACTTTTTCACTCATTACTGCGATCACTTCCTCACTCTCTACCCTGCTGACTTCCTGTTTTTTTTCCGCACACACTTCCTCTCTCTCTTCCATGCTCACACTCGGTTCCTCACTACATATTGTTCTTACTTCCTCCCTCCCTCTTGTTCATTTCTTCACACCCTACTTCATTATTTACCTACTCACTCTACCTCCCTACATTTGTTTCTCTTTCCTACTACTCTTTAAAAAAAATACTTTTTTATCATTCTTGATTTCATTACCATCTGTCCACATTTCTGTCTCAGCAGTCAATCCATCTGTATTCTACACAATTTGGCCATCCCATCGAAATCTTCCCTGTTATGACTTATACCACATTTGAGCACCTACATAGTTTTCCACTCTGTTATCCCTCTTTAAAAATAATATCAGATATCAGGAACATATTGTTACTGAAAATCTGAAGTGATTTTTCCTAATAATGTGCAAGCATTACCATCAAATACCATCAAATCACAATCTAACCATTGTAATGGAAATGATAGGTCTCTATGAAGCAGCATTACTTCCTCTTGAAGTCTTTCTGAACCCACACAGTCTTTTCTCAGCTTCAGACCTTCAACAATGCATCCTGGGAAGCCATTTTCAGTCTAGAAGGCATTTTATGGAAGAAGGTGTCAATTCATGTTTAGGTTGTGGCCGTACACACGCACACACACACACACACACACACACACACACACACACAAAATTAAATTAAATTAAATTAAATTAAAATCACAAATCATTCACCCCACACACTATCTCTAGTAACTGGTATCGTCTGGAAACAGACAGGAAAACCAGAACTTAAGGATAGTGGTATGCTGGCCACTACAGTAGACATCATTTCCCATGACACCCAAAACATCTCAAAAGATGTAGAGCCCCTAATTTCAGTGGTAAAGTATCTCAAGGAGTGGCTCCTCTGCCTTGCTGGGCCCCCACAGTCCCTGGACCCTGTTGTTGTAGAGTCTTGAGCGAGAAAAATCCCAAAGGCGTAACAGAGTCACAGTTTTGGTGACAAATTGTGGGTAATGTGTTAATGGGGTCTAAATCACAGTATCTTTGGTGACTTTTCAACAATCTTATTAATTCAGAAGTCTTTTTATATTCGTGTCTTTATATTCTTCAGCCCCTGGTGGGACTCTGCTTCTCTTTCCAGTGCCCTTTGACCCTGCATTACTCCCTTTTCAGGAATCTGACACTTTAGAGAAGTCCACGTTGTGTTCCCTGGGGATGTTCTTCCTCTGACGGACTGTCTTCTCTTCATCCTACACAAATTATTTTGTTTTTAATTTCTGACTTTTATTTCACTTAACTTTTAGGGCCTTATGTAAAAGGTTGTGTGTGTATACTTACTGATGTGAAGACCCCATTTGGTCCCCATTCTCCAGGAGACTGGTCCTCAGGGTCTTCAGCCTCCTCCTCCTCCTCTTCCTCACCCTCCTCCTCTCTCACTGTGTCCATCCCGTCCTCCTCATACTCTGTCGCATAGTCAGACTCCTCTGCTAGACACATAAACATTAGTTAAGTACAGGTACAATGAACAGTAAGAATATGATATAATACCAACTCTGCAGGCCAACATTGTAATAATAAATATCTTGTCAATTCTGTCCTAAATTTCAAAAGTTAAATCTTCAAATGAAGGTAATGGGGTAAATTGTACAAGTAAAAAAATAAATTTTTTTTGGAGTAACTGACCATCAGCTAAGTAGTTCTGCACCGGCTCAATCCTGGACACAATTTCAGCTAGATCAGTGAAGTCTGCACTAGGACACGTGCATGACTGAAACAAATAGCAACAAAGCACCATTACTACAGAATATATACACTGAACAGCTGATATCAGCTGATATGTGTGTGTGTGTGTGCAATTTAATTAATAAAATAAGAAAAAAAAGACACAGAATTTATTAATCTAAAACAAGATTGGGGTAAGATTTTTTTTTAAAGAAAAAATACTTTTATTTAACAAGGACACATTAAATTGATCAAAAGTAACAGTAAAGACTTTAACACTGTGACAAAAAAAAATCTATTTCAAATAAATACTGTTCTTGTGAACTTTCTATTTAGCGAAGAATCCTGAAAAAATGTTTTGGTATTCATTGTCAAAGGGTGGTAGAATGGTGGCTTGTTTTAATGAGATATTAAGAAAACTCACATCAGTCTTCTTGCTGTCTTTGTAATCCGCAGAGCGATGGTCTTTCAGAACATTTTCAATAATGTCCCCACGAGCCCACTCAGTAAACACTAATTTACCATATTGATAACCTACATCCTGAGAGAAAACAGAAAACTTTAAATATAGCAGTTCTGAGAGGTAATTTACCATTTGGAATAATTGCTTTGTGTACGCTTTAACAGGTTATCTTTAGGATTTTTAAGCTCAAATTTAAGACTTTTTAAGGCCTTTTCTAAGACCTGCACAAATAAAATTAATACCATATGAGTGGGGGTAGGGCAATGTCTATGGTAACTTATTAAGTTGTAAAATTACTGTAAAAAGATTTACAGTTCAGATACAGGTTTTCTCAAAAACAGTAAGTTTTATAAAATGATACACTTCACATTTGAGCCTTTCAACCATTTTTAAGAAAATGGATGAGTCAAAAGTATCAATTATACATTAATTTAAACAATTATTATCAATCAATTATTATATTAATTTAATAATATAAATATTTTACGGTCTTAATGCATTATAAAAATGTAATAAATTATCTTCTTATCAATCCACCAGATCACATTTACAACTCTGTTTGCTGTGTAAAAACGGGTTGATTTTCACATTGGTCTGAACAAAAGGCTTATTGAAAATGCAAATTCATTCTCTGCCAGCAGGTGGCACTTTCAGAACAGCATAAATATACCGGTTTCCCTGGTAACCGCAGTACACACAGCTAATTTGAAATGTGCAGTGCTCATGTTTATTTAATGAAATCACAGCTTTTTGAAGTTTCATTGTCACATTCAGCCATATCGGAATTCTCAAATTTAAGACCTCCTGAAATAATAATTAAGACTTTCTTGTACCATTTAAGACTTTTTATGACCTTAAATTTTATACAACTAAATTTAAGACTTTTTAAGGACCCGCAGAAACCCTGTGTAATATATACTATACTGCTATTCATTTCAAGACTACATAGAATAGTGTCCCCCGAGTTTACTGTAGATGTGGGCTTTTGTTCTCACATAGATTTCATCAAATTTCCCAAAGTCCATGGTCTTAAAGCGGTCGATGGGTGGCCGAATATACTCGCAGTATGCGCTCTTCTTGACAAGTTCTAGCTGCCGTACACAAGATACATACGCCAAACGGGACTGGATTTCAG
This sequence comes from Cyprinus carpio, assembly GCF_018340385.1. Lineage (NCBI taxonomy): Eukaryota > Metazoa > Chordata > Actinopteri > Cypriniformes > Cyprinidae > Cyprinus > Cyprinus carpio. Next base: position 28,954,337 of record NC_056572.1, read on the forward strand.
CCATGTCAGGCACCTAAGAGATACAGGACATTTTTAAATCATTTATGCAGACCTAGCACAATCAATTTTTACAGGAATCGAACATTAATGAAATCTTTTAATAGTAGTAATTCGTCATAGCGGTCCAGAAGCTTTCTGTTGAAACGGCTGCATTGGCTCCACAAGAAGTATTCTAATATCCCACAACACTGACTCACCTTCACTTTCTCTGCCCACGGGTTGATTCGTTTCCATAGCAGCCACCAGCCAGAAAGACTGTCACCGTAGTTACAGAGATCAGTCTCATCCTGGCTGCCCACATCAATGGCGATGACTGTTTTTGTGCCCATATTACGAGCTATGTCCGCTGCAGGGCATTAGAGTGCCAGTTGAATGCAAACAAATGCACGCGTACACAAAGACAGACATCCACAAAGTAGCAGGAAGAATCAAAGCACTGTTAATATTTCAGACAAAATACTCAATTAATAACTGATCACCAGTCAACACTGTTTAACCAAACCCCTCATTGGAAAGCTGCCCTTTTTATCAGCAATATAATCGAATAAACGTCAATGTTTGAAAGTAAGAATAAAATTTTTAAATAAAAAATGTAGAATTAAGTAGATTCTAAAAACATTTGCCGAGAATTGTGGTAAAACAGCCTTGCATGTGATCAGTACAAACAAAGGATGGAAAAAGACAATTATATTCAATGATGACAAGACAAGACGCAATTAAACCTGACAACGTGGGCTTAAAAAGTAAGTGATACATGACTCACACAAAATAAATAAATAAAATAAGAACTATTCCCTGGAATTTAAACATCCAATCTGCTTTACAGGCAGTAACACAGATGTTTTAATGCAGGGAATAACCCTGTATTTAGCAGTGCAAACTGCTTGATGAACTAATGAATTAAATTATTAAATTATAACTGGGAATGTGATGTCACAAGCAAAATCTTGTCTTTTTCTTCTAAATTTAGAAGTCCCCAGTTGAAATGCAACATCTGAACTATGTGAAATATCTTTCAGCCCAATATATTGTCATTTTTAATATATATATATTGGAAACTGGTAAATTTGACTACAATAAATCATACTTTCCTATATTGTAAAGAAGAGATACAAAATATTTATAATCACAATTTACGACCAATCGTACACCAGACAACAACAGCAGCTTGCAATGACTGACATTTACACTCTGATACAATTTCATGTTTTTAATAGGCTGGTGAGGACAAGAGGTCAAACAACGGAGCATCTTTGTCCACACCACCCAATCCCTGCAGAACTTTATCCATTTGTCTCTGAACAAATCATAATCTAATAGACACCTGAAATGAGTGAACACTTGAAATTAATATAAAATGTGCTGGAAATCTCCAAGATGTCAAATTTACTAACTAACATTAAAATAGACACACATTCTGAGTTCAAATGGATAAAGTAAAACCACTCATTCCACCCTCAAAATGACAAAGAAAATCACAGTATACTTACTCCGAGCCATGTAGCTCTTCAAAACAAACATTATGTGATTTACCAAACCAGATTGTGTTCCTGGCCCCATTGGCTCTATCTCTGTGGAGTTAGGGTTGCTCTGGGCCGTACTTGCCTGGCAGGTTGTTGATGTATCCTCCATCCATGAGCAGGTTTCCATCTTTAGGGTCGCAGAGGGGTGGCAGGTACCCGGAAAGGGTCATGCTCGCCCTGACATAGCGCCACAGGGAGCCTACCACACCGGGAGGGGACAATAACCTCTTAATAACGTCTAAAGTATGTATGCGTAATGCCTCAGCAGAGTTTGGAGGTGACCCTGAAGTCACAGTTTTGGTTAGTAGCGCACAGACCAGCAGGGAGATACACAGATGGTCACCCCAAGGACGGTGTGCGGTGGTTTAGTTTGACCTACCTCATTCAGTGAACCCAACCTTGACAGAGGTAGAGTAAACACCCATGAGGTAAGGTTGACTTATCTTTCAACGCTGTCTCACTGGCTTTTTTTCAATCAAAAATGTTAAAAAATATAGTGGATCCTTTTTATGCAGAAGATTCAAATTATATTAAAATTCTTACAGTTCATTCACTTAAATACATCATTATTAATCAATTATGATGTATTTCTCAGACAGAGAGGAGACAGAGTTGAAAAACAGTCAGTGAAACATATTGGGCACTGCCAGCCTGTCCCCGCCTGTAGTACTCCACTCGACTATCAGGTGTCAGGAGAGGCGTGACAGTGACATGGGTTGGAAGGAGAGAGAAAAATCCAGAGAGGCAGGTGCATTCAGCATGTGGCACTCCTAAATGGACAGTTCACCCAAAAATGAACATTTTGTCATTATTGAGTGCTGCTAGTGTGGGGCATTTTTGTAGGCTGAAACCCGAAACCAAGGTAGCATTTTAGCACTTCCAGTTTCATCGTCCTGAAGTCAGAGTTTTTTTTTTTTGTATAAGTTTTTGGTTAAATGCCTGAAATAAGGTCTATGTTTAACACAAGCTCAAGATATTTTTTAAGTTTTATGCTACCACATTAGAAATACCATCTTGTGGTTTTAAAAAGACTTTTACTTGTCTTGAAAAATGCAATTGCTAAAAAGTGGCTAAATAGGACTACAAAAGTTATCTGGGACATTAAACAGGAAAATTTGTCTATTTGCTAGTCTGCTTTCATTTTATAATCATGGTCTTGCAAACTAATTCTAATTAAAACATTCAGAGAAAATTGTATCACTCAAGTAATTAATTAATTAATTAATTTTTGACTGAACTAGGGTGATGCTAACTTGCAGTTTGGCCTACAAAAATACGTAATCACTATAGCACTCGGTTTACTCACCCTGATGTATAATAAAGTAGATTTTTAATTTTGAGTTGAGTTACTGCTTTAAAGCAAAAACGGTGCCCACTTAAACATAAAAAAAGGTCTGTCTGTGATCCTGTTTAAAAGTTTTTGACATACTTAATGAGTTACCCTATGTGGCTAACTGTGCTGTAAGATCCAGAACAACACCTCCCAGTGAAACTTATCCTTATAAATATTGTATACATGTAGAATAATGGCCTGCAGTACATAAACATGCAACAGCATGCACACAGAGTGTATGGTGTGCTTGGGACAGCCAAGCTTAAGGTACATGGGAAGAGTGCATGTGATGTGAACATGATAGAAGAGCAGAGGAAAAATAAATCAGCTTGAACAGCAAAACAAAAACATAAATATCGCCAAGCATCAACAGGCATAATTTACTTTATCATCAGTGTTGGTCATAGCTTAATGCAAATCAACATATGCAGTGGTTTAGCTAGAGCAGTGGTTCTCAATTCCAGTCCTCCCGACCCCCCGCTTTTTTACGGTTGTGTTTTCACGGTGTGTGTGTGTTCACTGTTGTGTTTGTTGAATTTCTGGTATTGTTGTTTTTTGTCGGTGTGTTTGTCTGTATGTCACGTCACGTAGAAAGGACAACCACAGCAAAAATCATACTAAACCTATCAATGCCATATTTTCTGGAAGCCTACTGTTGATTAATCTATTTTAAATTGCAAAATGAAACATCAAATAACAAAACTAAAAGTTACTGCATTAACTATTACATACTGCCATTGTAATAATGCACATAATGTAATGTATATACATCAGCTAAATTCTATACTAATGCACAAGGGAAATCTGAGCATCAGGTGATTGTCTGCATTTCAAATACATGGACTAGAAAGAGCCAAACATGGATAGCTGGGTGTGAATACAAATGTAAATGGGCCTGAGGGTAATTAGTTGAATCTTACAAAACTGATAATGAACACGACTAAGCCATTTCCCCCTAAAAAAGAAATGATTTTTTGTTAAAGAAAAAGAAGCCAAATCTATTACCATTAAACCTATTCTGCACCCCTCCTGGCAATAAGGCACGGAAAAAAACTCAATTACACATAAAACCATACATCCGGACACATTTCAGGGGAATAAAAAAATAACCTCATTATGAAAAAATCACTCTAGGCTTTATTTTATACATGCAAAATCTAATTTATTTTTTTCTTTTGATTTTGGGATAAAATGAGACCTGGACATGTTTTTTTTTTTAATCAGATTCAGCTGAATGTAATGTTTATCGTGGTTATGAAAGCACAGTCTCTCTCCTCTTTTCTTTCTCTCATTGAATACTATCCTGTGTTCCTTCCAAGCCATGGGTTCCCAATGTAAGCAGGGGGTTAATTCATTTTAAACAGGACAAGAGACAATAAAAAGCAAAGGGTAACTGAGTGGTTGGTTGTCGCAGGGATACTGGTGTAGCAGGTTTTTAAAAACCTCCTTTAGGCTTCTGGACGGCTTTGTTGAAAAGGGGGCAGAATCCTGACCTGGGACATTGTTAACATAGCAACCATCCACGAGGAGGTGGCCGTCCTTGGGGTCGCAGAGAGGAGGCAGATAAGGGGTATAGGAGGCACTGGCTCTAACATAGCGCCAAACACAGCCTGGCAAAATGAAGATGGAGAATAAATCAAAAGTGGACAAGACGTGGAGAGAGACAAAGGAGGGAGGGACAATAAACAACAGGAAACAGATGAGGGAAAATGAGAGGGCGGGGGGGACCCAAAATTCTCTGACAGTAGTTCCTCATAATTCTCTGTAGTTTTATGAACATCATTCTGATATCTGGCTATGCCAATCAGACATCTTATTCCATTCAGTACAAAAAAGAATAACAAAAATTTGATTCTAGTTTGTAGTAATGATTATAGTAATTTCTAAATGTCAAATACCATCAACAATTCTATAAGTGTGTTTACCTAACCAAAGAGGGAATGAAGACTGAATATATGGATATAAACTGCATTTATTAGAGATGACAATCTAAGCCATGCCAAAATGGACAAATAAACAGATTAGAAGGAGGTAGGGGTGGTGGAAGGGCACAGATAGAGTGAGATTGAGAGATCTGCAGGTTGTTAATTGTTATAGCACAAAATATTTATAAGAGCATGTTGACCACAGCATCTTCTCTGACAAAACTACAACAGCGTGTTTCTTGTGGGAAAAAAATTTATTGTATTTTACTTTAAAATTTCAATGGCTTTTTCCAGGCCTGTAAACCACAGTTTTAAAATAATATATTTTAAATATTCAAAATAATATTTACAAGCTCACATGAGAGTAAAGACATTTATAATGTTACAAAAAAAATTTATTTTAAAAAATGCTGTTTTTCAAACTTTGTTCATCGAATATTTACTAATGTCAACTAATGATAAAACTGTCAACTAATGATAAAAAGAAGAAGAAACGTTAATTAAGAACCAACTTGGCATATGATTTCTAAGAATCATGTGACAATGAAGACTGGAGTAATAGCTGCTGAAAACTCTGAATATGTATTAAACTGTGTATGTTAAAATAGATGTATATATTAATAAAATATTATTATTATAATATATTATAATAAAATAGTTATATTAGAAAAGTGTAATATTTTACTATACTACTGTTTTTGACAAATACATTTTGCCTGCTGAACATAAGATTTTTCTTTCAAAAACAAAGAAACAAACAAAAAAAATCTTACTGACCACAAACTTTTGATCAGTAGTGTATATGTATGTAACAATATGATAAAGCAAATGAGATGCATTTAAAGTTGCTGGAAAAAAACTGATTACGTATACTATCCACTGACAAAGCAATAGATCTCACAAACTCACAAACTTCTCTTATTCAATAAGTAGACATGGCTATCAGCCTGCCAATAATCTCAGTATGGCCACATACTGGCCATATTGCCCTACTCACATTCAACTACTATTGAATGATAATCAGTGAAATGACATTTAATATATTACTTTCACATTTTGAAACTGTTTGAATGTAAGAAGAGCACATTATAACACATTAGCACAACCTGACCAACATCCACAGCTTAGAAGGCATACTGTAAGTTGCAGTGAAGTCTCTGGACCTGTTATGTCTTATTTGTGCAGTGTGAGAATAAGAGGCTTCTAAGCAATAATGCAACAGCAGAATGAAAAGGAAACTGCATTAGAAAGGCAGAGGAAGCAAATGGGTGATGCATTCTGGATCCTACAGACAGCACTAACAGGGCTTTTACCTTCTACAAGAGCTAATAGTGTATACTTGATATGATGGGCATTTAGAATATAATGGAATGGAAATAGTGAGATAAAGATGTGAGAAAAGGACGGCACTGAATAAGAGCTTAGCATTTTCTATGACACAAAAGCAGGTTAGGACAGAAGGAAGACAGACAGAAACTTTTATAAAAAAGGGGAGAGAAACATGGTGGGAAAGAAAAAAGAGACAAGCTTTGTCCTTGCAGTTAGTGAGACATGCAAATTCAATCCCATAATCCATTTGGGCACACACAGGTAAACACATGACCATTACAAGGTCCCCAAATCCAGCATTTTTCAGCATTAAACTGTAGTCAGTGTTTTTTAAGTGAACATTAATTGATTTCGGCAGTGTGATTGAACTTATTTTAATCAGGAAACAAATATACTGTAAAATATGTTCAACTGAATTTGGGGACCAAACCCAGAATTCAGAGATAAATGGTATGCCACTGGTCTCAGAATGTATTTATGCATTTGACAAACAGAGTTAAGGAAATTAATCACTTCATTAATGTCTCCCTTGCATGTGCAGGTGCATGTGAGATAACAGGCTTAATGAAATTAAAAAAGGCATTTTCTAGATCTCTGTCAGAAGCCATCGGTTATTTCAGACTTTTCAGGAAATCGCACAACCTGCATGCAACATTAGCTTCTCTTTCTTGATCTTTACAGATTTATAACTTATACTTTACAATAAGCAAACACAAGACAACCTGAACAACCTGGTTATGTGTTTATATTAAACATTTAAAAAGCCATTTAAGAACCAAAGTTCAGTTTTAATAGCATTCAATTGATCACTGCTGTAAACTTTTTTTCTGTAAACTTATTTTTATATCAGTATTTGACAATGACATTTGCCAAAATGATTAAATTACTTCATTAATAAATTATAAAATTATTAATAATTCCTAAAATATGCAGTGTTTCCCACAGCCTTGCACTCTATTTGTGGCGGCACTCCCCGGCCCCCATACATAAATATGCAGATTCTTTTTCTACCAGCCGAAGGGGCTATTAGAAAAGGAGAGATAGAGGTTTCTCTGGTAACGGCTGTGTACAAAGCAGAGCTGAGCTCACAAACGCTGATTTATCAGGCATTACTCGCAAGATGGAATGAAAATAACATCGAAAATTTTCGGAAAACAGTCGGTTTTCCTTCTGAAGTACAGTGATATAAAAACAACCACGGCGGTTTTTGATTTTGTAACTTGTAGTGCTCATGTTCTAGTCAAGTCAAAGCCTTTTGGAAAATCGATTTGTTGCGGTCTGTTTGGAACCCCACATTAAAGCTGAAAGCGAAGAGGACAAAGTTCAGTCATTACTCACCATCTTTATGAACACGCATAGCAGAAGCTGTGATGTCTGTGGTCACATTAAAGTAAGGCAGCCACAAGTCCTACAAATACAAGCAAGAAAAACACATATGCTGTCCTACAAATGATAATCACCTTTCCTAATTACATCAGCTATTCTGAAAATTAAGAGAGTTAAAATAATATTGATCAGTAATAATTATAATATAGATCAATAAAACTGACAAAATACATGTTTTAGAAGCACTAGTTTAGATTTTTGAAACAGAGGCACCCCCAAAAGAGCTTTAGTGACCTCTTACCTCAATCTGCTTGTCCTCAAAGACATTGGAGATGCTGGTGTTGAAGGCAGAGCCAGAGAACATGGACGTGATTGGATAAGTAAGGTCCAGTACCGTTTTGAAAACAGAGTTCATTGCCTGAAGGCAAAAGAGATGGGTTAAATGAACTGAAATTTCAGTGATTAATAACTAAACATCCATCTTATCTGATTACTTAAAGCAAGTTAAAGGGTGTCAGTTAATGGTTAAGAGTCGCATTACCTTGGACCACTCTCTCGCCCTCTGCTTGACCCGAACAGCACTTCTCTCCTCTGCATACAGAGCACCAATGAATGAGCCAATGGAAGTCCCTCCCACTATGTCGATGGGAATTCCTGCTTCCTCCATGGCTTTGATTACACCAACATGAGAGCAGCCCCTGCAAAATCGAACATCGTGTTTACAAAGTTGAAAAATATTAACTAAAACTATTAAAAATAAAAAATTAGAAATCCGAAAATATTAGAAATATTGCCTTAGCAACCAACTGAAGTACATTTAAATTAAAACACTAAAATTACTACCTGGATTACTATTAAAAAAAAAATCACAAAGGCACATAACACCTAATTTAGTACAAATATAAATAAAATTAGATGAAAAAATGTAAAACTATAACAGTATATAAATAAGAATAGAATACTACAAACAAATTTGAAAATAAGTTAATTGTACAAAAATCCCTTTAGTCCATTTTTAAGGTTTGCATTTAAACATTAGTTTAACCAAAGCTGCTTTAAGGCAAGGCTGTGAGGTTAGCAAAAAAACAAAAACATTGTGGTACACACAGAAGGAGAACAAAGGCCATTTTTTAAATGGATGTCAATGGAGGATAAGTTTCACAACACTGAATAAACTGCTTTTTTGTGGAAACAGCATATCATTTAATGAATCAAAATCCTATTGGCTAATCCTTCAACATGTTTGCTATTAAAAAATAACTTTTGGATTTACAATAAAAAATGCTGTTTTATAAGTGAAGGGAGGTAAGATTTAAGTAAGATTTAGTTTACAGCACTTCCCATTCATTCCTATGGTATGGTAACAGTGACTGACTGTCATACAACTGTATGATGATGTCAAGGCTGTAATGTGATTGGTTATCAAAGCACACATGATCCAAACTGGCCATTATGCTTTCTCCAGTGGTAGAGCTGTGGACCTTGGTATCTCCCAATAATAAGACCATTCTCGGCTTGGTGTCACTCACCTGGCTCCGCCTCCACCCAGTACGAGAGCGATGCTGTTTCCTGTTAGTACTCTGGCCAGCCGTGAGAAATCACTGTGTCTGTCTGCAGTCTTCTCGAAAACCTTTTCATATACCTCTCGCTGTTTAAGGCAACAATCACATCCATCTCAAACACAAGAGTTACCAACAATCTTTGTTCTGTAAATCAACAGAAAGCTAAACATGTTTCATATTTGTACCAGTTTGGAGGGGCTTCTTCGTGAGAAAACTCTACGGGGGCACTTTAGGTGAAGGTGTCCAGAGCACCAGCTTCGCATGTTTAGCCATTCAACGGTTCTCGAGGGGCCCGGCCCATCCTCACGATGCAACAGAGCTAACTGCTTCAGGGCCCGTACCGCTGTGTTCTCCAACATCTGCTCCAACTGAGAGGGTAAGAACATGGAGAATTAAAACAGAACCTTTTACTATTAAGTTTGAATCAGAATTCTGATTAGATAAGCTGAACGCTGACAAAAAACATGTGACCACTAGGGGTGTGAATCTTTAGGTAAATAGTGAATTGATTTAATTCACGATTTTAAAGTTCGATTCAGGAATGATTTTTTGCTAATTGAGAACAGTTCAATTTGATCTTATTCACAATGAGATTTGTTTTGATTCCATTCAATTTGATTTCTATTAATATTAGTGTTTCTCTAAATACTTCTAATGTGTATTAGGTATGAAAAATAAAAAACTATTTAAAATGGTTTATTATTTTTTGCACAACTTGAAAGTAAAGGAATATAATAAAGCGTGCCTGAAAACATATTTTAGCGTGCCTGAAAGCTGTTTTTCTGTCATTAATTCAATTTTCAGCATTTTAAATCAATTCTTTAAAGTGATTCATGATTCAAAAATCCACGTTTGAAAATCAATGCATATTTAGTGTTGAGTTTCTTACATCTTTAGTATTAATGTGCCAAGTTGCACAACCTGAAGCTGAAGTTTTTGAATCTTTCCCTGTGGGGTTTCAGCATATTACATTTTGGTTACCAGCTCTGATCTTCAACCACTACAGCACCTCAAGCATTTCACATGAATGTGGACAGAAACAACACTAGACTCAAACAAATACCTCTCCAAGTGCAGGTTCCTGGTCTCCAAGCCCCACAATGAGAATGCAGTCAGCTTGTCGGATGCAGCGTTGAGTCCATGGGGTCATACTGCTGTCCGTCTGATACAGCACTATACGATTAATGTCCTCCTGCTGAGCCAACCAACCTGATAACCTGTACTTATGAATACTAGAGAAGGACAAGCACTTCAGATTACAATTAAAAAATCAGTGAGATAAATACATGTTGTTCTGATCTGATATATACCTGTCCAACGCTGAAGCGCCAAGTCTCTCTCTGATGATGTCACTGGTTAGCAGCAGAGTCGGTCCTGATTGAAGAATGAAAGTGTGTTAGATTATGCATCTAGATCGTGGGCTTTAAATGTCAGTCACTTCTTAAGTGTACCTATGGCGCTGAGGGCGTGGCTGAGCTCCAAATTGAAGGCACTGATTGGCACGTCATCACAAACAGGAAGCACGGCCACAGTGGAGAGATTACTGGCTGGGTTAGTGACATCCGGACTCGACGCCATGCTTGGCAGACCCAAGGCAGAGCCTAGAGAAAGGAAAGAAGAGAGATCTCACAACTTAGTAAAGTTAACAGGTTTGATTCTGAAGTCTTGTTGAATTTAAACATGCACTTCTTTATTCTTCATTTGTTTAAACAAAGAAAAGGTTCTACTTCATATTCTTCGTTCCTAATATGATGTTTCTTCTCAAGATCGACTTTACTGAAGCACAGAATGAGATGTGAATAATTAATGTTTGGTACTTGAGAAAGGTCCACGGGGCTGTTGAAGGTTCCCCAAAATCTTCTGCCCCAGCAGATGAATCAAGCGTGTCACCACCTGTGGGTATCTTCTCTTAATATTGTTGAGCGTTCCTTCTGGAAGCTTCACCAGCTCTGTGTCTCTGACTGCATGGACTGTGGTGGCACGAGGCTGCCGAGTCAAAGCCTCCACCTGAGGAAAAAAAAAGAGACATAGTTTAGCGATCCTAAATTCAGTTTAGAATATATTGCAAAGCTTTAGACTCACAACTCCAATGAGATCTCCTCGTCCATACTCTCCAACCAGCTCCTTCTTCCCATTCGCTTTTCGGATGACAGAACGCAGTCGTCCATTCAGCACAATATAGGTACAGTCGGACTGATCATCTTGCCTATGGACCACAACAAATTTAATGATAGAATGGAGTAATGATGCTGAAAATTCAGCTCTGCCATCACAGGAAAAAAATTAATTTTTAAATATATTTAAAAAGAAAATTTTAATTGTAATAATATTACTATTTTGCTGTATTTTTATCAAATAAATGCAGCCTTGATGAGCATAAGAGATTTCTACTGAAAATAAATAGTGTAGAAAAATATACTAAATTTTTATTTATATATATATATATATATATATATATATATATAACTATAAGATTTCATAAGATTAATCATCCAATCAGCAACTTAAAATTAATTATCCAAAACACATTTCTTAATTATCCAAAGTTATATTTGAACTATCATCTGGGAATGTTGTCAGCTAAAGAAAATGTTACAATGAACTAAATAATAATAATAATAAAAAAAAAAAACATTTCATGAGAGAGAGAGAGAGAGTTATGGCACCTGTACAGGGCCCGTCCAGCTTCAACAGCCATCCAGTCAATGGCGAAATCCATCTGCCGTACAAACGGGGACATGCGGATAGCCACAGTGTGAGCTGCACTGAGAACTACACTTGGCTGCTCACGCATGATCCTACAGGGGGCAGCACAAACAGACAATATCACTCTGCTTGCTACTGATGGAGATGAATTCTTTGTTTTTGCAATGGCTAGAGTGGCATTCAAATATTTGAGTGAAATCAGCTGCAGGACTGTTCAGACACACTCACTCATAGAAGTCAGATTTGGAGATCTTGAGGTAGGTACAGTCACGCTCAGCTTTAATGGTGAAGATGAGCGGCTCTCCTGTGAGTACAGCCAGCTGACCTACCATCTCACCCGACTGGGTCACAAACAAACACACTGCGTCCTGCTTGTCAATCATCTTCTGATAGACATGAAGACAGCCAGACAGGACAAAATGCAGACTCACATCCTACAGGAAAGAAAAAGAATTAAAAGGTTAACAATTATTGTTCCTTCGAAATAAATGATCTAAGGTTTGCCAACTAAATTGGGCAGAAGAAAAGAAATTAGAATGAGCACCTGGTCTCCCTGTCTGGCTAACACAGATCCAGCTTTAGCATGATGAAACGTCACCCTCCCATTCAGCAGCGCAGGGTCCTGATGATGAAAGAGGGCATATGAGGAAAGGGCATCACTCCAGTCCAGCAAAAGAGAGACAGGTGTGACAGTCAGAAATCAGAGGAGAACTAAAGTACACGTGAAACTGCTTCATTTTACTGGACAATGAGCTTTGACAATGAATTGTACCACAGAAATACAAAAAGATACCTCAATCTTCATGAGCTTGAGAATCTCTTTCTGGGCCTCCTCGAACACTGTAGCATAAGGTCTTCCTTGAAATGGGCTTAACATGTTCTCCATTCCTGACTCCTCCTCAGGATACAAATACACACTTGAAGGAACCTCATCCACCGTCACCTTCCTCTCCCGCTGCTCCTGTGTCACAGAAAACAAGCATGAATTCTTTAGACTTAAAGGGTGAGTGATTCAAAACTTTATATTTCAGTGGGGCTTTTTTTGTAATACTGTAATATGTTAATATGTAAAACGTGAAATGAGTGTAAAAAAAATCCTCACTCGTGTGAAAGCAGGTGGAGTGGGCGCTCCATCCTCAGCAGATACAGAGATACGGCCTCTCTCATAAGCCATGTCGAAATCTGAACGCAGACCCTTCTGGATTCCTATAAGATCAGCAATAACATCACAGCATGACACCTACATAAGCATGATATGGTGTACATTTCTATACACGTTTCTATACTGTATAGATTACATATACACACACAAACACATTGTAACTATAAATGATATAATATTACATATATTGTATACATTCTTAAATGTACACTGCCGTTCAAAAGTTTGGGGTCTGTAAGATTTTTGTGTGTTTTTGAAAAGATTCTCTTATGTTCAGCAAGGATGCATTTATTTGATTTTAAAACAGTAACAGTAACTGTGAAATATTACAATTTAAACAGTTTTCTATTTGAATATATTTTAAAATGTTATTTATTCCTGTGATCAAAGGTGAATTTTCAGCATCATTACTCCAGTCTTCAGTGTCCCATGATCCTTCAGAAATCATTCTAATATGCTGATTTACTGCTCAGGAAACATTTATTATTATGTGGGAACAATGATATACAGTATATTTTTCAGGATTCTTTGATGAATAGATAGTTCCATTTAATGCATCCTTGCTGAATAAAATAATAAATTCTGTCAAAAAAAATCTTACTGACCTCAAACATTTGAATGGGAGTGTGTAACCAGTCAAGACACATGGACCTACCAGCGATGTCTACAGGCATGGATATAGTCCTACTGAGGGTCGGTGTTGTGCCAACATCCTTCCCATGATCCCCACCTGCAGACAGGATGCATCATCAAAGATCAACTCTCATTGTAAATAAGTAAATAAGCAGATGTTATTATGATATTAAGTCTCACCAGTAGCATTTTGCACAGCGGCCTCACGATGTTTATCAGGAATGGTGAGACTGCCAAAGCGTTTGCTGTGTCGTACGGGACTGGAGCGTGTTGGATGAGGAGAGGCAGGAGAGGGACGAGCCTGCATGTCCTAAGTGAAGATGGACAGAAAGTAAATAGTGAATATTGTAATCTTTTTGCGTGCTAGCAACCAATCATAAGAAAGAAAGAGTGTGTGCATCGAGTTTAGCTCTGCGTTCACTCACATGGCTGAAGAGTTCATTGGTGAGCCCCAGGTAGTTGTGCAGGGCCAGAACAGTCACTCTCTGAAGACGGACCATGATGATCTGCAGAGGACACAACAGGAAAAATATTCTCAATTATGTGCAGTGGCCTTACAGACAACAATGGAATCTTTTGGGCTATTTTAAAATTCCAGACCTGAACCACCCGCACAAGGCTCTCTGGGTATTTCTCAAAGATGGACAGAAAGGCATCGACAGGCAGTCTGAGGACAGTGGAGACTTCTGCCGCTCTCGCTGAAACGGTCTTATATGGTCTCTGGTGACCCTGAAATATGCATGCATACAAACACTCAAACCTGTGAATTATGCGTAATTTCCAGAATATGTAATTTCCTGTGAGCATTTTCCAGTGTCAAGGTTTGCAACAAAAATTGCAACTTGACCTTCTTATGGGGCAATTTCAAAGAAAAGGGAGAGGGAAAGGTAAGAAAAGTGGAGAAACAGAAAAAAAAGAACAAAGTACAGGAAAAGGAATGGGAACAGGGAAAAGGAAATGAAGGAAAAGATAAAGAAAATGAGAGGCAAACAAAGGTTGTGTAATATTTTATAAAGTAATTGGGTTTCCTGTGCTGTTAAACAGCATGAGCACACAGAGAATGGAATTGTGGGTGTGACTCACTGTGATGACATCAAGGATGCTTAGTAGACTGTGAACACTGTCTCCAGGGTAAACCTCTTTGACCACTCCATCCTTTCCATCCTTATGAGAGAGAGAGGCGGATCCAGGGTTATTATCGTTAATTAAATCTAAAACCAAACAAAGTTTGTTGCTTCAAATAAAATAAACACTAACTGAATTAAAATAATAAAATAAAATTTTGGAAAAAAAAAAAAAAAAAATGTTGGCAGTTGCCAAGGAAGCATTTCTCATTTTTGTTTATTACTAAAATTTCAACTAAAATTCAAATGAAAACAGAAAATATAGAAACTTATATTAACAAAATATGAATGAAGTCTGTAGTAGTATCTCAATGATACTTAAATAACATTGGATGAGTGATTATTTTGCCACAACAGTGTGTTCACACACCTGTCCAGTAAGACACAACTCCAGCTTGCCATCCTGTACCACATATATGCTGCTATCAGGCTGACCGGGTCTGAAGACATATTCACCCTGCTGGAACTGCAGAAACACCATGTGCTTACACAGCTCCAGGAACAACGGCTTCTCGAAGTGACCCAACACACTGCAGGAGACACGCCAGACCAAATACATGCATCATATATCAGACTTTACATTCCATAATGCATGGGAGTGATCAAGTTCTCTTTCATTTCACTCTTGATGTAAATCAGTTCAGAAACAATGGGAGCGTACCGCACGTTCTTCAGCATGTAGAGCACCTCAGATGGCAGGTGAGAATTGGCCACGTCAAACTCTGTGAGATCTGCCTCCAGCACTGACGGAGGAGGTTCCTTCATCTGCAGAATGGGCACTTCCTTCTTAAAGCGCAGGATTCTGAAAAACAGACATGCTATTGAACCTAATCGTCTGAGCTGATGAAAATGACCAGATAACGGCACTACAGAGACGTACTTCTTGGCAATATTTAGCATCTTCTGTTTCTTTTTGAGGCGGGGCCTGGAGGAAGAAGTGGAGCCCACTAGTGAAGAGGTGGACTGAGACACCTTCCTCATAATCTTCCTCCCATAAAACAAGACTTTGTCTCTTTTACGAAAACGATATTTCGGGGCTTCCTGAGCCTCACGTTCTGAGAGACAAAAAACAAGCAAATATATACACAGATAAGATTGGAGTGTTCATGTAAAGTAATTCAGGGTTTCTGCAAGCTTTATGAAGGTGAATGTAAGACTTTTTAAAAGCTAATAAAATAAAATAAAAGGAATAAATGAAAGGGAACACAAGACATCGATATGTTCTCTATATGTTCTCTGATGTCTAAAGAGAACAGTGAGTTGTTTAACAACACTTCATTATTAAAAATGTAGATTACTTGATCACTTTACAGTGCACAGAAAAAATCATTAATTTCACAAATGAGTTTTTTTTTAGAACTAACTGCGGAGCTGCATCCTGCGCAGGACAAAAAATATGAGGAGAGCGATGAGAACGATGGCGACTCCAGCGCCGATTACGATTCCCACCACCTGTACATAAACAGAAAGACAGTGAGAAATCAAGAAAAATTTGATTTTTGAAGGATCATGTGACAAGGAGTATTTTATAATACATTAAAATAATATATATATATTTATAATAATATTTTTTTTTAATAAAATTATTGTATACAAATGTTTATGAAAATGAAATAGCCCCAATATTGTGTTAATTGGTAATTAATTCATAGTGGAGAAATTCAATATTTGCACAATTCTGCAAAGGCTATGATTCAGTGTAACAGTGTAAAATGTACATTGTCTACTGACCATGCTGGTCTGCAGCTGATCCTCCACTAAACTCTTGATGTTTCCAAATCGATCCAGCTACAAAACACACAGAATGTTATTACAGGCAGCTTTTTTGAGAACACAACACTGGGATCAAAAATTAGAACATGAGAAAAAGACTAGCAATCTAGCTCTTGAACTAAGAGATAGGGAAAAGGTGATGACAGTAAGAGAAATATCTGAAAGATATACACATTTGTTACTGGAGCACTAATATTTTGTTCTGTTTCATAATTATGTCAACTTTTCCTCTCTCCGTTGTGCCGTCACTCCTTCAAGCATTCCCACTCTGTCACTCTTCTACTCACTCATTCCTTCCTTCTTTCTTTCTCAGCTCATTTATTTTCAACAAAGCAAGGCCCACAGTGTATCTAAAGTGAACAGCAGAACTGTTTCTACAGTAGCTCAGTGCATTAAGTGGAGAATCAGTTATAAATGAAATAATAGCATTTTTGTCTTGTTTTTCCACACTTACCCCATTAACAGAATGACAGAGATCTTAAACTCACTTAGGTTTGAAATTTTTTAGAAGCCTTAATACCTAAAATAATTTTGCTTCTCAAGCAAATCTTGATTTATGAATGTTTAGATATTTGTACTATGAACAATCAAAAATACTGAGCAGTAAAATATATATTTTTTCCATTGTAATGACTAAGATTTTGGTAACACTTTATTTTTAGGACCAATTCTCACTATTAACTAGCTGCTTATTAGCATGCATATTACTACTGCCAATTTATTAGTACTTATAAAAGCACAAATTAATGCCTTATTCTGCATGACCATATCTTTAGATCCCTTACTCCTACACAATACCTAAATTAACCACTTCCTTACTAACTATTAATAAGCAGCAAATTAAGAGTTTATTGTGGGGAAAACACTTAATTAATAGTGAATATATGTTCCCTATTCTAAAGTGTTACCAAGATATTTATTTTGCAGAGAATGATGAAAATAAACTTAGTATGCATTGTATCTAAATGCAACATCCTTGGAAATTAAGAAGTACTTAAAAACAGAAGTGGTGGGTTTTATCTTCAGTGTCTCTGGTGGAAACCACACAAGCGTGTGAATGTTAACACATCCTCTAACTTTATCATCACACACACTACCAGTCAAACGTTTTTGAACAGTAAGATTTTTAATGTTTCTTAAAGAATTCTCCTCTGCTCACCAAGTCTGCATTTATTTGATCCAGAATACAACAAAAGCAGTAATATTGTGAATTATTCAAAATAACTGATTTCTATTTGAATATATTTTTTTAATGTAATTTATTCCTGTGCTTTTTTAGCATCATTACTCCAGTCTTCAGTGTCACATGATCCTTCAGAAATCATTCTAATATTCTGATTAGCTGCTCAAAAATCATTTATTATTATTATTATGTTGAAAACAGCTGAGTAGAGTTTTTTCAGGTTTCTTTGATGAATAGAAAGTTCTGAAGAACAGCATTTATCTGAAATAGAAATCTTTTGTAACATTATAAATGTCTTTATTATCAGTTTTGATCAATTTAAAGCATCCTTCCTAAATAAAAGTATTAATATCTATAAATCAGATGTGTTGTAAGCAAACATGCCCTTGCGATTTGTAATCTTTATGAATTCGAGACATGAATTTGTGCAATTCTGCATAACTACTCCAAGACATCTAGTTGCATCTTCTAAACTCTCACTTTTCCCATCATGACAGATCAAAAAAAAAAACTAATTTCACAACAAGTCTTTCTAAACAAGTCACATGATCAGATTAGCTGCAGACAATCCGCCCAGCAACAAAACACAGCTGTCAATGACAGACCGCTTGCTTGTCGTGTGCTGTGTGAATATGCAAATGAGAATATTAACCAAGGGTTTACAGATGTAAATTGGGCCACAGTGTAACTTGGACTCAAAATTAGGTGCTGCATTGCACTCACATTGAAACATATGAATGCACAGAGTGCTGAGAGCGCTGAGGTTTGTGTATGTGTGTGTAAGATAAAGCATTAGGGTGGTGCTGCTCACCTGTGAAGCTTCTGCAGACTCTGGGCCCGATGTGCTCTGTCCCATTCTATCTCAACGCACAGCTGGGCCATCAATGACAGCCACTGCAACACACAGCACGACAACAGGCTTCATGCAACATGCACAGATCAGCATCACACACACATTCAATAAGAATCACTGCAGGCT
The DNA here is from genome assembly GCF_018340385.1 of Cyprinus carpio. Classification (NCBI taxonomy): domain Eukaryota; kingdom Metazoa; phylum Chordata; class Actinopteri; order Cypriniformes; family Cyprinidae; genus Cyprinus; species Cyprinus carpio. The sequence continues at coordinate 28,972,895 of NC_056572.1, forward strand.
AAAAAAAAAAAAGCTTCCTATGAACATATTCAGTTCATGTCCATGCACATAACACGGATCAGCTGGATAGATTTTATAATAAAAATCAAATGGTACTAGATTATTAAACAAATCATGGATGATGATTGAAAATCATCTATTAAATACACAATGTAGCTACAGTATAGCACGCAATTTGCTTAATAATAAAACATTACTTTTTAATAAAAAGCTGTCACTAATATTTAAAATTATATATAAACCATTTTACAGTGCTGTTATTGTTAAAACTATATCCAAGTGTTTTATTAATTGAAATAAAGAAAATGAAAACTAAGAATATATAAATAAAAGCTATATACTATAAGTTATAATAAAAATAACACTGACATTTTATAATATCTTAACCTATACAGAAGTATTTTATAAATATTATTCTAACATTCAGTCTCTTAATGTGTACCATACAAACAAGTACAGCCAGTATTTAAAAAAGAAACTTTGCTGCCAGAAATGATTCATTGCATTTGGCAAACAGAGAATATGTTGATGTTGTTTTCATAATAGTAATGTTAATGTAAACAGTGCTTCAAAACAGGTCAGTCAAAGATCACAATCAGCAGAGGAAACCATCCAATCACAACTCCTCCCCAAACTGATGTCATCATCCCTGACAGACTTCCAATAAAACACACACATACAGCATGAGTAGGGTGGCCATATGCACCGTTCATACAGGACACGTCCCAGCCAGGATTTTAATATTGCCTAAAATAGCTCTATCCAGGTTTTGGCTGTTTGCTCTGTGCAGGTCGATCGTTGTGCTATAGAGAGCAGAGCAGACAGCTCTATTTTTTAAACAAAAACAGATTTAAGATAAATTAAATGTGTCCTTTTATTATTGCTTGGACAAAATGATGAACATTTCTTTGTGAAATTGAAATATAAGTATAATAATATACTAATATAGCACTTGTATATTATTGCTCTTTTGTTGGTTTTGATTGCTTCTGTTGTTCTCATTTGTAAGTCGCTTTGGATGACAAAATTTAAATATAATGTAAATGTAAATAACAAAACTAAATTGAAATTTTAAAACAAGCCCCAAATCAAATAAATAACACAGATAAAATAAATCTGCTCTTTCCATTTAAAATTAGAGGCAACCACAGCATTTTAATCATGATCCAGGCAAAGATGCTGCAGACATGCAACATGAGCAGTTTTTAATCTTAATTAGATTGTATAATTTAGAAATTTTGAAGCAAAAACAGAATGGTCTGACTTCAGTTTTGTGAAACTATACATAAAAATATCTACATGAAACAGCGGACGAGCTGAATGAGACAGATTCACTCTCTGCCAGCAGGTGGCGCTTAAAGCGTTTCCTTGGTTTCTGCTGAAAACAAAACAACGCTGCACTTATGAACTTTAATATGCATTATACAGAGGCAAGATGAAAAGAAAAAATACCATCTAAACTAGTGCTGTCAAAAGACCCGGTACTTCTTTACCAAGTCGGTACTAAAAAAATTTAAATGTTACGGTACCAGGTTTTTTGAAGTACCAGTGGTACCGAGCACCCGGTCAACCTGGTTCTTGATGCGCTAGCCGAAAGGTGCGTAATATAATGAGCATTAGAATGAAATTTCTTTATTAACTATTTAATGCTCCTATAACTTTTATTTAAAATACTTTTATTTAAAATAAAATAAAAACAGGAGGATATGATGATATTTACTATTTTTACACACCAGAGGCTTTTAAATGAATTGTGAATCTAAAATATGCGTGTTAGAGAATGTACAAACATTGTTTGTGTCATATCAGTCAGAAAAGCAGTTCTGGGCTTTTTTTTTTTTTTTTTTAAGCTAACTTAGTTGTTATTCTTGGCTTTAAAATTCAAAAGACCTTTAAAATTAAATATGTACACAGTTTGGATTAAATGAAAGTATATTAAAACATTTTAATTAGCATGTTTTTGTGTTTTGCTTTGGTACCGAGAGTGGTACAGAGAACAGTGGATTTTTTACTGGTGTTGGTTCCGAATACTGAAATTTTGGTACCGTGACAACACTAATATAACCTCTTCTAAAGACAGTAAGTTCCCCTCAGACATGCATTCATATAAACTCCTACACCTAAATGAATCGCGATTTGTTTAGCATCTCACCCAATTTGAATTGTCACATATTTTAATCGATTATCATCCGGCTGGCAGTCAATCGTTACATCCCTAACAATACCTGCATGTTATTGGTCAAACTGCTTTGGATGTTTTAGGCAATATTAAAATCCTGCCCAGGACGTGTCCCGTATGAAAGGCGCATATGGCCACCCTAAGCATGAGTGGTTTTCATTCTGATCTTCCCACCAATAACTTCATTGTTCCTTTCATACCCAGGGTTGCACAAGCAGACTGTGTGTACAACCGAACCACACACACGCTGATTTCACTGACCTACGCACAACACAAGCCCTTCACATTCAGTACACACATAAACACGTTTATAGTGGGAGAGCCCAACCTCCAACAAAGACACATGTGCCCTTACATCTCACATTTACACCTAAAACACTGAGTCCATCTAAAGCCATTCAGTGATGACATCACATTGTCTAGAGGCCAACAACTGAAGTCATTGGGGGTGGAGAGAGGATCAGATTACTGAGATCACAGCAGACATGAAGAGATTCATCCACATCTGGATCCCAGAGTGTATAAAATGCACTGGTAATGGCTGGAGATGCAAGCCAACTATGAAAGATTTACTGTTTATACAGATGAAAGAGACGTAGTGAGTGACTGTATCACATTCAGTCAGATTGATTATAGGCAGAAATAGCATTGTCATTCAATAACATGCTATAGAATAACAAGAGAGGGAATGGAAACCACAGGCCAATGATGAAGGGGGGATCTGAAATGCCAGTATTCATCACTCACTAATGGGCACCTTCTAATAGCCATTGTCCACAGTTAACAATGCTCTTATGCACCCTTAAGCATGAGAGAAAAAGACAAGACGCCACACACACTTACACAGTTTTGTTTTAAAGCCCCTAACTGACAAATACAACACTCAACAATTCAACCGTCGAAGCCTCAATGCAACGTCCTTCACGATTTTAGACATGTTCAGTGGTTCAGACATGCTTAAACACAGTGTGAACATCTTTGATTTAAAATGTTATGCATACACATGTCGCTGCACGACAGAGACAACTCATGCATGACTTTGATGGAAACAACTGCAACTACTTTCCATGAGTGAAAAATAGCGCCTGAAACTTTTTAAAATGTTACCTGACAGAATTTTTATTTTCACGTGAACTATGTGAACTATAACTTCAAAATGGTTACCAGTTCCAACCTTCCACCAACTTTGGCAACCTAAAAAATCAGCAACCTAAATGTTCAGCCAAACCAGCGAGAAAAAAAAAATAGAGGATTTTTCAATTTCAGCCAAGATAGTTATGGAGGGCAAAAAGCACTGACTAAAAAAATTGGCACTTCTCAGATAGAGTGTTTTGACTGTCAGTCAGGGTACATTTTTTCCAGATGACGTGTATAAGCTACAACAGGCAAACATATCAGCAGTGTACAAACTTCACCGTGACCACAAATAATGCCCGAGCAGAATTATCTAAAATTTGTTCAGCTGTACATGACACCCTGTGACCGGCATACAGAGTTCAGTCACTCAATTACTCAATTTTTTGTTTTTGGGCTAAACTAAAACGTTCATTTTGAATTTTGTGTCTCTGTAAAAAAAAATGCTTGAATGGCTGACCTGAAAAAAAAAGTCTGTCCTGTCCTTGAAAGCGGGATTTATGTTTAAGTTATTCAAATTAGCCAATCTAACATCAGTTCAGCCTATTATGACAAAATTGTGAGAGTATGACTTTAATAAACAGATACAGTCAAGAAGGCCAAGCTGTCTGAGGTGGAATGGACCACAAACCACCATGTTAAGGCATGATACAGACATTCAGTGTCTTTAAAACTAGCTACATTCATTTTATAAATACTTTGTCTAATTTATCTAACAGTAAATGGACAGCTAGCGGAATTAGTAACGGTGCCTCGGCTCAGTAATGGGACACTAAATCGTATCCTATTCATTAAAAGTGCCCGCTTGTCCATCATACAGATCTTTCACTGCCTTAAAGACTATCACATGCCGTAGACACATGCTGCTAAAGCATATTATACCCGAGAAGCCAGAATCCATGAAACATCATTTATGCTGATATTAAACGCAAACCCCTCATGAGCTGCTCGTATACTGAAAGAGCATCACGTGGACGTCTCAGCTGATCATGGGTTCTAACATGTCAACAAACAAGCCCTAGATCACAGCTGAGACCAATACGTGTTAAAAAAAACCCCGATCGGATATCTGTCCGTTATTGAAGGCCATGACTCGCCGGTGTTTTCTGACTGTATTCAGTGCTGTGAAGTGACCGGGCAGCGGGCTGCTGTTGGCGGTGATGCTGTGCGCTGACCTCCGCAGATCACCACAACGCACCATCTGCGACCTCGATCGGGAAACACTCACGGTACACACACTAAATATACACTGCTCTCTCACATAATCCGGATAACCTGAAAATTGTAGATAATGTTTAGCTGATACCTGAAAGCGACGGTCGTCCTGATCTGTCAAACAACGGTCATAACCGGAAACATCCGCTCAGAGCTTTGCGTAAGACTCCGCCCAGTCAGTGCAACAACCAATCAGCGATGACAAACCGACCAATCAGATTTCAGAAAATTGACTTTTATAGATTCCCTTCGCCGTTGTTTTATTTTATACAAAACATTCTCATTATTTAGCTTACTGACATAAAATCATGACATAGTTGATGTGTTTTATGATATAGTCATTGCAGAAACACTTTTTTTAATTTTTTTTTTTTTTGATTGTACGATTTTATTAGGCTTTTTGCAGCTTTTTAGACTGTATAAACTATACCACGTGACGCACTGAGTCTTCTATGGAAGAAAATATGATTAACTAATATACAATTATAACTCACGATTGTAATATCTACAACATATGGTGTGAAGTAATAAGGTCAAAGTAGCTATTCAGGAACCATCCTACATTTAAGCAAGCGTATAGCAAAGCAAAATCTAAATTTAAGGCATATATCACTAACTCTGATCTATGCCGGAACCGAGCTTGATAAGAGAAGTTTGTTTCAAGGAAGATCATATTCTCTCAATAAGTCAGATAATAACTTAAGAGGACAAGGGTAAGCTGGAGAGTTAACTGATCAAAACGCACATAATTTACCCAAATGCTTTCTTGCTGACTGAATTTAGTAATTTCGTAATCTTATTCTGAATCTCAATCATTAACCACCTGGAGAGAAGTAATGGATTTTATAATTATCACATCACAGCCGTCAAATACATTATGCATTAGGAATGATCTAGTACCACCTAGTGCTGATCTTTAAACTTACAGACTGCTAACAGTGAGACGAACACCAAATTATTATTATTGTTTTTTTTTTTTTTTTTTTTTGCGATTCTAAATGTAGAAGTATTATAACCACATTTAATAGAATTTAAATGTGATAATCGTAATTTACATTTAATTTACATTAAAGGCAAAATAACAAATAATAAGAGCACAAGTATAGATCTGGAACTTCTTTAAGTCTGTCTAAATATCATTTAGTAAATGCAATGTCTTCTGGTCCATATCCTTTCCTTAGGGAGGTGTGCTAGACACTGATTAATGTAACAAAAATACTATACATATTTATATATTTTGCTATTGTATTATGGAGTGACACTTTCATAAACTTTTCTATACTCCTCTGATTATATAACGGTGAATATTACAATAACATAGCACAACAACAGTGATCAGCAATAATGATACTCACAATAAAAATAATAAGGTCCTATCATAACACAGTCTCGGAGGTAAGAAGTGGATTATCCTCCACCTGAAATGTTTGTGTTTTCATCCTGAAATGCGAGGCAAATGTTGGATCACAATAATTAGGAACCACCGTTTCCACAAATCTCTTCACTTGATTGGGATGTTCTCTTTCATTCTGGACGGCAAGGGCAGTGACTGTAACATCAAGCGTATTTTGCAGTATTAAACACGTATTTATACCGATCATATCAGGCTCCGAAAATTATTCAAAAAGAACACAATGTTTTTTTTTTACAAATAATGGCCTTCTCAGCTGCGTCATCAGACCAATGTGTGCAATACACCACCGTTTCCGTTTAAAAAACGTTTTGCACCGTTTTTGTCAGGGCTGAACCATAGACTGTATAAAAACGGGCTGAACGCAGCCCAGCACTTTGAGAAACAACAAATCAAACGCCTGCTTCTAGAACATGTCAAAATAAAAGCGCCACTATTACATTTTTGTACTCTTCTCAATTATAAAGACATTACAACTTTTTGTTTTTCATGTCGTCGTGACACTTTAGTTTTTTTTTTACTTGGCATTGCATATATTTAAAATTCGACTCAAGTTTGCTTCGTGCAAGACTTTTATTATGCTTTGTTAGGAAATGGGATCCTGTCGACCCGGTTGTTCATGCTGATGTTCAACTGCTGCATGCGTGAAATAGACAGCGCATAAACTGTGCACATCGGTATTTCATGTGCAGCATTGTCCAAACGTTTTCGTTACACACCAAAGGAATTACATACTCGTGGTGTATTAGTGCTTTACATACTTTCCGAGAGTTTAAAGTCAGCGATGATCTTGAGACTGTCAAACAGGGCATGCGTCCTCTCTGGATCAGCTCGGCTAAAAAGCACTCTGTCAACCTTCTTCGATGAGAGGGGAGAAGCTGGTATCGTCCTAAAATCTGCGTCAACTGGCATATATGAGAACCTGGCCTTAGAAGACTGGATTCACGATCACGTAGATCTGCAAAACAGAAGCATGCTGTTATTATGGAGAAATTCTCCCGTGGTTGTCATAGGAAGACATCAAAACCCCTGGCAGGAGTGTAACCTGCCCTTGATGAGACGCCTGGGGGTCCCGCTAGCGAGACGGCGCAGTGGAGGGGGGACGGTTTACCACGATTTTGGAAACATCAACATGACCTTCTTCACCTCCAAGAAGAAATACGACCGTCACAGAAACCTCAAAGTCGTTACTAGTGCATTAAAAGCGCTGAGACCCAATCTAGATGTCGCAGCGACAGACAGATTTGATATTTTGTTAAATGGCCATCACAAGATTTCAGGCACTGCTGCGAAATTAGGCAGAACCTCTGCTTATCATCACTGTACATTACTGTGTTCTGTTGAGCGTTCAGTATTGTCCTCAGTGCTGAAGAGTAACACTTCTGAAGTTATCAAGAGCAATGCTACTCCAAGCGTTCCTTCCCCTGTCAGGAACCTTTTGGATGTGGATCCCACTCTTGACTCTGACACTATCATGGATGCTATTGCTTCCCAGTACAGTAATGAATTTGGCTTTGACGGCCCAGTCATCACAGTGGACCCCACTCATGAAGCTCTCATGCCCGGGATTCATAAGATGGCACAGGATCTGCAGACATGGGAATGGATTTATGGCAAAACTCCAAAATTCAGTGTTTGCACATCTTTAGTGGTGGATGATGTGAATATTAAGCTTGATATGGTCATCAAAAATGGTACCGTAGAGCAATGTGCCGTGGAAATCCCAGAAGACTGGCTTCCTTCAGAGATGGTGAATGAGTTTACATCAACTCTGAATGGCAGCAAATACTGTCCGAATGAAACCGCAGTGCTGGTGGCGGCGTTCATGAGAACTCATTCAATGACAGATGATGTTGCCGAGAAGATTCATAGATTGTGTGCTGGTGTGGTTTCAGTAATGTGAATAAAAATGAAACCAGAAATGAACATCATGTGATACTTGTTTCAAAATCTTTAAAGTGGTCTCCTGCACAGTCACACTTTGCCCACACATACAGAGATTTAATATGGACAACAGAAAAATGCCACTAATTCCATGATGAAACTGTTGAAATACTTTGACATTTTAAGCAAACATTTCTGCCGACATTATTCACATACAATTCATTTAAATGATTACACGCAAGTATTAATAGAGCAATAATAAATTGTTTATATTCATAATAAATTATATATAAAATATTAAGATATTGTTTTATATTTTAATACTAATAAATACATATAAATACACATTGTATTAGATTATTAATAATAATATATTGATAGTAATACCCCCCCCCCCAAAAAAAAAATCTATCCATCCATCTATCTTTCTGTCTTTAGATTAAATATATAAATTATATATACATACATATGTGTGTATAAAATTATTTAAAGTTTGTAAATTATGGTTTTGTCATATATTTAGCTTGCGCAGCGCTCCTGTCGCTCTCCTCGTGACGTAAAAGCGCAGTTTAGCACCGACTAGTATTTCATATGGATGGACAATAATTTCATATTCTTAAAAATAGCTTCTTCTTTGTTGCTTATAAGGTTTATTAAAAAAAATGCACGACAACTAAATTATATTTAAGTCAAATATCCATAAATTGCATACAAACGGCATCTTTTCTCTTTAAATGCAGCTGAATAAACTATCCATGTGCGCTAAAGATCTGCGCTAAAGATCATCGTCAAGTGCGCATGCGCAATGCGAGCGCGACTAACTTGAAGCGCTAACACCGACTGCGCTGCACCGCAACGAGGAGGTTACAGCCGTTCAGACATAATGGGAAAGAAACAGAAAAATAAGGGAGATGACGGGTAAGTTAGGACACGGCTGAATGCGTAACGTGGACTCCGTTAACAGCAAACCGATCGTGTTGTTTATAGTCTTGACAGGTTAATGTTTGAGGGGAGACACTGTTACCCACCTGGCTAACGCTAGCTTCTGATGGACATGAGTTCATGTGCCGCTGTAACTAGGCCTTTTTTCCTCATTATGATACTGACCGTTTAACTAGAGCAATGACATCAGGACATCACTGACATTTAATGATGCAGCTCAAGACAACGGGCTGATTGGGTAATTTAGCGTGTTTGTCACGTTTGTTGTTTTAAACTGAGAAACGAGCAGGTCTTGCCAGCCCCCCTGAGTCGAGATCCAGCAGCTGTGAGTGATAGATTAGTTGCACTTCACATCTGCTGTCATATCAGACGCTGTACGAGCACAGAAGACCTTATTATTTAAGGGCAATGGCGTTTATGTATTACACGCTGTGTCTGATTTGCAACCTCATCCGTTTCCATTGTGCTGCCCGCCGCATTGTCTTCAGTTAAACACTCTTCTGTGGGATGCCATCGACCATTGGTCGTGTAGAAACTTGTGAAAATGGTAAACTTCTCTCAGGCAGGACTCTGGCAGTCTGTCACTAGCTGACTTTGGCTGGGTAAACTTTCCCGCTGAGATCAAGGGATGTGATTGTTATATGTTCAATTGGACTGCACTTGTCAAACTTAGACAATACTGAGGGCTTCTGATTATTAATCATTTGATCCAGATTGTATTTAAAATTTTCAGCTGTACTGTTTTTTTTTTGTGTGTGTGTTCTGTCAAGGTTGCTGGAACCTCTGAAATTTACTTGTATGTAAGATCATCCATGTGTTTTGTAAAATGATAATTAATGTTTGACTATATTTGGCCGCATATCTGATATTAGGGAATCTATTAACAAGTCATTGATGACTTAAGTAATGTCTCTCTCTCTCTCTCTCTCTCTCTCTCTCTCTCTCTCTACATGTGCGTCTCAATAAATTAGAATGTCATGGAAAAGTTCATTTATTTCAGTAATTCAACTCAAATTGTGAAACTCGTGTATTAAATAAATTCAATGCACACAGACTGAAGTAGTTTAAGTCTTTGGTTCTTTTAATTATAAATTAGAATATGGTGACATGCTAATCAACTCAAAACACCTGCAAAGGTTTCCTGAGCCTTCAAAATGGTCTCTCAGTTTGGTTCACTAGGCTACACAATCATGGGGAAGACTGCTGATCAGACAGTTGTTCAGAAGACAATCATTGACACCCTTCACAAGGAGGGTAAGCCACAAACATTCATTGCCAAAGAAGCTGCGTGTTCACAGAGTGCTGTATCCAAGCATGTTAACAGAAAGTTGAGTGGAAGGAAAAAGTGTAGAAGAAAAAAATGCACAACCAATCAAAATCGATACAAGAATTTGAGTGAACTTCACAAGGAATGGACTGAAGCTGGGGTCAAGGCATCAAGAGCCACCACACACAGACGTGTTAAGGAATTTGACTACAGTTGTCGTATTCCTCTTGTTAAGCCACTCCTGAACCACAGACAATGTCAGAGGTGTCTTACCTGGGCTAAGGAGAAGAAGAACTGGACTGTTGCCCAGTGGTCCAAAGTCCTCTTTTCAGATGAGAGCAAGTTTTGTATTTCATTTGGAAACCAAGGTCCTAGAGTCTGGAGGAAGGGTGGAGAGGCTCATAGCCAAAGTTGCTTGAAGTCCAGTGTTAAGTTTCCACAGTCTGTGATGATTTGGGGTGCAATGTCATCTGCTGGTGTTGGCCCATTGTGTTTTTTAAAACCAAAGTCACTGGACACATTTTGGAGCACTTCATGCTTCTTTCTGCTGACCAGCTTTGTGAAGATGCTGATTTCATTTTCCAGCAGGATTTGGCACCTGCCCACACTGCCAAAAGCACCAAAAGTTGGTTTAATGACCATGGTGTTTGTGTGCTTGACTGGCCAGCAAACTCACCAGACCTGAACCCCATACAGAATCTGTGGGGTATTATCAAAAGGAAAATGAGAAACAAGAGACCAAAAAATGCGGATGAGCTGAAGGCCACTGTCAAAGAAACCTGGGCTTCCATACCACCTCAGCAGTGCCACAAACTGATCACCTCAATGCCACGCCGAATTGAGGCAGTAATTAAAGCAAGAGGAGCCCCTACCAAGTATTGAGTGCATGTACAGTAAATGAACATACTTTCCAGAAGGCCAACAATTCACTAATTTTTTTATTTTTTTATTGGTCTTATGAAGTATTCTAATTTGTTGAGATAGTGAATTGGTGGGTTTTTGTTAAATGTGAGCCAAAATCATCACAATTAAAAGAACCAAAGACTTAAACCTACTTCAGTCTGTGTGCATTGAATTTATTTAATACACAAGTTTCACAATTCGAGTTGAATTACTGAAATAAATTAACTTTTCCACGACATTCTATTTTTTTGAGATGCACCTGTGTGTATATATGTATGTATGTATATATATATATATATATATATATATATATATATATATATATATATATATATATATATATATAAAAGTTTGTACATATGTTATCCATATACTGAATGTATAATTTTTTTTTCGTTCGAGTAAAATTTGGCATAATGATTTTGGTGACCCCCCCCCCCCCTTTAGTTACTGTTGCTACGTCCGACGTTTCCTTTCCCTCTCTGAACTCATTCACTTGAATGACTAAATTTATCTGTGTCTGATGATGAGCAGATTCTTGGTCTTTTGGCCATGTGGGAGGTGGTTAAATGTAGAGATTGACCGATATGGGTTTTTCACTGGCTGATGCCAATATTTCGAAATCAGGGCAGTCGATGGACGATATATGATGCTGATGTGTTTGGCCGATTTCTTTTTTTTTTTTTTTTTTTTTTTCATTCATCTCATAAAAGTGAGTTTGAGAAAATTATTATTGCAGGGTACAAGATAGTAATAGTAGTAGTAGTACCCTGATTTAGAGTGATAATACATGGCTCAAAACTTAAGCACCTTCTCAGAACAGTTCTGAAGCACGCTTTTTGACAGACACCAGTGTTTCCCACAGACTGCACATTAATTCTAAATGCCAGCAGGAGGCGCTGTTGGAGCAGAGATATAGCAGTTTCTCCGGTAACGGCTGTAATCAAATAAGCGCTGCTCATAAACGCTACTTTATCAGGCATTACAGGAAAGACGAAATGAAAATGACATCAGAGCTTTCCTGAAGATAGTCGGTTCTTCTCAAAGATACATTCATATAAAAACACCCACGCTGCATTTTAATTCTCAAACGTGAAGCGCTCATTTTATTCGGTGAAGTATAAGCTTTTTGGAAAATCTGTTTGTGGCGGTTTTGATATAGTGACGAGCTGTCACAAATAACTCAATGTATAGGCTTAACAGTGCGCTAGCCACGAGCAATGACATCGTGGAGGATATTGTCGGACCTACGCACACATTTCATGAGGAAAGTTAACATGTACGTTATAATCAGCACAGAAAATGACTTGTTGCACTTATGAATATGTTAACTTTCTGGCATCAATTCTAGTAGGGTAAAACGTAATTCCGAAACGGGCTGTTTTGCTCTGCCTTTAGCTGAAGCTGTGTGTGAGCTGCTGTCTCTCACGCTGCCTCAGAGGAAGTTCCGCAACAACGCTTAGCTGCCCGCCGGTGCACCTGTTTATAAATCAATTAAAATTAATTAATAAATTAAATAAAATTTATTTGATTTATTAAAAAATACCAAAAATCAGCCAATTAATTGGCCGGCCGATCAGTCGGTCGACTTCTAGTTAAAGGGGTCATATGATGCTACTAAAAAGAACATTATTTTGTGTATTTGGTGTAATTAAATATTTATGCGGTTTAAGGTTCAAAAAACATTTTCCACATAGGGTACATTATTGTTTCTTTATGCCCCGCCTTTCTGAAACGCATCGTTTTTTACAAAGCTCATCAGTCTGCAAAGCGAGGTGTGCTCTGATTGGCCAGCTATCCAGTGCTTTGTGATTGGCCAAATGCCTCAAGCGTGTGACGGAAATGTTATGACCCTCACCATTAAGGGGCGGTCACACTGCACTTTTCGTTCCATTGACTTCCATTCATACGCATGCGAATGCGTCAGAACGGAAACGCAAGCTCATGCGAATAAATTTCGCATTTCGCTGCGTTCCAAAGTTCAAGTTTTTGGTGAACTCTGACCTGCGAATTCGCATCACGTGAAGACGGGGGATCATAGAATATCAATACGTCACTCACGCGTGACCTCTCTGTGTACAGAAATTCAAAAAATTAAGGAAGCGCTAATTTTAGCCTTAGCGCAGCATCCCATCTTAAAAGATTATTTTTAAAAAAAGGTGCATGGCTCGCAGTGTCAATGGAAACAGGACCAGATGTACATTTGAATGAGGTCACATTTTATAAATTTTTTATTGCTTAGTGTGTATGTATTTATATAGAGAGAGAGACAGACAGAAAGTAAAACATAATAAATCGCTTTCGACGCATCGCAAAAGGCACAGTACAAGCACATTAATCCATGAGGTTGTGATAACTGAGGGGAGACCGTTAACCTGCTCCCCGCCCATCCTGTGTCCGTCCGAAAAAAATTTGTGTTCAAAGTCTAGTGTGACCGCCCCCCTTTAGGGGTGTAAACGATACGCGTTACCGTGTACCGAACGGTTCCCTGGCAAATTCCAAATGGAAGTGATCATCCCTGTCCCCTTGGAGTGGGGACTTTGGAGTGAGCAGGCACGTGCATGCCATTATGTAGTCAATGCACTTGGCAAAAGGAGCGATGTCATTTCCTCATTATCTTCAGCTGGGATGTTCCTGTGACAAACGCTGCAACGGTGTCCCGTCAGCAGATGACGCTGTTTTAATGTCATAAATGAATTTTTATTGTTGGTTAGCATAACTGTTGCAAATAACATTTTTTTTTATTTTAAAAAAGTTTTTCAAATATGCTATAATAATATATAAAAAATTATATATATATAATTTTTTTTTTTTTATGTTGGTGTCCATCAGCGAATCTGCTGACGGACGCCATGCATCGTTGTCACAGGAACATCCCAGCTGAAGATAATGAGGAAATGACATCGCTCCTTTTGCCAAGTGCATTCCAAACGACTACATAATGGCATGCACGTGCCCTGCTCATCCAAAGTCCCCACTCCAAGGGGACAGGGATGATCACTTCCATTTGAATTTGCCCGGGAACCGTTCGGTACACGGTACGCGTATCGTTACACCCTTACTCACCATACTGTGGTGCGTGTGCCAGTCAGAACACCTGAGGAAACAATAAAAAAACAATAAAACCAATTATAAACGAGCCATTTGTTGCATCCAGTGGGGACATAATTATGGATTATTATGACTTATACTGTGTTTTTTATACGTTGTTGCATCGTGCCGCGTAAACATAAAACCTTGTCGGATTTTCTTCACACACGGACAAGTGTGATATCCTATACTTCTGTAAATAAATACAATATAAATTCATGTCTTGCACACTTCAATGCACTTTGAATGGAACATATACATTTGCTTCGAACTGGAATGATGGCTGAATATCCTGTGATGTCCACTGCGCAGGGCACTTACGTTCAAATAGAACAAACGTCTGAAGCGATTAGAGAAACATACAAAATGTGCAGAGCAGGCGGCGTGAGGACTGGAATTGAGAACCGCTAGTCTACACTGCTCAAAACTCACATTTGAATCATCAGTGGCAAATTCTTTACATATGTAAACGTACTTACAGACTGTGAGTCAGAAGCTCCAGCATTGTAGTCTTCTCTCCCAGGATCAGGAAACAGTCCTCCATAAAATGCGTAGCACACATCTGAAAATTTGGGTTGAACTGTTCTGGAACAGTGTTGTAAACAACTTAACCACTGATTTCTAGTTGTGTCCTCTTTTGGAAGACCAAACAAAGTATTTTCGCTTTCACAACTAAATGGCATCTTCACAACATGGCAACGGCAGCAACAGCGAGAATCAAAGTTACACCGCCTTTCTTAGCGTGAACATTTGGGCGGTGTTATGCAAATCTTCCCACATAGTGACGTAGACATGTGAGACGTGTTTAAACGAGGCGTGGATGAGTGTTAACTTTTATAAAGAATATCTCTTTGGGTTTGAGACTTTAGTCTTTGCAACTTTAGGGATATTATCTATTCATGAACAGCTTGTGACACTCCAAAGGGAAATGAAACTTGAAATCGCATCATATGACCCCTTTAAGTTGATTACCGCTCTAATGAGAGTGTTGACCTGTGTTAACCCTTCAATGCTGGTTGCCATGTCATTTCCTGTTATCTCAAAAGATGTCATGCAATCCAGCCATGAAGTATCGACTTTCAGTAGCATCAAAACAAGATTACATGTTACTTAGACTATTACTGCCCTTCGGAAAAAGGTCAAAGAACCGTGGTCTGCTAAAACATCTTTCTCCATCTATTAACTGGTGGTTTCATCACCTGCTCTGTGCTTGCTGAGGACAGCAGGTTTATGTGTAAGGGCTCTGCCTTGTGATGACTGTGATTTTCCCTTTCTGATGCAACAAGCATGCAAGGAGGGCTTTAGGCTCCACTATATAAGCAGCACAAGTTCACTTCCTCATCATTGCTGTGTTTTTTACATGATAGGTAAGCTATTTGAGTTTAGGTGTTTAATATGCTCAGTTTTTGTGTATATATTGTTGTAAATATTGCTATGTGCTTTTATTGGTTATCTAGAATGGTCTTTAGGGGTGAATTATGCATCTGTACTGCTGGTGCAATGTAATTAATTGTGTAGTTTGACATAAAAATGTATTATCTCACACCACTAGTGTATATTAGAAGTCATTTAAATGAAAATCAAAAGTCTGTAAATCTAAATCTCTGGTAACAGGTGTTTGTTTTCCTGGCTGCTTGCTTAGTTTATCATTTCTGGTGGTCTGCATTTTCTCAGGTCAATTGTTTTATTGCACTGTAGATGTATGTTAACCAGATTTCATCAAATATTTATTGTGTTTTGTGTACATTTGTATTTGCTTTCTCAAAGTGTTTCTAATTTTATTTAAATTTTCTGATAAATATTTTATCCTAAATGTACACCATTAAACCCTGTGAAATCACCAATTTCCTGTTCAAATAGGGCTTTTGGGCAGGCAAGTGGCTTTGGGGGAAAGCATTTGAATGGAGAAAAATTGGTGATGGAAAATGAGTCCTCACTGTTCTAGTCTGTTGTCCTGGAGGAGGCAACATGTAATTTTGTCATTGGTCATTAAAATTTAGTCAACCTTTCAAAGTACGCTAGCATGTAGATGACCATGAATCTAAAAGACATGGAAAAAAAGTATGTAAAAATTCTCGAGTCATATACTGTAAAGAACTTATCGCCCAGTTTATAAGTATAGCTCAATGTAGTGGTTGTAATATGGCAAATGTTTGTTTTTAAAAACGTACAGTAGTGAAAAATGTAATCTATTCTTTTCTGCTTTTTATAGTGCCAAAGACAACGGAGTTGACATCGACGCGCTTGCAGCTGAAATTGAAGGAGCAGGAGCAGGCAAGGAGCAGAGCAAATCAAAGAGCAAGAAAAAGAAAGAAAAGAAAGATGACTTTGAGTAGGTCTTCACTTCTTCTCTCCGAGACTGATACAGTTAATAATCCTTAAAGTTAATAATCCAAGCTATACAGTGCTGCTCAAACATTTGGGGTTGGTAAGATTTTTTAAAATGTTTTTGAAAGATGTGACTTATGCTCATCAAAGCTGTGTTTATTTGATCAAAAATACAGAAAAAAACTAATATTGTGAAATATTGTTACCACTCGAAATAACCATTTATAATATACTGTAATATATTTTAAATTATAATTTAATTCTGTGATATTTTTTTTTTAGCATCATTACTCCAGTCTTCTGTGTCACATGATCCTTTAGAAATCATTCTGATATGCTGATTTGCTGCTCAAGACACTTTTTTTAAAAAATGATCAGCATTTTGCTGCTTTATATTTTTGTTGAAACTGTGACACATTTTTCTCAGGATTCTTTGATGAATAAAACATTCAACAAGACCCTTTTTTATATATACATTTTTTGTAACATTATAAATGTCTTTTGTCACCTTTGATCAGTTTAATATGTCCTTGCAAACTAAAAGAATTAATTAAAAAAATCTTATTGGACCCAAACTTTTGAACGTTAGTGTGAGTGTTGAATGAACACTTTTTACTTACTTGCAGTGAGGATGACATTCAGAAAGAACTGGAGACACTGTCATTAGAAAACCAAGGAGGAAAATTTAAAGAGGCAGAAAAGGTATTCTTCAGTAACACAAACTGATAAGCATGTGCAGCACACATTGTCTTTTGTTTTCCCCTCTCTTCTAATAGTGCCAATATAACAAGAGTCACAAGTCATTGACGGCTCTTTCTCCACATGTTTTTCTGTCTTAGAAATCCGATTCAGTAGCGGACACTGAACCTGAGCCCACTCTGAGTAAAGCAGACAAGAAGAAGGCCAAGAAGGGTAAAAAGGCAAATCTGGAGGATGAGGAAGGTAATGAAGATCAGGGTCAAAACAACATGGAAAACGAGAACAGGACGCAAGACACAAAGACGGTGGCGGCTCCCGCTCCTGCTGGTCCTGCTTCAGACTCTGAGGACGAGGGCTCGCGGTCACGGCAGAAACCTAAGGCTAAAAAGAAAGGTGGCCAAAAGAGTTTGTCTGACTCAGAGGATGATGAAGATGGTGGTGCGAAGAAGGGTGGAGGAGCGGCTGACAATACTGAATCAGATGATGATTCTCAAGCCACACACAAGAAGAAAGGTAAAGCCAAAGCCAAACCAGCCAGCGAGGAAGATGAAGGAGAAGAGTCGACCTTCAAGGTGAAGACAGCCGCACAGAAGAAAGCAGAGAAAAAAGAGAGGGAGAGGAAGAAGAAAGAGGAGGAGAAGGCCAAGCTGAGGGCTAAGAAAGAGAAAGAAGAAGAGGCATTAAAGAAGGAACCAGTGAAACCTGCTAGCACACCTTCAACAGAGAGCAAGAAAATAGAGGCAGCGGCTTCAGTGGAGCAGGATGGAGCTGATGTCCAGGAAGAAGGTGAGATTGTCCATTTATGGTGCTTGTGTACAGTAACGTTTAAAATATTTTTTTTTTTTAATATTTTTTTTTTTTTTTTTAAAATGATTAAAACTGACAACAATGACATTTTCTAACAAAAGATTTCTGTCTGAACCCAAACTTTTGAATGGTTGTGTGAGTATATGTGTGTGTGTATATGTATTTATATGTGTGTGTGTGTGTGTGTGTGTATATATATATATACACACCACACACACACACACACCCACACAATAGGTCACAACACACAGTGTTTGCCAACAGCCTCACACTCTATTTTGTGGCGGCACTATATTAAATATATAATATATATATATGCAAATTCATTTTCTGCCAGCAGGAGGCGGCTTTAAGAGCGGGAGAGATACAGGATTCCTCCGGTAACGGCTGTAAAGCAGCG
Source organism: Cyprinus carpio (assembly GCF_018340385.1). Classification (NCBI taxonomy): domain Eukaryota; kingdom Metazoa; phylum Chordata; class Actinopteri; order Cypriniformes; family Cyprinidae; genus Cyprinus; species Cyprinus carpio. The sequence goes on from NC_056572.1 coordinate 28,991,154, forward strand.
CTGAGCTCACAGCAACGCTGCCTTTATCAAGCATTACATGCAAAATGAGGAATGAAAAAATTAATCGAAAATTTTCTAAATACAGTCGGCCACGTTCCTTCTGAAATACAGTGATTAAAAACACCCGCATTTTTTTTGATTTTGAAACGTGCAGTGCTCATGTTTATTCAATGAAATTCCTGCATGAAAATCTTTTTGTGTCGGTCAGTTTTGATATTGTGGCGGCCCGCCACAAATAAATCAATGTGTGGGAAACCCTGATACATATATATATTATTGATATATTGATTCTTTTTTTCTTACAAAAAAAGTAATAATTCTGCATAATTTTTTTGAATCAACTGTTTGTAATGCTATTTTTGTTACTGGTGTTTTGGCATGGTTTGATAGTAATAAGTTATTAGGAAGGGGTTTATAAGAATGTTGGTTAAAGTGGTTTTGTTTTTTATATTCATCAGAAACTCCTAAGCATTCATGTTCCTCTTTCCTCTGCTTTTCTAAAGAAGAGGCTGAGGGTGACAAAAAGAAAAAGGACAAGAAGAAGAAGAAAGGCGAGAAGGAGGAGAAGAAAAAGGGTCCCAGCAAAGCAACAGTGAGAGCAATGCAAGAGGCCCTGGCCAAAATGAAGGAGGAGGAGGAACAAGCCAAAAGAGAAGAGGAGGAGAGAAAGAGACGGCTGGAGGAGCTGGAGGCTCAGAGACAGGAGCAGGTCAGAGGAAAAACACAGTCACTCAAGCTCATGGTGTCAAAAATCATTATAGTTCCTTCATCTCTGAAGCCTTCATCCACAGGAGCGTCTGGAGGCCGAGAGGAAAGAAAAGAAGAAACAAAAGGATAAGGAGAGAAAAGAGAGGCTAAAGAAGGAGGGAAAGCTCCTTACCAAGGCCCAGAAAGAGGCTCGAGCCAGAGCAGAAGCCACGCTGCGAGTGCTGCAGGCTCAGGGTGAGAACATGACTGATAGCACTTATGATGAAGGAACTATTGTTTATTTATTTTTTGTTTGGTTTTTTTACCTTACGGTGTAATTGGCTTCTTCTCAGGTGTTGAAGTGCCATCCAAAGATGCAATGCCAAAGAAGAAGCCTGTTTACTCTGATAAGAGAAAAAAGAAGCCAACAGCACAAACTCCTGAAGGTTTGATCCCGACACCTGTTTCTCGCTCTTTGTATTTACCTGTCGTAATCAAGGATGGTTAAAGACGTCCTAACATTTTCTTTGCTTGTATTAGAAACTTCAGAAGTGGCATCATCCACAGTAGAGACACCTCAGCCAATCATAACAGAGATGGAAGTGGACAAACCCGAAGCGGAGCAAGGTAATTACTTCAATTTCTCAAATTTAGGGCCCCTTGAAATGTTTTATTTTTTTCTGGATTTCCATGTTGGTGTCTTAATTACTTTTTAGCCATTAAGAAACTTAAGCCATTATTTTTGTCAATTAAATTGCTGCACAACAAAACGTTACTTTATATAAACTAAATATATTATTTTTTATATTGAAATTTAAATATTTTTTTTTTTAATAATTTAAATGTTGCTTATTATTGTTACTATTACTGCAACTTGAAATACATGTTTCTGTACAGTAGTAATATTTTTATCATAAAGGATCCTAGTCCATGACATTGCACACAGTAAAATAAATTCAGTTTTTATTCCTGGATTCCACAATTCTGGCCACGTTTTCTGCATCATTATTGTCAAAAAAAAAGTATAAAAGTGAAAATACTTTTATAGACTTGATCATTAATAAGGATTTGTCTATTCATAAGTTATGGCTGTAAACAAGGATAGCTAACTCTAAATTCTAACATTTTCATTGTAACAGTCAAGGAGCCGAAAGCAGAGGCTGCTGATCTGGACGACTGGGAGGCCATGGCCAGCGATGAGGAGAAAGGTGGGTGTAAAGATGCTTTCCCACGGCTACATGTGGCCAGCGATGAGGAGAAATTCCCAACTAAGTCCCATTTTCCAATAGTGAGTTTACCCAAAAGGTGGGTGTAAAGATGCTTTCCCACGGCTACATGTCATGATTACTTTGACATTTGTGCATTCACAGAGATGAAGAAGGTTCACATCGAGGTGAAGGAAACTACTCCGGCAACACAAAAACCTGCTGAAGACCAAGAGAACGGCAGTGAGGAAGAAGAGGATGACGAAGAGGAGGAGGATGAAGATGAAGAGGAGGATGAAGAGGATGAAGGAGAGGAGGAGAGCGAGGATGAGGAGGACAACAAAGAGCGCAGCAACAAGATGACCACAAATAAAGCAAGAAAAGAGCCGAGCTCCGAGTCGAGCAGCGAGAGTGATTCGGATGATGACCGAAGCAAAGAGGAGAGACTTTATGACAAGGCCAAGAGACGCATAGAAGTACACATACAGTTTTTTTGCACTACACAAAGTGTACATGTTTATGCAAATTTAGATAAACAAAGTGGACTCAACTGTGTTTTTCTTTGTGTGCAGAAACGAAGGCAGGAAAACCTGAAGAACATTAATTTTGACAAGCTCCGATCTCCTGTGGTTTGTGTGCTGGGTCATGTGGACACAGGGAAGACCAAAATCCTGGATAAGGTGCGTTTCAAAGTGCCTGATGTGGACTTCAGCACCTGTGTGGTTGTTGTGTGTTTAATATTGTTTTGTTCTTCTCTGTCTGTCAGCTGAGACACACACATGTTCAGGATGGTGAGGCTGGTGGTATCACACAGCAGATCGGAGCCACTAATGTGCCCCTGGAAACCATATTAGAACAAACCAAGATGGTCAAAAATGTAAGAATCTTTCTGTAATGCACATTCTCTCATTCTGTTTTCCCCATGTGATTCTTTAAGGTTATTAAGACATGTGTTTTGTACATTAACTTCAGTTTGACAAGGAGAACGTGAAGATTCCTGGCATGCTCATTATTGACACACCTGGACACGAGTCCTTCAGGTACACACTGTGCTTATTATTTTTGTTTGTCAAATAATAGTAATAGATTTTATACACCACCATTTAAGTTTTAGGTGCGTAACTCTTTTTCTTTTTTTTTATTATTATTATTAAGGAAAAAATGCTTGTTCAGCAAGGGCAGATTAAATTGATTAAAAATGACAATAAAGAAATTTGCAAAATGATACAAAAGATTTCTATTTTAAATAAATGCTGGTCTTTAGAGATTTTTCAAAGAATCCTAAAAAAAAATTCACAGCTTCTACAAAAATATTAAGCAGCACAAGAGTTTTTTAACATTGATAGTAGTTTTAAAATATATTAAAATAGAAAATAGTTATGTTAAATTGAAATGTTTCAAAATATTTCTGTTTTAGTGTATTTTTGATCAAATAAATGCAGCTTTGAAAAGCAGCACAAGAGTTAACATAAAAAAGTCATAAAAATGTGTCCTTTAAAAATATATTTAAATGTTTATTTTTAAATGTTTTATATATAAATTCAAAATATTTATTTTTTACTTGAAAAACATAAATGTGGTGTGTGTGTGTATTCTATATATAAGACTAAAGCATAAAAATACCATAATATGTTTGCAGATATTTAATAAACATGCTAAGTTAACATACTTGTTTATCTGAAAACCAACGCTACAGTCAGTTATTCTCCTTTGAAAATGTGCGTTCTGGGCGGAATGTCAATCTCCGTTTTGGTTTGTGAAACCCGCCCACTGCCTGTTTACCCAATTGTATTTCGGCACCCAGGGTTGCCAGTTGACGGAAAACACAGCGTATTTCATTTCATTCATCGTCAAGTTCACTCAATCCTGTTGGTGTCATCAATCTGGCAACCTGTGTGCCTGAAGTCTGAGGAGGAGGGGCCTGGTGAAAAAAAAACCCCTCTCCAATATTTTGAATTTGGACTGCAGTACCTAGTTCAACCACTCGGTGTCAATCCTACATACAGCACCTTTAATGGTTATTTGCTTTTATATGAAAATTAATATGAAATATTAACTTGCTGTTATCAAATTTATAAAATATGTAGATATTGTAAAAAAAAAAAACACACACATCAGTCAACCATTAAAGCATAGCTTTATAAACTGTTTTTATAGTATTCGTATGTTTAATGGCACTCTTCTTGACCATTCAGTAATCTGAGAAACAGGGGTAGTTCTCTGTGTGACATCTCCATCCTGGTGGTGGATATCATGCACGGTTTAGAGCCACAGACGATCGAGTCCATCAACCTGCTGAAGGAGAAGAAATGCCCCTTCATAGTGGCGCTTAACAAGGTGCCAGATGCTGACTACAGAATGTTTATACTGATGAGTGCAGCAAGTATTTGAATGCCAATGTGTTTCTTTCTCAGATTGACCGTCTGTACGACTGGAAGAAGAGTCCAGAAACAGACGTGGTGGCTACACTGAAGAAGCAGAAGAAAAACACCAAGGATGAGTTTGATGAGCGGGCTAAAGCTGTCATCGTAGAGTTTGCGCAGCAGGTCGGTTGTTGTTATCATCTTGTAAAGTACAGTCCCTTTTACCAATGAGCTGCAAATGTCACCCATTGAGTTTTACAAGTGCTGTCTTGTGTGTCTTGCAATGCTTAGGGTCTTAATGCTGCCCTGTTCTACGAGAACAAAGACCCTCGTACGTTTGTGTCCCTGGTTCCCACATCGGCCCACTCGGGTGATGGGATGGGGAACCTCATCGCCCTGCTGGTGGAGCTCACTCAGACCATGCTGGCCCGCCGACTGGCTCATTGTGATGAACTTCGGGCGCAGGTCATGGAGGTAAGAGAACAAGCTTAAAAGAGTTCCTGCTAACAAATCGTTTTTTCTTCCCATGGAGCCCAGCTGTAATATAACCTCTGCTGTCCATCTTCTGTATCTTAGGTTAAAGCTCTACCAGGCATGGGTACGACGATAGACGTGATCCTGATCAACGGTTGTCTGCGGGAGGGCGAGACTATTATCGTCCCCGGTGTGGACGGACCAATCGTCACTCAGATCAGAGGGTTGCTCCTCCCACCGCCCCTGAAAGAGCTCCGAGTGAAGGTCTCATGCACAGTTATATGTTTAGATTGCTGTGAACTCTGAGCTTGTTTGTAACTCACTTGTTATATTTTTCTTCTCGCTGGATACAGAATCCATATGAGAAGCATAAAGAAGTGTCTACGGCTCAGGGAGTCAAGATCCTGGGGAAAGATCTGGAGAAGACGCTGGCAGGTCTGCCTCTCCTCGTCGCTCATAAAGAGGATGAAATTCCAGTCCTGAAGGTAACTGTGTTACTTTACAAACCGATCAGTCATGTCCTTCTCTCTGTCTCCAAGAACACACTCTACTCTACTTTTCTTGTTCTTATATTAATCAAGTCCGTATTAACAGTTAATCTTATTGCTACATTGGTGACCTTTCCTGCATCCTGATGTTGGTTGTTTCTAGGACGAGTTGATCCGGGAGCTGAAACAGACTCTGAATGCCATAAAGCTGGAGGAGAAGGGTGTGTATGTGCAGGCCTCCACACTCGGCTCTCTGGAAGCTCTGCTGGAGTTCTTGCGTACATCTAAAGTGCCTGTAAGCTTTCAAACACTCACATATACAGTCCAACCAAAAAAAAATTTTTTTTTTAACACACTAGTGGGTGCAGGACATTATAGTTCATGTAAGTGAGGAGAATAAAATAAAGTAAACTGTGACGCATTAAACCCAAAAATTCTTCATACAGTGGACTACCAATAATATTGATAAATCTGCGACCAAAAATGATTCAGACACTTTGACCTGACCATGTTTTGCTTAAGTGTTATCTGACATTATCAAGATGAATTTGTTCTGACGCAGTTTAACTCTGAGTTCTTGTTGTATTTTATCACCATTTTCTAAACTATAGCAAATAAACTGTGATAATGTGTATAAGGTGTCTGAATAAATGTTGTTTTGACTGTACTTTCATAAAACCAATTTTTAAAATGTTCTTGAACAGCTGATATATCAGCTAGTATTTGGCTTTAAAAATATATATATATATTATCAGCAATGGCTGATCACTTTTTTCTGTTTGGCTGATGGCAGAAATGAGACTTTTATTTTGACAGCACTGAGAATGCCATCTTTAGGTGGTCCATTAGTCTCAGTTTTATATTTTCTGTCTAATAGATTACTACAGTGCTTACATCCTCTTTTTTATATTTAAGTAATTAAAGAATATTAAGTAGTTTCTTTATTTGTGAAAAATATCATAATAGGATTACATAATCAAGCAGTTTTTTTTTTTTTTTAGTTTAATTTGATTTAAGTATATAATATAAGTTCAAATGAAATGCATATATACTTATAATCAGCCTGTCTTTTGTCTTGACTGCCGTCTTGAAGTATTGTTTTTTGGGGTTGTTTTTCCACATGGAGCTTGTCACAATGTAATTAAGATAAGGAAAGATTCTCTCTCTGTCTCTCAGTATGCTGGCATCAACATTGGTCCTGTCCACAAGAAAGACGTCATGAAAGCTTCCACTATGTTGGAGCATGATCCACAGTATGTATTCTGATTGATACATAATATATCTCCTCTTGTGAGACTGTTCTTCTAATCTTTCGCTCTCTCTTCCTGTAGGTATGCAGTGATCCTGGCGTTCGATGTGAAAATAGAGCGAGATTCTCAGGAGATGGCTGACAGTCTCGGTGTACGCATTTTCAGCGCTGAGATCATCTACCATCTGTTTGATGCCTTCACCAAATACAGAGAAGACTACAAGAAACAGAAACAGGATGAATTCAAGTGCGTTATCCACTGCCCTCATCCTCCCCTTCTGTTTTAATCATTGATACACACACTACTGTTCACTTTCTAGTTAATACTAAAATTAACTTTTATTCAACAAGGAATTATACAAAAGTGTCAACATTTTGGATCAAATAAATATAGCTTTGGTGAGCATAAGAAACTTCTTTTGAAAACATTATAAAGTCTGAAAAACTTTTGAATGGTAGTGTACAATTTATCATTTAACTCACCTGAGCCAAAACATTTTACATCACAAACAAGACTAAATTCTTCAAGACTGTGGTTACAGTGGTTTCTTTGAAAAACAGGTTGTTTCTCCTGAATGTTTGCAGTCTGAATATCTGAACGTTTTTCTCTTTTTCAGACACATAGCTGTGTTCCCCTGTAAGCTGCGTATATTGCCCCAGTTCATCTTCAACTCCAGAGATCCCATTGTCATGGGCGTCATTGTGGACGCTGGAGTACTGAGAACAGGCACTCCTGTGTGTGTGCCCAGCAAAGGGGTGAGAAATTTAGAGAGTGCACACTTTAAGCTCAACAGTGAAAGAAGCAGAGAAACCCCTTTCCTCTACTGTCAGCTTTTGCATTTTAACAGTTTATTTTAAGTTGAAATTTTTGTTTGCATTTATGTTTCTCTCTCTCTCTCTCTCTCTCTCGCTCTTTCTCTCCTCTCTCTCCTCTCTCCTCTCTCTTCTCTCTCTCTCTCTCTCCCTCTCTCTCTCTCTCCCCTTCTCTCTCTTCTCTCTTCCACTCTCTCCTCTCTCTTTCCTTCCTTCTCTCTCTCTCTCTCTCTCTCTCTCTCTCTCTCTCTCTCTCTCTCTCTCTCTCTCTCTCTCAGTTTGTAGATATTGGCATTGTGACCGGTATTGAAATAAATCACAAGTCTGTAGATAGCGCTAAGAAAGGACAGGAGATCTGTGTGAAAATAGAGCCAATTCCTGGAGAATCACCCAAGATGTACGGCAGACACTTTGAGGCTGTAGACTTCATTGTTAGCAAGGTATGCTCTCTCCCTGCGTCCTGAAATAAAGCCACTGGAGCACACACGATGCCTAGAAATAGTGTTCTTTTTGTTTTTAAATTCTAATAAATTGTATTATAATTTTATATTTTAATTTGTATTATTTTATAATATTTTTATATTTTATCAAGTTGTTTCATTCTAATGATAATTGAAAATTTTACCTTGGCAACTAACTAATATACTAAAATGACTCTAACTAAAAATAAAAGGAAAAAGCTAAATAGAAAATATTTTAAATAATAATAATATGAGTGTCGCGGCCTTTATCTCTTGCAGATCACCCGTCAGTCAATCGACGCTCTGAAGAACTGGTTCAGAGACGAGATGCAGAAATCAGATTGGCAATTAATCATGGAACTGAAGAAAACCTTTGAAATCATCTGAACACAGATGTGACTGTGACTGACTGATCGTAGATCTAAACGACCCTCGTGCACACATACAAACACTATACGCTGTACACTCCTAAAGGTCACTTGTGATTCTGGAGTCATCGGTGTTGCTCATACATCTAAGGACATTTGTACTCAGACACAGCCGTGCACAGTCCCGTATTGAGGACTAGTTTCTCGTGTGCATGGGCGAACACTCACACCACTACCCTTTTCTTCTCCAACGCTTTTTGTGTGGTGGGGAGCGTTGGACACAAAAAGAAAAAAAAAGTGGAAAAAAGCAAGGAAAAAAGTTTTTCTGTGAGAAACTGAAATTTTTACCACTGTTTTAAACAGTGACAAATGTTAGAAAATGTTAGACAACCTATACAATTATTCCAGATGTGCCTGTTCTCTCTGATCAATCCAGTTTATTTTTCTTTCATTTCACGGTATTCTCCTTAAAGTTCACTGTATGGTTGGAGTAAACTTGAGCTGCTGATTTAGACCTGAGGTCTGAGCTTAGATTTGCACTGAGGTTTAAATCAAAAGTTATAAAGTGAAGTCCGTGTGGCTTTCGTGAATGACTGCTGGAGATTTTCCTAGGCTTTTAGATATCAAAAAACACTTACCTTATCAGTATTTTCATTTGCCCTGCTTTTTTCTTTCCTTTCTGGAGTGCAGTTCTTAAAATGGTCCTTTTTAAAGCTTTATTCACCCAGCCAGAAACTGACTCTTTCTTCCTCTCCCTCTCTCGAGTTTCCTTTGTGCCCACTGACACCTTCACCCAGAGTGTGTGAACTTGTATGAAAGGCCCGTCCCTTCCTCATTTTGAATGTGAAATATCAAAGAAACTGACACATGAAAATCAACAATAAAGAGATGGCCTATTTATAGATCCTGTTCTTTATTAAGTTTTGGTGATAAATACGCAGGTGAATCTTACAAAAGGTCAAGGAATGAAATAGACATTATATTTTACATGAAGAAAAAGAAACCATTTTTGAGCACCACAAATGTGAGAGAATTTTTGCTCCAAAATGTCAAAAGTCAGCTATAATGTGGGAAAACTCATCCTCATTACTGATGTGAAAAAAGAAATATATCTATATACACATCATGGTATATATACATCATGGTAGTGTTAGCTCTAGGAAATTAATGCTGGTTTTAATCATTAAAAAAATTGTTGATTGGATGTTTTTCAGTATTTCATTACAGCACATAGCATGTATATTAATAGGCTGCTATATTCATGTATTGCTATATTACAATAATGAGAATTTGAGAGAGATGTACTTGATATGAAAATGTTTGAAAATCCTAAAGGTCCTTAAATGTATTTTCCCCCCCGTTGTTAAATATAATGTGAACAAATATTGTCATAAAAAAAAAAAATGAGGAAGGGATGTTTATTTGTTTGTTTATTATTTATTTATCTATCTATGATGCCTCTAGGTTAAGGAGTAGAGAGTTTAATTTAATTTTTAATTCACCTTTGGTTTTTTTTTTTTCCGATAGCGTCTCCCCTTCTTGGTTTTTTTTTTAGGAATAAAGATCCAGCAGGGGGCGCTACGAGTGCATTTGGATTTCAATGGAACAGGATTTGGCTTCAGCACCTTTTTGAATAAATTCAGGCGCGTTGAGTGTAGACTTTAATGGATGCATGTGGTCTGTAGATCATACGATTTGACTTTTGCCCAAGATTTGATAAAAATAGTTTGTTTTTCTCCACCTGTGGACGTGTGGTGTTAAATATATAATAATCACTAGTAACATTCGACCAAATGTTGACTTTCCTATCAGGTCTAGTGCTGCTAAATGCCCAGAATGTCACTGCGTTTGCTTCTGAAGTCTTTCAAGTATTCAGTGAGCCCAAGCTGCATGAATTGGGTGTCATGTGGCGGAAAACAATTGCAGATTGTTGATTTTGGTTTAACACGGGCTGACATCCTGCCAGATGAAAGAAGAGGAGAGAAACCGGACCTGCCAGATAACCCTAAACAAATCGTCATCCCTAACATCCAGGGAAAAGGAGGGACCAGAGCCCTCGCTCCAAACATCCTGCTGCTGCTGCTGCCGCGGACTACACAGGATCTCTGTCCTTTCATTCAGCCTGCATGTTCATTTGCTTATGGATTATCGCTTTTGAGCTGTAGACGCATACGAGGTCATGAATTCGGCTGAACAGACCATCACATGGTTAATAACGCTGGGTGTCCTGGAATCACCCAAAAAGACACTGTCGGACCCCGAAGGCTTTTTACAGGCGTCTCTCAGAGATGGAGTGGTTTTGTGTAAACTGCTGGAACGACTGCGACCCGGCTCGGTTCACACGGTAAGCCGTTTGGCGTGAAGCTCGTGCAGCTCCATAACAGAATACATCACTTACACAAAAGCACAGACGTTTTTGTGCGCCGGAGCGTCGGTCTCCGCGCGCGCCTTTTGTGTTCGTTCACTGCACGCGCTACGATTAACCAGCACATAATCATACTGTTTTCTTTGAGTTTTAGTTTTTAATAGAAATTCTTGAACTTGCGAGTGAAGGGGATTAAGTAGATTATATGTAGAGGAAATTTTGTATAATTTGCATTGATGGGGCAAGAGTGGTATTTTAATAATAATCGTAAGGAAAAACGCAAGTGGTCAAGAAACAAATACATAAACGCTTATTAACCTTGGGATTTTTTGTGTATGTAAATCTACCGCCATTGACTCTGGGAAATAGAGAGAGAGGAAGCGACTATGTCCGGTTAGTGAACGAATTGTTTTTGAGTTGGATCTTTTTAGTGAGTCAGTTGAATGATTCTTTCGCGAATCTGACTCTTTGAACCTAACCGTTTCATTCGGACGTGCCCGAGTTAATGAGCCAAAAAAACTGATGAATGAATAGATATGAGCCGTGGCTGCACAAATTGAATTGGGACACTTAAAATTACAGTGAATAACCAAACTTAATAGGAAAAAAATTCCTCATCGGGATGTCTTGGCCCGTTGTTGTTGTTTTTGAACCGACTCATTGGAACGAACTGTTCGAAAAAAAATAAAACGATTCGCGAATAAATCATTTAACTCCTCTCACTAGAAATATGCCGCATGTTGAACATCACTTTCTTATAATTAGACCATTTTGATTATAAATAGAAATCTCCTAATGGAGCAGAGTTATTGAACTTGAGCACATTTCAAAACAATATTAAATTCTCGCTGAACATCTTCTTTTGCATAATGTTTATTTATAACTGTATGGAGTTTAGTATCGTTTTTATGTTAGAATTTATTATATTCACATACGGTTTGATATGAATGATAATGTGTACGTGTTTAATTAATCATTCATAAACATTTTGTTGATTATATCAACCGCAGTCTCGAAATACAGCGTAGTACTAGAAAGTGTTCTAATGTATTGATCAGTGAGTCTAATTTATAAGTTATACAACATAATCTGAAATCGTCGACACGATCACAGCAATCGTATGATTTTATGAAATGCTGATGCTTAACTCTGGGAAAGTGGCGTGTTTAATCAGATGTCCGGATTCACTGACAGGTTTTACTGAATGCACAATGTGTCGCATAGTTAGAGCATTTCATGGAGATGTTAGACATTTCTCTGACAGCTCAGGTAGTGTTTGCCTGCGCCAGCATGCCGCTCTCATTGAACCCAGCCGACAGCAACGTCATTTCCGCTATTCCTCCGCCAACTTCCCTATGAAGAATAAGTGGATTTTTGCAGGAACGGGGCGATGAGCCGTGATATAAACAAATGGCCTATTCGCATAATTTTTTGTTTATTCTTTGACCAACCTGCTTGGACGAGGATTTATCTGTTCGCTTTGTTTTCAGATCTATCAGGACCCGCGGAAAGACGAGTGTCTGAGTAATATCAGAGAGTTTGTGAAAGGCTGTGCATTATATCACATCGAGGTGAGTGCTGCATGATCTTTCAGATTCTGTTCTAGTCGTTCATTTCCTTTGCACGCTCGTTTATATTTCTGATCACTCATTCAGTGGCTTGTTTGTGTGGTTTGAAGGTAAATCGGGTCGCCAGACTGAGTCTCAGCTGGAGTTGGGAACAGACTAATCCTGTGTGTTTTTATTTTAGAGTTATTATTACATCGGTAACAATGGCATTGAGTTTTATTACGGCTTGTTTGTTGCCATGACAGTTTCTTAGATGATTAATGCAACATTGCTTTAATGCAATGTCTCATTTGTAGATGTCCAGGTAGCTTTACTTTGTATTTACAGACAGATTTGATTATATAAATATTGAAAGGCATGATGTAACAATCAGTAAACTATTTATAAGTGCCCTGTGGCCTGTATTTTGCAATTAATCACTAAGGATGTGAATGAGCAAGTATTTCAGGAAAATAATGTATTCAATTTGGTTTAATAAGAATATTATTCCAATATATCCCAATAGCTGTAAAGAATCTACAGGTGTTTTCCAGAATAAAGCAGAATGTGGGCTTTAAACTGAAGCTGATGTTCACATAAGTCAATTTTATCGTACCGCTTTTTCACAATACACCTTATATCGAAGTAGTATCTTACTATATTGTTGCATTTGGCAGATTAGAGATGTGATAATATAGTTTACATTTTACAACAATATAAACAATCAAGCTGTTTAGTGTATAGTGGTTTACGTGAGAACACTGAATGTATGTGGATAAAGCTGGAATTACTTGTATATCCAGGTTCTAAATAGAGCTCATCAATTATGTAGAGGTTACATGGCAACGTGATCATGATGGTGAAGCTGGACTGCTGAATTACAATCATGAATGTCCAACATTTCATAATAAACACTTTAACTTCAGTGATTTGCAGGGTGTAGCCAACTGGGCGTTGCACCTGACGATGTGCTCAATGCCAGGTAGAATTTATTCAGTCGTCCAGACTTGTTTATCAAGAGAAGTTCTTTGCTGAAAATTGCAGTGCATTGTAACAGTATTTTTTCACTGTTGATATGCTATTAACAGTTCATATGTTTGTAAGCATGGTGTTTTGGCAGCTCAGTCTTCACGCAGGTCCAGTAGGTCTTGGTGTGAGATTGAATCAGATCCTTTCACCCACACATTGTTTTTACTGGACTCAGAGCCAATGCCATTGTCAAACCTATTTTTATGGCTAGTTTTTGTGTTCAGTTCCAGCTCTGCCCATATTTCCTGCAGATATCTATTGTATGTCTGTACAGGCAATTGCATGTCGTTTCTTGGTAAAAGCATAAAAGAATAGACAGCACAGTATGCAGCCATAAATTATTCACATTATAGTGCAATGAATTGTCATGCAACCTTTGATTTACTGCAGTCTCTAAAGTCTAGCACTGGCTATGTAATGAATTCCATTCAGATCTAATGTGATGGCAGCGTAATGTTTTCTCACCAGCTGCTATTCTGTCAGTAAAAGCTGTTACTTTTGCTTTTTGAATGCCATATTTTTTGTCACTTTTGAGTGTTATCAGGAAATCTGGTTTCTTCACAAACACTTCTGTGCTTGTTAATGTTTGGCAGAGTGATCGTGTAACTGCAGTCTTTCTGCCCACAGGGATTCTGTGTGTATGTTGCTCTGTATGAGTGCTGCTGTGTAGGACAGACGGTTATGGTTCTGTGTGTGTGTGTGTAACTGTGTGTTTCAGGAGTGCCAGTGTCTTCGGTTCTTCTAGCCAGCTGTGAGAGTTTCAGACAAGCCCTCTATTGTGGTGAATGGAGTTGTGTGTTTGAATGGGCAGAGCTGCCAGCTCATTAATGGTGCTGTGGAGTTTGGCACAGACCAGAATTAAGAGAGGCACTCCACGCTAAAACTGCTTTTTCAAATGGCATGTTTGGATGACTGGTTTAAAGAGAAAGAGCAGGAGGGGATTTAATTCCACTACAGTGATGGCAGATGATGTAATGTACGTAGACTTAGATGTGTGTGATGATTGTTGATGGTGCTTGAGTCTTGGGGATTGGACTTCAGGCCTTTATCAAGTACTGAATATTAATGAAATGTCTTTGTGTCTCTTTTTTTGAGAGATTCATCTGAGAAAATAAACCGTTTATTTAACATCTTAATTCACTGATAGGAGTATGTTTCTTTTGTCATTTCCTGTTTTAGATTGCTACATTGCCATGGGAATAAAAATGTCTAATTCAGTAATGATTGCAGCCAGTTTATTAATGTAAAGTACTGTTCAAAATTCTTGGGGTTAACAAGATTTTTAATGGGTTTTTTGGTCTCTTATACAGCTGCATTTATGTGATCCCATTACTCCAGTCTTCAGTGTCACATGATTCTTTAGAAATCATTTTAATATGCTGATTTTGTGTATAGCCATATATACCCCAAATCTTACATGTAAGTGTATTTTATTTATAAAATTGAACAAAATCTGTAAGAGAAAAAATAGTTGTAATCAAAGTTACAGGTGACTTTAAAGACAACATGAAATCCAAATGAACCCAATTTACTTCCTTAATAGATGGTAATGCCTCATAAAATCAAGTGTTTCACTTGATATATTTCATATTATGGCAGTGGAATGGGAAAATGGCAAATACCATTCCAATGTGCCAATTTGACAATTAATGACAATGACAAAACATGACAAAAGAATGGCCACATAACACATTGCAGCTAAATTCAGTTACCAGTTCACCTTTTAGTGCTTAATCCTGTTCTGATAAACAGCTCAGTAATTTACAGAAGCGACAACCACTACAATTGAATTGACTCCCAAAAAATTCAAGTAGTGACAACCCCTTTTGCAGAAAATCTATATGGTGTGTAGGGAACCAAACTGAACAACTAGTTGTTAATGATGTATTTAAATTTGTGTCAGTGTTGTGGTGCAAGAATTCACAGAAAAGGAGGTACGTTTTGACCAGACCTTGACATAAAAATCTTCAAATGAGAACAAAGCTTAAAATAAACATGTTATCTTGGAAATAAGCCACATACCAAAATATCGCCACCTGCCTACTTTATTATCTCCATAAACTGGATCGCTTTATGAGCCGGGCACCAAACAACAAACCCAAAGACACCTAATAAGCATTGCTTATAATAAGTGGACATGGCAACACTCCAGCAATCTTCCAAATTTAAACAAAATATGATGGCTCTGTCAACAGTGATTTCATTAAAATCGCCAAACAAACAAAGTCTTTGGTCGCTATGATGCACAAAAAAAGTCACACACTCCAATATTTTGTTGGACCGCCTTTAGCTTTGATTATGGCATGCATTTGCTGTGGCATCATTTTGATAAACTTCTGCAATGTCACAACATTTATTCCCACCCAGAGTTGCATTAATTTTTCGCCAGGATCTTATTGTATGGATGATGGGAGAGTCAGACCGCTGCACAAAGTCTTCTCCAGGACATCCCAAAGATTCTCACTGGGGTAAAGGTCTGACTCTGGACTCTGTGGTGGCCAATCCATGTGTGAAAATGATGTTGCATGCTCACTGAACCACTCTTTCACAATTTGAGCCCGATGAATTCTGGCATTGTCATCTTGGAATATGCCCGTGCCATCAGGGAAGAAAAGATTAATTGTTGGAATATCCTGGTCAATCAGTATATTCAGGTAGTCAGCTGACCTCATCATCCATGCAGTAATTATCCAATGGGAGGATCTTAAATATTTGCTTAGTTAAATCCAGGTGATGACTTTTTTTTATAGACGGGCAGTGTATATTACTTTGTTTAAAAATAGCTGATATCAAATGCGTGAGACAGCAAAACATCGCTATGGTTACAACAGTGTAATCATTGCAGTTTCGAGAGTGAGTTCAGTTCTGTACACACACAAAACCGTAATTGAGGGGATTCATTACCATATTTAAATGTTTGTCACTCCTGAAACTTTACAGTGTGTACGTGGTCAACAAGTAAACCATTCATACTTGACTTCCCCGAAAGGTAGTTTCCAAAATAATAATCATCATACAAAAATGCAAATGAGCTGATCCACCAGGAAAAATTTGGTTTTTGGTGTCCAGGACCATTTTACTGTATCGTTTGAAGAGTTCAAATCAAGCTGGTGTCAGATCAGGCCAGTTTGGGTTTACTTGGGATGAGCTTATGTGTCCAGATGGCCCAGAGAGCAGCAGGTAGTCTGAGAGCCAGAAACCCACACGCACACAACGCTGCCCTAGCTTAGCAAAACTACATTCTTATATTCCTTCAGTGAAGCAGACTCCTGTTACAGAGAATCTGTGATCCTTATAAATGTTCATAGGTTTCTGACTGGAACTTTGGTCTGTCGCAAAGAGGTCAAAGAAATTATCCCCAGTGGCAAAGTTTCTGTAATGTTGCTTATTCTGCAGAATGTGTGCATATTTTTAAGAATGATTGTTACTGTTCTGCTGTTTTTCATATGGCTTCTGGATTTGCATACTTAGCATTACATGACTTGAGTTACAATCCATCTCTGCTAAAACTGTCCATCCAAGTTTAATATATAGACTTGAAGCTTTTTACCGTGTGTAATGTTTGGGCCAGAATTGCTCATCGTATTCTAATCCCTTGATGCAATTCATTTCAAATGCATACATTTAAATATGCTGATTTGATTCACAAGTAGCATTTCTTATTATTATCCATGTTAAACAGTCTGCTTAATATTTTTGTGGAAATCATAATTCATTTTTTTCTGAATTCTTTGAATAGGTGAATAAAGTCTTTTAAAACATTATGAAAGCATTTACTGTTACTTTTAATTGGTTTCATACATCATTGATGAATGAAAGCATTAATTAAATAAATAAAAAATTCTTCCTGGCCCTTAACGTTTTAACCATATGTCATGAATCAAGTTGATCTTGTATTGCAGATGAAAAAACAGTATTTATTCTTTGGGACTTGTTAACCTACTGCACTTAAGGTATCTTGTGCATCAAACCAAAACATCTGTGAGACTAGCAGATCCAAATTCTGTACTTTTATTCACTTTATATTTGAGCTCATGAATGTCTTTTTGTGTAATTGTGGCATTTTTCCCTTTGCAGGTATTTGAGGCCAATGACTTGTTTCAGGGCCAGAACTTCTCCAAAGTCTTGAATTGTTTGGTTGCACTCAACAAAGCAACTTCAGGTGAGATAGATCTGAAGCAACTGTTTGGCCACCAACATTCTTCAAAATATCTTCTTTTGTGTTTCTAGTTTTACATTTTTGGGTGACCTATCCCTTTAAGGTTAGGGTATCTATGTCTAGCTGTAAATAAAGACAATAGAATGGAATGTCCCCATTTAGATAGCTATGTAAATATTTGTTTTGTTGATGAGTATTTTCTGGTTGTAGAGTCCGGTGGTGAGAGTAATTCTGTGTGTTCTCGTCACTCGTCTTCTCTGCGGATCAAGTCCTTTGACTCGATCAACTGTTCTTCCACTCACAGGAGATCATCCAGACACAAGTACAACCAGTACCGCAGTCTGGTGAGCTTCGCAAGCACTTCACACCCTAATAAATGAATAGAATAAAAACTCTAAACCGCTGGAAAACAGACTGAAATGATTTTTAAAAATATATATTGTTAAAGGTACTGCTCAATTCTTTGTGTAACACCTTTTTGAGTACTTGATACACGTGTAAATTGAGACCTCAGACAAATATGAAAGCCCGAATGAGAAGCTGGAAGAAATTCTCTCTGTATTTGCTTTTCTCGTTCTTTCTAGGACATGTCTGAAAACAGTGCCCCTCGGGTGCTGGTGAAAGCGCGGTTTAACTTTCAGCAGACCAATGAGGATGAGCTGTCCTTCAATAAGGGTGACATCATCCAGGTGACACGGCAGGAAGAGGGCGGCTGGTGGGAGGGGTCTCTAAATGGCAAAACCGGCTGGTTTCCTAGCAACTATGTCAAAGAGATCAAAGGCTCTGGTTAGTATTTGCCGCTTTAAACCTTTGAAAAAATTTAGTCGCAGAAGTTGAACCCTGACAAAAACTCTTGTAGGAAGAGAACTGATCTAGATTCCTGCAGGACCAGACAAGCAAAGCGAACTAGAGGATTTTGTCTTACTCATAGTCCTCTCATAGGCTGCCAAGAAAAATGCAAAAGAGATTAAATTTTGTAAACCCCATTTACCTGCAGACTTTCTTCTGTGTCCTAGTGTTACCGTAATATTTTCAGAAAAGACCTGCTGAGTATGTACATAGATCAGAAAATCGCTGCATGTTAACACTTTAGCCAGCTTAAAATATTTGGGTGATATATTTTTTAAAAGCCATATTTGTACTTGTACTCTATGAGGCACTGTGGTACTATGCGAACGTCAAATCTGCTCGGCTGCATTAAAAGGGCGATTAATAGAGGACTTACAGGCTTAATGAAAATGTGCCAAAAGAGAACTGAATGGCAGCTCTCTGCAAAAGCCATAAAATGTAGGATTATGTGACAATTACAGGCTTACAGTGAAAAAATGTGCGCTCGTTCAACCCACGTTAGGTACAGGACCAGGTGATGCATACAAGGTAGCAAACTAAGAATTAAAAGAGTAATTTCATCTGAAGACACCGTTTCTAATGACAAGACCTTTTGTTTATATAGTTCTTTAATAAAATCTGCTGATCTAGTACTTTAGATTTTAACTTTCCCTTTAAACATTTTCATCCCACCCCCCTAAAAAAGTTAT
The DNA here is from genome assembly GCF_018340385.1 of Cyprinus carpio. NCBI lineage: Eukaryota > Metazoa > Chordata > Actinopteri > Cypriniformes > Cyprinidae > Cyprinus > Cyprinus carpio. The sequence goes on from NC_056572.1 coordinate 29,009,900, forward strand.
GATTTTGAACGAAGCCTCTTATGCTCACCAAGGCATTTATTTGACCCAAAATACAATAAAAACAGTAATATTGGTAATATTACTACAGTATAAAATGTATTATACTGTATTCTATCTGAATATATTTAAGGTGTCACATGATTCAGAAATCATTCTAATATGCTGATCTGCTGCTCAAGAAACATTTCCTATTATTATCAGTGTTGAAAATAGTTGTACTGCTTAATATTTTTGTGGAAACTACAATACATTTTTGTATTATATCAAAGTTGGAAAACCCAGAACATTTTGAAATAGAAGTCATTTGTACATTTTTAATGTCTTTACTGTCAATTTTAATCAGTTTAACGTGCCCTAAAAAATCTTACTGAATCTAAACTTTTAAACCGTATTGTTTATTTTAAATAAGCTTTTCAAAGCCTTATCTCACTGTATGCACATTGTAGTATAAACACAACCCCCTGACCCTTGTTCTGCAGTCCAAACATAAATAGCATATACACCCCGTGATGCCAAACAGATGCTTCCCTCTCATGTATGGGGAAACGACCTTAATCTGTACTCGACCCAGCTTGAATGGAAATAATTTAGGATGACATCAGAGCTTGAACATCCAGGACTTAACAGGAAGGAAACACCATCCAACAACAAAGACAGGAAGTGCAGCAGCCAGAAGACAGCACTTCCCCTTTCCTCATAATATGGCTCCACACTCAAGTTTATGCCAGTCTCTGAGCACTTAGCGATCCAGTTTCTTTTAGGATTTACTTGTGTTAAATGCTTGCTGAAAATTACTTGTAATAGTATATTGATTTCATACATCATCTCAAAAATGGCGGCAGTTAGGAAGAGGGGAAAAGTGTAGTGTTTTCTGGTTCAGATTACATGACTAAAGGGACAGTTCATCTAAAAATTAAAATTCTGTCATATGCTCACCCTCATATCATTTCAAACCTGTGCAACTTACTTCAGTTGAGCTAGTTTTGGAACAAGATGAGAGTGAATATGATGACACAACTGTCATTTTTGGGTAAATTAAAACTAGAATCGTTCAAATGTTTAAATCGTCTTCTGTGGAGATGTTGAGTTCTTAGAGAACTTGGGGAAGGGAAGGAAAATCAAAAATCACAGATTTGCCAAGAAGAGAATAATGGTTTTAATCAATGAACTGATTGTTTTCTTGTGGCACGATGAGAAATGTTCGAGCTGGCAATTTTGATAATTCCAGGAAGTTCATGCATTATGTTACTGAGATTAGTGTAAATGAACCATAATGTATTGAACTAAGTGAAATGTTCAAACCATCTTCTTGCTGAAGGAAGAAGTGTAGTGTGTTCCTGTAAACTCTGCTCTCCCCCTCTAGGTATCTAAATCTAATATCCCTGTCCTGACTGCTCACTGCAGGAGAGATGTACTTTAATATTCAATAACAGAAACAAAATGTTTCCAGATGTTGGTCTAAGGTGACCTCCTTACCTTTTGTTCTGTTTCTGTTCTGCTCTCTCAAACAGACAAACCTGTGTCACCTAAGTCTGGAACGCTGAAGAGTCCACCCAAGGGTTTTGAGACCACTAATTTCTGCAAGACTTACTATAATGTGGTAAGAGAGATGTGCTGTAGTGTTGCACTAGTGGCATGTAACACCTCCCACATGGAACGAGTTGATTATTTATGATGTGCGTGGGGTGGAAGTGATGCCTCTGGGGGGTTTGTATTGCTGAGATATTTCAGTGAACAGTGACGTGACACAGCCAAGTATGGTGACCCATACTCGGAATTAGTGCTCTGCATTTATCCCATCCAAAGTGCACACACACAGCAGTGAACACACACACCCGGAGAAATTCCCTAACCAAATAAGCAAGTACACACCACCAATTCTGCCTATACTTGACAGATAAGACTAAGATTTAAAGATATTAGGAGTGCTTGTTATAGCAGCATTATGAATCACTTTAGAGGGTTATGAAACACTGCAACAGATTTTTTTTACAGACTTGTTTGTTGCATGTGTATGTTTGTCTGGACCTCCTCTGAAATATTATTTTAGACTTAACTATGAGAAGCACATTAAACTTATGTAAATACAATATGCAAATCCTTCTTTATACATCCTTATTGAAATAAACATCAATATGCCTATTGCAAAGTCAATATATAAACTACAATTCAGAAGTGTGTGGCTGTAAGATTTAAAAAAAAAAAAAAAAAAGAAAGAAACTGATCACTTTTATTCATCAAGGATGCATTAAATTAATCAAAAGTGACAGTAAAAATATTTACAGTATTACAAAAGATTTTAAAATAAATGCTGTTCTTTTGAACTTTATATTCATCAAGGAATGATGACAAAAATGTATCATGGTTTCCACAAACATATTAAACATTAATAATAATTACTGTTTTTAGTGTATTTTTGATCAATTAAATGCAGCCTTAGTGAGCATGCGAAACCTCTTTCAAATGCATTAAAAAAAATCTTAGTATGTGTATGTGGACCAGAAACATCCATGAACCAGTTCTCACAGCTAAAGATAATGCAATGCTCCTCATTTTCTTTGAGTAACATTGAGGTTAAAATGGTGCATTGCGAGGATATACAATTTGTTTAAGGGTTTTTATTTTTTTAAAGCAGCGTTGTGTCCATTTTCTCAGTCTTAGCTTTGGACTAATCCTTGAATTTACAATCATAAGGCTTTAATCTGGGTTTAAAAGCCTCGCCAAACTAGACTTACTTTAGAGTTGATAATCCAAGTTTAAACTCCCACCAGCAGATGCTGCTTCAGGTTTGGGCTTGATTTAATGTCAGTAATTAAGAGACACATGTTCAACATCCTGACAATAACAATTCTGTTAATAAAAGTCCTTTTCAGGTCATTTGTATATCTCTATGTGTATGCGAATTTCCTTTATTGTGCTCCATTTCCTCATGCAACGTGTCCCAGAAGCCTCCTTCTGAGCCTCTGCAAACCCAGTGAGCTGTTAATATGTGTGTAGGTCAGGTTTCTCTTTTACCAAATGTCCCCACAAGGATGTTAAAATTAAAGTCACCTTCATTGTGAAGACTGTCTGCATGAAAACGCAAAAGGGGTAGGAGATAGAAATCAGTTTGTCATCGGCTCAGTATAAAACCACATTAGGAAAACCAACCTTTGTATGTGTGAACATGTTTATATGTGAGCACATTTGTGTATTTTTAGGTGTTGACAAAGAGGAAGTGTGTGCCTGGGCCTGTATTTGCATATTCATATGTAAATGTGTTGTTGTGAATATCTGTATTTGGTTATCAGTTCTCACTGGTGTGTGTGTGTTTGTCTCAGTCGTCCCATAATATAGGTCATCTTTTCCATCTCATTGACTCGGGGGACAGCTGTGCCTGAGGCCCTGCACTGTCTATGTTTGTGCGTCTGTGATGGTTATGTGTCATGTTTGATGAGAATGTGCAGTTAACTGACCCAACACTCCTCTCAAGACTGCGCAGGGCAGAGCGACTGAAGTTGAAGAGAGAGTGTGTGTGTGTGTGTGTGTGTGTGTGTGTGTGTGTGTGTGTGTGTGTGTGTGTGTGTCTCCGGCGGGTGTGAGTTTTTGGTGTGGTGTGGTTTTGTGTTTTTTAGAGGAGTTTTTGGGGGGGGATGATTTATTGTTGTTGAGCACAGTTTGAAATGGCCGTAACTGTCAGGCTGTCCAGACGTCCATACATGTGTTTACAGACAAACTTTGTTCTTGGTCCTGGCTGATTCTTGAGGAAAAAAGTTATTGATCTGTCCCACATTAAATGTGGAAGCAGATCTTTTCAGAAAGTTCTATTTCTGCAGAATTGTGTAATTACTTCAGAATTCTGTAAATTGATGGGAAAATTTTAGTATTGATTTAATATTTTTTACAATTAATATTTTTGTGTAAAAAATGTAAATTTATAAAATTACATTTCTACAAATAAATAAAATTATTTTATTTATTTAAATGACCAGAAAAATCCTTATTTTGAGCTTTGTAAATATATTTTCCAGCAGCCTCTCAACTATATATTTGTGTTTGTATAAAATATAAATATATAAAAAAGACATTTCTACATTTACTGTAAAATTTTAAATGTACTTTATTTATTTAATTGACTTAGCCAGCAAAGATAAATAAATAAATCTGTAGTTTTGAGCTTTGTATTTCTAAACTTCCAGCATCCCTTTTTTTTAAAATACAAATTTTCAGTAAGTTTCACAGGTTATCCACCAAACATTTGGGTAGAAATTTGGAAAGAAAAAGTCATTGTTTGATTGTTTTGATTGATGCTGTTATGTTTTTCCAGGTAATGGTTCATCTGCTTTCTGAACAACACAGAGTCTGTCTATTGTGTATCTTATTATATCATTACACTGTTGCAAACTAATACTAATAAAACTAATAATGTTTAAAACTGTAAAATTATTATTTTTTCTCAAATGCACAGGTGGTTCAGAATATTGTACAAACAGAGACAGAATACTGTAAAGAGCTGCAGACTCTCCTCTCAACATATCTGAGAGCATTACAGCCCACAGACAGGTAAGAGCACAAGCTGGGAGTCCAACATAACCAGAGATAATAGTAGTAGCAGTACCCATCTCTCTTTCTTTCCAGGCTCAGCGTGTCAGATATCAATCACATCATAGGAAATCTAGAGGAGATCGGCTCATTTCAGCAGACACTGGTGCATTCACTGGAGGAAAGCGTCAAGTAAGAGTCCCTGTCCTGTTCTCATTTACTCACTCACAGTCTGTCACAGGTTGACATCTAGTGGCAGTTACCAGTAATGCACTGTACTCATCAGGATTTACACTTCAGAACTTTAAGATGTATATGATTTTTAGCTCTGTTTAACTTTAACATTTATTTATTTTTATTAAACGTTTAATATTTCCAAATGAACTGATGTGTGTTGTGTGCAGAGTTCCAGAGAGCCAGCAGAGAATAGGAGGCTTCTTCCTGTCCCTCATTCCTCAGATGAGGAGTCTGTATGTGACCTACTGCTCCAACCATCCATCTGCGGTTAATGTTCTCACACAGCACAGGTGCTTAACACAACACAATACACATAACACTTATGGAAACACAGTGCATAGATAATTAACACTGGGCAGATGCTTTTTCATTCATTCTTAATCGTTTGTGTGTGTGTGTGTGTGTGTGTTTCAGTGAGGAATTAGGAGAGTTTATGGAAAGTAAAGGTGCGAACAGCCCTGGAATCCTCACACTCACCACGGGCCTGAGCAAACCCTTCCTGAGACTGGACAAATACCCCACACTGCTGAAAGAGATGGAACGGCACATGGAGGTACCAAACTAGCTTAGTTGTCAAAATGTTTTGACTAAGATGACTAAAATGTTAAAATGTCCACTAGCATTCAAAGGTTTGGGGTTGGTTTTTCAGATTTTTTTTTTTTTATGTTTTTGAAAGAGGTCTCTAATTTTTCTTATTTTTCAATTTTTTCCTTCAGAAATCATTCAAATATGTGACCCTGGACCACAAAACCAGTCTTAAGTCGCTGGGGTATATTTGTAGCAAAAGCCAATAATACAATGTATGGGTCAAAATTATTGATTTTTCTTTTTTTGCCAAAAATCATTATTAAGTAAAGATCATGTTCCATGAAGATATTTTGTAAATTTCCTACCGTAAATATATCAAAACTTAATTTTTGATTAGTAATATGCATTGCTAAGAATTCATTTGGACAAATTCAAAGGCAATTTTCTCAATATTTTGATATTTTTGAACTCTCAGATTCCAGATTTTCAAATAGTTGTATCTCAGCCAAATATTGTCTGATCCTAATAAACCACACATCAATGGAAAGCAAATTTATTCAGCTTTCAGATGATGTATAAATCTCAATTTCAAAAAATTGACACTTAAGACTGGTTTTGCGGTACAGGGTCACCTATGGTGACTTGGTTTTCAAGAAACACTTATTATTATTATTATTATTATCAATGTTCAAAATAGCTGCTTGATAGTTTTGTTGTAACCATGAGAGTTACAGGATTCTTTGATGAATAGAAAGTTCAAAAGAACAGCTGTAGAAATAGAAATGTTTTGTTATAATTACATTATAAGTGTTTTTACTGGCACTTTTAAACATTTTATTATTTATAACATCACATTTTTAATGGTAGTGTAAGTTTTCTGGTTATGTAATGAAACTAAATCTCTCTCTATATCAGTGTGTGTGTGTATATATCTATATATAATATACCAGTTTAACTCACTCAAACTCACTTCCTTTGTTCGCCCAGGCACTTCATCCAGATTATCCAGACATTCAGAAGAGCATGACAGTATTTAAAAATCTCTCAGTGAGTATTATTTTTTTTGTTTTTCACCAGTAAATAATGATGAATGATGTTTGAAATGATAATGAGTTGTTTGTTTGAGTCATGCTACCTTTCCGAATGGGATGCTGGGCTTATTTGTGTGTGTGTTGTTGTGTCTTCAGGCCCAGTGTCAGGAAGTGAGGAAGAGGAAGGAACTAGAGCTGCAGATTCTGATGGAGTCTATTCGGGGCTGGGAAGGAGAGGGAATTAAGACCCTGGGCTCTGTCCTCTACATGTCTCAAGTCCTCGTCCAGAACCATGGCACGGAGGTGAAGGTTACAAAATAGTTAAGGGTTTTCAGCACTCAACCAACCATCAGGGACTTCCAGTATTTAAAAATAAAAGCTAAATTTATGTTTATTTATAGTTGGAAACATCAGATTTCAATTGACTGTTTTTGAATTCAGTATACTGAAAATGAAATCCTCATTGTAATATTCTGCTTCATCAGGAGAAGAATGAGCGATACCTTTTGCTGTTTCCTCACATACTTCTTATGTTGTCTGCTAGTCCTCGAATGAGTGGTTTCATCTACCAGGTAAATCAATCCTTTACTGTTGTATAAATCCATTCTCCAGTCCCATCAGCGTTCAATGCATTACTTTTTCTGATTTTTGTAGCAAAGATTACTTGGCTGCTGTTTTTCCCAATATTGTAGTAATATTTTAGATTATTATTATTTTAGATGTGTGTGCTGCAGTGAAAACCCACTAACAATCCTTATGTATTCATGTAATTAGTATCTTGATATAAAGCGTACGATTACCTTGCCTTTTTTTTGTATAATTACTGAAACAACCCCCACTCTCAAGTTCAATGCAAATGGTGACAACTGTATATAAATATTGTTAAACGTAGATGTTGCTTTCACAGTCACTGATTACATACTGTACATTTTACATATTTTATATTATTGTTTCATGTTTTGACAGTTTAGCAGTAAAATCCTAAACCTGAATTTCACACTCCATATTATTCTATTATTCTATCATATAACTCTATTTTTACACTGCTCTATTAGAATGACCTCAGAATGGACCTCAGCTGTTTGTTTGGTTGTTCATGTATTAATCACACTCTAAAATGCTGATTGGTTGATTGACTTACACAGGGGAAGCTGCCTCTGACTGGAATGAGTGTAAATAAAATAGAGGACAGTGACACCACAAAAAATGCTTTTGAAATATCTGGTGAGTTTCCCACCAAGTTGCCCTCATGTCAGATGTCTATATTGCTAGATATTGAGAATACATATACTTGAACAGTAATGATGTGTGTGTGTGCAGGCCATATGATTGAGCGGATCCAGGTGATCTGTAATAACCAGCAAGATCTTCATGACTGGGTGGATCATTTACAGCGGCAAACCAAACGCACTTCAACCAGCAACTTGAAACCACAGAATGTTCCCTGCCATACGGTGAGAAACACACTCATTCAAGCGTTTGGGGTCTGTACAATCTTTTAATGTACTGTACTGTCAAAAATTCAGCAAAAACAGTAATATTATGAAATCAGAATAACTGTTTTCTGTTTGGATATGTTTTAAAATGTGATGCAAAGCTGAATCAGCATCCATTACTCCAGTCTTCAGTGACATCGTTCTAATATGCTGATTTGGTGCTTAAAAAACATTTTTTATGTCTGTGGAAACCATGATACTGAATGAAAGTATCAACAACTCTGTGACATATCTATATTAAAAATGACTGATATTCAGCGATATTCAGTGTGACTCACTGGCTCTTCTCCTTCCTGTTCAGCTGCCGTCTCACCCTGTTACCCCGTCCAGACACTCAGAGAATCGAGGTGTGAGCGGATCTACCGTCTACCACACTCTTCCTCACCTCTCTTCACTTGGAACCCCTCACAGCGGTATGATGTGGGGGCCCCTCGAACCCCCCAAAACCCAGAAGCCCTGGAGTCTCAGCTGTCTCCGACCTGCACCCCCCCTAAAACCCTCAGCTGCATTGTGTTACAAAGAGGTATCATGTTATGTGCCATGTTACACATTAATTGTATGTTGACACATTAATAGCATCTCTAGAAGAAGAATCGCTATAAATCAATTGATGAAACATTATTTATTAGCTAAGCTTTAATTATTAAAGAAACTTCTTTTGTATAAAATCTAATTTGGTTATTTGCATCTGATTTTCTTATGTCCTTCAGGACCTGAGTAAAAGTCCCAAAAGTATGAAGAAGCTTCTGCCCAAACGAAAACCTGAGAGGAAGCCATCTGATGAGGAATTTGCTGTCAGAAAAAGTATGACACTAAAGTTCTGTTTCTTTTTGCATATGCATGTGATGTATTTATTTCAAACACATCTCATGTATTGCTCTTGTGTGTATGTTATAGTGCATTATAGTGCCTTTGTTATATTCTCACAATGTTACCTTACCATTGGCATCTTTTATATACTCTTCTTGTTTTCAATCAGGCACTGTAGTTCTGGAGGAGGATGCTCAGATCCTGAAAGTGATCGAAGCATACTGCACAAGCGCTAAAACAAGGCAAACACTAAACTCAAGTATGTACTTTCTACACGTTTATGTATTTTCTTGTGATTTTCAGTCCCAGACTCTGTGACAGGCTTTGTCCGTGTAAAATGAGTCAGGGCAATATAACTGTGGATCCTGCATAAAACTGGCGGTTTTGTCACATCTTTCTAAAATACACAGTATCGTTTGAAAGCTTCGGGTCAGTATGATATCTTTGAAAGAAATTTATACTTTTATTCAGCAAGGAAGCATTACATTTATGTTCACTGTTTCCACAAAACTATTAAGCAGCACAACTGTTTTCAACATTGATAATAATAATAAGAAACGTTTTTGAAGAACAAATCAGCATATTAGAATAATTCAGCTTTGTCATCACAGGAATAAATTACATTTTAAAATATTTTCAAATTGAGAAGTTATTTTAAATTGTAATATTTCACAATATTGCAGCTTTTACTCTATTGAACAAAAGAGACTTCTTTCAAAAACATTAAAAAACTTACTGACCCTAAACTTTAGAAGGGTAGTGTATTTAGCCTAGGAGGCCCATATTTTGAGACCAACAAAATGCCTTCATTTGACAAGTCTCTTGTCACATATATTTTACATATGTCTGTGAAGTACTGCAGCATTTTTACTGCATTATGGCATTGACTATACAAATATGTGTTAACTAAAGTCTTTACCACTGCGTTGATCACTCTTTTAATATTTTCTGCTCTTTTTAACATGCATATGTCTCTTTTCTTCTTCCTTCCTTCATTTTCTTTTTCACCCATTTCTCTCTTATGTTGTCCTGCCATTGTTAATGCTTTATTTTTGTTATTTTTTTTTATTTTTTTCCCTATTTTGTCTTATATATACACACAATTCTTGGGTTCTCCCTCACTTTACTCCTCTTGGTTTGGTCCATCCTCTCAACCCACCTGTCCTCTCCAATATGATTGGTTTGATCCCCATCCCTAATTAGCATGGCAGGGTACTGATTTGATGCATAATCATGTGCTGGCTGATGTTGACCAATCGTGTGTGGATGCTGTTGGTTGCCGTAGCAGCGGATTTCCCTCTGATCATTCTGAAGACTCGGACTATGACAGTATATGGATAACTCACACTAACAGAATGGGCTCTGTGTCCCGTAAGAGCTGCTGCTCGTATATACACATCAAAATTAAAACACCTTCTTTGTTTTATTTTGTTAACATTGAAAGTGGCAAGCTCTTTTTGAGTGTTTGGATATAAGCTTTGAAGTCAATATGTAAGGTTGGGAACATATTGAAGACATGGAAGGACATGAACGAGCAAGAACGAGATTTTTATTGCTTTTGCTCCATGGCTTTCATAGGACAGAAGCATTCGCATTTAATATTACCCCATCCAAAATTCCTGTTTCTGTAAAAAATTCTAAAAATTACCAAAACTAACCAAAATGAACATAAAAAATATGTATAACTATAATAATATCACAGTTACACTAAAATAACACTGGTACGATTTATTTAGACTGTCAATGACTTGTTCAGCATGTTACATTTCAGTTTTTAATCTGTTAATATTGTTCAACTTTTTCAGGATCAAGGAAGGAGTCAGGGCCACATATGCTCTTTCCTGAAGAGGAGAAAATCATTGTAGAAGAGACAAAGAGCAATGGTCAAACTGTAATCGAAGAAAGGTTAGCTCTTAGATTTATGCATCCAATCTTATTTATTTACTATTTTTGTTATTAGTGCTGTCAGTTTATGCATTAATGTATCATGATTAACCCTATAATACTATTGCGAATGAAAAATGTGTAAGATCTCAATAGTTGTTCACGATGATGATTTCATATGGATATCTTTACAGGAGTCTGGTGGATACAGTTTATGCCTTAAGAGATGAGGTACAAGAACTTAAGCAGGTCAGTCCACATGCTACAAACAAACATTTGTTTATGCTTAATGTGATGCCATGTTGAAAGTCAAAATCTGGTGCCATGACCCGGATTCTCTGATTATACATCACCAGGACAACAAGAGAATTAAGCGCACTCTTGAAGAACAACAAAAGGCACGGAAAGAGTTGGAGAAGTTTGTCAGGAAAGTGTTAAAGAGTATAAACGACCCATCCTGGGATGAGACTAATTTGTGAGCCCATCTGTGCATTTATAAATGAAAACTGCATCTGATAACTGTGTGTTGAGTGTAGTATCGGTCTTAACTCCTGACCAAAAATACTTGTAAATATTGTGACAAAACTGGACTTGATCCCCGCAGTCACAGTGTTATGCCTTTTAAACCTGATCCTTTTCAAGCCTTTTTTGTTTGCCAGTGCCAAGTATCTAGTTCAAGTTCATCTAGTTCATTTTCAGATATGCTAATGATAAGGAAATGTATTGAGCCTGGACATCATCAGAAACATCTCTACAGGATCAGGTGTGGTCTGGCAAAGCTGCCAAAATAACTAGCAGTTTGATCATTTAACTCACCGTCACAGATGTCATTGGTTCCTAGTCTAAAACTGGGAGTCTCAGGGATGATAGACACACTGTATCTACAAATGTTGCCAGGCCTGCATCATTGCCTGTGTCCTTTGACATTTTCAATCATTAGCCAATATGTTCAATAAGTGATGACATTCAATAGGATTTTTTCCAATGGAAAACCTTGCAATACAATACTGGAGACAATTCTGAGGGAACTAGTCTTATTTTTTGAGATTTTTTGGGGGTGTCATTTCAATGTGGCTTTTACAATAACCTCAGTTTTAATTTCGTCCTGTTGCTCTTTTGCACCTTGAAGCTTGCATCTTTTTTTTTTTTTACTTTTATAATCCTCTACACTAAATGTGTGCTCACAGACCTTTTTTGTTTTGTACAGAAATACTCCTTTATTGTATTTAATGCTCAGAAATGTGCCTTTTTTGGAAAAAGAGATTTCCAGGATTTTATCAGCATTTCTAGCTCTGTCAGAATTTCAAAGAACCTTTGTATGAAAAATGTATGCAAGATTGATTTTAAATTAACACTGAATCTGTGGTTAGAAACTGACGGATTAAGAGTCTTCTAAGTTGTCTGTCTAATTTATGTATTTAAATGAAATATTCTCTACTGCTAAATGTGTATTGTGAAATTTCCAGATAACCTCATCTACTTTTTTCTTTCCAAAGCACTCTCTTTATCTTACTCTCTCTTTCTTGCTGACTGAATTAAATAAATACATATTCTTACCATGACTCTTCGAATGGGGTTTGTGTTTGTTTCATTCCTTTCTTGTGTCACTAAATTCATTTTCATCTGTTGCCAGATCTGTCCTTGTATGATGACCATATTAACAATATGTAATGTATTGACAGTTAGGCAAGGAGATCAAAAATTAATAATTAAAAGCAGTATTATTGTAAAATATTATTAGAATTTAAAATAACTTAAATTAAAAAAACTTTTAAATGTAATTTTTTGTTTACATAATTTAAAAATATATATTTTTTTTTCTTTTTTGCTTAATAGTTTTGGGAAACTGGTATTTTTTAAGTATTTATTTGAAATGGAAATCCTTTGTAACATGTTTTTACTGTCACTTTTGATCAATTTAATGCAGCATTGCTAAATAAAAGTATTATTTCATTTTTATTTTTTTAAAAGAACCGTATGGTATATTATCAAACAATATAATTTACACAAAAAATATGAGGGTGTGAATTGGATTAATTTAAAACATGTTAATTTACAATAAAACAAAAACCTTACAAAAGTGTTAAAGTCTTAAGCATTTATGCATTACACAGTGCTACTAAACAGTCGCAATGAATCTGATTGATCACTTTTTTATAAACAACAATATCAGTGTAAAATGTTTCTGTCTTGTAGTTTGTTCTTGGTCTCAATAGTCATTGCTTTCTCAAAGAAATTTAATATAAATCTGAATCAGGAGATTAATAAACATAATGTTAGTCAATTGCTAGTGGCAGAACAAACTTAAACTGTTCATGTATAAAATTCCAGCCCAAACCCTACACACACTGCCCTGTACAGACGTGGCACAAGCCAAACCTTCTTTCTGTTAATTCCCCCATTGTTTCGTTCTCGTTGTCTTTGAAATTCAGGACTGAGATGGCAACAGATGCAGATGGAAGCTGCTGAAACTCGAGAAGTGGGTGGATTTTGGACTGTTTTTGTGCTTAGTGTAAACTGGTAATGTGATGAGTGTTCAAATGTTTCTCCTTCTTTCTAAATCAAGCAATTTCAGTAATGACACAAAATACAGTCTCTCCAACCAAAATCAATATTTATTGGCAATCTAAATTCCTGGCCTGATGCTGTTTTTTCTGCTGTTTCTTTAATTTCTTTGTGTTGTATGAAAGAATATCTGAATTATGATGAAAATGTCACTGGATTGCTCGTACTTTTAGCATTGTTTGTATTGTTTGAGATGCTGGCACAGTAATATTTCAACCCACGGGGCTGTGGTGCAGGTGTGGCAACCCTTTTGTGTGTGTCTCACATCTGTTTTCCAACATCGCTACCTCCACCTCAACCCTATTATGGCTAACAATGACTTGTACCAAACGTTTCCAAAGACTCACAATCCTCAGGGACAGCAAGGCATTGTGGGAGATTTAATCACTGGCTGAGGCTCATGCAGAAGGAGGCAGGTTGTTCTTTTGTGTGACAACTGAGGCGACTTTGACATTTTGAGAAAGACTGACGTTTAGGACACATTTACATAAGGACAAAGCCTAGAGAACTGAAGAAAACGGTACAGAGAGACAGAAAATGTTAAATGTCACTTAATTGAGCTGCTCTGTGCTGTCTCAAAGTGTATGTGTTACTGGACTGTTAGATAGTCATGAATTGACTTAATGGTGCTAAAGAAGATATTCCACACAAAGTATCCTTATATAAGGGCAAGTGTCAATTCAATTTCTATTCACACAAGTCTAAAATGTTAGAAATTATGCTTGTCACATGCTTAGTCAGGATCAGTGTTAGGTTTAATGAATTACTAAGTCACGTCACCTTTATTTATATAGTGCTTTTAACAATACAGATTGTGCCAAAGCAGCTTTACAGTATCAAATAGGAAAATAATGTTTCAATGCAAAAGGACAATAGTAAAAACACACTATTTTCAGTTAAGTAAACTCACTAAGTAATTATTTACTGTTTTTTGATTACTTTTTCCTTGAACAAACACAAAGTCCTTGATTTGATCCCAGTCATGTTTAAATGTCAAGCACAGGTTAAAAAGTTGATTATGTGGCCTAGCCTATATATTCTTGCTTGACTAAGAATACTATGTTTAAGCTTTCTAAAAATCAGGTTTTAAACGCCATTTGACTGAAAGACAAAAGCTCTGTCTCCTTTCCATTTATGCCGCATGAGGGTTAAGGCTTGTAAACTTTCACCCTTATGAAAGTGACAAGCCAAATTTCATTCTTTTATGGGCACTGACTGCCCCTCATTGACTTACAATGGAAAGGATAGAATTTTGCAGATGTTGGAGAAAAAGCTCAAATGTCAGCCTCTTTTCAAACTGCCAGACCTGCCTTAGCACAGGGATGAATAATGGATCAGTCACCTTTGTCTACTGCTGAATATTCTTACATAAATACAAAGACTCATAAAACACATAAAAGAGCATCTAATTCATGTTTTAATGCACAGATCAAACGGTGCAATAACTCGACACACAGTCCGTTTTTCTTAACAGCAGGCATGTAAATGAAGAACACCTTTGTGCTTTCTCCTGTCTCTTCTGTCTGGAACAAACATCTGATTTAGCCTTGACTGCTGTCTTACGTGTTTCGCCTGGTTTTTGTTAACACACAGGCAAAAGGCTAAAGAGAGTCCAATCATCATTTTAAAGGGGTCATATGATGCGATTTCAAATTTTCCTTTCTCTTTGGAGTGTTACAAGCTCTTGGTGAATAAAGAAGATCTGTAAAATTGCAAAGTCTCAAATTCAAAGAGATATTCTTTATAAAAGTTAACACTCGTCCATGCCCTCTTGAAACGACTCGTTCTAACTCGCCCCCACATCTCTACGTCAGTATGTGGGAAGATTTGCATAACACCGCCCAGATGTTCACGCAAAGAAAGAAGGCGTACCTTTTATTCTCGTTGTAGTATTGTTGTTGCTGCCGCCACTACTTTGGCCTTCCAAAAGAGGACGATATCCGCTTCGTCATGCCTGGAGCTGATCCGTGCTGGTTGCTGAGGAAATACATCAACTTTACACTGTGGATCGCAGAATGGACTTTCACCATGAACGAAGCAGAGTCCAGCCCAGGGTCGTCACATGTGGTTGCTGCAAGCACAAGGTACGCTCCTTTGTAGAATCCTCCTCAAGCCGCCTGCCTGCTGTGTGACGCTGTTTCATTGAGAAAGTGAAACTACTTTGTTTTTGCCTTCCAAAATAAAACACGACTAGAAATCATGTTTATATCACATTTATAATGGGTTTTATGTTTATGTCTTGTCGGTCTGGCCGGACAAGGCATTACAATATGTTAAGAAGCGTAACATTTCCATCACACGCTTGAGGCATTCGACCAATCACAACGTGCTGGATAGCTGGCCAATCAGAGCACACCTCGCTTTTCAGAACAATGAGCTTTGTAAAAATCGACGCGTTTCAGAAGGCGGGGCATAGAGGAGAAACTAATAATGTGTTTTTTTAACCTTAAACTGCATAAACACATTTCATTACACCAAATACACAAAATAATGTTCTTTTTAGCATCATCATATGACCCCTTTAAAATCACAACTTTTAGGCTATCTGTTATAAATATTTAATGGATAATGAGTTGTATTTTTATTAACTAACCTTAACAAAGATTGTAACAAATGTGGGTCATTATTAAAGTATCTTTATGTAGTGTTGTGTATTTTTCTGATTTTGAAGTGTGTGGAATTCGCTTTCATAAACATATCCTCCTGGGACCCAGGCATAGACTTTTGTCATCTGTAGAGGACATTATATTTTGGTGAATTTCTCTGAGACCCTATATGCCACAGTTTTGTGTCTGGATGTCCTGTACAGAGCACATTCAGGGGTTTTTAGAGATATCAAATGTTTGGAGGTGTGATCATAAACATGTCTTCTCCTTGGTCTTTAAATATGAATGATATTGACAGAATGATCTAATTTAGCACTCTTATGAAAGAGGGCATAATTTTCATACATCTCTTCTGTAGAGGACACCACGACATATAGCATGTTAATAAGGCATTTTGGGGAGACACAACAAGTCAATATGGAAAGAAATTTGCCTGGACACACCTTTTTATGTCTATTTTTATTATTTTTATTTATTTATTTATTTATTTTTTAATAACGTAGTCCCGGCGTCCTCTACAAAGGACATAAATATATTTTTTCAAAAATGTTTTTTTCTCCGTTTGTTTATTACGCTCCAACCAATTTAATGACATAAAAAAATAAAAATAAAAAAAATCACAAAACTTTTTTTATGGTTCTCAGGAAGATCACAGATCACATTCCGCGAACATGGAGGATTGCTTTACAGCAGCAACAAATAAACGTGTACTGCTAATCACAAGTAGGCTCGTTCGAGATGCATCTGCGCTGCGCAGACCGATCGGAGTACTCGCGGTACTTTGAAGTTAGTGCCATCAGAGTCATGTTGAAACACATATTTTAAGGTAGAAAACTTATATTCAGTTGCTTTAATGCATAGTTGCTTTAATTCAAATGTTATTTGAAGAAATCAGATATTTTAGGACATTGCTATGAAAAAAAAAGTTATTTTTAAATGTTTTTTTTTTTAAAGTGGACCTAATATTTGTGTTTCAAAGGTCAAATTGCACGTTTCTACACTCTCCACAGCAAGACAGCTTAACTCACCAGCTCCAGTAGAAACCTGCTGCCCTATACACCAAACTCCTGCCCTGACCATTCAATAGTTAGTGATCATTTCAAAATGACATGTTCTGTGGGACTGCAAGATGCCTTATCTCCTCTCTCTGAACAAGCAACCATTCATTCCCCATTCTTGTGCTTTAAAAATATTGAAATATATAAATAAAACCGAGAAAGAAAGAAAGAAAGAAAGAAAGAAGAGCAGCTAGGGCTCATTGCATACACCGGGTGCTCTCTTTCATTTGGTTATTGTGCAAAATAGCTGTGCAATATTTTTTTGTCAATGGTTTACTCTAAAAGCTTTTCCCTCTGTCAGTATGAAAGGAAAGCAATAAAGGTCTTTCAATGGACATGAATAAAACCAGGGAGAACAGAGGGGAGCCGCTGGGGGTTTGGCCGAAGGGCTTCTATTCTTTAGCTGGTAATCAAAATGAAGCTGAAATGAAATGGAGGTTTCTTATGAAAATAGCCTTTGTTGACTGGAAGGCTGGTAATTCATAAACAATACGTAAGGCTTTTGTGAACATAATAACATATTCATGCTCTCAGAGAAAAGGAAGGAACAGGAGAGAGAGAGAGAAAGAGAGGCAGTGTGGCAGTGAATAAAGGGCTACAGAGATTTGGCTTATGCGCGTCTCAACTACTGGCAGAGCAATAACTGATGTTACTCTGTGTCACCTCTCTCTTGTTCTGTCTCACATTGTCATTTTCTCTCTTTCATAGTCTCTCTCTCTCTCTTTCAATACCTTGCTTGTCACTGGCTTTTGGTATTTGACATGAATACCAGAGACTGGAGGTAGTGGGCAGAACAGGCAGGAGTTGCTTCAGATGAACTCTGTATTACCTGCAGAGGAGCCGGATTGGAGGCAGCGTGGAGCATCAGCAGGTTCAAATGAACGTGGTCTTCATAAAAAGATCTAAACATGCATTGGATTTATTTGCTGGAATGAAGGTGAATTTCTGTGGGATAACGTTCCAGACAGGACACTCTACTTGTCAGATCACCTGGGAAGGAAAGATGAGAAGGTTTCTTCTGTTTTATCAGTGGTGAGTTGGAACTGATTTTGACAGTTGTGTCTCTGAAGTTCATGAGCAATTCTATCTGACAACACAGAATCCTGGGCTGCAATTATGAAACCAGTAACTTCAGAAAACACACATATTGCAATAATTAATCGATATTTCTCTGTGCTGCTGTAATATAACGTCTAAAATTGCTTTGGTTTTTGGCTTTGGTCTTGAGTTGACTGTTCCTCCAAAAAAAAAAAAAAAAGTTCAGGTGGCCAGTCTGGTTCACTTACCTGCACAATTCAACCTGATGGCTCTTTGACCGGCATGCATGGACAGCTCTGTGATTTATATTTTAGTCAAAATGCATTCATATATAGTCTATTTACTATGCTTTTTAGGTAGGACATATAGTAGTGTCAGTTTTGCATGCATCTTTCATTTATATTAAATAACATCCTTTATTCCAATTGCATGCTCTGATGATATTAATTGTCGGTTTAGATGCATATTGTATGCCATTGCTGTATTAGAGAAACTCTTTTACAACTCATACAACAACAAAAACAATTTTGCACAAATGCTTTTTTTCCCTGGTTCTCTTTATTTAATTTTCCCAGATGTTTATTCTCTCTCTCTTTTTTTTTTAAAGTTTAGGCACATAAATCGTAAAGAAAAAAATACCAGTAATAAAATGAGAAAATTCAAAATGCAATTTCAATTAAGGAAATGATTAATTAAATTATGATGTTTTGAGTTCTCTTGCAGACTTTGCTTTTGATATATATCTAAAAATAAAATAAAATAATGTAATATGTAGGGTTGTCTCCATAAGTTAAACAGCACACCTGATTGTTGGAACGGATTTTGCACTTGTAATTTTTAAAATAAGCTTAAAAAGTAGACCTCTGTTTCATATAACAGTCCTCATTTGGCAAAGATTGGCACATAGGTGTATTTTGAGGTAAATGGCCTATTCACAGGATAATAATCATTGGCTTTCTTTTTTTTTGACAGTGTGAAACATAGGAAAAATCTGTCAGTGACAAACAACAACTCAAAGTGAGAGTCAGTCTGAGAGAAACCCAGCCCTACAAACATTCTCCTCTGTCTGATGAGAAAGTTTCATTCTTATTTTAAGCAGCTGGGTTCCATCATAGCTTTGGTGGTGAACTCTCTTAAGACAGGCCTTTTAGGAGAAAAAAAGTGTTGATTTCTAGACAGGGTTGTCTGATCATTGGTTTCCTTTTTATAATAGGATTGGCGTTTGTCAGGACTCAGGAAGTTGTAGGGATGAGTGCCTGAGGAAAACAGAATAGACAGTGGGAGAGAGACAGGGAGGAGGGAATGAAAGAGAAGAAAAGTGGAAAAAATACTCAGATGAGACTGTGTAAAGCAGATTAGAGAGGTAATCTTTTCACTTGTCTCAGAGAGAATGGAGAAAATGCATGTGTGAAGCAGCAGACATAAGAGAGAGAGTGTGGCTGTAAGAAGAAAATGTACATTTGTGGGTACATTTTAGAGCAATGTTAGCAAGTAAGCAGATCATCACACAGCTCAGTGAATCTTCTACACCAAGGTTACTTGTAGTAATGACATCTGAGCAATGTCTGCTTTATTCATCTGATGTCTCCGACTGCAATCCTATGAAGTGATCAGAGAGTTGATGGTTTGATTTGATGCAGTTGCAGCTCATTTTATAATCAATCCAGGACTTCTGTGCTCTTCACCAGATCATGCACACTAAAAAAAAGGTATAGAAACAATTTTCTATCTATCTATCTATCTATCTATCTATCTATCTATCTATCTATCTATCTATCTATCTATCTATCTATCTATCTATCTATCTATCTATCTATCTATCTATCTATCTATCTATCTATCTATCTATCTATCTATCTATCGTCTGTCTGTCTGTCTGTCTGTCTGTCTGTCTATCTGTATAAATTAATTTCATGTAATTAATTAAACTTCTATTCTAAATTTCTAGATTTGCCAAACAGTGAATTTGCTAAAACGGGAACTCTGCAAGTAGTTTTACTAGAAAACTGACATAAACGTTTTAATAATACTTAAAATAAACTCCTTTTTAAGTGATAATTGTTATAATGAAAACCTTTTCTCCAGATATATTCAATTTAAAGATGAGATTTGTTTCAAAAAGCCTCATGAACTGTAGAGTGGTGCTGCATTTGACTTGCATTTGCTGCGAATGACCAGAAGATGGCAGTATCCTCCATGACTTGCAGGTAGCGTTCCTGGAAACGTGTGTTTAATAATCAGTGTCAGGATGGAGATAGGAGAAAATATTTAAAAAGACACTTAATGCTTTGAGGCCTTCTCTTTATATTTTAATGCCAAATCGTTAATATTTTTACTTAATTAAATCAAAGCAAACTGATTTTTTCCCATCCTTGTTGGTTCTGAAAATAAGCAAATAGCCTACTATATACACTTACATAAACTCTAATAGTGTTGTGACGCTGTTTTCACTATCACAGAATTTAAGCATATGACATTCATAAGCAAACAAACCTGAAGATCAGTAGTTAATCTAATAACAACATTAAAAACATAAGAATTGCATGTCAGATTAAGACTGTTTAAGTATGTTGACAGTTGACCTCACAATCCACGAACACACACTAGGGGTAAATGTTGGCCGTGTTTATTACAGTTTTATACGACTGCTGGCACCCATTTCTCAATACATAGGTCACTTTATCAAATTTCTTAACACAGTGAGCACAACAGAGGTCTATGTGGACTAAACTTTGGATCATTTTCCATTGCTTTGGCACAAAATGCATTCACTGAATTATTTTCTCTGCGCGATTGGGTCACAACCACAGTCATGTTAACCAGAAGAGGGCGCCTTTGCTCTGTCAAATATTCCTTCAGCTGAAAGCCGACAGCAGAACTTCCGCTGAACTGTTTATATCGCTAGGACACATTTCTCAATACTTAGGTCACTTTTTCAAAACTCTTAACACAGCTCTCCTTAGCAGCTTTCAGTCTGTCAAAGAAGTACATTTTATGTCTAAGGTGCATTACGTAAAACTACCAAACACTTCTTGTATCTTCTCACAGCAATCCTTTCTTCCATTACAAATGTTTTCAACCAACAAGCACACTTTGTTACTCATAAAACAATTACCTAAAAACACTAACAACAGGTAGCATTACACAGTGTTTTCTATTGTAAAATGCATTTAATTCACTGCAGTTTGTGTTACTAACATTACTTTTGTAAAGATGGTAATGAAATTGAAAGACTAAGCTACATCAAATTGTTTTTAGATTTGCAATATATTTCAAGATTTTATTACTGTAAAAATGTGGCAAGTTGGTTTCCTAATCAGATTTGAACTTAGGATTTGAAAACAGTATACACGTGCATATTCTCCTGGTTGTGTCTGAGTGAGAAAATAACTCATATAATTTGAAAGATGTGGTCACTGAATGTATTTTGTGGCAAATCAATGGAAAGGGTTTACTCATGTCAAGTCACCTTTATTTCTATAGCACTTTCTACAAAAATACAGATTGTGTCAAAGCAGCTTCACGGAAATAAACAGGAAATAGCAGAAGCAATTATGGAAACTCAGTTCTTCAGATTCTGTTGAAGTAGCATTATAAGATAATAGTGTCGTTATTTAGCTCAAGTTAGTTCAGATCAATAACCAACGCTATCTCATGACCAATTCATGATATTTTATGAGGTGGCTAATTCGTACGAATTTGTACGACCTCACTCGTACGATTTTATACGATTTGTCTAAACCCCAGTGTCGGGTAGGTTTAGGGGCGGGATTAGGTGTAGGTCATTCATACAAATTCAAACAAATTGTGCAACTCGTAAAATACGTACGATTTGGAAAAATTGTATGAATTTGTACGAGTGTGGTTGTACGAATTCATACGAATTTGCCACCTCTTAAAATATGTATGAATTGCCGTGAGATCGGGCTGCAATAACAGTGTGAATTTAATCGATCAGCTATAGGCAGTTCTACAATAGGCAGCAATGTAATTATTCAGTTCAAGTCAGGTCAATGTTGATTCAGTTCAGTTCAGTACTATTGTTGATTATGCAAGATGTGATTCAGTTGTAAAGCAGCTCTACAGAAGGTGATAGTGCCATCATTAAGCTTAATTCAGTTCAAGTTTCGTCTTTATCTGCTGGTGTCATTGAATGCGGTGAGTGTGATTTCACCAAGTACAACATGTTCCTGGATCAACATCCTTGTTGATCCTGGAACAACATTTCAATCAACCAGTCAGAATTGAGATATAACTTTTCAGGAAATATCCATTTTAGGCTTAAAATCAGGGTTAGGTGCTTCTACACCCTTAATCTGCTATCATTTCCCACTGATTTTAGGAATAAATTTTGGATAGGGTTAGGTTTAGGGGTGTGGGATTGGTTTAAGTGTATATTTCTGGACAATAATGTTGATTCTGGAAAATGTCTTACTTGGCAAAATCACCGCGACCCATTGAATGCAGTCAAATAATAATAAAAAAAATAATACTGAAAGTTACGTGTGACCACAAAAGTCTTTGTAGCCCACCAAAACCACTGTTTTGCACACTGTGTGAAGAGTTTTGAAAAAGTGATCTATGTATTTAGAAATGGGTCCTAGTGATTGTAAAAAAAAACTTCTTTAGTGATGAACTTTTAGCTCTGAATGGTCTACATTGTAAATTTTTGTATAGCCTGGAATCTAATCGTTCACTGTAATTATCAAATCTGTTGCACTTGCCCAGTAACTGTAGAGGATCAAGCATGAGTTCCCTAACAAACGTCCTGTGGATTTTTAGAATGGCAGTTTATAATGAGTAAAACAATGTTTGTATGTTTAACATTAGTTGAAGAGACTCCCATACTTTGTTCAACCTAATCAACATTTTGAAAGTGTTTTTGTAACTAACAAGATGGTAAATAAGGACTCATCACATGGACAAGAATTTATATGCTTGAACAAAACTATACAGACCTGTATTTAAATATCAAAAATACTATTTTAAAAATTCCAGAGGGAACCCATAGAGAATTGGCCTTCTGGGTTGGCTTGCAAACTGATGTCATGACTGTTAAGCACTATTCACTCTGTTAGAAATGAGAAATTCATTCAAATTGTTTGAATGTTCCTCAGGAATTGTCACTTGTGCAGAATTCCTTCTCGGTGACATTGGCTGTTTAAAGCAGAAGATCTGTGTACACCATCAACAATTCATTTACCTATTTGGTAGCACACCTCTATATGAGCCCATGCAGACAGAAACTCAAATAAATAACCAGAACCTCACTGTGCAGATTTCAAATGCAATACTAATAATACCACGACTTAGTGCAGCAAGCGCTTTGTGTCTATTGTGACATTCAGCACGAAAAGTACAGGCGCAGTAAGAGCACGTGCAGCGCTCCATTGAATGCCATAGAATTGGACGCCATCAGACGTCCTACTATTTTATACATTGTGAGCAAATGCAAGAGCTGTAAACAGATTACTGTAAACAAGTCTCCAACTGGTCCCATGCCACCGCAGCCATCCTGTGCCGTCCAGCAGAGTCAGACATTTTTATTACTGTGGGTGAAACCCTGACACAATACGACCTGAGTGCATTTGTTTTCGACAGACGCTCTGGCTTGAACTGCATGTGCAAAAAGGTGCTTTCATAGCGGATCACAGCAGGAGCAAACTGCACAGTACTTTTAGCACAATTATCCCCACGGACAGCCGCCTGGCTGATCTATAGATCTAGCACAATTAGCTGATCCGTGTGGGTTTTCCACATCCACCCCTGGGTTTACCGGAAGGGTTAAAAACAGGCAGGAATGGACAGGCCTACTGAAGTTTAAGTGCTGTCTGTGAACTGCCTGTGAATTCCTGCACCATCTCGGCTCTTTTCCATGTTCTGTTTTTGATTGCCTGACAACACGTGGCAGTTTGAAAGGGACAATGGAGAGGAGAACGAAAGAGACTCCTAAAACTGAGATGTGACCAACCACTGAGCCTCTTAAACCGTGTTGGAGAAATGGCCGTGACACAGCATGCCCCAAACTCCACCATCGGTTGCCATGACAGCCACTGGTGCCCGCTCTGTCTTTTCAGCCCCCGCGCTTCCTGCTTAAAAGTACATCCCCACCCCCAGTTTTGTGAATGCAAGAGGGACAGGTATCTAAATGTCAAACGCTTAGTCACTATTATTCAAACTCAACATGTATTTTAGTTTTTGCTAATTTTTTTAATTACCTCTGTAGGTCTTGTATAATATAGTATAATATATTATTATTACTACTATTATTATAGTTATAACTTAGTTATACACACACACACACACACACACACAGAGATATATATATATATATATATATATATATATATATATATATATATATATATATATATATATATATATCAGTAAAATAATTTTGCACAAATATAATATGTAATACATGTATGCCAAAACTATAGATAGATAGATAGATAGATAGATAGATAGATAGATCTGCACATTTTAAAGTAAAGCATTTTTTTAAGAAACCTGGAAAACCATGGTACTACTGCTTCATGTCTGGATCTGTCTCACTGAAGCAGGTGCCGCTTCCATGGGTTATTTTCCTCTGCTGTGTTATTTAGCTGTCATAGACCAGGGGCAACTTGCCAGCAAACATGACAGAATAAGATCAGCTTGACTTCTTTTAGCGGGATGGACTGTTAGATCCGCTACTGCAGTCGCCAGGACCAATTCTTACTCTTGAGATGGGGTTGAGGAAATGAAAAACAGATTAAGTGGCTGATAGTCTTTGTTTAAAAGGGTTAGATTTAATATGCACTAACTGTTGGTTTTGGTTCTAAAGCCAATCAGTGGTAAGAATCATTGAAAAGCAATTATCAAAAAACAAAACAAAAATGATTCCCTTGCTCACCTGAGAATAGAAGCTCAAATGATAAAGTTAAAGGTTGCATTGCTGATTTAATTGAAATAATTAAGCTTGGCATCTACTGCACATTACCTGTCCTTTTAAGTATGTGTGTGTGTGTGCAACATAGGAGAGAGAGACGTGCATTTCAAAGACCCAGTATTAAACGTCTCTCTTTGAGGAATGCGGGGAGGTTATAAATTCATTGTCTCCTCTGAAAGGCTTGATAACCTATTCACAAACAAGCACTAAAGATTTTGATAGGCTAATGGAAAATAGGTGGCCGCACACTCCTTTGTAATTGGGCATCATAAATCTGAAGAGGCCTTGGCAGCGATACAAAGCGCTGTTATTTCTGTCTTTCTTTTGACCCAACCCCTACCCATATATCTCTCCGTTTCCTCAATGGCTGATCTGAAGGGCGTGATATACATGTTACAACCAAGACACATGACCAGGGCTCTGTGACATCGATTGCCTTCCACAATACCCTGTCCACGACTAGGAAATGGGCAGCCTTGGGGCAATAATACTGGCCTCTTTCTTATCAAGATCGCTGGTGTACATGCCTCTGTCAGAGGACATTAACCTTGCCTCTTTCATCCTGACAGTGGTGATTAGCGTGGCAGTCTGATCCTGCCATTGATGTGGCCGCACCAGGCCAGTGGAGTCTGAAGAGGAGAGATGGAATAAACCGAGCTGATTATTGGTGGGTCGGCAGACAATCTGCTGACTGCTAAAAGATGCTGTGTGATAGTGTTCCAGAGACGGGTGTAGTTGTATGAATGAGGCGTTTTTCACACAAGAGCCATCAATAAGATCGCTGCAGAATACAGGTGTCAGTCTTGTATCAGAGTACAAAATAGGGTTACGATTACACAGTTTGGTTACAAGTGAGAGTGACAATCACTTTTTATGACAGAACTGACAATATTACATGTGATGTGTAAACTGAACTGCGTTGAACTGGTCATATGTAATGTCATGTGATTTTCAGTTACATACAAATAACCACCATCATTCAGATGGCACTGAATTTATTGGTAGCCTACTTTTTGATCATTTCATGACTTACTAATTGACAAAGTAACTAGGACTTTGCATGCTTTTAATTTAATTTTCATTAAATTACCAACTCACAACATCAGTTGGCATGACCTCCTAAAAATCATAAGATAACTAAGAATGTTCCAAATATACGTACTATATTTGTAATACTTTGGTAATTTCATGATTTATTGGCAAAGTGACAGACCCCAAAAGAACCTCAACTGAATTAAGCCGGATGATGGCACTATCCTCTTCTGTAGAGCAGCTTAATTGCATCTTGAAACAGTTTAAATGAAACTGAATTTATTAAACACTGAACTGACTTAAACTGTACATTGCTTTATTTTGTAGAACTGCTTATAGCTGAATTGAACACATTTAAAGCTGATAAATTTCATACTGGTATTGATCTAAACTGAACTAAAACTGAACTGACTTGAGCAACTGTATATAATGACACTATTGTTTTTTAGAGCTGCTTTACTGCAGAATCTGAACTATAATTGCTTCTGCTATTATCTCTGTGAAGCTGTATTTTAGAAAGTGCTATAGAAATAAAGGTGAATTGATTTGACATTTAAAGCGGCAGATAACATAATTGCAGTGAGTGCTTATAATAAACAGAACATTATAGTGCATTGGTGTGGATGCTAATATAGTTATTGTTGTAGTTATCTTTATAGTTAGAAAATATAGTTATCGTTCTTGGTGTAAACAAGCCTGATGTCTTTCCTCAGTAACAGCTGCATTTCTGTTTCTGCTAAACTGGAAGAAATATTAGGTTTGAATATGTTTCAAAGTATTTTTCTCTAAACTTATAACAGTGAAGAGCACAGTGTACAATACCAGGGTTCCTGTGCACAACATGCACACGTTGTGTTTCTTCAGCACCAGTAATTCTCCCAGACAGAATTTTTTTTTCTGTCCAGATGCCATCTTCCTCCGCAGGTGCACCTCACACTCAGGGTAACAGTAAACTGCTTGTAAACTGCTGTAATTTTTATAAAAATTTAACAGATGAATTTGTGTTTAAACCTCATTTATTAAATTTGTGTAAAAAAAAGTATTATGGGCATTGCTTATTATTATTCTATAAGTTTTTTTAATGACTGGCAGAACATCATGGTTAATGTGTCTGCAGAACTCGATTTGCATAAAATCAAAACTCACTGTCATTCAAAAAGGTCTCCACATCCCTTGTCCTTTGCATGTTTATCTGTTAAATATTTAGGCTAATTGGATTATGCTTTTATCTTCCGATGTGAGTGCAGGCTCTATTTAACACATTTATACCACATTTAAACCCATCTGATTTTCCCTCTGTATTGTTTGGGCTTTCCAATGCATGAGTACAGTACTAGTTCTGTAGCACTGGTCTGTTGTTTGGGTGAGTCCTCCTCTTCCTCTTCAGTGATTTGTGGTTGTGATCAACAGCCCTCCTGATAAGTGGGTGACACTTGTTTCTAACCCTACCTGAAGAGAGATCGGTGGTAGTTTGTGTAGAGTTCGATAATTGCCGATGTTAGTCAGAAGTGGTGACTCTTGATGAGGCATTTTTCTGTTATTACAGAGGAGTTCTCAACAGCACTGATTCAGCGGACTAGTTTATTTAACATACCAGCAAATATATATGGGCTATATAATGTCATTTTTTAGTTCCTGTATTATATTATCTCTATCATTTTGCATTGAGGAAGTATTCTTCAGTGTTTTTGTTTGATAAAAACGGTTTCATTGGTATGAGAGGACATAAGGTTTCTATGAAGTGAACGTCTTTTACTTGCCTCCAGAGGGCACTACCTTTAAACCAGTGGTTATCATTATGGGGCGTCATCAAAACTAAATCATATTTCTTTTTTCTCCCTCATTAATTTTTTTTTTTAATTAAAAAAATTCTGGAATCACAAAATTAATAGTGGATAATTAATATATCAACACTCTCAGTTTCTCTCGGTTTGACGAAACTGTCAACCTTTCCTTATATTGGGGGTATTTGAATATTGTGTTGGATAATGGGGTGGGTTTGAGTCAAAAAGGCTGAGAACCACTGATTTAAACATGCATTAAATGTACGTTTTTGGATGCTCTTTGTCATCATTACTTCTATTTTACTCTGACAAATCTAGTTGAATTATTATATGTGTGTATTTTCTGCCCATGAGAATCATTGTAGAACCTTCATAAAGTAAATGCAGAGACAAATAAGGCAAGCTGTGTATATGTGTGTGTGTGTGTGTGTGTGTGTGTGTGTGTGTGTGTGTGTGTGTGTGTGTGTGTGTGTGTGTGTGTGTGTGTGTGTGTAAAATGAAATTGTGTGTGTTTTTGTGTGTGTGTGTTTTTGTGTGTGGGATGAATGTTGGTTTTATATTAAAGGTTTTGTTTATTATTTAGTGTGACTGAGCTTCCGTGCTCTTTGTAAGCATTTTGAGCCCTTGTTTAAACGCCTCTAGATTATGAGACATAATTCTGAGCGTATCAGTTTACACAATACCACAGGAAATCATGTCAGCCTCATTGTCTGCGTATCTCTACCTCCTCAGGTAAAAGGACAACATTTGATGGCTTAGATTTACTCTTGTTTACTTTCTAAAAACTGCTCGAAGCCCCCCTACTCAGCCCTCCTCGTGTCCCCTCCTTCCTCTCAGCCCACCCAATTAAAAAGCAAAAGAGGAGAAAAAAAGCACATTGCTGCCTTGCAAGTATTACTTATCACATTAATTAAAAACTGGTGGCACAATGGGCGCCCGCAGCTGCAGAGGAAAGCCAGGGAAATTAACAAACGTTTGATTTGTTGTGTTGTGGATGTGACATTTATTATACAGGTCAAAGTAAAACAAAGACCAAAGCCCAAATATGCTAATGGGGATCTGGCAACCTGGGGCAGTTGTACAAACATTGAAGACTGGCTAAATATTCCATGTTTATTACTGTTACTCACAGCATCATGGAGAGGGATACAGAAAGGCTATGTTTGTCACCTGCTGATGTTTGACAGCAGCAAATTTTTACTTAGTTCACTTAAAGATTTCCGTCATTGCCACAAACATAAAGTCAAACACAAATTATAATAATAAGTAACATCTAATAAATGATAAAGAATCTATTGATTTGTTAATTACTGTTAACAGTGATCATTTCTAAGAAGTTAAAGCTCTTGATAGCCACTAAAGCACTTCAAAAGGTAGGAAATAGTGAACTAACGGGCAATGTAGGTTGAAGAAAAAAAAAGAAGATAATTATGGCATATGACCTATTTTCATAGCTTGAGAGAAAAATCTGGAATGTCAATAAATTTTTTAATTGTGATATCCAAGACTAGAAAAGTACTGGAAATAAATGAAATTTTTAAAAATCCATAGTACATACAATTATTATTATTATTATTTTTATAATGGTTCATCTCTAACATTGTTTTAATTAGTTTTAAAATCTTATTAAATACTAATTAATCTTTTAGTAAATATAATTTTAATAGGCAACTATAGGAAAAGTCATGGAAGTTAAAATATATATTTTTTGTTGTTATGTTCAGCTGTAAAATATTTAATTGGCCAAAAAATGTTTTTCTAAATCCTCATTCAAATTACCACCTGTCTTCTGTAATTCATTTCTTAATACCTAATTATTGCCTCTCTCCCAAGTATTATGCATATATGTGTGTATATATATATATATATATATACAGCTGTATATACAGTTGTAAATAATGCACAAATCTGTACTTAAATCTTCTCTTACAGATGTATACCACATTATTGTTATTACTATTTATTTCCTTTGTTTTACTTATTTAAATGTTCTTTCTGTTCTCAATGTCTTATATATATGTATGTATGTTTATAACAAGAGCTTCTAAAGAACACAACAAATTATATAATTTAATTAATAATATTATTGTGTAATATAATTCCTTGTGTGTTTGCACACACTTGGCGTATAAAGCTGATTCTGATTTAACAAGCAACTGGAAAAATCATGGAAATTCTTTGGGCAAAAGGGGTGAGAACCATGGAGAGGGGTCAACACTTCCTTTGACATACTATGACTAGCCATTATGCAGATTTCACAAGGGGCAGCAGGCAGCTGAATCATGGGTAATGGTGTGGCCATTGATTGCACTGGGGGTCATTGTCCAGAGCACACACAATGACACAAGGCCACGTAATGACTAAAACACACAGAGTGATGTGATTAAATGATTTATTTCACCTTTAATATGTTTCGACTTTTTTTCCACACAGTTTTCACAGTTATGTGTTCAAGCATCCTCACTAACAGGTTGTGGAAGCAGTCATTGGAGAACTGAGGTGAGAATCAGCAGTCATACTAACTAACGATGATACGGTGAAGGATGATGTAGTAATGAGTAAAAGGGCATGAAATGACAGTGAGTAATGCAGTGTGTAATTGCAAGTCTATCAAGAGGTAACGAGACAGCAGGCTTGCGCCGAGGGAACCATTGACATCCTGCCCATTTGCCTGGGGGTGCACTTTAACATGACCCCAATAGAAAAAAATGGACAATTTAAAGACTTCAAGTGCAACCCTGCAGGCTGCACACCAATTAAGGTGTCCTGATGGATTCACAGGCAATCCAGTGTAATATGAGTCCATCTGTGAGACTCAGCTCTCTCTCTCACTCTTTTTATCTTTTCACATTTCTCTTCATGGACACTGTTCCATTGCATAAAATGAACTGACATTCAGTTTACCAATGCATACATTCATATATTAATACAATTCAGTTTAAAATATTTGGATTGATATCCATATAAGTATTTAAAAGTAAATGAGATAAAGTAGATTTAAGAATTTTTTATTCCTGTATTTACAGTTCAAAAAGCAGATCCAGATATTCAGTATACAGCAGCTGGAGAAAAAAAAAACATCCCTTGAATGCATTTTTTTTGAGGATATTACTTTCTCTTCCTCTAACTTTGAAGGTAGAATATTGAAAAACTATTTAAACTGAAAAACATAAATTCCACTGGTGCAACACTCAAAATTTGAATGTAAACACCATTACATATTGCAAAATAAAACTGGGAAAAAGAGAGGGGGTAGAGCAATGAACTGAAGAAAGATAAAGGACCTTTTCATTTATTCAAGGTCTTCTGTATTGTATGTCTATTATTTTCAGTGTGCCTTTTATTCACATTAGATACAATAAGAGAAGTACAAAAAATCCATAATTCTTCAATAATCCATAATTATTCATGTTCTGTTCACATGCAAGGCATGATAGCTGAGCCAGTGTTGTAAATGTTTGTTGTAAATACGTGATAGCACATTGACTGGACAGAGGCACATTTATTGGTTATCACAATTGTTGTCTCTGTCAACGTAGTTTAAATGAGTGTAAATGTATACATAGTAATTGCATGTTTTTAAAAGGAGTGAAGCAGCTACTGTGGCTGGTTCTAAACCTCTAATAAACACAAGATCTTGGCATGTTAATGATGATTGCACAGCAAGAAATGTGCCAATGTATCTTTATATTCAAGTTAGTTTCATGCAATTTTTTATAGATTTTTTAAAAATATATTTTGATTTAATTTGATTTAAAAATGTAAGGTGGTGTAACCATCAAGTAATAAATGTTTTCAAACATACAGTATTTTTCATAGTAAAATGTATTTTTAACATTTTTTTTAAAGAAAATGAATATCATGTTTTCTTGTGGATCATTATTGTTATTATTCAAATGTTTTGTTTTCTGTAATATATGTTTCTGTTTGATGGTTTTTAGCACCACCCTAACTTTGATTTGGTCGGATGAAATATAAGTAATATTTTAACAAATCATTTCGCTGCATGTTTTTAAGAAATAACAATTAAACAATATGCCAAACTATTTATGCCAAAGTCGATTTTATTCATTAGAATTATTTAAAAACATTGTATATTAACATTGTTACTAGTAAACCCCACAAAATATTACAATAAATTTGAGTTCAGAAAATAATACACTTTCACAAATGAGATCATTTTTCAATTCATAATAGAAAAAAAATATGGTCATATAGATCTTTGAATAACTTAAATATGTGCATACTTTTAAAATTGTGTGCATTTTACCTTCCTCTTTTGCTTCCCTAAATCCTAAAACTGTTTAATTCACCCTCTCCAAACTGTCAGCAGCCGGCACGTCCTTTTCCCCACATTATTTTTTTCTCACCAGCAGATGATAAATGACTTGCGGTCTCCAGATTTTCATTAAAACCCCCGTGTGTCACATTTAACCTGTGTTCGCTGAAATCAATTATCCAGCTATCACTAGGGCAGACGCTCCAGGGAAGGAGGAGATCGGCATCCCTCCATCAGCGTTTCAATTAGGAGGTAAATAATCAGCATTTGAAGGCCTCTCTCTCTTTCAGTGCCTCCCCAGAGCCCTCTCTGTCTTTCCAGAGCATAGCGGCAATATGCTGATGACTCAATATGGTGTATAATAACTGTTGCAGCTGGGTTAGAAAGAGAAGACTACTTTTTTTAATGCTGTTCTGAAGTCAGTTTGTGTTTTTATGTTTAAAGGCAAGAGAATGTTTTGGTAAAGTGATCAGTACGGGTCTCGCCACCTGGTGCCAGTGTTTTGTTTGCTCTGTCTGTGTTTAGTATCACTAAGCTCCCAGCAGCCCCTGGGGCATATGGATGGCGTGATGCCAGGGCGGAGGTTGGGTATTTTGTGTGTGTGTGTGTCTCTCTCTCAGAAAGATGGCTATTGAGGCCTAAGGCAGCAGTCAGAAGGGTCAGTGGTGCTCTTGTGTGTCAGAAACCGTTTGAAAGTGTGTTTCATCAGGCTAATTAATGTACAAGCACTTATTTAAGAGCTGCTGGAGGCAGAGCATTTTCACATGCACATAAGAACAATGCTTTGACTAAAGCTAAGAGCTAAAGGCTAATTTCATTTGTGTTTTACATAATAGTCAATATGTATCTTCACACAAAAGCATCATTTTTGAAAACAGCATTTTCATAAACTGCAGTTGCTATATTGAGAATACAGCCATCTTAAACCAGCCTAAAATGGTTTAAGCTGGTTACGCTAAAATGGTAAATAATATTTATTTGATCAGAAATGTTGTGAAATTTTATTACAATTTAATAACTGTTAAAGTGACTTTTTTTTTTTTTAATTGTGTTGCTTTTTTGTGTTTTAATATCTGAATTTTCAGCATCAATACTCCAGTCTTCAGTGTCACATGATCCTTCAGAAATCATTGTAAAATGCTTATTTGCTGCTCAAGAAACAATTCTTATCATTATCAATGTGGAAAGCAGTTGTGCTGCTTAATATTTTTGTAGAGAGCATCATCGTGAACTGTTTTTTTTTTTTTAAATATATATCTTGTGTAGCCTTATAAATGCCATTCCTTTTAACTTTTGATCAATTTCATGCATCCTTGCTGAGAATTACTATTGTTGTTATTATTTTTAAATCTTATTAAATTCAAAACTGCAGTAAAATGTTAAAAATTGCAGTGCATTTGAAAAACTTTAAAACATCTCATTTTCACTTCGGAGACCTGTTTTGTACAATTATTTTGTCTTGATCCACTGATCACCCATTCATTCATAGACATGATGTAGAAGCATGTTTCATTTCTCACCATTCCTTGTCTGCATTTGCTCATGCGTCCATACGCACACATATTCTCACTAATAGCCTATATTTGGTGGCAGTCATGTGTGGCTAAATTTGTCCGGACAGATATGTAATTTCTCTATTTGGCTCTGTGTGTTTGTGGTCTTTTTGGCTGATGCTATTGCACTGATTATCACAAACAGAATGCTGGGAAATGCCAGGCATCAACAGCACAGATACAAACACACTGCAATGAGAGACAGAAACAAATCGGCTTTGGCATTTAGTCATTGTGAAACCTATTATTACTAAATGGTTCAATCACACACTCTCTGCATGCTTTTGCTTTCTCCATATTTTTACCCATACACTCTTCATACTCATGTTGCTTCAAGGTTTTTTTTGTTGTTGTTTTTTTTTGGAGACATATACTGGTGCAAACAATGCTGTGACATGGACGAGTTCACACCTATTTTTTGATCTTTCTTTTCCCACAATAAATGATTTTTTTCTGGGTTTGTGGTCAACGCTCTCTTAAATAGCAAGTTTCTGCTGCACTCTATTACAACAGGAGGGATAGATCTGACAACTTTTACCCTCTGATCTTTGTGAACTAACAGATCAAAGCTGATGAAGAGGACTGCCCTTTCTGTCATCTCTGAATATCTTTCTCATTCACTTGCTTGGTCTTCCCTTTTTTTTCTTTTATTTCTTTTTTTTTACTGGCACAGCTTTATCTTTAGGTGTGGAGAGCAGCTAAATTATGCTTAGTTATAATATCTCAGAGATAATCATCATGATGTCGAGATGTTCGTGTTTGGTGCTTTTCCACTATAACTTAACCATCAAGACTTACTCGTTCAACTGGTTTCACCGTAAAGATCGTACCATGTTGGTCAGCCAATGTCACCAACTCATTGTGATGAAAGATTCTTAGATCAGGTTAATAATGCTGTAATATATATATATATATTTTTTTTTTGTGAATATTCTTTTAAAAACATGCAATTTTACGCAACATAAGTAATGCATCTATATTTTTATTATTTTATGAAATGAAAATCTACAGATGAATCAGGGGAATTTAATTAATGTTTCAAGTAGGCCTAAACTGAGAATAATTTTGTTAAAAATTGGCAAATATTTTTATAATTTAGAGCTTTAAATATGTAGTTGCTATAACGAAGTCATGTCAACTTCAGTAAATAAATTAAATTCGCAAAAAATAAATTAATCCAACCAAAATAAGCCATGCAAACTGTTGCCTTTAAGTTTTTCAGGTTTTTTTTTTTTTTTTTTTTTGTGTGTGTGTGTGTGTGTGTGTGAGTGTGAGTGTGAGAGAGTGTGTATGTTTTTTAATGTTTTGATGGTCCATCCACTATAGTCTACAATTCAAACTTGACCAGCATGGAAATGTTAATTTTAAATAAACTTTTCTACAAGAATTCAGAGTTTCTCTCATATTAGAGGATTCAATTTGAAAAGATTTGTATTAACTGAAAGATGTTTTATATGAAATACATTTTGAAAGAAGAGCTTTGCATCCTGATTCTCTTGTATATGACCAGGATCAGCAAGTTCTCTGATTGTGAATGGGAGACCGTGTCTGTGCTGTGCTCTGGAGCTGAGGTCTGTTTGTTCAGCATTTGCTGGAACCTCATTTCGAGAGACCACTATTTGTCTTTAACACACACACCTGCCAGGGAATATGTGAGTGGAGTCCGCATCCAATTGTCCAATGCCAGGAGAAACAGACAGAGAAAGCTGAGAGAGTGGAATGAGGGAAGAGAGATGGCGTGACCGCTCTTCCCTTTGTCAATATTTACTTGTCCCTCAATTAATGTGTAGTCTTCTGGGAAACATTGAGTATTAAGTGATTTGTACTCTGTTTGCATATCAGTTGGTGATATTGCGAGAAGCCTCTCTCTCTCAACAGGTGATACGGAGATTACCATAGAAGATTGGTTCTCCCAAAAATGAAAATTGATATTTATTTACTCAGGCTTAGGTGTTTTCTAGGGGGGTAACGGCCCTCGAATGCCCCACCACAGCGCCGGCACTGCCCTCAGGTATTTTAGATTCATTATTAGTTTATTAAGCACTATAAAAATCCATGCACAGCACTGAAAATCCACCCTGGTTCATAAGCAAAGAAATGATACAGAATAGTTTGTTCTTTGAAAGAAAGAAAGTCATATGATTTAGAATGGCATGGGATTGAGATCTTTACCTGCTAAACCAGGTGAAGTAAGTTATGATGGGATAAACCTGATTCATATGCACAGCATTAGAGTTTAGATGAAATTGAATTAAGGAGCAGCTTGCCATCTGCTCTTGATGGGCACGGAGACCAATGCAAAGTCACCCTTGTCATCAACAGCTGTTGCCAGGCCAATGAGGCCTCTGTCATGTCAAAAATGGTCCGTCTTTGTGTGAGACAACACGGTTAATTTATTAGAGATTGATTCTTGTTCTCTGGCCCTGTCAAAAACCCTGAGGAGGTAATTGAGGTTGAAAGCCTGCTATATTTTGCAGCTCCAATGTATGATGTGATTCTTTTGTGTATGTTTACAATGATGAAGAACGGGCCTTGAAGTATGGATTCCATAAGAATCATGTCAAAGGAGGGCCGTACTGCCAGTCTTTCTTTCTTTGAGTTGGACAAGGACATGCTACAGTTACATGCTACAGCAAAAGACCTACTAAACAAAGCAGACTTTGCCAGATTTGAAGGACAGATTTCACTAATACTGTATGCAAGGTGACATTGTTCTTGACGGCAAACACTTTAAATCATTTTCTAAGTGTTTAAATCACAGTTTTCGCTGTACTTCTAATTAAATCAAGTTGTAATCCATGAATCCAAATTGGCGGGACTGTCTTCAAACCTCACTTGGTTTCCCAAATCAAAGTGACAAGATAATCTTGGATTGTATATGAATTTTTCACGTTGGGATCTTTGAAACTGTAAACCTGGGCATGTGAAGTGTTTGTCGCCGTCTGTTTGAACGAAGCTGAAGGTTCTCCAACTTTACATAGCATAAATGAACAATTAAACCTAATCCTTAATCCAGCCTGCATCACCCAAGCCAAGTTTATTTTTACATGGTGCAAGGGCCCTTGCCAACAAATTCTGGAATGCCATTCATCATTCCAAGCTAAAACCCTGAAAATCCACTGAATGTTCCAGTCAACGCAATTACAAATCCCTATACCAGTATGGTCATCCAAACACTGGGGCTCCAGAATGTCAAGTGGGGAATTATTATTCTCTGTATTACTATTATGCATTCTGCACATATTTTGATATGATTGCAAATAATGAAAGAAAATCAATTAGTTTGATAGGTCATTTGGTGCAGTTTTAGAGAAAACAAGACAAGTGGAGGACATGCTTGCTGGATGAATATTATAAATTAGATTTAGTGTTTTACAGTTGAAAGAACTTTAGTAACTCTAAAAGTGGCTTAAATTTATTTAAATGAAGTTATAATATCTAAAAATTAAGACATAAGATGAAATCATATTTGAAAAATGAAATTCTGCTATTATTTACTCACCCTTATGTCATTCCAAACCTATATTGATTGTCTTTTATGGAACCCAAAATAACATATTTTGAAAAATATAGTGTTTTGGACACTATTGACTTTCAGTCTATTAAACAAAAATAGCTGTTCAGCAGAAGGCAGAAAGTCATAAAGATTTGAAATTAAACATGAGTAAATTTTCAGTTTTGGAAGAACTATCCCTCAGATTTAGACCTTCCGAAACTTTATGGAGCCCTTGAGTGAACCAGCAACTTGCTCAGAAAGTGTCATCATACCAAATCATTAAATTTTCATCAAGCACATTAATCAGTCAGTTAAAATTCTTTTAAGCTGTAAGGAGATATGAAACATTTGTGGCATGGTGTCATTTGACACCCGTTTCCACGTCAACCCCTCTCCATCCTGCTGCATACCGTTCTGGCTGAGTGTCTCGCTAACTGTTTTTTAATCAACTGGTTTGCATATGGAGTCCCCACGGGTCACTTCACCAGAGAATAATAAGGGGGCATTGGTTCCTACACAGCTGACTGGGTGGCCAGAATGGGAGGAGGGAACCTAGGGTGGTTAACTTCACCTTCTAGCTTGATTCAACACAAAAGCATTAGCATTTAATGTTTTCAACCACTTTACAAGAAGTTGGGAGTGACAATGATTTCCAGCAAACTATTTATAGTGTAGTTAAGCATCATGGATGGTGGTAACCATATAATGCCTATAAACACTGGTAAATTGTCCATGTGTGGCTGTGGGGACAATAGCAAGGGGTGATGCACTGAATGTGGGAACGTGAATGGGGATGAATGATAGGGCGTAATTTGGAAAATAACCCATCATACTCTCTGGGTATCACAGACACACAACACAATCCCACCGGGACGGCTTGCCAGACCTGGTGGATAGACACATGCATTAACACCAGCGACTTCCTCTCTCCCTGGCTTGGAAAAATGAAGATGTTCATTAACTTGGGGGGATTAGTGAGCCTTTAAATCACTTTTATGATAATACTTAGCTGGGTGTGAGCTGATAAATGAAGACTAACCTTATCTTTACAAACACCTTTAAGTGCAGATCTCTCGCTGGAATTCCCACTGGACGTTAATTTAGTTCCTCTAACTTTTTCCCACCTTAGATTTCATCATATTTGTATTATTAGCTGCTGATTCAAGGCTCACATGCCCCTTAGATTTATTTTATTTTGTTTTATATTTAAATTCACATTTTATTTGAGACAAAAATTCTCTGTATATTTTGATTGAAGTGAAGTTGAATGATTCATGTAGTTTTTGATTAAGATGTTTTATTTTTATGCACATATGATCCCCCCCCCCTTAACTTTTACACATTTTATTACTGTACATAAAGTGATTGCATCTTATTTTTTCCCATCTTTGATTTATCAGTTTTTGTATTGATTACAGGCTTCTACTGATTCAACGCCCCTCATTTTTTTGCCCTTCGATACAGCTTACAACCTTCTAGAATATATTCATACTGTATCACTTCTGAATAGCCTCCATATGAATGTCTGTGAAAAATATCTGGGAATCGGCTTCTCCCTCTTTTCTCCAAATCTGCCCACAGAGTTTTGATTATATTGAAGTCAGATGATTTGTCCAGGGCAGATGTTAAAGTTCGCCTTGGTGCTCCAACGGTCCAGGTTTTACTGATCATGACTCAATATTTTTCACGTTTTATCATTTGTGTCCGTGATCTCTGTGGTCCGTTTTTGTGGAAACAGTCTTCAAGGTTAATATTGAGGTTTGCTGTCACTTTGCTGCAGTAAATCTGTGTTGTTTGGACACTATCTTTTTTAGTGATTGACAGTCCATTTCATTCACTTTCGATTTTTACAATATTCTGGGTTTTTCATTATTCCCAGTTTTCCATGCTTTGTGTACACAGCAAAGACTGTTGTTCTATTTGCTTTGAAACAAATGTGGTAGTGGGATTTATCTTAGTTGTTTTATTTTGTTGAAGGTCTTCATTCAAATCTTAATTGAAGAAGTTTCTAAAAGCCATATTAAAAAAAACAAAACAAAACTATGATGCCTATCCCAAGGCCACTGAAAAGACGGCACTCTGTTGTGCATATACCACAGCTGTAAACACTTAGCTGTATTATGAATCTATTTGAGAGTGTAATTTTTATTTTTTTTTATAAACGGTGAAAAACCCTAGAGTTCCTGCCCTTGCTGAAGCTGCTTTTTAGTTTCTATTTATACATTCATAATGTATATTCATGCATTCCCCTGGGTGCTCAGATTAGTACCTATATCCAGCTTGTGTGCTTTCTAACAAAAGACGAACACTTTTGCACATTCACACATGTGCCACTTCTGCTGGTGTGAGGAAAGATAACTTTCCAACTTTGTTTTGACACTTTTGATTAAGGAGCGGTAGAAGAACACCTGTACGTCTGCCTGCACAATACCTCCCTCCTCTGAGAGATTGATTTTTTTTTACATTAAACCGCCTGCTTTTGTCTAAAGCAACAAGGCCTTTTGTTATGCTAACAACCCTGTGGAAGATTTCCAATTCAATTCCACCTGAGCGCTGGTCAGCTCCACGCTTCTTTTGTGCCGTCCCTAGGGCCCCTTCTTGTCTTCTAAATGACAATTTAGCGATCACAGCGGACAGAGGAAAATTGACAGACTGTGGAGGAGGGAATATTAGAGCGATCAAGTCTAATTCCGTTTTCCAGTATTAGTTTAGGGCCTTTAACGTATACTCATCAAAGTTATATTACAGAACATGTGATGGAAATTAAAAAGAGGAAAGGAGAGATGGATAAACAACTAATTTTATGTTAGTGCTGAGAGGGGAATATTTCTGGTGGGATCCAGGTGCACACACACAGACAAACATGTTTGCATAAACTGGCATTCAAAAGTCTTGTAAGATTTTTTTTTCATGTTTTTTTTTGTCTTATGCTCTTCAAAGCATATTAAGGCAATTCATTTATTTGATCAATAATACAGTAAAAACAGTAATAACTGAAATATTACAATTTAAATGAACTCTTTTCAAATGAATTTAATTCCAACTCAAGTGTCACATAATCCTTCAGAAATTATTCTAATATGCTGACTTGGTGCTCAAACATTTCTTATTATGAATTTTGAAAGCAATTGTAATGTCATGTAATGTCAGATGTCTGGAAGAATTTTTTGGAGAATGTTTGGAGAATGTGGCTTTACTTCCGAATCAAAATAGACTGCCTTTTTGACAGAATCAATCATCTCTCTCTTTATTACACTTTACGTTACATGTTTGACTTTACTTTATATTTGACTTTACTTTATATTTGAGCCAGAATATCTTTTTGATGGTCTTTACCAGGTCTTATTGATAAATGATATATGTTTCCTACACTTTTGCAGTATAAGATTTGCTGAGAAAGTTAGCTGTTTAAAAAGTCAATTAAAGTGCTAGAGAGCAACACATTTCTGCATTTGTTATGGAAATGTACATCTGAAATTATGTATTTAATGATTTAATTAAGATTTTAGTGGCAAAGATACTCTTCAGCTGTGGCCTGCTGAATTAACATTATTATTTCTTGCCTTTCACTTTAAATAGAATCTGAAGATTTAATTAAAGATAATTATTATTCAATATTATCAATATATTCGTATTGTCTATTTGATTTCATATTTCATATTGGTTTAGAAATGAGAAACAAAACTCTTATTCTGTCAATCCAGAAAGATGTTTTTAGAGTCAGATGGTGTATGTATAAGCAGGGGCTAACAGTGCTATATTAACCAGCTAAACCCCGACCTATAGGATAAGCTCATTCTCCCATCTGGAGAGAAATAAACTTTCTCAAAAAATGAGGTGAACAACAAGACTGGAGTTGCAATTTTTTGGGAATCTGCATATTTAATCATTGGAGATCCCTGTTAAAGGTCTTGTGATCTAGACTTTTTAGAGCTCTGGGGATTTTTTTTCTTTCCAGTCACATTTCGTTCTCTCTCTCTGCTCACCAGCAAGACTCTGAAGCTCAGCTTTTGCAATCTTCCACACTCATCTCAAGCACAGTATACTTGCTCCATTTGAACTGAGTCTCCAGAGCAGCAGGGACGGCGTACGCTAAGAGATGTGAAATTACACATGGCAGTGAGAGAGGTGAAGTATTCCACATGAAGATAATGCACATGAAAGTGTACCACGCTCAGATCCGTCGCTGAACTCCTCTTTAATGTGATACCAGTAATGGAAGCATTTGGAGATGAGCTGCGTCTTCGACATCAAAGCTAATCGTGAAATGGAAGCCAATTGGCGTTCGGCCTTAGCGGTGTGTGTGTGTGTGTGTGTGTGTGTGTGCACGAGCAGGCAGGCGAGTGAGACGTGCACAAAAGCGGATGAAGCTCGCTCTACCTAAGAGGATAGATGCAAGAGATGAGACTTGACAAGATCCAGAGTAAAGAGGCTCCCTCTTTTTAAAAACAGATACATGCTGCAACACTCCGCCAAGATGCAACCCGTCTAATGTAATTACGTTTGTCAGCGTCAAAAGCAGCCCAGAATATCCCTGTTCGCTCCTCCCTTCCCCCCCAAACCTATCCCTCTCATTCTTTCACAACATCACAAACTGACATGTAAATGGACTGCATTAAATCCTATTAGTTTGGCCTGTCATATTGGAGCAAGCCAACTCCTTTATTAAGTACTTTGCATGACTCTTGTTTATATCCAGATTAGGGAAGAGAGGGAGATAAACAGACAGTATCAGAGGTAAACACAGTCTGGATCACTTTCTTTTGGATTTAGGGTTGCTTTGATGTAATGTAGTCTGGGGATTTGTTATTTACAATTTCCCATGCAGTGATACCACTTACTTTCTTGTTGTTTTGTTATTTACTGTGGTTCTAGATTTAAACATTCAATTAGACAAAGGTCAGATAATTCATTCATTGTCCACACTAATACGTTTTTGCTTGAAAACGCATTTTTTCCTCTCCGTTTTGGCCTTCCCTCCACACTGAGACAGCGTTTTTAATCAAGGAAAATGGAATTTTTTGAAAACGCTCTCCAAAGTGGATAAATTTGAAAACGCTGTTTTTGCATTGTAATGTGGACTGTGAAAATGGAAGCTTTTGAAAACGATGATGCAAGTTTAGTCATGTGATGCATATTATACCAATAGATATCTGTGTTTATACTGGTATTGTGGACGTTATGTGCTATACACTTTCACACTATTGCTACAGATGTGTTACTTTGTACACTCTTCATATCACAGTCCTGCAA
Organism: Cyprinus carpio; assembly: GCF_018340385.1. Taxonomy (NCBI): domain Eukaryota; kingdom Metazoa; phylum Chordata; class Actinopteri; order Cypriniformes; family Cyprinidae; genus Cyprinus; species Cyprinus carpio. The sequence continues at coordinate 29,052,002 of NC_056572.1, forward strand.
AGATGAAAGCAAATTTACTCATGATCGCTGTTTGCGACAAAACATGAGGACAGTTGCGTTTTAGATCACAAGTGTGTGTGAGTGTGACCTGGACGCGTCAGTGAATGGTGAGTTATTTTCATAAAAATAAAATAATCTTGTCAGAAAAAACTGCATGAAAATGTATCATGTCTGCTCCGTATCATCTACAGTGAGTTTTGAGTGTTAACAACTCAGAGTAAAGAAAAAATAAGGCATTGTGTAATTGTGACTTTAGGCTTAACAATTTTTTATCTTGCAATTGCGACTTTTATACCTCATAATCATGCATTCATATCACAATTGCAACTTTGTATCTCACAATGTGACTTCATATCTTAAACTTTATTGCTTAATTGCAAACTTATTTCTCATAATTTGACTTTATTTCTCAATATACGCAACTTTAAATCTCACAGTGTGACATTATTTCCTGTAATTGCGAATCCTGTAGTTGCAACTTTGTATCTTGTGACTTCATCTCACAATATGACTTTATTGCTTGTGATTGTGGCTTTATTTATCATATTATTTCTCATTATTTTGATTACCTGCAAGCAAAAGGCTGGAGAAGAACATCCAAATTAAAGCACTCTTGAAGCACACATCGTTTTTCTCACACTCTTTCTTTCTTTCTTTCTTTCTTTCTTTCTTTCTTTCTTTCTTTCTTTCTTTCTTTCTTTCTTTCGCCCTCTTCATCATCCTCATCTTCATCAAACTTTCAGCTGTAATTCCAGTCACAGTCAGACTCATTCTCTTTAAATTAATCATGACCACTCAATTGAATTATGATCAAAGACTCTACAAAAGCCCAATTAGCATTGTTTTGATCCTCAGCAATCAATTGAGAGATGTCTCTCCTCCCTGCCTCATAAGCACAATTAGGACCAAATTCACAAAGCTATTAAATAATAAAGGGAGTTTTACTCTCAGAAATGTGAGTAATGGAAAAGAAATTATGATCTTTCCCCCGTGACTCACAAAAGAAGTTTAGTTTAGTTGTTCTGTCCATACAATAAAAATGAATGGGACAAGGTTCTATCAAGCTCCAAAATGAACAAAAATGCAACATAAAATCACCTTAAAGCCTCATGTACTACATTGCAATGTTTCTGAATTGCTCAATAGCTTTGTGTAATGAACAAACTGAAATTATGTTGTGGTCATCATGCTTACATCATGCGAAAAAGAGCAACTTGATATTCTACTGTGAATAACATTTGTGCTACAGAAAGGAAGAAAGTGATTGCTGCATGCATAGCTGAGCTGTGTTGTTGAAATCTTGGTGGGATCTCACATAAACATTAATACATTCAATGAAACAATTGTACTTTAAGCAAATATGTGTATTCAAAATTTCCAAAGCTGACCCCTCTCAATCAGAATGAGTTTGAGCCAGCTGACCAGTCAACAGATTTCACTGCTGTCTTCTGGAGGACACCTTTGTGATTAAGCAGATAAACCAAGTGTGTAATTATTACAATTTCTATCTTGTTTTCTGCTGTTAGGAGTTTATCAGTTGGGAAACCAGGATGGCAGTCTAAATGTTACAATGATGTTAAAGACTTGTATTATGAAGAGTATATATTACAAGATACAACAGGTTTTGAACCAACCTGTTTTAAAGAATAGAATCAAAAATGTATTTGTCATAAATAGCATCATGTTCAGTTTAGTGTCTTTCTCAATAGTACAATGGTCTCACTTCATGGATTGCCTCTTATGGGGGTCAAACCTACAATTGGTTATCAGTCAGTCACCACCATATTATTAAAACAGAACAACAATAGAATAGACCTAGCTTTCATTTTCAAGGAACATTCTTTTAGTCTCCACTGACTAGCTGGATGATTTTATGCAAGCTAGAATCAAACTCATCAATGGCTTAGCTTAAGTAAGCCCATTACTTCACTCTGTAAAGACAACCTCAGTGAATAAGTTTAGTAGTTGTAATTGTGAAATCTTGCTCAAATCCAAACTTTGTCAAAGCTTGAACTCTCCATTTCTTGGTTAATTAAACAAATGATTACTTAAAACTGCAATTTCTAACAATAAGTGTTCGGAGAAAATTCTCCCTGTGAATTTAATTGTTTCTGAATTGTTTGTGGTGTGCATGTGTGTGTCTGGCGGTGAGTGTTTGAGTGTAAATGTCTAGTATGCTGCTGATCCAATGTGAGTGTTTGTCTTTGATTTGGAGTGTGTGTGTGTGTGTTGTGAAGTGTATGGTTCCGATCCTCTGAGAAGTGGAAGGGTTTAGTCTTTTGCCCTGAGGAGGGTCTCAGAGCTCTAAAACTGTATTATTTGTGCTGGCACTAATGCATCCAGCTGAGGGTGGTGAAGAGGGAGGAATCGATGCTTTTGGAGCACCAGTGAATGAAATTCAGAGAGCTAAATATATTCATAACAGCTGGAGTGCCCAGAGATTATGGATGAAAATCCTTAATCCAGCTGCATCCGGGAGTTAGGATTCAGCGTTTGAAGTGATGAAGATGATGATGTTTGTCTTTGTATTTTCACGATTAAGGGAACCAACGTTTTTTCATGAACCCAAAATGCATTAAGGCTGTTTTTCAAAAAAATGTATTTCAATCAAACCTTTAAGTAATGTTAAAAGATACAAAAGACAAATAAAAGTTTTTTTTTTTTTTGTGAATGTGCACAACAGAAAAGTAATCACATCTGTATTTACATTTAGTATAACAGCACTCATGCTTACATGATATTTCTTATTTTCTGCACAACAGATATTTGAACTTTTGATAATTATGAATTGATGGGACATATTAGATTCTAAAACATATTTACACATTTTTTGTTATTTTTATAACTGTCTATGTTTTTGTCAAAAACATTCACTTAGTGATGCTGTATCTCTATATTCCCTGTCTGCCCTGCAAATGATGTCTGCAGCATTGATATAATGGAATATTGCTCTTTCAGTGTGATCCTTTAAAGGGTTGTCATTGTTTTTGGCATCTACTTGATTAGTTTACCACTATGATGCTGAAAATTAATTAAAGTGATTAAACAGGATACTAATAGTGAGGTGACGGAGTACCAATGTTAGCTCAGCTTTTCACCTTTTGGAGAACACAAAGGGCTGATGGAGCAAAAGAAAAAAGAGGGAGAGAAAAAAAGAGAGAAATGGGGCTTGTTTATTATAGCACACAAAATTTCATTATCCGCATTAATCAGTCAAGCCCCGCCTGTGTGCTAATAATGAGATTTAAATATTCCTAAGAGTGGAGTCTTGACCAGTAATTACAAGGCTTGACACCATTCTACTGAGGCTGTGCTGAACTTTTATGTTCAGTGGTGTACTATGTCATTTTTTTATGTGGGACATTTAAAGTCACTGTAAATTTGCTGTTCGCAACCAATTTTACTTCCATAATCTGACTGGGCATTCAATAGGAAAAGATGTTGGATGGGCTTGATTTTGTCCTGTTAGAACAGATTGAATAGTGAAAAGTTGGTGTTACATATCATAACTGTGATATTTTGATTGCAAGTTTGATAAAATGATGAATAAAAAGATATTTGGTTTGTAAACCAATAGCCTACAAGGCTTAAGTAACATTTTTTCTTACATTTTATACCATAAAATACATTTTCATTCAAGACAAATTTCATGCATTAAGAAAATGCAATAATTGGGGCCATTTTGAAATTAATATTGACTTGCGTTACAGTACACTGTAAAAAAAAATCTGTAGTTTTTACAAAATAATTTTGCCAGAATAATTTTGTAGAAAATACAGAACAAACTGTAAATTGTACAGTATAAAACTAATTTACAAACAAGAAAATCTGAGTGTAAACCAGTAAATAAACAACAATGCACACTGCTACTAAAATCTGTTTTGTATCTTTAACGTAAATTGACAACCACCATAATAATGCAGGAGGTAAATGAGACCGCAATATGAAGAATCAATTCATCATAAGTAGCTTTTCCACAAGCTGAAGTATATACTAATATATAGAAGGTACATTCACACAAACACTAAACACCATCATGGTAACTGGCATGACACATAAATAATGCAATAAACATTCATTTAAAAACAGAAGATGTAACATAAACTCAAACAAACGTGACAAACTATGAAACATGATTATTTAAACAAAATACTTCCAAATGCGGAGTATCATGCAGGGAATTCTGGGAATATCAGTTTACAGTTTTTTTTACTGTACATTATACGTTGATTTGTTCTATTTTTACTTCTAAAAATCGTATAGTTAATAGCATTTTACTGTAAAGTTGCATTAAATGTCTAGTTAGATCATTTACAGTTTTTCCCTCTACCTGGAGCATTTTTACAATATTTTACAGTTAAAATTACACTCATTTTTTACAGTGTAGATTCTAAAGTTAATGATGTAATACTTAATAAAAGGTATTTTCTCATATTTGACCCTTATAAGATAAACGTTGACTGTAAATGTTTCCATGGTTGTGTTTTTTTTCCTAAAAATGCAGCTGATATTTCCCTTCTGATATCCCTTATGTTTATGAACACCGCAGGCTTCTGATTTTACCACTCTACCCTCCTCTTGAATAATTACACAAAGAGTGTATGTGAGATGTTTAGGCGGTGTGTGCGTGTGTTTGTGAGATAGTGGGGATGGTTTCCATAGCAATTGCGACCAAAAGTGCTCACAGTAACCTAATTGGTATGCTTCTCCTGACCGCCCTTATTGTAGCCACGCTAATCATAGTCCTTTTGTAGTAATAAAGGACGCTACTAAAGAAATCTCCAGCCTCGCTAGGGTTTTCCTCTAGCCCCCCACCCCACCCCGCTTTTCTTCAAGCCCTTTCAGCAGCCACTCTGCACCCAGAATATATACGTGATTGGCAGCTGGGCTCTGAATACAGTGGAAAAGGTTTAAGAGTCCTTCCGTATGTTAGAAACCGTTTGGGATCATGCCACCTGCTTCACATCCCTCTTAGAAAGAAGAAATCTTACCTCATTCAGAGAACAACTAGAGTGCCCGGGCCAAAAAGATGCAAAACAAAGACAGTGTCTTATGGTGCTTTCACACTAGAGTTTTTGGTGCCATTCATTTTCATTTTGATTTATTGGGTTTGACTGAAATCAGTTGTCCAAATGCAGGTAAGGTTTGCGCCAAAGTATTTCAATATAGTTTGCAGTTAGTAATCCAATCATAAATCGCAGAAGTGAATCTGTTGCTGAACTATAATTGGCATACTTGCATTCTCTTGGACACACTCATTATAGTATAATGCGTTTCTCGTAGCTGAGTGAAAATGCCTTTTCAGATCAGTTCAAGTCCTTCAAATCTCTTGCTATACAGTGGGAGGGTGGTGGATTCAACCTGGGTTCAGACCAAGCAATATGACCACTTGTGCAAATAGTTTTAATGGTGGAATGCACAAAATATACAAAAAATTCTCAGATATTTTCCCAGATTTGAAATCTTGAGAAGGTGATGTTTGTTCCCTAAAGTATGAGCATTTTACAGATTTTGGGCAGTTAGAGTTTATGCATCAGAAAATCAACAGAAAATCGGTTGGTATATGATGAGCATAGATGCCAAATAGTTTTTTTTGGGGTGCTTTTTTTTGCTTTGGACTATGGCACACGTTCACACTGCAGCTAAATTCAGTTGTCAATTCACCTTTTAGTGCTTAATCCACACACAGTTCAGTAATTTACAGGAGTGACAACCAGGGATGTAATGATGCACCTCGAGCCAGTTGAAAATCAATTCAAATATGTGATGATACAAATCAGTTGAGATGTTAAATGAATCAAGATTCAATTGGGGATAGGAGTTTAAATGAACGTATCTCTGAGGGTAACTGACTGTGTTTAGAAAAGTTTAGATGATATTTTCTTTTCATCTTCCCTCTGTATAATGTATATTAAAGAAGTCTTCTTAAGCGCAGCGCTGCTTTGTTTACAGCGGTAATCAAGGAAACGCTGTATCGCTGCTGTGCTGTTCCATAAGCACCACCTGCTCTCAGAGAGTGAATTTGCATTCCCTCTTTCAACATGCATCATCAAAAATGATGCTTTGAGGAAGGAGGGGTAAACCTAAAGCGACATCTTCCATGACACAGTGTCTTGTTCCCTCCTCTCATGGAAACGAGATTATGTTAGGTAACCAGAGACCAGAACCAGTAACCTGTCGAGTCAGTCTCTCAACACTACATCATTGAAGACGTTGCTTTGGGGTTACCCCTCCATCCTCAAAGTGACATCTTGCCAGATCTTGCTATAAAAAGCATAATATAATATAATTAAAAAAGAAAGAATGTCATATAGGTCTGGAATGGAGTCGATGGCAGGATTTTTGTTTTTGGCTGAATCTTTTTACTAGACTTTTCAGTTGTCATAGTAGATCATCTGTTGTCCACAGTGAATCTTTTCTATTAACAAGCTACCTTTTCAGATAAACAAGTAATTTTTAGAAAAGTATCATTCATTTAATTCAATCTTTTCGTTCAGACAGTTCAAGTAAATGAACAACTCAAAAATATGATTAATCAGTTTGAAGCCCCTTGCAGTAGACCTCTATTGCAAAATGTTTAGTTAATTGTTGCTGTTTGTCATTGTTTTTAACTCATTTATGTAAATTAGAGTTTATTTCTATACTGTATAATCTGCTTTTCAATCTGATAATCAATTATATCATTAGCACTGTTGATAGCTACTTTTGTTGTTTGTAGTGTACTATAGCTAACAGTAGCTTGACTGTACTGCCTTGCAAAGACAAAACTAGATCGTTGTCAAGTTATAATTGAAATCAGTTCCTGTGATGCACCATTTTGGCTCTACTATGCTAAACTAGAAAGAGAAATGTGATTATCAAATCAATTTAAAATCAGTTGGAAAGCCTTGAAGCCAGTTTTTCCTCACTTGCAATGTTGACACTGTTACTGCATTTTGAAAGTTTACTGCATTAACTTTGCAAGCTTCCAAAAGACCTCTTATTAGGGTAGTACTGTATGTATATATTTGCTCTAACATGTTTTACTGTGTAGCAGTGCGCAGCTCTCCATACTGTTCTCAGCTCAGCAGTGGTTAACAGGTAGCCCTCCTCCTGGGTTCCTGTTTTACGCTAGTTGCTTTAATGAGTTTCTTCAGTCCGTCAGCGGTTGGAAGGGCTAATTTACAAATGCTTCAAATTATTTCTAATTAGCACAAGTGCAATAATAATTGTCTCTCTAATCTGGCGGAATAATTAACGCTATAGCGTGTAGCGAGTCCTCTCTGCTTGAATGATCTCTGTGGGGCGTCCAATGTTGACTGTCCACTCAAGGGGGTTCATGCCGGGAGGACGGGGGAGACAGAGATGTCTTTGTTAGCTGGTGGTTTGTGGGTGGCCCATCTTTAGCCTGGGAATTCAGTCTAGCGCTAGTAATTGAGCTGCTAACTAGGCGGTGAATGGATGTAGTGTGCAGAGAACTGAAGCTTTGAGCTTGGCAGTGGAAACCTGGAGTTACAGCAGCTGTAGCTAAACACAAATGACACTTTCTGAGTCTTAATGTGTAAAAGGTTAGGATACTAACCTGATTTGATGGGGTTTTGGATGGATTTACTTGCATCTTTATTCTGAAGAAGGAGGAATATAAGATGCCAGCCCGACCTCATGGCAATTTGTACATATTTTAGGAGGTGGCTAATTCATATGACCACACTCGTACAAATTCATACGATTTTTGCCAAATCATACGTATTTTACGAGTTGCACAATTCGTATAAATTTGAACAAATGACCTACACCTAACCCCGCCCCTAAACCTACCCGACACTGGGGTTTAGACAAATCATATATAATCGTACGAGTGAGGTCATACAAATTCATACAAATTAGCCACCTCGTAAAATACATACGAATTGGTCGTGAGATAGCGTTGAAGATGCTGACTGTTAAGTCCACTTGGTCACACCTGCACTGTACTCATCTCTTGGAGACTTTTAAGTGCTGACCTATTGCTCCCATAACTCAGTACAGAAATTCCCTCCAGACGAGTTAGAACAACTCCAGTGCCTTCTAATTACACTCTAATGTGCTAAATTGGTGGAAAATTAGCTGTTAATAATCCCCTAATTCGTGTCCTACTAATGGCCTGTTATCCTAAATTGTTATGTTAATTGAGGTTCCATCATAGGAAGGGATGATCATTCTGTCATGGGTTAATGCAGGTCACTCACTCTTTTTTTCTATAGTTAATTCTGTTAACAAAGTATACCATTGTGATTGTCTTTAGCTGTTACACCTACTTTTTCTAACAAAGTACTTACCAGTGTACACTTTTATGTTACCTGTTAATGGAAATGACATAAAATCTTTTAAAATAAATTTCACTTTGTTAAACCACTTAAAGTATCAATGCACAGTAATAAATTCATTTTCAGTGTAATGTGTTCTAATTGTTCTGCATAAATTAGCTTTTTCCCTCTCAGTCACTGATTTCTGTAAGTTTGTCAGTCTTTTTCAAGCTTTAGTGTGGCAGTGGTTTTTTAACTGCTGGATTGCAACCTACAAATTGCTAAAGGGTCTTCTAAATGCAAACAATGCTAAATTAAATATTAAAAAGTTATATAATTGTGAATTAATAAATAGCCTTATTAACTTTTAAAAGGATGGATATACCTTTTGCAGGTGATATCAAAGGCTCAGCTTTCAATTAAAAGCTGTGGTATTTTGATGCAATTTAATGTGTTACTTGTTGGTAGTTAAAATAAACAGGTGCCAGCATGGGGATTTAAAACTATGAGCAAAACTGTGAAAACTAGATTAAATACAAGTTTACTTGCAGCAAAGATACATAATTTGTGCCGAACCTACAATGTACAAACAAAATTTTCCCTTTTTGCGACATTTTAAAACTAAAATGTTAAATTGTCCTATTCAGCTAGTCATATTAATAATTCTTGAAGCTTGTTTATACCATATTCAACAATTCTCACAATTCTGAGTTTATATATCAAAATAGTCTTTTTTCCTCTCAGAATTGCAAGAAAAATTCAGTAGTGTGAGATATGAAGTCCCAGTTCCCTTTTTTATTTTGTGGCGGAAACGAAAAAATGTAAACTTAGAATCTGAGATGTAAACTCAGAATTGCGACGAAAATGTCTTTTTTAATTATTTTATCCTTTGGTGGAAATAAGCTTACATAAATAATTTTGCATATCAGCTACATCCAATTCATGAGAAAATTGTTCCGTTGAATCCAATCTTTTCAACAAGTCTTTTAAAACTAGTTCATAGATCTATGTATAAATCAGACCAAACTGAGTCAAGAGATTTGGTTTTATTACAAAATAATTGAGTAAAATGTGCACAAAGGTTACAAATGTGAATTAATTTTAGTATTGTTCAACATAGATACAGTACAGTCTTTTGATGATAAATAGTTTAGGTACTGGAATGGGTCACCACTTAAAGCCAGTTGAGAACCACTGGAGAGCTGTATGTCGTGTGCATAGCGGCTGTCTGTAAAATATGCTAACATATATAAAGAAGTGATGGGTCTCCTGGCCTTTTGCTGACATTTACAGCTACTGGGCAAGGACATGGCCTTTTCTTTCTCTTCCCCTTTTTCTCAGCTAATCAGGTGGCTTGAATAGGAGCCAGATAAGGCTATTGTTTGCCCTGACAATGTCCTGATGGTTTGGCCCTGTGGAGATCGTAGGCAAGGCTTCTCCTTTGAAAGAAGGCAGGCCACCAGAGAGAACTCATTAATGTGGTGCATCTGGGTTAATTAGGTGGTAAAAATGCTGCTTGAGTTTCCCTCAAAAGAAAATAAAGTAAAAGTCCCTAATATAAATGAAAAAGAAAGTAATATGAGACCAGGCCTAGTTGTTACACTTTTGTTTTCTTAGGTGAATATTTCATGTATAAGTTAAATAGTTAATTTCTGTAGAAACAGATGCAGAAGTCATGGTTACAGAAAAAGCTATTGAATATACAGTTCATTGGTCAATTTTTTTTGTGACAACATGCCCCCTGTAATCTGTCACATGCAAGAGGACTTGCCATTTAAAAACCTGTAATGGGCTTTTCAGAAAAGTAAACAATCAAGAAAACTATGAAAGTAACACAAAAGAGCAAATTGTTAAGCCCAGCAAAAATTGTAATTAAAATTACAACATATGAAACGTGACAACTCTCCCCTTTGTGATAATTATGAAAATATGCTTATCTGTTAGGTTAAAATCTTCCCTTATTATACTGGCTTTATAACACTTAATAAAGTTCCATTTGTTAACATTAGTTAAGAGGAGCAGTACTTTTAAAGCATTTATTCATCATAAGTAATGCTGATTTGAACATTTACTAATACATTATTAAAATCAAAAGCTGTATCTTTTAATATTAGCTAACATTAATGACCCTTGTTGACAACTTCCCTGTGTGACATCTGGTCTCATCTAAGCTGAAGTGAATTTCTGGTTAAAATGTAGCCCAACAGAATAAAACGTGGCCTGTGAATGAAAGTGCTCTGAGGCAAGGCAAGATTAAGAAAGAGTTGGTTTGACCCATAATCTGATGCACGGATAATTACTTAAATTTCAGCTGTCTTGAAGCGACCCTTTATATTTATTGTGAGATGGGGGCAGGGTTACGTGACAGGAAATGACTAAAAGATAGCAGTGTTATCATTATGTGCTCTCTCTTCCTCTGATCAGAATCTTACAGCGTCTGCTTTTCTAAGAAGGGACGTCTTTAAGTGTTTCATTTGTCTTAAGACGGAGGAGTGAAATGGGAAGATTCACTTAAGCCTTTGAAAACGCAAGCAATGGAATTTAGATTCTGACTCAACACCAACATCCTAAATAAAACACACCAGTATAACAGCATGTGTAAAGCAATTTTGGCTGAGAGCTGCATTTTGTGGTTGAAGTGATTTGCTGTGGTTTGTTTCCTAAACCTGAAGCATAAAAAACAGTATTTATAAATGATAAGAAACGTATGTGATTTATTTTACCTGCATATTTGAACACAAAGCTGATCTGTGGACTCTCTACCTTGAAACGAGTGTTCAGGTAGAACTGTCCACACCAGCATCCACAGAAGTAAACATACTCATCAGAATCACATGATCTGAGACAATGTTTTATGCATATGACAAAATGTTTTCACAAAAAAACACCCAGTGTTTTCAGAAGAGAATCATGTCTTCTTTATTTTTGTTCTTGTTGTTTCACCCACAGGGACTGAAAAGATTAGTATCACATGTCAAGTGTGGCGTGCTGATGTGTTGTTTAGGGACTGACAGGTTAATTTGTTTTCTCATGCTCCTCTATTGTCTATGTTTGTCATTTAAAACTTCCCTCCCTCTTGCCGTAGGAGGATGCGAGAGCATATCTGCAGTAGCCGCGAGCGCTAAACACAAATCCTCGCTGTTTCAAGCTGTTATTGTTTACACAGTGGCGTTTTCTCAAAAGAACCAGGCGTCGCTGCTCTCGGAGATACTCCGGCTCATAAAAGGAGCTGTGCTCTCGTTGTTGTCTGTTGAGCTTGATTTGTATATATGGAGGTATTTTGCAGGTGCAGGCCAAGATTTTTTGGAATGCCGTTGTCCCAAAATCCAGTGTTCCTAACCAAATGTAATGAAAATGCATTTATGCATGTCTTTAGAAAGCATCCCTCTGATTTTTAAAATGGTCAATTAAATATATTGTCCTTGCAGGTTTTTTAAAAGTATTCTTATAAAGGCTCATCATCTAATCATCGTACATTTCGAAATCCATCTGATTGACTAAAACATTTTTCCAAATGCATTAGTATCACATACCTGCTACCTCCATTTACATCATGCACTCCTAAATTACTTGGAGTAGGTGTAAAATTGCTAATGTATTACTTTTAAAACCACTTAAAAGCCAGTGGCCAGATCTGGACTGAACACAATGTGAGACACTGACAGAGATATGATGGGCTTCAGCGGATGGAGCAATAATATAGCTTTTATGTAACTTTAGTCATGTATGTAAATGTACTGTAAATAGATTAGGTTAATTATTTAACAGAAAATTCTAATGCATTATTACATGAATTTTCATTAAATTTCATCACTTTTTTTGTGATTTTTTTGTTTATTTTTTTTTTTTTCTTCTTTTTTTTAATTTGTTGTAAATTGTTTTTTTTTATTATATCTTTTACCAAACCCATCTTGGCTGACTTCTAATATTCTTAATGTCACCATAAAATAGCTGCATCATTTGGAATTCAACTTCTGTTATTAAGATATGGATTCTAAATGATGTAAAATGAGAGCGGTTTAGAGATGAAAGTGATGGTACCAGTGCAGCACGGAGAGACTGAGAGAGAGAGAGAGAGAGAGAGAGAGAGAGAATATCCAGGGCAGTTGGACATTTGTGCAGTCAGCAGTGTCAGTAACATCAAAGGATTACGCCACTTCACACTGTTCATGTGCTGGTAATTTGGGTAATTCTATTGCAGGGTTTGTCGGTCCTGAAATTATGGGTGCTACTGTCCTCGTGTGCCATATAATTTAGTTGTTTCCTACTTGTTTGACTGAAACGAATGGGAAGCGGCAACCAGGCTCGATATACTCAGAGGAGATTTGCTGCTATTGTTCCCCTATATTTTGGTCTTATGTAAAAGTGACATAGCCAGAGAGAAGACGCCTTCCCCTTTATTTCAACAGCAATTTATGCACTGCTCTTTCCAGAAGCCACAACTTTGCCTTTCTCTCATTCTTGTATTTTAATTGATGAATTCAAGCTGTTTTTTAGGAAGATTTTTTTTTAAATGCTGCATGAAAAAACAAGATTGCAAGATGAAAAACAAGATGCGGTTATTTTGGTGAGTTTGTTAGCATTGTTGCTGTTGTTAATTATAAACATTTCAGTCAGTGAATAAATTATCCATGATTTCATAATGTCTACATAACATTTATAAAACCTCTGAAAACAGAAGCATTCATTCACTGTGTTGTGGAGATAATAAATGTTTACTAAGACTGTTGCAGATATCTTTCCTGTTTGCCATGCTGACTACAGCTGGTGTTTTTGGCCTCTTCAAGACTTCTTCTGTATCGCATCAGCTATTGAGCTTCCTTCACTGAAAAAAAAAAGTTGTAAGATTTACTTTTAAACAAAACTCAGAAATTGCTAGTAAATTTCACAATTAATTACAAAGTAACAATTTTAATTAGATTTTGAATTAGAAAGACAGAAATAGTATTTTCCTGTAAAACCTATTGCATTAATTTTTGTTTTATTTACAAGTTGGAAAAGTTTTATTGTGGGGGAAAAAATGAAATTGGTTTAATTCTGTTAGTGTCAATGAACACCCCAAATTTGCCCAAATAATGTACATTTTAATGGCTTTCTGAACAAGCATTTTCATCGGCAGGATAATCTCCACATAGACCTGGAGCTTACTTTTGTCTGTTTGTGCCACTGGGTGGCAGACCTCCTCATGGAAGGAGAGAGAGCTTCACACTATTTCAAGCATTTTTTAAGTTTATTTAAATGTATTGACAATTTTAACAGAGACAGATCCATGTTAAACAGACCTGCTTACAGAAACTCAAAAGATTTACTGTTGAAAAAAAAAAAAAAAAAAAAAAAAAAAAAAAAAAAACACTACGTGATTTATTTATTAACAAATTTACAGATTCTACTGTTTTGTCAATGATTAAAATAATTTTAATGATAACTATGTTTTATTTTAATTGGCTGAGGTTTTTTCTGGTTTGACTAAATATGAATTAACTACACTATAATTTGAATACTGTGACAATATCCAGAATCTTATATCACAGTACTGTGGCATAAAATAATGTAATAAAAATACTATGATAAAATATTTTTAGATTATTAAGAAATCACTGACACTGTAACATTCTTTTGAACTTATATGTGAAATGACTGTTTATATTGTTGTTACATTAAAGAAATGTTTTCAGTTTTAAACCCAACAAGGACTGATCCATGAGCGATTGCAGTTGTGTACCCGTTTGTCTCTGTGATACAACATACTGAATTATATGTTGTAGTTTTGGATTAAAAAATAATCTGTACTTTGCTTAAATACTGAGTATAAAACATGGTATTTAAAACTGAATATATTTTATAACATATACATATACGTAGATAACTGATGGAAAATGTAAAAAATAAAATCTATTAGTTCTGTAATGCCAATGCAGTTCCACATAGAAAATATATGAGAACTAGGGTATTAAACCTTTTAATATAAAAGTTCACATGATCAAAGGCACATTCATTGATGTATTTGAGGAATGTAAGATAAAAGGAATATTGCAGCCCAGACTGATATATGCATTCTATGGCTTTAATTATGCTGAAATTCTATGGCATTTAATTGTAAAAACTGAAATTCCAACTCTTTTCACTTTTCTAAATGCATTTGTAATGTGAGACATCTCCTAGGAATCAAGATATTCTGTGTATAAACTCACTTTCATGTTTCCTCTACAAACACACACACACATACACACACACACACACACACACACACACACACACACACACACACACACACACACACACACACACACACACACACACACACACACACGGGCAATCACTCTCCTTACCTCTATGAGCACATGTAGATTGTCCCCTCTCATATAGGTGCATTTATACGTCTCACAAATCAGGGTTTTTTTCCAGGGTAAATTGAGACACACTGGAGCAACCATTCAAGTGAGTGATGTGGAATAAATGAAAGAAGCAGGACACACACAAACACACATACTTTATAAATCAGCCCTGACAGCAGCAATAGAGCAGAAGTGACAGTGGCCAGTTATCCCAATCACATCCACCACCGTTATTGATCCATAATCCGCCTTCACATAAAACACCCAATTTCATATAATGCCTATAATAACAGTGCATTCAGATTCAAGTAGCCGTCAGAAAAGAGGGCCGTCGTGTCTGATGCCAAGGGAGAGAGAAAGAATACCTCACATCACAGAAAAGGGAAAACGGCACATGCATTTCATTTTTCTTTTATTTATTTATTTTTATTTTTTGTTGTATTTTCTGGAGCACTAGAGAGTTGAGAAGACTGAACATCATAGTTATATGCTTAAGATGAAAGCATATTTTCTCAGTAATTGCACAATAACCACCTATACCTGTAGCTCCAAACTGACAACTTATAGTAAAAATGTCCTCAGTTGTCCCCTTCAGTATAATTATTCAACCAAAAATTCAATTAAAAACAGTAATAATATTATAATTATTGATAATGATTTATTACAACAAATATTATAATTATTTATTACCATGTAAACTATCTGTTTTCTTTTATATATATATATATATTTTTTATTTATATATAAAATTTGTTTATACATACACCCCTAACATGTGACAATTAGAGTTAATTTTTGGGACTAAGATATGACAAGAATATGGGACAAAGTCTCTGTTTGGGGTATTTTGGGACCCCCCCCCCATGTTCCTTTGACACACACAGATACATACACACATACACTGCTGTTCCCACTGCATCAAAGTCTCAAACATGGTCATTAATAGGGAGTCCTAACTGCAAGCGTCTGTACTACATGTTGGCTGGACGGAAGGCTTATCACTCGAGCACTGTGAAAGACAAAGCATGCCTCACACATCAAAGAGTTACAGTATGTGATATCGGGCGGGGTTAAATTCTGTTGACAATTGCTATAACAATGACTCCACTATAAATCTAGATAAAGATGGATTGGTGACTGGTGTGATGGATGCATCTGATTATAGTATCTGATTGTCATCTTGAGAACCAAAATTAATATTCCTATAATTCATAATCTTAATCAATGAATTAATTTATGAATTTGTCTTTTAATTACTAAAATGTGATTGCTTAAGTAATGTATTAATGAATAAATTTGGCTGTTAATTGCTAAAATGTACTGACATGAATGACAAAACTTTCTTTAGTTTAACTGTTTGAGTGGTAATGCAATCATTTGTTGCATATACGTTTTGAATGAGAATGCGAGTTAGGGCTGGGCGGTATATTGAGTTTGTACGATATATCGTTATTTTCTTTATAAGCGATTCGATGTGAGGCAACACCGTTTATATCAATGTACAGTAGTTTGATACGAGCGCATCTGAAAACATAGCGGAGGACACAGACTGAGCTGCTCCAGAGAAAGTGCATAATCCAATCTGTTCTAAACATGTGACAAGCTTCATATTAAGGCCTTTAAAACTGGTAAGACATAGTTTATGGTTGCGTTTCGCATATTCGTTTAAGCAGCTCGGCCTGTTAGATGCTCGGACAGAAACACTGTGTGCTGCTGACAGAGACTAAAGACGAAAATACTGAGATATATACTGTAAATCGGCCAAAAATGATCGCCCAGCACTAATGCGAGTCAAATTGTCAATTTTTCAGAAATGAAATTAACACAACAAACGTGAGCAGTATCTGCAGGTGCAAGTGTCAGTGCAATCACCCCTGATTTATTCTTAATACCATGATCTACCTGAATACTCAGTTCTGATTGGCTGGAAAGTGTGCTTTAAACCGTTTATTGCACACGTATTTCCAGTCAGTTTAATCACTGTTCTATATTAATGCACTATGGTTTAGGGTTTTTTTTAAATAAGTCTCTTATGCACATAAAAGCTGCATTTATTTGAGCAACAATACAATAAAAACAGTAATATTATGAAATATTATTTTAATTTAATAACATTTTTCTGTGATTTTAAAATATCATTTATTCTTGTGATGCAAAACGGAATTTTTATTAGCGTTTACTTCAGTGTCACATGATCCTTCAGAAATCATTCTGATATGCTGATTTGCTGCTTAAAAAGTTCTTATTATGTTGAAAACAGTTGTGCTGCTTAATATTTTTGTGGAAACAGTGATACTTTTTCAGAATTCTTTGATGAATAGAAAGTTCAAAAGACCTTGTACCTTTTTTCTGAGGGTGTGCATCAGCTAAACATGGCTAGTTTTACAAAAGGCAAAGGAACACAGACTCTGTGCATGTTCTTGGCATTGACGTTTGAGGTGTCAGCGTGTTGTCATAAGGGAATTCTCTGCCTCAATCCCTTTTTTAAAAACTCAGAATGCCAGAGAGGCTGTCTTCCGCACTGCTGCTTGTTCAGCTTACTCTGCCTGACGCCAACCTCCGGTGTCCTAACACAGCACTGGCAGAATCATCCAAGACAGCGCTCGTTATTCTTCAAAAGTGGGTATTTCATGGAAAATTAGTTGATAGTGTAGTAGTAGATTTTTTTCAAGAAATATTTAGTGGTACTTATGTAGCTATTAAATGTTAAAATGTAAGTCTGTTTTCAAGACACTATAAAAACACCCCAGATTTATAATAAGTATTTCACCCAAATATTGCTTTTTATGTTATTATAAAAGTATGGAAAGAGTCTTCAAAATGTGTATATTTGTCTTCTGCAAAATTTAGAAACATGGTATATAAATCTGTTCATTATATGCATTTATACCATGGTCGATCTGACTACTCAATTCTGATTGGCTGGCAGGTATGCATTAAATCAGTTTAATGCACAGGTAGTTTCAAGTCAGTTTAATCACCATTCTATATTAATGCGCTGCTTTCATTGACACACACACACACACACACCCATCAGTCACACACAGAGAGCGAGAGAGAGAGATCGTAGATCATCCGGCGCACACTCAGAAACATTCAGGAGCACAGAATCTTGTTGTCAATGCTGCCCTGCGACTTTTATTAATAAAATGGCTTACTGGATCGCTACAGGTTCATTGTGTGTAGAGAGAGATGCAGTTAATTCATACACACAACTGTCATCTCTCTCTCTCTCTCTCTCTCTCTCTCTCTCGCTCGATAATTAATAAAAAAAAATGTTATAATTCATTTATTCAAATAAATGTGATTCTACCACACTATTTCTGTGTCTGATTTGAAGTGGGCAGAATGCTAGCACTAATGAGCTGTAACTGCCGTAAATAACCTTCATTTTTAATTTTAAATATTGCGCTGCAAACATCATTAACAGCTTTAACTTGTCAGTGCTGGCAAATGACCATGGTATAAACGGGATAATGCAAAAACTGTGTATTAAATGATTTGAATGCAAGACGTGGAGGATGAACCACCCAACGTGAAGCTTACTTTCCTCCATGCTTTTTATTTTCTTTCCACAATCTTTTCTGACATTTGTGAGTTTTGTCACTCGAGTTCAACCTGGCATAATATAATCACGCCCCCTGCAGAGTTTGTCAGAAGAGCCGATAACATGGGACATCCCTTCCTCATGTAATCATCCTCTCAGAAAGAGAAAAACCAGCACTCAGATAGAGAAATACAACTACTGCCTGCCATACAATTGGATTAATCATGTTATTCTATCACTGAACCCCCTGAGAGAGAGAGAGAGAGAGAGAGAGAGAGAGAGAGAGAGAGAGGGGGAGAGATTTTTTGTTAAAGATCTGCTTTTTCAGAGCATTTTTATAATGGCTTGTTAAAACCAGGGGGTCACGGGGTCAGGACTCTTAATTACACTCCAACAGGGTAGAAATGGCCAGAAGAGAAGCGGTGGAAAAAGACTAGAAAAGAGGACAAATGTGAAATGATATTGCAGGAAATTACAGCTTTGGTAATATTGCAGAATCCCCCCTATTTCTCTATACAATGCAGATGAGCCCCACAATCAGGCCTGGCGAAGGTGTCAGTGCAGGTCCTTATTAATAACAATACGAGAAAAACAGCCTCTCATACAAAATCACTCTGGTTCCTCTCTCCCAATGTGAGGGGGCAGAGGATTAGTTGAAAAGAAAAACAAGGGAAGTGTCTCATGAATTTATCTTTTTATCTTCTTGAACATTCAGATTTGCACATCACCATATGATTCATTTGCTGTGATTCATGTGCTGATTTTTGGTTTGGTTTTGCCTGTTTCTTTCCTAATGATGCTGTTCACTGCCCAAACTGGTAATTGGTAAAAATTGTGTTAAATAAATATAATATATAAAATTAATATATATACATTTATATAGAGTTATTATTTTTTATTTTCATGTTATTTAAATTAAATACTTATGCACAATTTATGTTAACAGAAAATCCTTTTTTCCATACTTGGGCAAAACTGTTTATTGTGGTACAACAGGTGTTAAGGTAAGTGCTGAAGTGTTTTTAGTTACCATGATTCATAGATTACAAAAAATGAAAACTTTATAAAACTACATAATATGCTGAAAGCTCCAAGTAATGGCCATTATTGGCTCCTCAAATTTGAGACCAAAGAGACCAATTTGTCTAAATGTTATTGTTATCAAATGGAACCTTATAAAAATAACTGCATTAGTTAACATTAAACTAACAATTAAAAAACCTCTAAAGCATTTATTAATCTTAATTTCATTTGAATTTGAACATTTAGAATGGAATAACAATGAAAAAAATGTTATTTTTTTTTTTAAAATGTTATATATAGGTTTTTATATATTGTGTAAAATGTGTTTTTCTTATTGTTAGTTAATGCATTTACTTATGTTAACTAATGGGACATTGTTGTAAAGTGTTTCCAACTTAAAGTTTTGTTTTTAATGTGTTTGTTTAGATTTTTACAAGCCTGGTTCCAAACACCAAAAATGTGTTATTTAGAGCTCGGGTCAACATTGACCCGAGGACAATAGAGGGGTTAAATCATCTCACCATGACCCCATATACAGGCCGACATCTTAAAACAAGCAAACAAGGCTCTTTTAATCACCCCCCGTGTGCCCTTTTAAAGGCAATATTTTAGCTTCTTCATCCAAATCAGCATGTGAGTGCAGCCACAGTGGTGACATTTTAATGTGGGTGTCTTCGTCTTGCCGCCCCCACCACCCCCCAACAACATGAGACATGCTGTCTGATTTCGTATTCATACCGCGCATATTAATCAAGTCGCCCTGGTGTTGGCCAGTTTCGTCCCTCCATTCCGTCTGCCAATCTGCATATCCGCATATTACAGACGGAGGGCCCCGTATTTAATTTCCTACAGGAGCAGATAATGATCGGCTTGTTCATGCAGAGGGGGGCCTTTGTCAGGAGAGGTCTGATATTTCACATGAAGTAGGAAAGCTCTGATTAATGCCGTGCTGAGCAGATTCCGTCGGCCCGTTGTTTCATTACAGGCGAGGTGATGAAACGACTCTTGGAGTCGGCAGGATCGAGGGTGGCCGTTTGGCAGATTTACTGATGCTGTTTTAATATGTCTGAAAACATCTGCGGAGGAGAGTGAGCAACAGGGGGAAAGCATGGAGAGACTTTATTAGAGGGGCAAGAGGACATTCACCTGCTGACCCTGTCAGACACTAATACGAGTCATTTGTAATTACGTTTTTTACATCAAACATGAGGTGACTTGGTGTGTTAGAGCTGGAATCAAAAGTGTTTTTGACTGGGTCTCTTCTGAAATGAAGCAACCAGCAAAAAATATTTCATTTTATTTGCATTTGAAGGTTAGTATGACTTGCACTCTTAAGAATACATTTTCTTTGTTGGCATCTATGCTTCCATTACGAAACTTTAACATCCATGGAATCTTTCCAGTCTACAAAAGGTTCTTTATAGTGGAAAAAGATTCTTTAGATTTTTGAAATGATCTTTACACTGTTCACTAAAAGGTTTTTTCTTCCATGGCATCGCTGCAATAACTGCATACAGAATCAGACCAGGAGGCATAATTCCTGGCAAACTAAGTGTCCTGTCACTGTCTTATTAGACAACTTATTTTCTAAGTTACAGTTTTAATAAAATTGTGAGGAGAGCAATTATTTTCTCCAATTCAAGTTCAAATGCTTTAGGACTGCATGTGATTGCATTTGTCCCTCTGAGGCCATGCTGTTTTTTCAGTTCCGCACAGTGGTAGATCACGCAAGACCTCAGAGGTACAGCTGCTGTGCCACTGTTTACCAAAATGAAATTGATTTAACAGCATTGTAGTCGTACTGGATTTACATAACCCTCTCTTTACATCCAAAGAGGCCTTGTCTAATTAATATGTTCTGCAAAATTGGAGAGTTGTTTGTCAGCAGATTGCACTCTGGGGAGGCAAAGTTGTGATGTTTTTTTTTGTTTACCCATGTTTACCCAAGCATCTTAAATTTCTGCATTTAATGAAGGTCACATTAGAGGTGGAGTTTGTCTTTTAGGACTGTGGGTGAAAAGTATATACATATGTTTTTAATGTATATATTTGTGATATACATATCTTAACTTTTTTTTTAATATAAAGTAAAAAGTATTTATTTCTTTATATACATATATACACATGTACAATGAAAAATATAATTGTAATATTAAAGTAATATATAAGTATAATATAATATATAAAAAGAAAAAATGTTAGTCCATTGTTAGTCCTGACTTAAATGTCATAGAAGTGAACTGAACAATTGTCTAACTGAATTTTAAGGAGCACAGCTGTTATTGGAGCAGCTTTGTACAATTTGTGTGAATGTTAATTGGTTTACATTACTGGAGGCATTGTGGCCTCAGCAGCTGACAAAAATATTGTTAACGGCCTAAAAAAGACTGAAACAGACAAAACAGGATCTTATGAGTTTATCCAAATGAAATCATTTTAACATGCCTTAATCTAACGAGACAGTAATAGGGTACCATAAAGCACCCAACTACTTTTGTATCTGGATAAGTGTGATGTATGGAAGAAACATTAATCTGTTGTCTGATATGTTGATTTTGAGCTAATGTCCAGCTGACAGAGGGTTAACTGAATCAGTTTCACACAGATTAGCCCACAGGGAGCAAGAGACATAACTTGGTTTGCCCATCAATCCTCCATCTGTCATAGTTTAGGTCACAACTGTCATCAAGTTTGTAATGCCATTGTCAAAGCTGGTCCCATTTAGGAGTCTAATGTGCATGTGTGGTATCTCTCCTCACAAAAGGAAGTCCAATTTTTCCTTCTGTGTTGCTTATCTGATGGTCCCAGAAATTTCATTTGATTGTAATTTTGATATGTGAAGTGCTTTTTCATGGCTTTTTCAGAATTTGGAGACAGACCCAGACTGGTGGGCCTCTAGAAAAAGAAGTCTACACTGGCATACTTGGCAAGCCTGCTTGAGCAGGTTACCAAATCCCTTTTACATCGAATTCCGCATAAATAAAAGCTCATTAACTTCAAATGGCTTGAACAGATAATATGGGATAATGCACTGGCTCACAAGCAGTTAGCCGCAAGGCCGGGACTTTATTAAAGGTGAATCACATTCATGCTGTGACTAGCATTAGCGTTCTAATTGTGAAGATTATAATTAGCCTTGTATAGCAAGGTTAGTGGCCTAGAGAAGCGGCGCTCTTTCTCTCGCACAATGTCAGACACACGTCAGGGAGAAAATGCTTATCTGTTGTTTGTCTATTGTGCTTTCAGACCTTGAAAGAGATGAGAGTGAACCTGGAGAGGCAGGGGGCTAAGAGAGAAAGAATACTGGAGAGACAAAGCATGAACTGTGTAAGACACAGCGGAGAAGAAGGTGAGCGTGGTACATAAAGGGGAGGATGGAAGAAGAGATGGTGGAGTTTATGATGACACATAAATACAGAGAATTGAATGCCAAGGAAAATTCCAAGAACTCATTTACACCAATTCTCGATTAAACTTATGGGAAGGGAAGTTTAGAGGAGAATGAAAATTCTGTAAGCATTTATTCACTCTCATTCTGTAATTTTGTATTAGTTTTTGTGTTACTGAAGAGATGTTTATTATTCAGTCATAATCTTCTCCTCCTCTTAAATGTGCGTCTAACCTAGAATTCGAAAACAGTTTCAAAACTTTTTCCAAAAACAGAAAATCTGACAGACCGCTCAATCCCCTTCCTGAGCTTCCTTTCAGAGTCCCTCTTTCTTTGAGTATTTGCATCCCTTAGAACTTCGGAGTTCAGAACAGTGTACATGATTAAGTGCTGGACCCGGCACAATGGAATACATCTCCTTCCATCATCACGGACTGTGAAAGAATGCTTTGTTTCCAGGATTCTCTCTTCAACAGATGAAAACAGGGTTTGTGATGTATTATATTGTGAGGGATACTATGCCTTTTCCTGTGTCCCATGTTTTCCTTGACAGTACTGTAGATTAAATATGTCTGAACCTGGACGCAAGCAATTAGAAGAATAGCATATGATTTATATTTACTGTAGAAGTACTAAATACTTGGTTACTTTACTTGGTTTAAATTCATGGAACAACTTCTATTGCTTTTGTAAAAACTTCAGCAGGCTCAAATTAATCAGTAACTATAGAAACAAACAGGCAGGGAACGAAGGAGAGCTGAACTACCAAACTAAAAAACTGATCAAGAGACTAAAACAGAGAATAAAACATGAACACTAATTAAAAACAAACTCTAAACAGACTGAACACTAAGGTGCAAATTGTATATGCCAATTACATTTATCTTGGTTTAAAAGTGTATATATTATGTCTTTTTTTTAGGTCATCGAGACACCATGGTGCAGCAAGACTTTTTTTAAGTCTCTGTTTCTTATAACAGTTCCCCATTATCTTACCTGGTCTCATGGCATACATGTACCTGGGTGCACTTTTTAGTGAGACACAAAATACGTACCAGTAAGTACATATCACTGCAGTTTCCAATAAATGGGCAGTAAAACTCTGACAACTTTTATTCCATAATTTTTGCACAATTACTTAATAATATCATGTTATGACTTCAAAACAATTTTAATATGCTGGGAGATTTGAAAACTGATGCTTTTGAATGTTAGCATAGCACGCATCCAGCTTCATATCTATGGGTTTTCATAGGCAGTAGGTTTGTTCGGTAGCTCAAGGAGTACGGAGGTGTACTTGAGAGGTGAGGAGCTCCGGTTCAAATCCTGTGTAACCACGGTTGGATCCAGCAGTTCAAATCTGCATATAAGAAAGTTGAAATAGCACAGTTGAATCAACAAATGTGTTTTAATATCAGTTTTGCATTTGTTAACACTATCGGGTAGATTTAGGGTTTGGTTTGTTGTAGGGCATATTTCCAACACGATAGAGCATTAACTTTTAGCGACCGCCGCAATATGTACCAGAAGCAACATAATAAAAACACATCTATACGTTCCTATATCAACATAATAAAAACGTGCTAGGCTTCACGAAATGAATCAGTGTTTTAGCACCACTCAGTGGACTTTTCTCTTTGAATCTGCGGCGAAACATGCAGTAAGGTACGTAAAAACGGTGTTGCACAAAAAGTGCAGAGAGGTACGTATTTTTATGAGACTAGGTTGCCATTATCAATTTCTACTGGTCGTTTTAAGCAAGACAACCTCTATTTTGCTAAATGCCAGTTTCACAAGATTTGAACTTGCGAAACTGGCACCTTTTAGTTCAAAATTGTGTGAAAAGAGTGTTTCAGAATGACAAGACAGAGAGAGTGAGTGTGTAACTGTATTTAAGTGAGAGCTGCTGAGTGCTGGTCTAGGTGAGAGCGGTGTGTAATTGTAGAGATTATAGCCTTTGCTTCCTCTTCACCCTCTGATGCCATAACAGCATAGCGTTACCTTCAAAGTCTGAGAATAGAGACCCCATTACGACCCTATTCTCTCAGCATTATCTCTCTTACACACAAACAGTGTCTGTCTCAGACATACTTTATATCCCTGCTCTGCAAGGTGTAAGTACAGGCATATCATCTAATAAAACTACTTGCTATTTGTTAAACAAAAAATAATAATAATAATAATACCAGTGTTCCAACGATGTTTAAACAGATCTGCCCAATCCTGAACCAGGAAATCAAGGTCTTCAGGTCTGAAATCACATACTCTTGCTTTTGTAATTACATTACAACTGTTATAAAAATACGTCCTCTATAAGAATGAATATGTGTACAGAAGTATGAATGTAATCCGGACATTGTCGTTGTCATGTGACCTATCAGCATCTGTTACGTTGCTTCATTGTCATTCACAAATCCTTTCCCATGGCCTCATGGGATAGTAAAGTGTCCATCAGATACACAATTCAGAATTGGCAGCGGCTATTTGCAAGAAGTATAAATAGCGATAGATGCTATTAACACTAAGTGAAAATAGCATATTTGCTAAGCTTTAGATGCTATTTACATTAAGTGCAAATAGTGATAGATTCTGTTTAAACTGAAATATAACAGTATTTACTGCTGTTTATACTACTTATTGCAAATAGTGGCAAATATCTGCACCTCAGTATTGTAGTGCATTATAAAATTGTATGCAATAATAACGTATTGAGTGTAAATAATCATTTTTATTAAAATTAATAAATAGATTCTGCCTTATTAGGACAATAAGGCCCTCCCTACACCTACCCTAAACCTACCATATATTTTATTTTCATCTTTTCGATTATTTCCTTCATTTTTATTGAAAATAAATGCTTTTCCAATGTGATGTGATATGATGAGATGTGAAAAGGGAGAAGGCAAAAGGCGGATTCGAAGTCAAGTCTGCAAAAAGATTGTGATAAGCCGGGCATACACTCTATGATTTCAGCAAAGTTTTTGTTAAATATCAGCTTTCACCGTATGAGTAAATTGCATGCAATGTCAAGCCAAAGCTCAGGATTTATGTGCTCACACTATACGGCCCATTCATAGACTTTATAAAAACATGTCCGTGACGTCACCCGTAGGTTTCTGAATTTTGAGGCCCAAAGTGGGAGTAGCAGCGCTTCACTCCTAGATAATCGAAAATGGGCAAAGAGGCGGGACATGGGTGGAGCTGGTTGCTGAAATCACGCCCACCAAGCTCGAGGTTGGTGACAGCAGTGCAATCCACCTGTTCCTCAAGTGGCCATGCCCTTAATTATGCAGAACTTTAATGCTTAATATAATTTAAATAATTTTTAAAAGTAATAAAAAAAAATTCACCCCCCTCACAGTTGTCATGAAGGGCAAAATTAGCTATATAGACCATAACCACTTTTTGTACCAGGCTGTAAACATATTTTTTTCTGCTGTAAAGTTGGGCAAAGAGAGGAAACCAAAATTCAGCCTGATTCAAAAAAGTTGCACAAGTTGGACGAAAGCTGCAAAGTTTATACCCGGCCTTTCACATTTTACAGTCTACAATGGAGCTGTTGTTTGCCAGCCATGTTTTGTAATGTTGTCTAGCCCAACCACATGTTGGTGGGCGGAGTTAGTGTAAATAATCTCTGCCAAGAAGGCAGGCTATTTGCACTTAATGTAAATGGACACTTCGATTCAGAATCTCACCAGAAGCAGTAGGTCATCATCCGAATACTTTTTGCCTACTGTTTTACGAATACTATCAATTCAGACATACTACAGTAGTCTTTAACATACTGTTTTTCTCCTACTCTATAGGATGGAAGTATGCATATTTGGAGACAGGCCTACAGACTGTCAGTGGGGTGTAAACAGGTCATAAAAATTCATTATAATTTGTAAAAAATTATTTGTAACATAAAATAGTTAATTGCTATGAGAGTGTGTTGTCCGAACAAGTGTTTATGTGAGCAGGTTGGAGTAAAACATTATAATGCAATGTATTGTCGCAAATTCTGAGTTTGTCCTCTATGAGATGAGTCTGATTCTACATCTCATGCTTTAGTCTGTCACATGCGAGACTCGCATGCTGCTCTCGCGAGGTGTTTAATAGGACGGACAGCGCGTGAATCACTCAGCGTCTCCAGCTAATTACTCGCGCCTTCAAGTTAATTAACTGCGAGCAAGAAGCAGCAGGAAAGGAGGACTAATTAAGCAGTGCTTAAAAATCACAGGATGAAACGGCGTTATTCTGACCCAACTTAAAAAAAAAAAACTGCTAAAATTGTTTTGTCGCAGGCGAGGCACGAGGCACTGAGAATGGTAGAAATTCAATGCTGACAGACAATATTTGTGGCAGTTGCCAGATATGAATGCAGGATTCTGTTGGGTAATACAAATAACTTTTGTGAAAATTTTAATTGAACTTTTCACAGCAATTTAACAGTTTGGCACAAAAAACAGACACATACTTGGCAATGTTGCCATTTTAATGTCCATAATGTGTTTTATTGACTTACAGTAATCTATAAAACTGAACAAAATGTCTTTGGCTTGACAGTTGTCCAGTATAATCCAGTGTGTGTCTGTATGTATGAGAGAGAGCATGTCAACTTGACACATAGGTTTTTTATTTTTTAACTCACAGGTAAACACCAGTATTCTCTTCTTCTTTTTTCAGTGTTGAACTCTATTCCGATGAATGACAAAGAACTTTCTCTCAGTCTCTGTCTGTTTGTCTTTCTGTCTGCTGTGACAGCACTGTGACACACGCTGTTTTGTTCTCTTTATTGGAGAGCAGGCTCTGGTTCTAATGCCTGCTGGAAACCTGTATAGAACTGCCTGCATAATCCATTCTGTAGGAGGGAAACATCCTGGCTATTCTTTGGCTGTGTTCAGTCCTATTTCAGCAGAATGTGCAACCTATTGTGTTAAGGCAATGCACAGAAACAAGATTTGTTAACAAGCTCTCTGTTCAGATATGTTTTAATTATTATTTTTTTCAGTTAATATATACACTACCGTTTAAAAGTTTGTGGTATATAAGATTTTTGAATATCTATTTTGCTTACCAAGGCTGCATTTATTTAATAACAGTAATATTATGAATTTTCCTGTTTTCTATTTGAATATAATTAAAAATTGTATTTATTCCTGTGATGGCAAAGCTGAATTTTCAGCAGCCATTACTCCAGTCTTCAGTGTCACATGATCCTTCAGAAATCATTTTAATATGCTGATTTGCTGCTCAAGAAACATTATGAATGTATTAAACAGTTGTTGTGCTAATAGTTTTGTGGAAAATTATATTTTTTCAGGATTCTTTGATGAATATTAAGTTAAAGATATTTATTTGAAAACTTTTGTAATGTTATGAATATTTACTGATATTTACTGTCACTTTTGATCAATTTACTGCTTCCTTGTGAATAAAAGTTTTCAAAAAAAAAAATAAAAAATTACCCCTACAAAAAAACAACAACAAAAAAAAAAAACCCTACAATCTTTTGAACGGTAGTGTATCACAGTTTTCACAAAAACATTAAGCAGCTATAGCTATTTTTAACATTGATAATAAAAGGAAATGTTTCTTAAGCACCAAATCGGCACTTGAGAATATTAAAGTGATCGTTTTTAGCATTTTAAAAAAATCCATATAGTGTTTTTCTTTAGGGTCATGTGATGCTCCTTTTTTGTCCTATTAAACTCAAAATGTCATGGTGGTACAATTGTCCTGATTTCATAATGAAGAAAAAAAAAAACTCATTAAAATCAAGAATTCTTGAAAAGAAAACCTTATTAGGTAGTTTGGTATAATTTTCAATTAAACTTTTGTTTGCAAAATCAAAGTACTGTGATATTTCCAAGAAAATTCGGGGGATGGAACCGACACACAGAATCATGGAGAAATAGACCACTATATATATATATATATATATATATATATATGTATGTATATATGTGTATATGTATATATGTATATGTATATGTATATGTATATATATATATATATATGTATGTATATATATGTATATATATATATACATATATATATATATATATATATATATATATGTATATATGTATATATATATATATATATATATGTATATATATATATAAAAAAATCCTTATAAATATATCTAATAATATCTTAACAGAAGCTGTAGAGTGCATGTAAACATTTGGCTCTTGTGTAAAGTGTTTTGATTGACATTCCAGACAGACAGGCTTCTGATATTCAAGGCCCATCTCCATTATGTGGCATAATGATATGTCTGCTTCTCTATGTGCATAGGGGCTGTTTGTTTAGCCCTCGCATTGGCTGCCGTGTATGTGTGTTTGTATGTGTGTTGAGCATGGGGAATATAATCTTGTGTAAACACCAAGCTCGTCTCTCAGGTGGAGTCGTATGAATGAAACACACAGTCTCAGTGAGGTCTCAGAGAGCTGTGTGTGTCAGTCCACGTGAATGGGAGAAGAGTCTATCTGTAATAACAGACTGCAATCAGAGCTCAAGCCTTTCAGGCTGCACAAAAAAGCAACAGTCAGACTGTTACAATTATGAATCTTCCTTTGAACTTGATTTAGGTTTGTAAAACTTTATAATAAAGCCCCATAAGTTATTGTTAATTAATGCACTACCTAACAATGAGCAATGCATTTGTTTAAGGCAAGACACGATAGATGAATAGGTTCAAAGTTTTAACTAATAGATATCACCATACTTTATCAGATGATTAATCACAGCACATTAAGAAAACTGTTTTGTATTAAAAGTTTTCCTGAAATGTTATGTTTGGTTATGCATATTAGGCATTATGTAATCAAAAGTGCACGAATTTGCATAGATTTCCAGCACAGAAACTGGACATTGGATAAAGCCATGGTCAAAGTTCTTCTTCATTTTGTTGACATATAATGTCATTTTTTTATTCACTCCATGAATCAGAAAATACTGTCAAAAGTCCAAATCAGGCAAACGATTGAATAACAAACCCCTCTGTAAAACCTTCAGAATATAGTTAGGAATAAAACTGGAAAGTTATTATGTAACTGCTACTGAAGTAGAGATTTCTGCAAAAAAAAAAAAATCTTATTCTGAGAAAACGGCCATAAAAGATACTTACAAATGCAAATAGATAGTGTAATAAAATAAACATTTAAAGGGACAGTTAATCCAAAAATAAAAATTGTCGTTATTTACTCTCCCTCAAGTTGTTTCAAACCTGTATGAGTTTCTTTTGAACATGAAGGAAGATATTTTGAAAAATGTTGATAACCAAACAGATGACGGTAGCCATTGACTTATGACCATAGTATTTTGTCCATTCCAAGGAAATGGCTACCGTCATCTGTTTGGTTATCAGCATTTTTCAAGATATATTCTTTTGTGTTCAGCAGAATAAAGAAACTCATACAAATTTGGAAAAACTTGAGGGAGAGTAGTAGCTTAGGTCTATTAAATAATATTCAGACACATATTATGTCATATTGAATAATATATCAGTAAATGCTGAAATTCACATTAACTAAGATTAAGAAATATTTAATA
The DNA here is from genome assembly GCF_018340385.1 of Cyprinus carpio. Classification (NCBI taxonomy): domain Eukaryota; kingdom Metazoa; phylum Chordata; class Actinopteri; order Cypriniformes; family Cyprinidae; genus Cyprinus; species Cyprinus carpio. The sequence goes on from NC_056572.1 coordinate 29,082,101, forward strand.
TTATTACTAATAAATACTTTTTATTGTTATTTTATGTTAATGTTAACAAATGGAACCTAACTGTTACCAGGTTGTTTTCTAGTTTTCCTATACAAGTTTAGCAAAAACCCAAATATCTGTTCAAATGTCACCATACACAGTTGGGATGTGGAGTTTTGTAGCCCAAACCAACACAAGCCCTCTGAAAGGTTTCCCTCCTGTAACTCCGTTTAAATACTCTTGCAGTACGATGCCGCTATGACTGCAAGGGGTCAGACCTACACCAGACAAAACCAACACGTTCTAACCCCATAATAATGCAGGACCTCTGGGGAATAAAGCTGCTCTCTTTTTCCCACATCCCACCGTGCTCTGGGGCGCCTTTTTGTTTACACTGCCCTCACAATGAGCGCTATAGTGCCCGCCGAACGAGCTTGTATGGGAGTGTTCTGGGCCTGAATGTACAGCCAGCCACCGGCCCTGCTCTGAATAAGCCCCTTTGAATATTGCCAAGACCCCCGCTTGCATTGTTCCGCATTATTCCCCGTACAATAGATATCACACTTTGGAAGTAATTTTTTTAAAAAGGGATGGGTGAATCAAAATAGTGGTAGCTTTTAGCTTTTGTTTTCTCACTCTCTCTTTTCTTTCACTCGTCTAGCTCTCTTTCTTTCTTTTTTTCTTTTGCTTCGCACCCGCCCCGCATTCTCTCTTCTCTCTCGCCCTTTTTTCCGCAGCGGCTCATTCAGAGTTCTCCATTATAGCGGCAAATTAAATAAACCACTCCATTGCCATAAGAGGCTGAGGCCCGGACTGAACCAGCCTAGTTAGCGAGGACCGAGGCAGGCGTGCATGCTGGGAGAGAGCGCACCTCGCTGGGCTTTACTCCACCTCGCTCATGGTTCTTCAGGCTGAACGAACGCAATGGTTTGAGACGAAGCGGAGGATGAGGAGTGGATGGGGGGGATCGAAGGGTCCCCACCCAACCCTCTGTCTCCAGTGGAGAGCTCTCTCCTTCCTCCAGCCCCCCTCCTCAAAAGGGCAGCAGGTACGGGGCATGGATTTTTTTGGGTCGGGTCGTGGGTTGCTGGGGCAGTTGTAGGAGGGAGAAAAGGGGTTTATCTGAAGACCTCTTCTGGGGTTAGGGTTAGGTTAATTGTGAACTGGCTTCTCAGAAGGAAGGAGAAATGTCAGGAGAAAAGTGCACGGCATCCATGACAGAGGAAGAGAGCGAGTTACTCAGTGTCAGACTCAGTTTTATGCAAATGTTACAAGGATACAGGAAGTGTTTATGCTATGGTGGTGTTTTTGATGAGAGATGTGCTAGAAATTTCTTGCATTTTTGTTGAGATTTCAGTCTTTAGGATGTATATGTTTTTATTTATAGGAGCTGTAATCATACAGTCTCTTTTGAAAGACACTTAAATGTTAGCCAGTTTACTGTGAGCTCAAACTTTTCTCTTCATACTTTAATGGTTTCCCTTTTTTGAATACAAATGTAGAAGCAATAGGTGCAAGTGGAGCTAAAAATTGACCCTTTACACATTTTTAGGAATAACTGCTTATGAATTAGGAATAGCTGTTTGCTTTTTGATGTCATGTAACTTGAGCTGTACAGAGATATCAATTGGTTTTAGTTGTGGCTGTGTACACTCTTAGAAGTAAAAGGTTCCCAATTGGGTTTTCACAGTGATGCCATAGAAGAACCATTTTTGGTTCCCTTTCAGTGAACATAAAAAAAAAAAACTTTCAGGAAAAAAGGGTATAAAAACTGTCACTGAAGGTGCATATTAGTACCTCAAGTGTACATATGAGTTCCTTTTGAAAGGGTACTGACCCAGTGACAGCTTTTTGTACCTTTTGTGGAATGGAAAAGTTTCCTCATCGAATCTTAAAAAACCTTTGCCAGTAAAGAACCTTTATTTTTAAGAGTGCATTCAGAAGGTTCAGTGCTTATGTTCATTTTTATGCCAGTTATTTTCTGTGATTAGATTGGATTAGTATTTACAGTTTTAAATATGATTTAAAACTATTATAAGTGGACTGCTAATTGTTTTCTACATCTGATTCTACACCTAGTTGTAGTAGCATAGGAAATCATTTATGAAGAGAGAGAGAGGGATAGGTAGACTAAAGGGACTAATGGACAGCCTGAGAGAAACAAAACAAAGGGAAGGAAAGGCCAGGTAGTGAGAGGTTGGCTTTGAGCACTGTTGGGCATCAGCCTGGATGAACCAGGAGAGATGACCTCATTTACAATGTCTGAAGACTAAAAGAGGAAAAGGAAAAGGTGGAGAGTTTGAAGAGGTGCCGTCCCGCTGAGCGGCTCTCACTTAGCCCTGCTGGGATCCGATCAGGGCCCAAACTAGCATCAGACAGGGGGTCTAGTTGTCTCCTCCCTGCCATTTCTGCCAAAAGAGAAAAGAAAGAGGTCCAATGAAAGTTCCACTCCAGGCGGTGGAGAAGGAAAGAGAGGGAGGGCGGCCAACTGATGTGGCCCATGAGAGGACTGTGGGTGAAGTGCTCGAGGTGTAGGGAGAAGTGGCATGTAGGGGTGAGGAATTGAGCAATGGAGACTTTGGCAAATGTACAAAATGCTTGAAAGATACAGAGAATGAGCTGAAGAGAAAAAGAGTAAGAGAGAGTAATAAAGAGAGAGAGAGAGAGAGAGAGAGAGAGCTGAGGTCAGGGACTCCCTTTGAGGTCTGACATTTGAGGCTAAGGATTGTTTTATGAGTGTTGTTAGCGTGTCATGTCCGATTTGTAGGACTTACAGGGCAGGGTTAAATAAGATTAGCAGCTTTACACGTTTACCATATTCCGCTGCCACCTGCATTTCTTGATAGTTTAATAGTCAGCTGTTTTTTTTTTCTCAGCAGGAGTCTCTCAAAAAACAAGTTTAGTTTTGATTTTTTTTATTTATTTTTTTGCCATTAATTTTATCTAATGAATTTTATATGCATTATGTTTAATAATAATAATAATAGATACACAACCATTCAAAAGTTTGGGGGTTTGAAAGTCTCTAATGTTCATCAAGACTGCATTTATGTGAAAAAAAAATTAAAATCCTGTGATGCAAAGCTGAATTTTCAGCATCATTACTCCAGTCTTCAGTGTCTCATGATCCTTTAGAAATCCTTATAATATGCAGTTTTGCTGCTCAAAAACATTTATAATTGATATGTTGAATGTTGAAAACAGTCCTGCTGCTTAATATTCTTACAGCGATCCTTTTTAGATTAATAGAATGATTCTTTGATGAATAGAAAGAATAGAAAGTAAAAAAAAACTTCACCTGAAATTCTTTTGTAACATTATAAATATCTTTTTTGCTGTAACGTTTTATGAATTTAATGTGTTCTTACTGATTAAATGTATTAATTTCTAAAAGAAAGAAAGAACATTTTTAAAGAAAGTTTTAACAAAAAATCTTATTCCCCCCAAACTTTTGAACAGTAGTATAATTTTTTATTAAACTGTAAAGTAACAATATATCATTGTAGTATTTGTTGAACTGCTATTAACTTTTATAAGAATCCAATAAGAGTCCCACTAAGATTGATGGGAATTAGAATATGGCGGGAAATCTCTCTCTCTCTCTCTCTCTCTCTCCACACACACACACACACACACACACACACACACACACATAAACAGAGAGTACATATGATGCTGCAAATTATTTCTATATATTTCTAAAAAAAGAAACAACATAACTATATATGCATATTACTAAAGTACTTTACCCAACACATTTCAAAATCACTGCAAGTGTCCGGTCTCCAGTCCAATATCTCCCTCCTCCCTGCTCGACTACAGTACTCATTATTGCTCTGGCTCATTTCTCTCTCACTGAGCAGCGCAGTGGCAGGGCAGCATCACATTTAATTTAATTAGTCCAGCTGCACTGGCACTTGCGCCATTGGCTGGTATTGTCATCACGTTTCGTACCGTGGCACACACAATCACTGATTGCTTTCAGATAGGGAGAAATATAATTAGGGTTTTGGAATGGCAGAGAGAGGGGAGAGAGAAGGAGGGGGTGTGAGGGGTATATTAGAGCCTTATTAGTTTCATTTGAAATCTGTAGATAAATATGAAAGTTTTATTTGAGGTGTAATGAGATTGTAGCTATTTGGACAAGGATGGGTGACCCTTGTACATGGATTACAGAGGGATTATGGGTAATAACACGCTATGGCTGTGAAAAGTGGGGTATTGATCTGAGGCGTCTTTGATGTTTGCTGCTGAAGAAACACTGCTAATTCTCACCTCCAGATACATTTCAAATATGAGTATATTCAGACCACTGCAAGAAAGAAATCTGTGAAAAAATGGAAATAATTTTCTGACAGGACATTATCTGTTTAGTTTACAGACATTTAGCCCTAAAGCACAACATAGTCCAATGTGTGATTCAAAATATCAGTGAAAAATCAATACTGACAATTCCTTATATATTAGCACAGTACATTAGGCCCTATTTTTACAGACGTTATTTAGAGTGGAGTTGTTTCCATTTCAGGTGAAATGCAGCTGAATCATTTAAATCCAGTCCAGACCTTTTCTTACTCGCCTTCATGTCCTTATTTCATTTGTAATCCACCTATGGAGCCCCTTCCAGTGGCAACAACCATCAGCTAACAAGGCCCAGCTGCAAAGTGGTTAACCAGAGATACCTTTCTTTCTCTTTACTGGTGCATGGCAACCAATGTGCAGAGTCTTTATTTTACTATGTGAGCCACAAAACCCCTGAAGACACTTGTGCTTTGTCAAACACCCATCGGAATGACACCATCATAACCCTCTAATGAACCATGTGAGGCCTGCGCATAACTGGGTTCAAGCTGACATTGTTGAATACAGTAAGCGCAGACATTAACACAGTAACCTGAGTGAAATCTGCTGACTGCTCATTATGTTCATTGGGTATCAATAAAAGTGATGAATGAAGAAGAATGGAAAATTGTTTAAATAGATTTACAGATTTGATGTCTTGGTGAATTGTTGAATGGCTTCTTTTGCTGGATTTCTTGTAGACATTATATCCCAGAAAAGTAAGCATCAGTATTTTACTATTTATATTTCCCAATTATTCCAAAGAACCTTAATAATTACATGGTCAATTAAGGAAATTGTTCCTAGGTTACTATCTGAACATAGATGTGATGTAACAACCGATGGAAAAACTCTCTACAATATATATTTCAGTTATTGTAGATTATGATATGCTTCTTATAGGTCACCTCAAGACTTACGTTGCACAATGTTGAGCAAAAAAAAAAAAAAAAAAAAAAAAAAAAATCAAAATAATAATAATAAAAAAAAAAATATATATATATATATATATATATATATATAATTAAAAAATATCATTCTACACACTTAGATTTATGAATATATCGATATTCTAAGTTGCAAGTTTCACTGTTAACACGCTGTAGCTAGAACGAGAAGTTATTTTGAATAGACATGGCAATATCTCTGTAGCGTACTTGCATTCATGTTCTTTACATGTGCTTTCTGTTGGTCTAAAATTAGCAACCAGTCATTTTCTATTACCTTTCATTATCCACACCAAATGCATATTTGAAAAGTGACTAGTTCACCCAGAAACCGATCATTTATTCACACTCATTTGTTTTAAACCCATCTGATTTTCTTTCTTCGGTGGAGCACCAAAGGAGTCATTTATAGCACAATTTATAGCATAAGTCCAAGACGCATGTTTCCATAAAGGGCCTCTGAAGACATGGAATATAATACATAAGCCATGAACTATTACTATAACTTCTTGTTTGATGTTTTTATGCATGTAGATGAGTTTGATTATTCATTGAAACAGATTTGGAGAACTTTAGCATTACGTCACTTGCTCATCAGTGGATCCTCTGCAGTGAATGGGTGCCGTCAGATTGAGAGTTCAAACAGCTGATAAAAACATTACAATAATCCACAAAAAAATCCACATGTGTTGTGTATGTGTGTTGTCATCTTGTGAAATTAAAAGCAGTCCATCATTAAGACATTTTTAACTTAAATCCGTTGCTTCTGGCAGTCGTGTTGATTACTTTTGGATAATTGTGATGTTTTTATCGCTTGTTGGAACTCTCATACTGACGGCACAGAGGATCCACTGGTGAGCAAGTGATGTTATACTTATTTTCTTCAAATCTGTTTCTATGAAGAAACAAACTCATCTACATCTCTTTTTTTGGGTGAACTATTCCTTTAATGCTCCATTTATCACATTCATCATACTGAATGATTCCTTTTACCGGATCAGTCTTAAAACACAACTGATTTTACTCAAACAACATTAAGGATTCAAAGGAGTGCTGCTACTGAATATGAACCCATTCTTTCCATGTGTTCACATTATATTCTCATAGAGGCCATTGAACATCATCTTATGTTTTTTTCTTTATGGTTTTAAAGATCCTTAAAGCCTTCATGCAGCTATACCATGGTGTGTACCCGACACCATGTGGAGAATTATTAACTATAGTTGATGCGTTGGGATTTTACCTTCCGCCCATACAGTAGAGCTGACAGCAGTTGTGACGGGTAGCTTAAGCAAGCCATCTGCTGTAAAAAGAATGCCTTTGATACCATTAGCCCCCGTGGTGCACTAACGTGTTGTTTCTAGAAGCTGCAGCTGATCCTGTGAAGCTGGCTGTGGTGGGAGATGACTGTGGGCTTAGAGATTCCTGTGCTAACAGCAGGGAGATGTGCGCATGCAGGCGGAAAACCACACAGTGATCATAGTCTGTGTATGTGTGTGTGCACAACCTTTGATCTTCTGATGAGCTGCTAATTTGGTCTCAAGGCCAGTCAGTAAGCAACACTGTTTGTGTGTGTGTGTGAACATGTTTCCATCTTGTCCCTTGATTTGTTTATTAGTATATGTATGGCTTATGATAACTAATTAATTACATTCTTAAAGGGACAGTTCACCCAAATATGAAAATTCTGTCATCATTTACTCACCCTCATGTTGTTCCAAACTTGTATGCATTTCTTTACTCTGAGGGACACAAAAGTAGAAATTTTGAAACCTATCTATCTCATTACATTATATAGTTGGTTAGTCTATACAATCAAAGTCAGTGGGTTCAGTGTTGACTGACTGTCATTGTATGGACAAAAATTGTTAAAACATTCTTAAAACATTCTTAATTTTTTTTTTTTATTCCACAAAATGATCTAAATAAGTCATATTCAGATATACATAATATTCATTTAACCCTGACATTTGAAATAAAAGTCAGATTTTTTTATGGAAAATGTATACACAATTATACAAAAATAAGCAAATTAAAGCAGTTTCTGATATTAATATGGCCTAAAAGTACAATCAAATTTGGATAGCTTGTAATGTAAATCAATGAGATCTTTAGAGCAGTAAAGCAGATTACTTACATAAAATGATAATGTACATCAGAGGCTCTGTTACTTGTGTAATGATTTATTTAGGATCAAGATTGAGAGCCACTGATATAAGAAGAACAAAAAAAGTACAAGGAAACTAATAACCAAAAAAGAATAATGGAAATCACACTTTAAGCTCAGTAAAATAAAAGTTGTTATCAGGTATCATTATATCTGGTGCATTGTTGAGAATATTAAAGCAGCATAGAGGAGGATCTCACAGCATAGGAAAGTATGAAACCCCCTCTCTCAAGACATACATCTGAGCTCATGCATTATTGCTGAAAACACATAATTACCTACTAGCACTGATGTGCTCCAGTCTTATAAGGTGAAAGAATCTGATAAAGATGGAGTAACCCCTGCCACTTGACTTGTTTTTTGTTATATAATATCTACCTCAGTGTATTCGGCTTCTGTTACTACTGTTCTGAGATATACAAGAGATTAATACACATTTCCTCTATGCTTTATTATGGACCCCAGTAGCTTGTACTAGGATAGTGCCTCTTGCTTTTCAGGAAATGTTCTGGACAATTTGTAAACTGGGATTATATTGAGATATTATGTAAAAATGGATGTCACACACTATGTAACTGTTGATTTAGTGAAGGTCATAAATGTGCAAATTTGCTTCTTCTCCTGAGTATAACTTTATCATCACCCCATTCCTTTACCCTCCTCTTCCATTCAGTGTCAATGTGTAGATCATACGGAAATAAGTCTGAAAATTTTAAATGAAGCTGGAAATGTGTGCATGAGACAGCCCTTTCTCCCCCATGCAGCCCTTGCTCGAGTTTCCCCTCCCTTCCATCCAATTATGTTTAAAATGCGGTGGAGAGCAAGAACAGGCGCACCTGACAGATGTTGACCATTTTTAAACCCTGCTCACTCTCACAAGTTCAAGAGACTCTCTAATTCACTTTGCAGTCGGGACATAACGGAGGACTGCCACTTACTGAGCTGCTGGAGCACAGACCAACACGCGAGCATTTTAGTGCTGTGAAGCTCAGATCTGGGTAGAGACAACTTGCAGTTCACTAAACCTATAGTGTGATTTCAATTATAGTTTTATTTTTCATAGGTTTTCTGTTTCATGGCACTTTATTGTGTTCTTTCTATATCAGTGGTTCTCAAACCTGATCCTAAATAAATCATTACACATGTAACAGGACCTCTGATGTGCATTACCATTATCAATATTAAATGATAATTAACTGTTGGAAAAATAATAATAATAATAATAATAAATCATAATGTTATTTTTTTTACATTCACATTAGCACATTTTTTTTAATTAATAATATATTTAATAAAACATTTAATTGTTCTGTATATATATATATATATATATATATATATATATATATATATATATATATATATATATATATATATATATTCGATACAGATCATTCGATTTAAATGATCTGTATCTAAACCAGTTGTGTAATCCTACAAATTCTCATAATTGTACTCCTGATGGGTATCATGATTAACATATTAACGATATTTATGCTGCGCTTCAGTTCACATTTAATGGAGATATTCTGAGAAACTCTTCTGTGAAATCTGAGCGATGCGCCTGCAACTCCCTCAGCGCCTCTGTTCAATATCATGCACCTTTTCACGTTTGAACAGGGTTTTTGAAGAACCTAACAACGTAGTCAAAGTTTTTACTGTGATCCTTGGATTTTCCATAACTATTGTCTAGATTATCTAGGGAAACTCGCACATGTAAATTTGTGATTAAACTGTAAAATTAGTACAAAGCAAAGGGATCTTGTTGGGTTTCGTATGTGTGCGTCCAGTAGACGGCGATCACAGTCTGTAAATCAATGTAGAGAAAGATGTGACTATATTTTGCCTTTTTATCTGCACATTTTCTTTGCTAAATTAATGACAGTAAAGTCATAACAGGCGCAGTGAACGTTTTAGTGCTTATTATGCTTATATAAAATGGACATTGTAAATGTGGACGATCTTGTCACCTTGTTTTCCCGTGATGTCGAATAGAGGACTATTTTACATGTTTTAATTGGTTAATTGTGGAGTTATTTAATTCGTTGGGATGAATTTCGACTTTATAGTTATTGTGATATTGCACTACACCAACGTTTCCGATACCAATGAAAAATGCACTAGCAAAGTTTTTATTTTATTTTATTTTATTTTTTGCACACCGACAATTTTCAGCTGTTCCCCACTTTGCACTTGATGACAAAAGGGCACATATGGCACATGCAATGGGTGTGAGGCACCTGTTTCTTAGCAACCGTCACTCACAACAGGAAAACACCTGTAGCATCAATTTATTCAAAGGGACTTGAAAGGATTGTGATAAATACTGGAAAAGATACTGAGAAAATGTGAATGAGAACAAATTTATATATACAAAAAAAGATATAAGCCTAAGACTTTTACTTTTGACATTTCTTTCCTGTTTGGTACTTTTTAATGAATAAAAAAGATTTATGGTTTAAAAGACTGAAAAAGTTTATCAATATAATTATTGTGGTTTAGCCTACTTAACGAGATTTTTATTTTATTTTTTCTGATAGAAAACCATATGGGCTACTTGACAATAAAAAGCACTGCTCACGTGTTTGAAGTTCAGGCTCCGACGTTTCAGATCAATGATTTATTGTTTATTCCAGAGAAAATGATCATTTGGAGATCATTTATCCCAAATAACATTTGTCAGCAGTGGTTTGTAGCCAACTGTTTACCTTCCGCGCGCCGCAGAAAAACCCATCAGCTGCGCCTGTAGCGCGCGCGCTCTCCCGTGCTCGTCACCTGACCGTGAGCCATATGCAAATCTGCCCCGTCCTCAAACGCCATTGGCTCTCCCTCACTCATTTATTCCCTGTCAACGCGCATCATATGGCCGCTCTCCCACTAACTTTTCAAGCCCACCGCTGAAAGTAGCTCAAAGACAATTCTGCACTGGATGTGAAAATCACCCCGAGAGAAAGTTTGAATAAAACAAAGGGAGACGAGCAGCTGCAAAGTTAACTTACCTTCTATCCTCTCTCTGGATTGTACCGATCTCTCCTGTTCGACTGGCCTCTTTTGTTATTAAGAGGTCCTACACCTGTGTGCCTGCCAGGAACGGGGACGTGTGAATGTTTCTGTGTGTGAGCTGAGTAAGTTAAAGCCAGGTGAATGTATAGCATGATGATGGAAACGGACTTGCATTCCCCGGGACCCCAGACTAACACAAACACGGGCCACACGGGACCCAACGGCGGCAGTAAAGTTAACCAAGACCGTGTCAAGAGACCTATGAATGCGTTCATGGTGTGGTCTCGGGGTCAGCGCAGAAAAATGGCTCAGGAGAATCCAAAGATGCACAACTCAGAGATCAGCAAGCGCCTCGGAGCGGAGTGGAAGGTCATGTCCGAGCCGGAAAAGCGACCCTTCATTGATGAGGCGAAAAGACTGCGTGCCATGCACATGAAGGAGCACCCGGATTACAAGTACCGACCCAGGAGGAAGACCAAGACGCTGCTCAAGAAGGACAAGTACTCTTTGGCGGGTGGCCTGCTCGCTGGATCAGGTGGCGGAGGCGGCATGGGGCTGGGAATGGGAATGGGTGCAGCGGGGGTCGGGCAGAGGTTAGACAGTCCTGTGGGTCACGGCGGCAACACCGCGGCGAGCTACGCGCACATGAACGGCTGGACCAACGGGGCGTACTCGGGGCAGGTAGCGGCCGCCGCGGCTGCAGCCGCAATGATGCAGGAGGCGCAGCTCGCCTACAGTCAGCACCCGGGCAGCGGAGCGCATCACCACCACGGACACCATCACCATCCGCATAACCCCCAGCCTATGCACCGCTACGAAATGACGGCTCTCCAGTACAGCCCCATCTCAAACTCTCAGAGCTACATGAGCGCCTCGCCGTCAGGTTATGCTGGAATATCCTACGCGCAACACCAAAACTCCAGCGTGGCTTCCTCTGGGGCCATCGGCACGTTGGGCTCGCTGGTGAAATCGGAGCCGAGCGTAAGTCCTCCCGTTACAGTTCACTCTCGAGCCCCTTGTCCCGGAGACTTGCGAGAGATGATAAGCATGTATTTACCGGCGGCGGAGGCAGGGGACCCGTCCGTTCAGAGCAGACTTCACGCTGTACCGCAGCACTATCAAAGTTCCGCGACGAGCGTAAACGGAACCGTTCCTCTGACACACATATGAAAAGATTCGCAACTACTCATTCAGACTCAAATAACCAAATATTTACCTCTTTTAGAGCATAACTACCTTTTTTTGTACAGAATGTCTGTTCTTGTAAATTTGAAGGTGATACTATTTAAATATGATACTTAAACTGAAGGGTGTCCTTGGGATGTTGTCTGAATAATTTGTCTGAAATTACACAATATGCGTGAGTTTTACATATTTGAGAGGGATTAATTCTTCTTTTGTATGTGTGTGTGTGTGTGTGTGTGTGAGAGAGAGAGAGAGAGAGAGAGAGAGAGAGAGAGAGAGACAGCGATTGAGATGGTTCTGTGTTTAAGACATGAAAAAGAGTGAGTGTTACAGTGTAAAATATATTAAAATTACAACGTTTTTAAAGTTTTCTAGGATTTTTCTCGATCCCACTTTGATTTGTCAACACGTGAGTTACTGTATTCGATCTATTCCTTATTTGTTTGTTGTATTTTTCCTTGTACATTGTGAATATATTACAGAGAAGGATTGATACACATTTGTAAATATAATCCGGATTTGCCATGAAAAAAGGAAAACGTTTTGCATTGATGTGAGAAGAATAAATATCACTGCTTTTGCTCTGATTCTGGAAAGTTAGTTTGCTGTCTTGTTTTGCTTTTTTATCCCATGGGACTCGCGATTAAGCTGGTGGAAACAGAGTTAATGTTCCAATGTGATAACATTTATACTTCTGTATAAAACACGAAACGGGGCATATTTAGTCACACTCTCTATTTGATCAAATCTGAGCGTTTTGTTTAAAAATATTGGGACAAAACAGAAAGAAATAATTTTTAAATAGGACATTTTTTTTTGAGCAGAGGATTATTTTAATTATATAGGTGTAAATATAAATAGTCATACGTATTTTAACATGTAGGCAATCAGAAATAAAATACAAAAATAAAACCAATGTATACTGAAATGTATCTGTAAGATCTGCTGAAAATCGCATTTTTCGAGTACAATTTTAAGGGACACTATATTATTATTATTATAAATCAGGTATTTATTTCTAAAGAACTTCCTATTATTACATTGCTATTACCTTAACTCTGGCAAATATTTTAGATTAGAAGATTAGGTAAAAAGAAGTGAAAGCCTCATGTCTAAAATTTGTCACTTGATTGAGTGTTCATCTCTTTAAATTAGTTTTTGAGACTTATGAGCTCTCCACTTGGGCTCGAAGCTCTTGGTTGTGTCTGTCTAAATGAAACTACTTCAGATTCCTGGATAATTAGTGTTTATTTGATGCCACTATTTTTGTTAATCCTGATGAGCTGCTTTAATCGCGGTAAAGCTTACAAAGCTATTTTGCAGTAATGAACCCTTCTGTATTTGTCTTCATTTAGGAAACCTTATGTGACGTTGTTGCTGTGTCTTGATGCATATGATGGAGGTCAAAGTTCAAGACCTCTCAAAATAAATAGGCCTAATGTCCAATGAAAAACGAAGAACAGTAAATAGAGAGCGAAGCACATTATTCATAATTCAATGGACCAACCCCTGTTTTTTTTTCCTGTGAGTCCCGGATTGTGCACATATATATGCTTTAAATCCGCTCCACTTCAATTAAATCCGCCTGGCTATAACCCGCGAGCCACTCATTACTATATTTACCGGATATGGAATAATTGCGTTCTAAACCCATGAATTGAATTTAAAATGTTAGTTTATTTCCACTTTTGATATGCATTTTAGGAAGAATTCTATTTTTTCGCCTTCTGGCTTATTTTCTTTTACTACTGACAAGATAATTTTGTTATAATTGAATTACTGCATGGTGGGCCGTCAAGCAAATGTTGCTCGTATCCTCCGTGGGGTGTCAGTGGGATTAAGATGAATGCAGAGTGCGTGGCAGAGAGTGTTTTGTGTCGGGGGGAGAGGAGGATTAAACAACCCTAAAAGCTGAACCCCCGGGTCAGCGACAAGTTTCATTCTTATTCCAATGACACCCACCGGAAGAGTGACGTGACGCGGGAGCTTTCCCGCAACAAGTAGCAGGATTTAGGGAGGTCTCTGAACCTCTTTTTTTCCCTTGACGACCGTGAGAATGTCGACGAAGTTTCATTTACATGTTTTAACTTAAGTTTATAAAACAGTTTAGTTTATCAACAAATAACGAAACTCGGTTATTTTAAAGAACCACATCTAGCATATGTGCAAAACATTTCCTTGTTTTAGCCTAATGCATACTTTTTACACACATTTCCCCTATATAAAGAATTTATTTATTTATTTATTTATTATTTTTTATTAAAATGCTATTTTAAAATATGAAGCCCTGTCCTCGCATCACAGTGATAGGGCAATACACAACATTGCTGTTCATAGCAACGCGGATTTGCATTCAGAAACAAAAAGAGTGAGCCCAGCGTGGGCACCCGTCCAGCAGACTGGCAAAGCTCACCCTATTCACCTCCACCGTTTCCTAGCAGAAGAAAAAGAATATACCGCAAATCTCACCAATACATCTATAATAACCAGAGAGACCATTTTTATCACATTTACACCACATGTTCTGAAGTGAAATTGTCAAAATGGGCTTCTATTTTGTAATTTATAAAATCGGCGATCCTTTGCACTCACTGTCCTAAATGTTCCTAATTAGCATCAGGTTTATCATAACCCTGCATATTTTCTTGCCTCCTCAGAAAAAAAGCTGGTTGCCGTTCTGCTACGGAAGATTACGGAGACAGATTGCAGAGGACGAATGTGCGGCGCCAGATTAGCGGGGAATAGAAACAGCAACTGGGCCAATAAATTCCTTGCGCGGGCCTTATCGTGCAATTACACGTTGACACGTTTAACAATCTCGTGGTCTTTTTTCCTAATCCACAAACCCTCCAAGAGGCACGAGACGTTATGCGCTACAGTCGTTTCAGACGTGGTTAAATGTTTACTGAATAAAACCTGAAAACTGTGCTAACATGTTTCACAAAATATAATATTTTAGGGGACAGTTTTGTTTTCAACATTCTTCTCTCATGTTTAGATAACCAGAAACAAGAATATGTATTATTTTTCGTCTACTTTATCACAAAATCGTGTTTGTCAAACCAGTGTGCTGTTTACTGTAGACTATAGCGCATGTGAATCACGATAGCGTTGCAAATTACGCGTTTTAAGATAATCGTTTTACACTGTAAATAAATCCAAGCGTTTGTCTTTTCATCCGGCTTAAGACCTAAGCACTGTACACTTGGAAGTGCCCTAAAAAATATACAATATGTGACTGTCACGAAGACTAGGCTACTGGAGATCTCAACCTGACACTGGGCAGAAATATGATGATGACATTTAACTCTCACACAAATGCCCTTTGTTCTCTAATATATGACAGGCCTATATCTCAATTTAGCCTAATAATACGGTCTACATAACGGTATGCCTTCGTTTGTCATGTAAATAAAGGTCTGTAAATTGGCACTGCAGTTCGCAATGACTTAAAATGCATAATTTATTAAGTGTGTCTTGTTTTTGACAAATTGAACGCAAGGAGAAGGATCTTTTTTTACGTTTTTACGTTCTACTTAGGCAACGATGCTCGTATGAAACGTGCTGTAGAGATTAAGTGGGCTACTACGTCTGACTAAAGTTCTGCTCAGCGCATTTGGGAAGGTCGGCCATTGGTAGCTAGCGAGTTATCTTTTTCTCTCGGTCTCTTTTCCCGCATACACACACCTTATTTTCCCCTGTTACCAGTGTCCGATTGTGAGGGGGCCTGCGGCGAAGTGATTGTGAGAGACTCTGTTGGAATTTGGCAGCGTGGCGGCTTTGGAACGGCGCCCCACGCTGACTGTCATTCAGCGGGCCTGTGCGACTCACTGTGCCGTTGGGAAGTGTCGCTCATCCGTGCACTCATTGGCCTTACAAAGCTGATTACAAGCATCAGCGAATTCCTGAAGGCAATGAGAGGCGATGCAGGTGCACGAGAGGGTAAGTTCCTGGTTGGAACAAGCGGGAATGTAGCGGAAAGTTGTTCAAAACACCCAAAACAGCCTCACCCAGTAAGACTTTGAGATCACGTAGCCTGTCTGAGACGCTTAAGTGTAAACTTTAAAATAGGCCTTCTGTAAATTTCTGAAATAAACTTTTTTCTCTCTCTCTCTCTTTCTTATTGGGAGACTTACAATACTAGAAAGAAAGAGCACTGTAGATTTGACAGTCCTTGGAGTTGCTTTGTTAACTTTATGTGAATTTAGGAATGTTTAGTTAAAGCGCGGTTTGAAGATGATGTTAATACACATCTGAATTCAAATGAATTTAAAAGTAATTCGTTTTTTTAGGAGTAATTTTCCGTAGACTGTTGATAATAAAGCATCATTATAAGGCTGAAATTCTTAAAATAAAAATATTTTTTGTTTAAAAAAATAATAATATTTGAAAAACCTTTGTCCGTGTGGCATAACCAACATGCAGGAAGCCATTTATGTGACAACAAGCAAACAAATATCATAAAAAGTCTTTTGTATGCCTTCATGACTGCGTGTGAAGGTCACAATTTTGTACTTTTTAAAAACAAATAAATAACCCCCAAAAACTTTTATGAATCAAAAATATTTTTGCCTTGAAAAATATGTTTGGCAATTTTGAGAAAGATTACTTTTTAGAACTTGTTACGTGTGTTTTATTTAACTAGATTTAAAAAAATATTTATATTTTTATTATCTCAGACATTCAGTTTAAAATATGTGTTTTTAAACCGTGAGCCAAGGGTGTGATAGCCTCACGTCTATAGTTTTATAGCAGGCTAATTATTTTGCATCTAACCCACTGTTCAGTGGGTGACAGCAGTGTTGTGCTGCTATTCTTAAGAATGCCACTTATGTCCACAATTATGTGCGTGCAGATCGATTGATTTTAGAGGTTTTAAAATCAACAGTTATATAGCACGTAGTCACATAAGTGTCCATTTACACCGAGAGCGATCACTAAATCACTGGAATCTCTCGACATCTCTTCTTCATCACGTTCCTCAAAGGGAGATCCGTCACATGAGAGTTGTCACCCTACTGTCACTTGCTGATTAACGGACAAAAGAGTTCTCCCGGACGGTCTATGGCAGCCAGTAAACCAGAACGGACTATGCAAATAGCCCGGAGAAGGCGAGAAGATGGCGAACAGAGCTCTCAATTGTTCTTTGGATTTCACAGCTTTCCTGGCGCAGCTGCATCTCTGTAGTTACCCAGGATACTGTTTTGCATTCGCGAGCACAAGCGTAAAAGGTCTCACCCAAACAGTTGACCTTCAGCAAGTGGAAAGATTTAAATGTTACTGTTATACATAAATATGAGAAATTAAAAATGTGGAAGCAAACCAAACTTTACAGTGTCGTATCGACCAATGGTCAGTATGCTGTGCACGCGCGGAGCTGTCCAGGTGCTGAAATTTTCTTAGGATTTTTTCTTCGATTTCTTACACCAGGTTTTACTTTACAGCATTGGTCGGCTACTTATGTTTTTAGTCTAGCAGCAGAACTATGAACACAACATAGCCTACATATTTCAAATGTCAGCTTACATGGTGACAACTCTTTCTACATATCAGTAGGCTATCCACCTTATTGTAAACGTTCAGCGGACGCGGCCATTTGTAACTTGAATGTGCGCGGCTTCCGTTGTCATCCTCTTCCAGTTATTATAGCTGCATAAAGACAGTCTGTTAGGCTGCTTGATAGTGCAATCCGGTATTTGTTATCATAAATGTAAAATGTATTGCCGTAATCATAATCACTTTGGTTTGTAGCGTAAATAGTTTTACCGTTTACTGCACTTTATTCTTCTTCTAGTTATTTTTCTGTAGCACCTAATGAATCGGAAGTCTTGCACATTCACAGAAAATAGCTTACTTCCATGTTGCAAAATAAGTTGGATGAAGTGCTGCAGGGATGACAAATTTGTATAGGCCAAAACAGGAAAGGTTAGCATTTTAGCACACCCATTTCTGTTAACTGTTAACTGAAGTTAAACTGAAGTTTTTTGTTAATGGGTTTGTTGGGTAAATGCCTGAAATAAGGTCTACATTAAGCTCAATATATTTTTAAGTTATGGTACAAGATCAAGTATTTCTGTTCACATAATTATGCAATTAAAGGATGTTGGCCTCTCTTTAATGCTGACCAAAGGACAGTCTGAAGTTATATTTGTGTTCACCATTATTTATTTATTTATTTATTTTGTAAAGTGCATACTCTCTCTATTTCTCTATCACCCTTCCACCATTTGCAATTGACTGCAATTTGCAGTTGGCCGGTGGGTAAAACCTCACCTCTTCTGGCTCTTGGCTTTGGTTGGTCAGAGCTGCCAAAAAATAAAAGGCTGTAAATTAGCCCAATTTATGATGCCTAGTGTGTAATTCTGTGATGCTTCCCATGAAGTACCAGCGGGTGATGGTACCAAAAAAAAAAAAAAATTCTGTTGCCCCATGGGGCAGTTCATTAGTACATAATAACCTCTTAATCATAAGATGAAGTCAAAGTCTTTCTCTTGTGTATTGCCATGTGGTGCTTTCTTGGTTGGAATGGAGTTTAGGGTGGTACATATGCCACTGTGGCCAATGGGCATGATGCCCATGAGTATTTGTGTGGGTGTAGTTGTTTGCATGTTTCTTGAATTTCTCATGGGTATGTAAATCCTTAGCTTGGATTTACTTAGCCACATGCTTCTTATTGAGATTCTCCTTAACAACACACACACGCACACACCGCCAATATTGTGCAAAGTGAAATGAATCTAAACTGACATGATGTAGCTTAATGGTTTAATTTCTGAGTTTCTAACTAAATGGCTGTAGATTCAAACCCACAAGTTGATCCAGAAACTTTTACCTTTGTGCACTAATTATGCGTATTGTAAAATATTTTGCATAAAAAAATAGCATCGTGCCAAATTAGTAATATTTAGTAAATTAGTTAACTCGTTCAATCTACACATTCATTGTATTAAGATTAAAAGAAAAAACAACTGAGGACACATGCTAGTTAAATCTAGATGCTGCTATATTTCCTTTCACTAATGTTCTGGTGGAGCAGTAAAAAGTTTCCAGCAGTAAAATAAACCAACATTCACACTGTAAAATAAACTGATGAAATATGATGTTTTAAATGCATTTCTTCCTCTAATGGGTGAAGTATATGTTGTTGTTTTTGCCTGATTCCAATGTGTAAACATTGCTAAAGCAGTTTGGGTGGGGATTAGGCAGAACTGGAGCAGATGAATGAAGTTTTCCTATGAGTTTAAGAAAGAGAGTAGGAAAAAAAGCAAACAACAAAGGCAAAATGAGGAAAGCAAAAGGGAAGAGTGTTAAAAGAGTGTGCATGACCTAGGAATAATAAAGGTAAATGGCAATCATCCCATCTTCAGTCTGTCCAACCTTGAAAGAGACATCAGAAGAAAATACACACGTAAACATAAATACTACTGGTCAAAAAATTGTAATAATAACCATTTTTTATGTTTTGAAAGAAGTCTCCTATTCTTGCCAAGGCTGCATTTATTTAATCAAGCAATAATATTATGAAATATTATTAAAATTTAAAATAATCGTTTTCAATTTGAATATATATTTTTTTAATTATTTCTGTGATAGCGAAGCTGAATTTTCAGCATTATTACTCTAGCCTTCAGTGTCACATTCCACTTTAGTGGAAACAGGTTTGTAATAATTCAAAAGTTTGGGGTATGTAATAATAATAATAATGATAATAATAATATTTTTATTCAGCAAGGACACAATAAATTGATTAAAAGTCACAGTAAATGCATTTATAACATGCAATGTTACAAGAAATTTCTATTTTAAATAATTGCTCTTCTTTTTAACTTTCTATTCATCAAAGAATGTGTCACCCTTTCCACAAAAATATTAAGCAGCAAAAACATTTTTCAACATTGATGTTAAAAAGAACCATTGTTAATATTTGAGCACCAATAATAAGTGATACCAACTGAGCACCAAATCAGCATATTAGAATGATTTCTGAAGAATCATGTGACACTGAAGACTGGATATAAATATTTCTCAATATTACTGTATTACTTGAATACTATTAGCTTCTTTCAAAAACATTAAAAATCATAATTATTCCAAACTTTTAACCGCTAGTGTATATGCACATAATAAATTTAATATAAATGTAAATAACGTTCTGCATTGCACTGACTTTGTGACCCTCATACACAAACACTTAGAGGGATTTGCAATCATGAAGTTTTGAAGGGATGTTCAGGTCACACACACACATACAAGTGACAGTTTATCCCAGATCTGGGGTCAAGTCTCAATCTGGAAGCTCTTTGATTCTTTAAACCCCAAACCAGGGGTCTTGTTTCAGACCAGTGGAACCATATCTGTGCTGCTTGACACAATGAACTTGACAGACAACCAGATTTACCTGCAGAGGGTCTGGTTAGGGTTTCTCTGCTCTTATTATGCTGTCTGAAAGAGAACAGGTAATGGAGTCTGAGGCAAGGTGGAGGACCGCAGACTGCGCCCTTTATTCAGCTCTACCTTGATTACCTGAAACTCAGGTAATTGCCGCGGCTCTATTTCAGAAGCTGTTTACCCCTTCAGAAATAATCATCTGATCAGTCTGCCCTCACCTGGGGCAAAAAGAGCACTGAGCTGGCACAACCTAACTCCCCTATCGTTATCACTGCTCCACTGACTGTTTTGCCACACCAAAACTGCAGCAATGCTAATATACTTCCACATACACTAGCAGCCACCAACCTCAGTGTAACGGCAAGCTTCGGCTTTAATACAATGACTGACATCCCTAAAACTTGTGACAATCGGCAATTTGCCAAAGACTAAGTGCTGTTACAGTATGTTTTATCTGATCAGGGGGCCGGGAGAGAGGGGGAGGGAGGGACAGGGAAAGCAAAAGAAAACTCTTCTAGCCTGTGGGGAAAGCAGACCTCTTGTATTCTTGATCAGTATGCCTCTATTTGACTGTAACTATTTCCAGACCTCCTGCCTGCTTGGTTTGCCTATAGTGCAGGCTGAGCCACAATAGCGTCCCGCCGCGCTGCTCTGGCTGCCTCCACGCTTTCAGGCAGAGCAGCGCCTCGCCGCCAGGGTGATTCATTATTCCGTTGCCCCCAGTGACCGGGAGCAGGCCAAGCCCCCTCCTGCCAAACAGGCCACTAAGTGGCAAGAGACGAAATGAATGACATTTCCTAAAAGTTCTGACCTTTGTTTTCCCATTGAGTCAGCTGCCATGTTGGAGAAAAAGTAGTGCACTCTGAAAGTAGTGTGTGCACACGATTTAAGTGCATTTGTTTTGCTACTGTTTGTTTTTAGTAGTTAAAAAACTATATAAAACTCACCTGTTAGCCTGCAATAATATATTGATATTATTAATATATTGATAAATCTATTAAAACCTGTCACAAAATTAAAGAAAAAAATTTGTAGCTTAATGTGAATGTGAGATATTTATACATATTGTATGATGTTTTCAATGTTTTTTTATTATTAATTATTAAAGAATTAAAAAATAATATATAATTAATTGTCATTAAAATAATCGTTATGGCACTAATAGTCTTAATTTTTTTTCAGCATTTGTAATGGAATATTTTTTTAGCGTCAATGGTTTCGCAGTGATGTCATAAAAGAACAACAGTGAACACTTCTTAAAAGAACCATTTATTACAACATTTAAAAGAACATCTAAAGAACTCTTTTCCACTATATAGAACATTTTGTGGAATGTAAAGGCTCTATGGATTTTAATGGTTCTTCGTTCTTCATGAAACCATAGCTGCCAATAAAGAACCATTGGCCTGGTTTCACAGACAGGGCTTAGACTAAAACAGTAAAACAGGCCATAGTTAAATTATTACATTAAAGTAATTTTTAAAAACATGCCTTTGAAAAAAAAAAAAAAAAAAAAAAAAAAAAAAAAAAACATTTCTGGTGTGCATCTTGAAACAAAACAAGGGGACTGACATTTTTTAATAAGATTAATCAGTACAAGTTTCTTTCAGTTGAAACAGCCCAGGCTTACATTTTAGTCTGGGACTAGGTTTAAGCCTTCTATGTGAAACCGGGGAATATTTTTAAGTCTGTATGTGACCTGGACATGTTTTTCTAAGACCTCTAATTTTATTATCTTACAGAAATAACATAACTCGATGATTTTATGAGAGATCACGGCTAATCCACTTTTAAAGATGACGTGTTTTTAATGCAGATTTTGACGCGTGCTTTTGTTCTTTGAAGTCAAGCGTCATTAGACCAACCCTGCGTGCGCTAGAGTCCACATTTGTCGCACGTTATAAATGGCGTTGATCTCGCGCGCACCACACCGCTGCGTGAGTCTCGAATCTAAACCACGGTCGCCACTTTAAGCCGCTGACTCCAGACCTCGATAATAACATCCTGACTGCCCACCGGGGCCCCAGAAATCAAGCTTGCCACGGACGCTAGCGTTGTAACGGCTGCTCGGCGAGACCTGTCGGTCACACAGAGGCGCGCACCCGCCGCGCTCGGACCAGCGCTAATTGGTTGACTAATTGAACTCTGCGTGCGGCTGCCCTCTGTTCTCGGTAATCAACATGTGTTTCAGGCGGTGGAAGATTTCTCAAACATCGGCTATTATTTTTATATGGCCTTTTCATATCCTAGCCTTTATTCTTGACACTTAATGTTCAGACTTTAATAGGCTATTATTCATATACCTTATTTAAATGTCTGTACAATTGAAAATACTTTTTTCAGCCTGTTGGGTGTTCTCCACTTACTTATTAATTTACTGGTCAGCTCTAATGCATCACAATAAACCTTATCAACTACAGCAAATCCAATTTATCTAGAGTATCTAGAGCTCAGCTTAGAAAACTCCATTAAGCTATGTGAGCTTTGAAGACCCAAACACACACTGTCTGTCTCTCCTCACCTGTCTCCAGAGTCGGCGTCAGAGCAGATATCAAATTGTCTGTCTCGGCGGGGGGAGCACTGTCGTTTGATAAATATTTTTAGACGCATTGGCAACATCATAGTAGCATGGAAATCCAGGCAATGAACGATTTAGACTTGGGTTTTTATCTAAAAGAGGAACAGAAGAATGTGCTGTTTTGCCGACCGGATACGGGCAATGATCTATATAGAATGAGCTCCAATGATCTATCTATTAGAATTGTCACGAGTGGGGCGGGGCCCGAGAGCCGTGGGAATGGAGCGAGGCCGGTGGAGTGATTGGGAAATGAGCGACACCTGCTCCACTCACCGGTCTCGATTCCCACGGAGGAGATGGGGGAGGATACAAAAAAGAGGAGCGACGACAGTGAAGGACGAGAGAGGACCAGGCCTTGGGCTTTATTTTGTGTTTGGTTTTTGTTTGTGCGAGGCAGTCGCCCGTGAGGGGCTGTCGCGTGTCTTTATTTGGTTATTAAAGTTTTATTTAAATGTTCGCCGGTTCCCGCCTCCTTCTTCCCGTGACTATGGAGTTTTTTTATTATTACAAGAATGTCATTATATATTTTTTTTATTTTTATTTTTACCTGTCTTGATTACTAATACACAACAGATGACGATTGTTAGTTAAAACGTTCGATTCCATATAAGGTTGGCCTAGTTCAGCACTTTGCGCGACAGGACAGCGACTCAAGTAGCACGTAGTAGCCTATTCAGTTCAGTAGCCTACATTTTTGGGAAACGCGCGAGGAATTGCGGCTAATGTTTATAACCTTGCACGTAGAGAGCGCTTTTAAGAGCTAAGATAGGCTAGGCTACATCTTTATCGGGAAACCCGGCCCAGAATGGACCAGATAGCCTAAACAACAGAACAGGAAAGGAAAATAATAATATAAATATAGGCTAAAAAAAAACTAAAATAGGCCTACATAAATAGCAATATATTTTTTATACTTAAATAATTAACAAATTACGACGAAGCGACGCAAAATGGGCCTCAAAAGACTGAATCACAGGTTGGAAAGCTTTGAAAAGAATAGGTTGTGAAAAAAAAATGTCCCCATTAGACAAAGTTTTTTCGTATAGATGTTTCTGAAAACTTAAGGCTTTTTTCTTCAGAAAAACACATCATCACACAAATGTCTGCGTATTAAATCTTTTTGGCGGTTGTCCGGAGCTAGCATTTGCAGAAAGAAAAAGCGCCAGCTCGGCTCTCATAGACCATGGTACTGGTGGTCGTGGCCGTATCATGATTGACGAGGCTGCGGAGGTCTAAAACATTTTCGGTGTAAATCCATCTTTTTTGTTATTTTTTGTTTTTTTTTCCATTTTTTTTTTTTTTTTTTTTAGACATTTTTAAAATTAGCTGCTAACATTTGTCTATAATATAGACGGACACAAACTGTTCTTCAACTTGAAATGGATTTTGCGCGCGCGTGCTGCAAAATCAAATGTAACAAGTTTACTCGGCGACCAATAAGCATTCACCATGACGAAGCCTATTAACGTGCCATGCCCAACCAAAATTATGCATTTTCCCCCATTCTTTTTATTTGAATTAATTTAAGTTACAGTTTGAACATTTAATATTAAAATAATAACTAAAAGGGATATTTTTTTTGGGCCACGCCATGGCCTGTAGGAGGGGCATCAATGACCGCTAGGGGGGGCACGGCCCTCGAATGCCCCACCACAGCGCCGGCGCTGCCTGTCTCTATCTTTCTCTTTCAGCTCTTTCTTTCTCTTCTTCTTGGCTTCCCTTATTCTCATTTCTGTGGTTTGGCATCTCACCATAGAAGAGGATTCAGGAAGTTTGGCTGGATGGGAAACAATTTCATATGACATATGACAGGGAAAGGAGTATTTGTCTTTGTGTGTGAGACAGTCACCTTCATCTCCACACAAAATCCTCTGTCTACAGCCGACCCTGACCTCTCTGGCACCCATGTGATTCACCAGGTGCTGTACTGCATGAGTGAAGGAATCTAACCACTGTGCTGAAACGGGAAGGTTGACGTTGCAGTTAGGCAAGCTAACTATAAGTTTAGAGATTTTTACCATCTTCACAATGTAACTTGTCCTGTACCCTTTGTGATATGAAAATTAATGACACCTGACTTTGTGCATCTTGTTGAGGAGATATGTGTTTTAAGAGACTGGACTTTCGGCTTGCAATGCCTACAATAAGTGAAAAAGTTCCATAGATTTACTAAGGCAATATTCATATAGTGACCAGAGTATCTAGATCTCAGCTTAGAAACAGTTTAGCAACCATCCCACAAGTTTTAACCAAGTTATAACCACTTGTACAAAACACTGTATGCTTTGTTCATCATAATTGTGGCTAAAATAGTGAAGCACAGTGCAGTGCCAAGGTCATGGGTTCAAGTCTGATAGAATGCATGAACTGATGAAATGCATATCGTGCAATGTAAGTCATTTGGAATAAAAGTGTCTGCCAAATGCATACATGTAAAACGTCAAGAGGGAATATCAAGAATGCAATTATCCAGTTCACACAGATAGAAACAAACAAAATAAGGCTCTAAATTATGTTTCAGTGATGACTCCCATTAGAATTGAATTATGTATGGCATACACTACCATTCAAAAGATTTGGGTTAGTCTTTTTTCTTTCTTTTATTCAGCAAGGATGTATTCAATTGATCACAAATAAAGACATGTATAATGTTACAACACATTTCTAATGCAAATAATTGCTGTTCTTTTGAAAATTCTATTTATTAAAATAAAAGTTTCACAAAAATATAAGCCGCACAACTGTTTTCAACATTGAGAATAATAAATGTTGAATAAATAATAAAAAAATAAATAATAAATCATGTGACACTGGAAAAAAAATCAGCTTTGTCATCAAAATATATTCAAAAAGAAAACAGTTATTTTAAATTGTAATATTTCACAATATTATTATCATTATATTTTATTTTTATTTTCAAAGTTACTTTAAGAACACTGCTGCAATCAAGTTGAGTGAAGCACTACTTTTCTTTGAAAATTGCTGCTGAGAGAAATATATTGCAGTACTGATATTACAAGAAGAAAATTGCTGTAGGTTGCTACATCAACATACTGTTCTCCTCCTAAAAACTGAATGAATGAATGAATGAATGAATGAATGAATGAATGAATGAATGAATGAATCAATCAATCAAGCAAGCAAGCAAGCAAGCAAACATTCCCAGTCTTTTCCTTGACACCATGCATCAGTTCTTTGCTCTGACCAGTGGAGATGATAAAGTAGAAGAAATAAGAAGAACTTAGTGGATCTTAATCATTACTACTACAACACATTGATTTTACACTGTAACAACAAACATGCAGATCAACATAATCTCATTTCAGGATTTCTGTCGGTTTAAAATATTTGATTTCTGAAAAGTTCTTTTATCAGGTGTGAATGTCCATTAGCCTAATAAAGAAAGCAGGTAATTTCCCTACATTGGTTTTAATCTGAAAAAAAAAGCAGGTTTTAGACATTGATGGGCTTTTTTCTTTAGTTGCAAGCAGTCAGGTATACTGAGGGAGGCTAATTACTTCCATAACAATAGGAAATAACTAAATGGACTCATAATGACTTACATTCAAAGTAAAGACAATGACCTGAACCTCATCATCCCATCTAACCATATGCTGTAGAGTGAGATGAGAGATACCACAATTCAAACCATCTGCCCAATCGGATCAGAGCAATCAGCTTCCTAAACCACTCGCTCTATTCGGCTAAGGCTCATTTCCTACCTTTTAACCTCTCCTTGCTCCCCAGGTTTGGCTTTTAGTATGACAGACAAAGTGTGTAGGAAGTATCTAATGGAATGGACCCAGCGGGGTGCAAGCTGCTTTTGGGACTGAGCTGGGGCCTAATGTCAGGTGAACAGGAATATGGAGTAAGGTAGAGAGTGAGCGACCCAAGGTACTCCGCTCTTAGCGAGGAAAAAACATTTGGAGGAGAAAAAAAGGTGCTGTATGATGCCCATTTCTTTCTTTTTTGATTTTACCATCTTCATTCCTACTTTCTATCTGCTCGCTCTCTATAAATGTATCGTTCAAATGTTTGGGGTCAGTAAGATTTCTTAATGTTTTTGAAAGAAAGTCTCTTAACCTCACCAAGGCTGCATTTATTTGATCAAAAATGTAGTAAAATAGTAATATTGTTAAATATTTTTACAATTTAAAATAACTCTTATCTATTTTAATATATTTTAACATTCCTGAATTGGCAAAGCTGAATTTTCAGCATCATTACTCTATCATCATTAGTCTTTACATCGTTAGTCTTCAGTGTCATATTATTATTGTTGAAAACAGTTTGCTTAATACTTTTGTGGAAACTGTGATTTTTTTAAGGATTGTTTGATGAATGGTAAATTCCTAAATTTATTTTAAATAAAAAATATTTTGAAGCGTTATAAATATCTACAGTACACTGTCACTTTTGATCAATTTAATGTTGTTGCTGAATAAAAGTAGTAACCTATTTCCAAATAATAAACTAATCTCTTTTGATATATATAATATATATATATATATATATATATATATATATATATATAATCATGGAAATTAAAATTTGTCTAGCATCGATTAAAAGGTTTTGCCAAGATCATGAGATTTCAAGCATTTTCAAGTAATCAAGTTTAGTTCTGTGCTGTACTGTTCATGTTAAAGCCTATTTTCATTATGCACTTTTTTCCAGACCATTCTTTTAGAACTGTCTGATCTTCCATTTTGAAAATGAAGCTGAATCTTGAAGTAAAGCATTCTAAAGCAATGTTTTTTTTTTTTGTAGACTTCTTTTTGTAGACTATCATAATGCATAGCCATTACCTGAAAAGTGCTAAATGAACTATTCCTCTTTTTAATTTTTACTTCAACTAGAAGGATGGGACCAGCCGCCCTCATTCCGTGGCTATTGTGGAATCATATTTCAATGTCTGAAGTGATTGGTCTGATATAAGAAACCATTTTATTACATGAATGTTTAAAGTAGTGATGTTAATTTGTAATGCAGAAAGCTCCCTGATAATACTCTGTAATCTGTAATGCAGTAACAGTGCCCCCTTTTGAGTGGAGAGGCCCTTGATCTGTAACCTTATAATAGACCATGAGTGTGTGTGTGCTCCTATAGTTTCTGTAAGGCTTTTTATGAATATCAACATGCTTAGAATGCTTGAACCAGCTCACTTTTCTTTTACCGTTTAAACTGCTACATTCCAAATCATTAAAAAATGGAGTGGGTTACATTTAGAAAAGCAAATGGGTATGTTGATAATATTATTTCAAGTTAAATGCAATAAAAGTCTTCATTTACAGATTAAAATGCTAAATTGTATCTTTAGTACAGTAAAGCGCACATTTAAAGCTACTTTGCAAAACCTGTCAGTCTACTTCCTCATAAACTACTGTGTTTAGCAAACCAGCTGAGCGGACAGCAACTCCACAGTGACAGGTGATACTAACCGTTGGCACTAACAAAAAAAAAATCACATATACCTGGGATGTGTGACAAGTCACTAGCCAAAGCATCCCAGAATTCCTAAGATCTTGGAAGCCTGCCAAAAGATGTCAATCATCTGTAAACCAATCCAACATGAGAGTAGGAGGGTTCCAGGGATCATGTTCTGGTTGGTTTAGGATCTATGGATCTGCACGGCAGCAAGCGGCCTTCAGCGATTACTGAAGTCAGACATCAACCATCTCACATTATCCTGCCTCTGATGAAACCGATAAAACCTTTCAGGGAGGCAATAATGAGAAAATGCAACCAAGAGAGCCACTCTTTGACAATTCATACTCTGTTGATAGGTATGACAAATTTCAAGTGTATTTTCGAGTCTCTAAATGTGTATTTGTTTTTATAAATCATCAAACTCACTTAAAATGTAATGATTTTTGAACATGTCTTACAATGTCACTGACATCTTGTAATACTCCATGAATCCCAATCATTGGTTTCAATTATGACAGCAATGGAAATATTCTGTCTGCAGGTGACCTGATTGAAGTCTCTTGAGTCGGTGTGTATCTGATGCGATATGATGTATCGAAGGGAGGGTACTTGAAGAGAGAAAAGTGTCTCACAGATCAGAGATATCACTGATCCCATAATAATCCCATGATAATCCTACTGTGAGACAGCACTTAATCATCCTGTTTGTAATGTGATATGGATTAGGCCATTAGCTATCAGCATGGCCACTAGACTGAGGCACTAGGCACTAATACAAGCCAAACAGCCAGGAATTGAGCCACTGACACAAAACTGGACTCAGTCAAACCACCTTTCTCAAACGCACATCTAAGGTCACACCAAATGCTAATATAGATTAAGTGATCAACAATAAAGTTAATATCTAGTACTGCTGATTACTGTATTTACAGTACCATCTAAAAGTTTGGAAGTCTCTTATGTTCATCAAGGCTGCATTTATTTGATCAAAAATGCAGTAAAAACAGTAATATTGTGAAATATACTTACAATTTAAAATGAATGGTTTTATATTTTAACATATTTTCAGATGTGACGCAAAGATGAATTTTCAGCAACCATCACATCAGAAATCATACCCACATGCTGATTTTGGTGCATCACAAATGTTGAAAACAGTTTACATATTTTAACTATGATACATTTTTTTCAGGATATTATTTTGTAACATTAAAAGTTTCTTTATTGTCACTTTTAATCTAATATATACTTGCTGATACATTTCTCTAAAGAACAAAAAAACTTACTGACCCTGAGCTTTCGAATGGTAGTAGTGTAAATAATACACAGCACAACGAATGAGCCATACATAACAATTCCTAAGATATATATATATATATATATATATATATATATATATATATATATATATATATATATATATATATATATATATATATATATATATATAGATAGATATAAATATTAACTTACCATTCACTATAAGGAAATTATCCACTGACACACCTGTCAATAAATTATAACAATTGAATAATCATTTTAATTAAATTACAATTTAACTTAATATTTTCTACCAAATCTAATCGAGCGGGTGATCATCTCAAAATGGCCAAATTATGTCTGATTAATCAGCCTTGACAATATATATCAGTCCATCATTAGTAACGATGCTGTAAATGATGTTTTTCCTGTATGTACTGATGCACTGTCCATGAATCTACGCATTCCGGATATCCCTAAACAGGTCTGTGTGTGCATATCAGTGACTCCCTGCAATAAAAGCCTTTAATTTGACCTGTATTGTTCCTTTAATTCACTATACCTTCACACTAGCGTGAGCGTCCCTTTCTTCCTGTCTGTCACACAGCCAAAGGGCAACTTTCATCCCGGATCAGGTGACTGAGTACAGCTTCATCATGTATGATCCCTGCAGCAGAGGAACTCAAAAGATGATCCTGCACACACAAACACACATTTAAACTCAATATCACAAGTTTCTTATGGTTTCTCCCTGCATACAGTATATAGAGAAAATGACTATTTGAGAAAAAAAAAAAAACTATGGTGCAATCACAATATAATGCAAAGACACTGGTTTCCACAGAAATCCTCCCATGTTTGTGGAAATACATTCTTCTGCTCACCTTCTGCTCACCTGACCCACAGCTGTATTCACTGGATTGATACAAAGGACTCCCTCAGGTCCATCAGAACAGTTCTTATTATGTGATACAGTGAGATCAGAGAGACCTCAGCGAGAAAAGGAGAGTTTGTATCCTAATGACTTTGCCCTGTGGTGACCTCTGGCAGTGGAGCTCAAATACATAAATTCTGCATATTGTGTTGATATATTGAGTTTGTCTTTGAAGAGCAAACCCAGTCGATAAGAGGTTATTTGCACCATGGTCTGAATACTGCTCAAGGCTACGTTCCCGCTCTAAATGAGAACAAGAAGTTGATTGGGTCAATAAGCACACACATTTCTTTATGTATATCATGTTAGATATGTGTGTGTCGGTGTGAGACTATACTTCTTTTCACCTAAAGAGGCACCTCAGCCTTGTGCAATCTTCGCTCTTTTAATTGGAGAGCAAAATATTCCCAAACAAAGAACTGTCACTCATTTTCTCTATTAGAAACTTGCGGTGAAAACAAGTCTTTGACTGAGAAGACATCCTTCAAACAAAAAACAAACGGCAGAATTTGCAAGGTTAACAGACCTGGAAAGGAAAAGAGCCGCTTCAAACAGAAAGCCCATTTCGTTTGGACTGTGCTCATGGCTGTCTCTTTTTCTGAAAGGAGTGCATGCACCAGTTTGCTTTCAAGGCGAAGACACTAACAATAAGTTCTGGGATTTAAACAAAAATGGGACGTGCCAAAAGGGTCACGGCCTGAGGAAATGTAACAGAGTCTTAATTGTCCCTATAAACGGGAATATGTTCCTTTATTTCGCGAGTCAACACACACACAGCATCAGACGGTCATGTGGGATGTTCAAGGAGCTGTGAGTGCTATCCTGTTTACACTTTCTCAGATGGGACCCCGAGCACCTGGTAATTAAAATTGCTAATCATGCACAATTACCCATCCAACCTCTCACACTCTCGAGTGTGGGGTAAAGGGGGAAGAATGTTAGTCATCTTTTGATTAGCGTTCTGTGGCAGGAGCCATAGTTTTGTCTCGCGGAGCAGCCACCGCGAAGTCATCGACAAAAGAGAGGCGAACATCTGCTAGAGGTTGTCCGATGTTGCCTAGACCACCAGGCCAGGTGCAGATTTTACTGAGAGAGCTCGTTCCAGGGGAAAGAAGCACGTGGTGGCACCCTTGCAGGGCAAACTTCCCGACGTCGTCACCTGTTTCTTTGTGCCACACCAGCTGAGCGTGCAGGATCCACAGCTGCCTCCAACCCAAATCCCCTTGTGTTTGTTTTGCTTCCAAAACGAGTCACCTGTTTTAAGTTGGTCACCTCAGGGCCTGTTTGGTAACGGAAACCATTATTTGAACAGAAAACATACAAGAAAACATCACTTCTGCTCATCATATTGTAGTTAATAAAATCAGTACATATATTTTAGTTGGGGAAAAATAGTAAATCAAATTATTGGACGGGAGTCGTCTCATTATTAGCAGTTATTCTTAAATACATAAATACAATTTTAAATCGATAAAGTTTTTTTTTTTATATTATTATTAACTTGTGTTATTACCATCTTATATAAAGATACAAAAATGTTAAATCTTTACACACACACACACACAAACAATGGACCCTAGAGTACACTGTATATTGTACAATTACAGCTATATGAAGGCACAAATATAGTTTAAAACCTATCGTTACGACTTTCTTTTGGGGAGGTTTAAGCTTTAATTAGGGGGTCAGACCCCTCCAAAATGCATCCTGGTTAGGGGCAGTCCACGGAATAATTAGCAAGCTAGATGGGGAGGTCTGCGAAAAACAATCGCCCCCGTTGTTCGCTCGAGCTCGAGCCAGTTGAACTGACTTAATTGGCCGTGTAATAATGTCGACCTGAGGGGGGCTTGCGTGAAAGGGCTGTCCCGGTTCCCACAAACCCCGGGGCCAACGCCAATCTAGCCCCGTGCTGAAAGACTGACAGGAAGAAAAGCGACACCGTACAAAGCCTCGCTCCGCTCGCTTGGTGAAGGATTTCGCCTCTAATTAGGCGCACCCTGTTTCCATATTCACACACGGCCCAGCAGGCCTGCTGCGCGCAGACCACGCGGAGCACCGTGGGTAGTCAAACTCAGACCGGTCCCTGATTAGTGTATTGTTCCCGTGTTTATCATCGGGGATGCTAATTACTTCCACGAATAATCGTTATTAATGAATTTCAATTGGACGTTGTTTCACTCATATTAGGCTTAAATGCGTTAAATCGAAGGTGCAACGTTTAGGAAGCCCTTTAGTTTTATCAGTAATTACAGGACTGGTTTATATTCTCACAACAAACACTAATAGGACAGTACATTTTGGTGAACCAAACCGACTTGAAGGATAAAATTACAGGAAGATTTTGTATTTAATTATATGTTTAATTATTGTTAGCCTACTGTAAATGTGTCCACCATCATCTGTTATCAAGGATAAGTCTGCATAATTCAGAAACACACTCCATTCAAACTGGATGATGGTTGGACGATAAATGATAAAAAAAAAAGATAAAGCCCAGATTGCTTTGGAAATAAATTAATTGAATTTCATTATCTGCAATTATAACATCATTATTACAGTCTGTCCCTGTGTGCTTGCATTATAATAGTGTCAAGCTATATTGTGAACAATCAGCATTTCTTTTCTTTGTAAAATGTCATTTTAAAATCGCAACAAACAAAGGTTTCTTGTCTTTCGGTTCATTTCTAGCACATGTTTCTCAGGCTGGAGTGATCGTCAGGAGCAGAGCGTCCTCCCCTGGCAATGCTTGAAAACGTTTTGACTGAAAGAGAAACCGGCTAGATCAATCGTTTTATAGATCAATAACAGGTAATTATGCGTTATATAATGCAGATTGCATCTAATGTAAGCTTATGTCTCTCACAGGTGCATATATATTGAGAACACTGTCAACACAGACTGTTATTGACAAAACTAGTAGCTTTAAATAAGACCATCTGTCAAAAATAAATCTATTTTATTAGGACTTTGAAAGAATAAACACTCAATCATAATTTGAAAATAGCCTATCATACAGTGTCTGTGTCAATTAAAAGATCAAGAACAACCTGTTTCAGCACAGAGACTTTTTTATAGCCTATATATATTCATCCAGCTGTATTTCATTTACTATAGTGATCTTTAAAAACACCGTGTTTTGGCCTTATAATATGATCAGTATGATAAAGCATATTCCTCTTCTGATATTCAATCTTCTAAAGTCTGCTTATGCAAATAGTGGCTTTCAAATCAAGATGGCTTTCAACTTGATCCATCTTTGCTTTTGAAAGTGATGTCTGTTATCCTCTGATATAATTTATTACAATACATGCATGTCTTTTTTCAACAGAGGACTCTTTAGAGACACACCAAGTGAAGATGTATTCCAGCGTAGACAAAATAAGGTCTTTGATAAAGCAGTTTAAAAGTGGCCTCTGGTTTAAAATAAATAAATAAACCCTTTGCATAAATAAATATTGCCTGTTCATTTATTTTACAGTTCTTTAGATGAAGTGCTGTATTTAATGATTGTCTCCGGAATGACAGACTGGATTTAAAATATGAAATTTAGATGTAGGCCAACAGTGGATTTGTTTATGTGCGATATAATAATAATAATAATAATAATAATAATACGCCCTAATAATAAAATGACTTATAGCACCTTTAGCATTATCAACCATTTCTATAGATTGCAGCGTTTTGTTTCATACCATGATTTATCTTGTCTGCTTTAAGAGTATAACAAGTATCAGTGAGCTTGTTCAGCATCTCCAGCAGTGCACTTCAAAACTAACAAGAGACATCTAGGAACTTAAATGAAATTTCAGAGCAATTTGTTCTTTTATAATAAGAGGTTAAGAGGGGACCGTTTGACGACTCACTTACTCTTTCTCTATTTTTTTCTTGCTCCTTTGCTTTGCTCTCTGCCACATTTATTGCTCAAGGTCAGTGCTGGAGGCAACTGTGAGGTTACCACTGTGACGGCAAGGTCAGAATCTTCACTGTCCTTTGACATGCTTTCTGCTACAGAAATATAGAGGTGAAGATGGGGCGAGTGGAATGGGCCTGATGCATGTAAACCTGACACTTTTAAATAGATAGGAAGAATACTTTCACAGACTTTCTTTGCATTTAAAGCATTCTTAACCAATGGCCTTATTCCGTACCATATATGCTATATACATAGGTTATATGAGGGAGGTGTTATCCACAGAAGGGGAATTGTAAATCAGCTGAGAAAAAGCTTTGCTAAAAATCCATTCACCAATAAAATGGATGAAAGGTTTTGCAAGTTGTAAACATTTACCAAAATTCCCTTCCAGGAGCCACAGTGGTCCCCACTCAAATCAAACAGAAGTGTCATCACATAAGAGGTCTTCAGCAGTACCTCTGTGTGTTCTGGACCGTTGAAAGACATTTTAAATCAATAATGAACCAAACCATCTAGCACTGCCAGAGACAGCGCAAAAAAGTTAAATGACTCATAAATAATCTTGGCAAATAGCAGCAATTTCGATCTAATAGAGCGATTTCACAAGTCCATGAGCATGGCCACACACACACATTTACACACATCTAAGAACACATAAACGTACACTCCATTACACATTTTAAATAAAGACTTCAAGACACCTCCAGCAGAGTCTGTGGGCCACAGTCTTTATTTATCCTTGTTCATTTTAATTCATTGAAATTGTCAGTTATGATATATTTGACACTTACCTGTTGAGTGTTGACTAGACTTGCATATCAGCATGATAAATTATTAAATTATTAATTATAACCTGGTTTTCAGCAACACTTAAGCAATATCACATTTTCTCTCACAAGAGCAGAAATTGTTGAATAAAGTCATTATTATTTTTGAATAATAATTGTTGAATAAAGTCATTGTTGAATAAAAAGTATTCTTGTAGCTTCGTAACATTACAGTTGAACCAGTGATGTCAGATGGACTATTTTATGTCTTTACTACCTTCTGGGCCTGGGAACGTTATCAGTTGCATTGCTGTCTATGCAGGGTCAGAAAGCTCACAGATTTCATCAGAAATATCTTAATTTGTGTTCTGAAGATGAACAAAGGTCTTGTATGTTTGAAAAGACCAGAGGTTGAGTAATTAATGACAGAAGTTTCATTTTTGGGTGAACTAGCCATTTAAAGGAGGTATTGGGTATACCCAAATTCTGTAAAGATACACCTATATATTTATCCAAATCCACAAGTAAGTCATTGCATTCTACACACTCTACTATGAGGTCATAACGATTTTTCAATATAATCTCCCTATGTCAAAATTTATTAAATGAATATATTTTTTTTTGGAAAGGTGAAAGATTAAATATTTGGATGTGGAATTTTCTTAATAATTTTCTTAGTGTGTATATATATATCTATATAATATATATATTATATATATATATATATATATATATATATATATATATATATATATATATACACACACACACCCAGAAATTCTTAGATTTCAGTGATAACCTGGTTATATTTAGTGTAGTAGAGGTAAAGCAGCCTCAATGTGTTATAATTTGCTGCCACCTTGGGGTCATATTGTACAACTACACATGTTGTGCCACTGGGCTTTCTTAGTTATTAGCTCCATATGGTGAGCCAAATCAAACACACTAGCACCAGAAAAATCTGCCCCTTAATGTGACGTAAAAAACTAGTTGCTGTGATATTTAATTGGCTTCTAACAACCACTTCTGCCATTGGGAAAGAGAAGAGGCCCAAGGCTTTCAAACATTTAAATCTCTTTCTTTATTACAAGCATAAGTACTTTTCCTTGCTGTTAATAGCTACAGAAAAAAATGGCAAAATCCACATATCTACAGATATCAATCTTCTAAAAACTTTATACAAAAGGAGCCCAAACTGTACATGAATATGACTACATATATGCTGTAAAGTGTACAGTAGTATACATATATACTGTATATATATAATAAATTTATGAGCAACATCACACTTTGTGCAGATAAAACAAAAACGAACAAAAAAAGCTATAGATATTTAGTTAATCTGAATAGGCTGGCACAGATGAAGCCCCACTACAGGCAATAAAGCCTTCAGTTATAGCAGTAGACATATAATCAAATATTTGGTCACACCTGCTTTAAAAACAGTGAGTGTATTTCCTACAGTCAGTGTGAGCGATGACCATGCATATCATCTTAAAAACTACCTCAAACATATTTAAAATCATCAAACAAAAAAACAGACCGTTAAAGCTATTTTTTAAACTTTCATCTTTACTGAAGTTGACTTCTCCTATGACCTTACATTTGGTTGTTTTAAAACTGAACAGTAACATTCTGTCTCTGTAACGGTAAGTGGTTCTCTTCATCCTCTAGATACAAAAGTAGCAAAAAGACTTTTTTTCACACATTATACAAAATATCTATTTCATATAGCCTTTTTTAGACAGATAGAATACAGTGTTTGCCAGTGCCTGAACGCACCCCTGAGGCAGATAGCGTTCAGTGATCAAATTATACCTACATTACAAAAAACAGTTCTAAATTTAAAAACAAGAATTTGACAAAAACAAGAATAAAACACATTTGTGAAGGGACATTTGTTCTAGAACCACATTCTTTTGTAGTTGTCATTCACGACTATCCAATTAACGCTATGCAATTTTTGTTTACAGCACAATAGTGGCTTTTTTCTTTTCTTTTTATTTTTTTACATTCAGGAAGCCAGACAGAACTGTAATAGTGAACAAAATAGTAAAAACAGTAGAATGCCAAACTAAAAAAAAAAAAATTAATTAATTAATTTACCCCTATTATATTAATCTAGGCTACTTAAAAATTATAACTTGAGAATCTATGTATAAGCACATTCTTGTTTTGTTTCAGATTTGCCAGCATTGATTAGTACTTGGTATTGTAGATGTGAATCACCTGGACTGGACTGAAAATTTGAACCAAAGTTATAAAAGTGGTTTATATAAATGAGAATATGACTTGATAAAGCTCAGTGGTTGGTCCATTACTACAGTATCACATGGCATGCAAAGTTCAGACCTCGATAATCAATAAAATAGACAGTGTTTGACTTTAGATTTTACATTCATACAAATTAAATAATACACTTTTGGACCAGAAACATAGTTACTCAGTCGACATGTTCGATTCATTCATTCACATACACACACAGCCTTTGTAAACCTTGACATCAATATACTCATCAATATAGTCAATATTTAGATATAATGTGTGCATTATAAAGGACATTCTGTTTTTACTATTCTGTGACAGTTAATCAAAATTAACCCAAAAAATTGTTCAAAAATGACTCCTACATCCTTTAACAAACTAGCTATACCCATAATGCCATTCTTTAATCTGACATTCTCTGTTCCAGTCTGACTGACAGGCAATGAAAACACATGTATGTGCACACTGGAGTTTCCTAGAATTCAACGCTTCACTGAATTGAACGCATGAACATACATTGAGGTTAGCACCAGAAGGCATCTACCCACAAGAAGCTTGGAGTAACCATCAAAACAGTGGTCTTGATAGTCTTTGACATCACCTACTTTCTCTCTCTGTCATGGATGATGGTTAAAATGGTGATATGGGTGACTGGCCTCATCATGAGAACTGAATGACAGGTGAGCGAAGGAAACACATGCAAGGAGAGAAGTCGAGATGAAAAGATAAAGCTCCAGGAAAACAACACTACATTCCAGAATCAATGTGAGCAGAAAAAAACAAACAGGCATGGGATGTGAAGGACAGCAGGAAAAGAGTCATGCAGACAAGCAGATGTGGTTTTGATGAATAAATGGTTTGATTTTTAGTTTGGTTTGTGTAACAGTGTTACCTGGAGTTTAAACTTAAATGCATTCACACTCGATTCAAATTCAATTCAAATCAATGTGAATTTGAGTTCATTCATGGGACGGAGATGGATTTGAATGTACTTGACAATATTTTTATGAGAATGATATATTATACAGGTAAGTCATTAGGTGTTCAGTTTGTTATTTGGAAATTAAACTGAATTGCATTCACACTCAATTCAAATCAGTGATTTTGAATTCATTTACAAGATGGAGATGGAAATGAACACACTTCACAATACATTATGAAAAAGTCATTTTAAACAGAGAAGTCATCAGGTGTGAGGCACATTTCCCGGGAATCATTTTAAAAAGCTCATCTTCTGTGTTCTGCACACTAGAAAGGAGCCATTTCTGTGAACATAGTGCCCAAGACAGGCCATCTGTGATGCTGACCTTGTTTGGGCTGTTGGTTTAATGAGTTGTTTGTGAACAGTATCACAGTCTAATTATATCTGACTTATTTATATCAGATCATAAATTAGTAATGTGCCACAAAGAAATGATAGCAACCCAGCACAGGGCTCCAACAGTTACATTAATACAGACAAAATGCTTTGGGCCCAGTCAAATAGGATGCTGCAATCTTGAAAATATGCAGACAAAGAAGTTAATTTGTTCTTTTTGTGAAATCAAAAAGAACTGTGAAATTTCTCTTCAGGAGCCCTGGGCCATGTTGGTGGCATTGGAAGATGTCGGATATGACTTTTATCGGTCTCCATCCTCAGCTGGTGCAATGTCAACTTAAGGCAGTGTGGTAGGATTCTTCTAATGCTGTCAAACACTTTCCCTCCATTTCTTTTTGAGCATAAGGCAACTAATGCACATTTATATACTCCGTATTTCAAGACCTTTGGTTCCAAACTGTGGTGCAAAAGATGAGAAACGTTAGCATTAAGGCAGAACAGTTAAGCTAAGGTGGCTAGTGTAGCCTTTAGCATCCTGTATCTGGATCTATTCTAAAGAAACTAAAGGACTGATTATACATAGGGAACTACAGAATTTTAAAGCAAATTGCCAAGCAGCTTGGAAAGAGTAACTGGTTGTCATCATGACACAAGTCAATGGTTTTGCAAACTTTGGAACAGTAGAACATGAGTTGATTTCCACCTTTTTGAAAGTTAAAGGGTGAAACATAATGACAGTCCAGTTACAATTTGTCTTCTCGTAGTTGTTCTAACAAAGGCCTACATTCTCACACACACATACACACGCACACACTCGTGCACATACACACCTAGTTCGTTCTAGTACAGTGCAGCAACAGAAATGGCCAAATTTAGCCACTTACAATGCAATCGGACAAAGACAATCGCAGGCTATGGAGTGTTCCTCGATAACAGGTTTGCACAAAGGCAACACCAGTTTGTTCTATAAAAAAAGTAGAAGAAAAGAGAAGGAGCACAGGATAAAAAAGGGAAGGGGAGACGATAGAGAACAAAGAAAAGAAGAAGAAAAAAACAGGACGGTCAGTTTTTAGAGCATCCAGGGCCATTTTAACTGTCATCCACATTAACATTTAGCTGTAGGGGTTGCGTTTGAGATGGAAGGGTTTGTGCAATTACTGCCCAGTGTAGTTTTCAAGTAATTTTCACATGAAGAATTACAAGGGTAGGTGAACGAACATGTAAACCCACAGTGTTAAGGGAACACGCTCACACAAATAAAAAAACAAGGTAAATAGGTCCCAAGGCCGCTTAGCGCAGTATGCCACACATTTGCAGATGGTACGGCCAATTCTGTTTGGCCTTCCTCCAGCTTCTAAATTAACACACAGCATCACTAGCCCATTAGTGTATACCACAAGAACGCATTTCAGTGCTTTAGTTTCAGATAAAGGGTAACAAGCCAAGATTGGTCTCCAAATAGTGTCCCAATCTTGACTCTGGAATAATGGAGGCTGAATTTGATTAGATAAGTAGACTATTTCTTTTAGAGAGACTGTCATACGGACGTCTCGGGCCCCGGTGTGCGGTAGGCATAAGCTGCCCCAGAGAATCTTGGGTTTTCATCTATTCGGAGGAAGGAGTTGAAGGTGCAGTAGTCAGGCCTGCCCCCCCAGTATGTACACATCAGTTTTTTGGGAGGGGAGGAGTCAGACCTGCGGTGGGTGTGGTTCTGGCTTTCGTTGCCATGTCTGTCATGTTTCCGAG
Organism: Cyprinus carpio; assembly: GCF_018340385.1. Taxonomy (NCBI): domain Eukaryota; kingdom Metazoa; phylum Chordata; class Actinopteri; order Cypriniformes; family Cyprinidae; genus Cyprinus; species Cyprinus carpio. Next base: position 29,122,322 of record NC_056572.1, read on the forward strand.
CAGGTGGAGCTTGGAGGGAGGACAGGGGGGTGAACTCAGACAGGTGGCCCTTATACAACTTATCTGCATTCTGGAGTAAAGAACAAGGGAACAGAAAGAGTGAATTAGCAGATTGCATCATATACAAGCATGTACATGCAAGCCTTGGTCACGTCACAAGCTGAAACAACACAAATCCAAAGCCCCACAAGAAGCAATGCAAAAAAAGAACAAAATATTACATAAAAAAAAAAAATCACATATCCAATATTAACCACATGCACAAGTCCAGTCCCAGAAGATGTTAAACTGATCAATTGAGAGGCTGTTACAGGATAAACTGCGAAAAGAAATTTAGCTAAGGCTAGTGACAAATTCTTTTTTTTCATTGGAAGGTGAAAGGGCATTCAAAAAAAAAACAAAGTTATATTTTTATAATTAAAGTTTGAAGTCGGTAAGATTTTTAATGTTTCTGAAAGAAGTCTTATGTTCTGCAAGGTTCACATTTATTTGATAAAAATACAGTAAAAACAATAACATTGTGAAGTATTATTACAATTTTAAAATATATATATATATTTGGCAAAATAATAAGGGGGAAAACTAAATTATTCTAAAAACTTAATATTCTTTAAGCAAAATATAAATATAATGTCTAGTTTTGGTCTTTTGAGTTTGGGGTGAAATGTTATCAGGAAAAGTTCTTCAGAAATTTTGTGAGATTCACTGTTCATAAGCATGTTCTAGGAATGGACATTTAAAGGTGGACATTTAGAAATATATATATATATATGAAAATATTTTCACTGATTTAGACACAATATAAAAGAAAGATTCAAGAAAAGAAACAATATGCATGCATGTCAGATTGTTAGATGTTAAACTGTATGTCAAGCCTGCTGTGTGTATTTGTGTATGTGTCAGAAGAACCCATAGTCCCCATGTCCTGTTAGTTGCATATACTGCACGCCCCAAACCACAACCCAATACATTCATTCTGAAACTTTAAAACCAAACCAAACCAGTCTGTAGGTTTCACACCAAACAACAGACCCACACAGGTGCACCAAAGGCATTTCAATCAAGTTTGCTTTCACTGGAAAGAGCCAGTTAGCAGGATTCTGGAATTCTCAGATTGATTCTAGAACTGCACACGTCATCTGAGAACTCTAGAGCTCCACTTGAGTTGAGTGTGGATTAGTTCTTTCTGGCTTTAGTCTTCAACTTCACATTCTCTTTACCATAGAGCTGCTAGGCCTCAGTGGTGTTCTGAATGCCATCTAGCAGTGAATCACGAATGTTTGTCTCAACCCTTTCAAAGATCCTGTCAGCCCTCATTCTCTGTGAAATATCATACACACAAACAAACTCAAATGTGGCATAACAGACCCATGTGCACAATATTTTCTAGAATTTGTCCTGATTTTGAAGTCTTTTGCTGACACTGAAAGTACAGCAGCAGAAAATGCATTAAACAACTTTATATCAGCAACATAAAATACACACGTACAAACTATACATGCACACTTCATGCATGCAAATGTAGAGTGACGCAATAAAAGACTTAAACATAAAGAGAGACACCACAGGGTACTGCAATGTATGTTATTGGCATGTTAGGTAGCTTGTGAGCCTCATTAATCTTCAGCAGGTCATGACCCTGTTGTGTCTTCGCTCACTGATACATACAAGCACATGCAGAGAGAGTGTGTAGGTTCACCTCCGGCTCAGTTCAGAAACTGACACTGCTGGAGGTCTGGGAGAGCATAAAGATGGTGGACTGCTCAGCAGTGAGACACTGCCGCTTTGTCTGCCGTTACCAGAGGTCAAGGGTTAAACACACAGGGAAAGGGGAAGGTCAAGCACCAGAGAGGAAGAGCATCAGGAGAGAAAAAGAGAGATGGAAGAGGAATAAAAAAGAAAGGGTTTAGAAAGGTTAACAACCTGTTTAATTAATCCTCAGAGATTAATAAAGGAAATTCAGCAGCTTTCAAAGCATTCAAAGTTTCTGGAAGTGCAAGTGTTAAGTGTTAGATTTAGAATATTTAAGGTTCTTTTCTTGCAGAATTATTAGTAAAACTTTACAATAAGTTTCAACTCGGTTACCAGGTTATCCTGTTTTGTTATTGTTGACTGAGACATGACTGTTAATTTTTTTTTGTTTTTTTTTATATATTATATATATAATTATTTTTTGTTATATATTGTTTATATATATATATATATATATATATATATATATATATATATATATAATATATATATATATATATATATTTTTTTTTTTTGCCTTGGCACCTAACTGATAAGTTTTGTTGAAGCAATAAAATGACTAAAACTCAAATAAAAATAAAGTTAAATAGAAAAACTTATAAAAATGACATATGCACAAAACAAAATGACTAAAACTTAAACTAAACTTAAAATTTAAACAGAAAGCTAATCATAAATATTAATAAATACTATAACAGTATCTAAATAAAACTCAAATAACTGTCAATAACACTCATTCATTAGGTATCATAATTACATAATTATAACAATTTATTATTAATTAATGGTCATTCATAATACAACTTAATATAATTTCATTTTTGGAAATCACTCATTCATTAGGTATCATAATTACATAATTATAACAATTTATTATCCACCGACTGATCACAAACCACTCGTTTCGGCATGCTTGATGCAGGACTGTCCAGGAGGTGGTGGGAAAGTGCTCTCATGTGGTGAAGATGGCTTCACGAAGGGCATCCACCGTCTTGACGTCCGTTTTTTTATAATGTTCTCAATGGGATTTAGACAGGGGAACACGCAGGATGGTCCAAAGAGCAACGTTATTCTCCTGGAAGAATTTCATGCAACATACCACACAGACGGGGGGCCCTCGGTCAAGAGGGGATGCCTGCTGCAAAGGTTAGCAGTGCTAGATGGAGCCTCCTCCACTGTGCCACGTAGAAAAACAAGGGGGAAGATGTAACGTGAAAGGCAGGTTAAAAAGCTCGTCAGAGAATAAAAACTTCTTCCACAATTGTCCCACGGGTGGCATGGGAGGAGACGTGGCCTTTGAAGACAGTGGTAGGCAGTATTACACACACGCGCACACATTAAATTTCCTTCTGAAATTTTTCTTAGCATAGTATGGTAACATACTATGTGTGCACACAGTAAAATACACAGTATTCATTGTGTCATACATTGTTTGACAAAGAGTCAACAGGTCAAATAAAACCACTGAATGGCTCAAAGACTCATACAACGTAAAGAAAAATCTACAAATAAAGAGAATCATGAACTGCATCCATAAACCACTTACATCAAGCACACTGGGAACCAGTCCGTCGCAAGTGTAAATCTGAAGACCAGTTAGTAGCAATTATCATAAACTATAGCACCATTGAGCTGCTTTTCAGGCATCACACACATTATTTGGTTGAAAAATAACACAAATATTTCATACATTGTTTTCAACAGGTAAATCAGTACAAGCAGTAATCTTGCAATTATCATAAACTATGTAATCTTGCAAAAGGAATTAATCTTAGTTGGATTAGACAATATTTTTGGTTGATTCAGAAGTTGATGCCAATTAAAATGAAGCTGTAATCAGTGCAATACACTTATACACATATAATATGAAAAAAAGCTACAAAATTCAAAATTACACATGACCTATAGCTTTAAACAACACACACACACAATATTTCTATCCCTCCCAGCTTGGCTTTCATTTGCATCAAATGAAACAGGTCATCTACCCAAACAAATAGTGACTGTATATAATATTATTTCTTTTAAAAAGCTGTCTATTACTGAAATATAGACACATTTATATATGTCTGACATGTAAGCTAACTGTATCTTTTCTTCTCTATGAAAATGCAGATCGTGAGAGTTGTGCTGTCGTACCTGTATTCTCTCAGTGGTGGTGGGACATAGAGCTCTACACAACACTTTCTTCACCACATCAGGCAGCAAACTGACTATAATCAGCAGAATTATACTGAGCCATGCAGGACCGCTGGACAACATCTGCATGAACACATAGTACATCCTCTGATAGTTTAGGAAAGGCCTACAAAGAACAAAAATTACACCAGAGATATCATGTTAGATTCAAATGAGTTTGATTTAGTGATATTAAGTGTATAACAGGACAGGCCGTACCAAATGATGCCTCCCCACAGGAGGGAGAAGATGACATAGAATAGTAGTGACCCCCATATGACAAAGTGGTTGATCCACGTCCAGTAATGTGTGTCCAGGGCAAGCTAAAGCATGTAGACACAGTGAGAAATGGGAAGATACAGCAGGTGAAGTTGATACCAGTTGGCAACAGTCAAGATCATAACACATGTGTGGCAGTTGTATTACCTTTAGCGTGACTGTGAACACCAGGACAGTGAATACAAGTGTTCCAAAGGTCCAGTTTCCAAACATCTGGAACAGAGAAATATTGACAAAGGCAAAAAGAGATTGGCACTGATGCAGAAATAGACACTCAAATGAGTGTTAGTGCACAGCTCACCCTCTCATCGCCTTACAAACCGGACAAATTGCAGTTATGCATGTTGTGAATAACTTGCAAGAAATAGTAGCATTATGTCATTACTTTAATGGTGCTGCAAATTAAAGCACTTTTATATCTTTGTTTTACCGAGATTATTAATGATGTCTGGCGCTCGGTGATATCACATGAATTTATATTTTGTCCATAAAAGCCTCATCAATAAATAGTGAACTTAGATAGTCACTTAAAATGTTATAATGGATTCAGTTTTGCAGATCGGCCCAAAAAACCTTGGGTGCTGTAAGCTTCAATTGTGTTTGTATCTTTTGGGAGGATTTGTTCCCTTATTGTTTACAGTCTTGGCAAACGGCTGATTTAGACACAATGGATTCTCTTCTAGAACCTTCCCCTGTCTGCGACTGGCCACACTGTTGATGGCACTATGCAAAACAACATTAACACTATAAAGAGAGCTCTTTATAAAATCACTGCATGTTTACCTTTAAAAAACAAATCACAATCAAAGTCAACAAGCCACAGCAAAACACGAGCAGGTCAAAGACTGTATGGCACCAAATGGTATTAGTGAACGTAGTGAACAATATAATGTTGATGAGTTACCAGTTTAAAAGGCAAAGACACACAATAAATGTCAACAAGTTTGGGGAAAATGCATTAACTTACCTTAATGAGCAATCTAAATTAAATTTACTGTTAAAAACATGTCAAGGGCAAATGATATTTACAGAAGTTGAAACATTTGGAATTTTATGTTTAATCAGATAACAATTCATCTGTTATTGTTAGAGTTCCTGCCACTTTCCACAAATAGGGAAAATTTCCAGTGCCTAAAGTTTTCTTTCTTTCCTCTTATTCAACAATTGTTCGGTAAAAGAGACGCTTAAACATGTCAGGGGCTCAAACAAAATACAATATTAATATATGGCGATTTAATTTCCTGTTCATTTTATACATGGTTGGTCATTTTTACAACCCTGTAACCAAAAGTGACGTTTAAAACAGATTTGTGTGATTTTGCATTTTTCTATAAATAAATAAATATTAAATCTAAATAGACAAAATGTATAATAATAATAAAAGAACAATTTTATTAGATAATTTAAAAGTGTATACCCTATTTGTGGAAAAAGCCTCCAGCTTCCCTTTTAAATGAAAAGTTTCTGAATAGATTCTCTTCAATTCAACATGTACTGTACCAAACAAAGTGAAATGGTTAATCCATGTGTCCTCTTGTTCATTCATTTGCCCTTGCAGTGAGTCATGAGAGAATGGATGTGTATCCTACTGGCCAATGAGGATGACACAGTCGCAACGTGACACATGGGATGGACACAAACTCCTACTCGATCACAAGATGATAGACAGAGGAAGATGATCGGGGGACTTGCTATTCTATACCTACAGTGGCTGGTCCTCAGTACAGAGGACACTGGGATGTTGTACGATGGCAGTGAACGGTTACTGTTAGTAGACACTATGTGAGTGGGAGTGGCTTTAGGGTGAGGGGAAGGGCTGAGGAGGGTAACAGTAAAACTAAAAATAGGATGAGAAACAGATAGGGACAGGCTTACCATCTGTGTGTTGGTGGCCATTAGCTGAGGAAAGGAAGAGAAGCAGAAAAGAAATGAAAGGCAAAAAGGGGGAAGATAAAAGGAGGAAAAGAGAGATGAAGAGAGAGAAAGAGAAGAAAATGAAAGAAAAGAAAGAGAAGGGGGGGACAGGGAGCAAGAAAGTATAGAAAAATTTAGGATGTTATAACTTAAAAATAAATCAAACAGGTAAAAAAGCAATCCAAAAAGCTTACTATGATTTAACTTAATGGCACAGAGAAAGATGTCTGGTTTGACTGATTACCCAGCATGCTTTGTGTCGCATAAATGAATGGAGAAGCACCTGTAATGACTTCAGACATACGCAAAGGAGGACAGACAAAAGTCTGCAGGCTGGATCAAGACCTCAGTTAAACCATAAATATGTACATAACAAGCACTGAAACCACTTTAAACACTCAACAATCATCGGCCACCCATTCAATCTGTATGTGACTGCTTTATTTGACTGAGAAAACAATGAGCTCAAGAAATAAAAACAGCTGGTTAAGTTGATTGAACAAAACACACACAGAAAAACGTGAAAATGAAGTCATGGTTTAGACAGTGACTGCTTTACCTGGCCATTGCTGGTGAAGGTTGTGTTGTCGAAAAGGAAGAATGCACCAAAGAAGAAGACCATGGCATCAAAAACCCCCAGAAGTGTCCAGTAGATGAAAGTGGGCCATCTCAGGAGGGAATTCTTGGCAATATCTCTGTAAAAATAAAGATGGAAATATAAAAACAGCTTGAAATAACCGCATATTGTTTGCATAACAACACTGTACTGTAAACTTTACAGACCTTTAAAAGTGTATATCATCCTAACTGTAATCACAGCTAAGTGCATGTAATACCTTGCCTTAAAAAATAACTAAAGTTTAGGTTGAAACATTAAAATTACAAAAAGAAAATGAATAAAAACCTAGAGTAAAAAAGAATAAATATAAAATTTCCATTGGTTATCCATTTAACCTCATCGTGTCAAACAGAAATAAATGCTTATGCTTTTTTTTTTTTCATTTTAACTTGAGAAAATTACCCTAATAATCTCACACGCCACCTTTAGAGTATCAGAAGAGATCTCAAGAATGTCTCAAACTGTGCTCAGATTTTCCAAGATACTACAGTCAAAGATTTGAACTCCAGCTATTAGATCAAATTATCTGAGCTATGCTATCTGTTCATTCTTTAGTCTTTTCCAGTCTTGTTTGTATACATTTATACCAAATGAAGTGCAACTGATACTAAATTGAAAAGCAATGGAGCAGTCAAACATTTCATTGTAAGATCATAGATCATATGGTTATTTATGAGCTCTCTGTATCAGTTTAGTCTCAAACTACACTTGAGACTGGATGGATCACTTCAAAGGAAAGTGAAATTAGGGTCAGAAAAAAATAAGCATAATTTCTGTTGCTTGGGTCCATTCTTACTTTAAAAACATAGAAAAATGAGAAAAAATATCAGATCAGTCCTATTTCTAGTGAGTAAGTCCTTGATAGCTACTAGTGCCACACTGTGTGTCAGTAAAGAACACTCTATATATTGAACAAGCAATGCAGAGGAATAAGAGTGGAAAAAATGCAGTGTCAGGACAAAATATAGAGCAGTTCTAACAGTATTTCTGCCCAGTGTAGTGTGTAAATTGAGTTTAGAGCAAGGGTCTGTGCAGATATGTTTGCCAAAGGCTGATGGAACTGTCCAATAATAGCAGACTCGTATTTGGAATCAGAGAGTTCAGAAAACCTGGAGGCTCACAATCAGAAAGGGCATTTTATTAAAAGGGAAAATATAGAGAATGAGATACATCAGATGGTTCATCAGATATAAAAAAGAAAAGTTTTTAAAAATACAGATTTTTTTTTTATTTATTTAAACTGAATCAGTATATTAAATAGTCCCTGAATAGGCCAGTGCTGTGGTGTCACTACTGCAATATACATGTGCTTTAATTTCTTTGCAAAAAATGTGCTAATTAATATGTATGTATGTATGTATATATATATATATATATATATATATATATATATATATATGTATATATATATATATATATATATATATATATATTTCAGCAAACTTTTCAGCAGCAATATATAGATACATACATACATGAATATGTATATATATAAATATATATATATGTATAAATATATATATATGAATATATATATATATATATATATATATATATATATATATATGTATGTATAAATATATAAAAAATATGATAATTAAGATTTTACATAGATGTTTTATGACACATACAAAATATTTTTCTAACTACTGGTGCAAGTGGGAAAAGCAAAAAAAAAGTGCTTCATGAATATGCTATGAGGTTTGTCTCAGGGACAAGACAGTGTTTTGAATCTCAGTGAACCAACAGTCATGCAAAAAGGAGGCCAAGGTGAGTATAAATAGCCAGAGTGTAGACAGGGATTTATAAGTAGGTCTCACAGAGGGATCCAGAAATAGAATAGTGAACAGATAGTAAACGTGTCTCTCCAAAATACCTCCCCTGTACACGTGATAACATGCACCACATGTCACAAATAAGCCAATAAAACAACAAACTCAAACCTAACTCCATACAGGTTTTCAATTTTGGATGAACTGTTCTCACTGTTTAAACCTATGCTCTAAGTTTAAAGTATAATTATTACATGACATTCAGATCATAGGTGTAGATAAAGGGGATGTTAGTGATACCCAAATGTTCCTCACCTGTAGAGAGAAGGGTCCCGTTTGAGGATGTCCATGTTGATGTGCTGCTCCATCAGACTGTAGAGGAGGATGGGTAATGAGGTGAAGCTGATATTGTACAGGGTCAGGTAAGCTGTGTCATACAGTGGCTGCAGAGGAACAAAAACAGTTAAACCAGTTTGCTATTGTGGCTGCAAATCAATTAAGTTCAATGTAAGCACAGAAGAGAAACAGTTTTTTCTCTTAACTACATGCACGTTCATATTCCAGGTGTCAATTTAAACATCTATTTGAAATGTAGTCTAATAGTGATGGACCTTTGAGACATTTTGAGGTATGCGTTTACCTGCTGAGAGAAGCCACAGAAGAACTGATAGAGAAACTGAGGGAAGATGAAGCACACATTCTATGGAGAGAAAACAGACCCTCAGTACCTGATGAACTAAACCCTTTAGATGGTTTGTTAGTGTGTGTGTGTGTGTGTGTTTGAGAGAGAATTCTGTTTGCTAATAACAGAGTTCAGCATTAGAGTTGCATTTTCAACAAGATTGTTTAATGGAAAAAGTAGCATCCACACATATTAAGCTACATTTTTTCTGTGTTTACAACCGCAGGCAATGTTGATTGTGTTGTGTCAGCCAGAAATCAGCTATTTTGCTTGAGATTATCTTTTTTATTTTGTGTGTCTACACATTTTGTTTGTTTGCGTTCACCTTATAGAAGAAGTACTGCACCAGCTCAGCGATTCTAATGTAGTAGTAGTGCCCGTGAACCAGCAGCATCTTCTTCAGGTGTTTGAACTTGGTAATTGCATAGTCGCTGTTACGGGCCGCCTGACGCCCCTCTTTACCCATAATCCCTAGAGGCAGAAGAACCAGTCAACAGGCATGTAAGATATTGCTGACATAGTTGTTGAACAGAAGTCTACCAGAGATTTACTTCCTGGAGAAGTACTAACTAAATGGAAATGATTTGCTTTTGTATGTGAGCATGAAATCACCTATTCCCACGTGAGCTTCCAGGATCATGCTGACATCATTGGCTCCGTCCCCGATGGCCAGCGTGATGGGGTGTTCTTTTGATGCTTTTATCAGCTTAACGATCTGAAAGAACAGTTACCACAGGTCAAATCAGAATGGCTAAGAGATTAGATTATTAATCAGGGTTTTTGGCTGTTTATGTGCAATGGGATAATATCCTATCTATCCTTTGTCATATGATTTTGCTTTACATATGAATTGCATGGGATTTTACTGTTTGTTTCACATCAGTAATTGTCTTGTACTACAGTGAGTTCTCTCACTTCCTGACTTTACAGTTTCTGGTTTTCACAGAAGCCCCAGAGAGTGACTGACAGGTTTAGCGTGCAGTAAATGAAAAAGAGAAAGAGACCAGTGTCTCTTTTGATTGCACCATGTAACTCACAGGCTCAGAGATTACAATAAGAGAATGAGGACAACCTTTTTCTGGCAGGTGGCTGTGTTAGTGTGAGTCAGGTTTTATCATCATTGTGGGGACCAAATGTCCCCAAATAGACACCAAGACCTTAAATCACCCTTAGTACAATGGAACGCACAAGGAAAATGGCTTAATTCACATGCTAAATAACAATTTAATGAAACATATCAGATATCAGATTGCACAAAGAAATATGCCAGCATGCATTCTAAAATGTAAGTTAATAGCTTAATAATATTAACTTTTATCTAAATGATACTGGAAATAATAAAAATGATCTGCTATGGGAAATTATCTGGTATCTACACTAACATTCAAAAGGTCGGGGTTAGTAAGATTTTCTTTTTTTTGAGAGAAATAAATATGTTTCTTCAGCAAGGGTGCATTACACTGATCAAAAGGGACAAAATAATTATACATTATTCCAAAAATAATCTATTTGAAATATATATATATTTACATTTAATTAAATTTTCTATTAAAGAATCCTAGAAAAAAGTATCAAGGTTTCAATGGTTTTAAAAGAAATGTTTCATGAGCACCAAATCAGCATATAAGTATGATTTCTCAAGGATCACATGACACTGACGACTGCAATAATGGCTGCTGAAAATACAGCTTTGCATCACAGGAATAAATTACATTTTAAAATATTATTACAATATAATTTTTTTTTGTAATACTGTTTCAGAATAATATGTTTTACTGTATTATTGATTAATTATATACAGCCTTGGTGGGCATAAGAGACTTAATAAAAAAAAAAAAACAATCTTACATCTTACCCCAATCTTTTGAATGGTAGTATATACTCTTTGAGACTGACGTGCTGTAGTACCTGTGCTTTTTGTAAGGGTGCCATGCGACAGCAGAGAACAGCACTGCAGTTCCTGCAGATTTCCAGGAAAATCTCCTTGTAGTTGCCTCCATTGCTGGTTACATCTTGTGTTGGCTTCAGAACAGCTGACAGTGTTGCCCCATCGATTATCAGACCATAGTCTTGGTAATCACCTGAGAGCCTGTGGGACCGACACATATGTGTGAAGGTGTCTGTGTGTGTATGGGAGCATGTAAATGTATTCCACTGTACCCACCCTGAGAAAATGTCCCTGGTCATGCTGCCATGCTGTCTCAGAACAGTTCTGCTCAGATCAAACAGGACGTCATGGAGACTCTGCTCCTCTGTTCGCTTGGTTGTCAGTTCCAGGATCTGTGTATTGCGATGGAACAACTTGCTAGCATAGCATGTGGCTGCTGCTGTCTCCATTTTGTCCCCTGTGAGGACCCAAACCTTCATACCAGCCTTGTGCAGGGACTCAATGGTGTCGGCCGCTTTATCCTGCAGCCTGAAACAGAAAATGACATCCAAGAACATTTCAAAAGCAGGTCATCTACACAATTAACACAATGTCTGTATAATGAGCCAAATTGTGTGCGTATTTGCAACCGAACCTTAGCTTGATTCACCGTAAGTATGACCAATCTGACCCTAACAAATGTTGACATTCACCATATTACCTTTCTAATGTATGTTTATGGAAGTCCTGAGTGTTTGGATACTTTTAAATGGAATTTTAAAGCAAGTTTTAGTTTGCAGAGTTTTTAAGCATGTACCTTACACTACTGTTAAAAAGTTTGGGGGCAGTCATTTTTTAAAGAATCCTAAAACACAAACAAAAAAAAATATATAAAAATCACTGTTTCTGCAAAAATATAAAGCAGCAGAACAGTCATCTGTTGATAATAATAAGAAAAGTTTCTTGAGCACCAAATCAGCATATTAGAATAATTTCTGAACGATCATGAGACACTGATGACTGGAATTAATAGTTATAAAATTAAAAAAAAAAAAAAAAAAAAAAATATATATATATATATATATATATATATATATATATATATATATATATATAAACCATATCACTTCAAAATATTATTGTTATAACTGTATTATTGATCAATAAATGCAGCCTTGGTGAGCATAAGAAACATCTTTCAAAAACATATAAAAAAATCTTATTGACCTCAAACTTTTGAACTAGTTGAAAAACAAACAGCAGATAAAATTCTTTCCAATGCAACTATTTTTCAAGCTCACATAAGGTTAACTGTAATACAATTCCTTTACCATTTAATTGAAAAACTAGGCGGTGGAGTTTAACATTGTGTCAATTTAAAATAATTATTTTTACAAACAATTAAGTTAATCTGTCACACTTTGACATAAATAGCAGCCAAAGAACAACATCAAATAGACAAAGTGACAATTATGCAATTGTTGCTTTGACAGCCCAATTGTCTCCATTGTATAGCAGCAGCAGCAAGATTTTCCATATTATATAGCAATCCTGTGTGCTTTATTCTTTGCGCAGTGCTGGAGTGGAAGTTAATGGACAGTGCTCTGCATGGCTCAGTGGTGCAGTGTGATGTCTCAGCCCACTTCACTCAGTAATTAAGCAGCCCAGCAGTCAGGATTCACAGTGCCACTGCTGCCAGATAATTAAGACTCCACCCACCACTGCACCTCACTCACAGCCCAGCCACGCAGGAAGTGACATTCTCACAATGACTCCCGGGATGAAAGCACAACTACACTACCTGTTAAACATTCTAATAACATGAATTGCATTTCACTTAACATTCTATTGAAACTAAACAAATTCCCCAAGTTAAGCAACATTCTAGTTGAGTCATAACATTTCTTCTGATTTCCCCAACATTCTATTTGGCTCCCTATTTTAAAATCTTGGCTTAAAGTTGACATGAAATCAGATTTTATGTTATATGCTTCCTTAAATACACTTTCCTAGCCTTATTATGCATGATTAATGTACTTCATCTGAAAAAAGCACTTCAAACTAACATGCTCTGCGTCTGAAATGACTTTGCTCTGCAAATTATGTCACCTAGGCCAAGCTGGCTGGGAAAATAATGTAACCCAATTGCCATTCAAGGCATCATGTTAGCCTGCTGTTAGCAAATGCAGCCTTTCTAAAATCTTGACAATAGTTAACACTAATTGAAGTTGTTTAATGGCAGTTAACTTTAATGTAACATTGATTATATCCTCTCTACAATCCACTGCAGCCTTACATTCAAGTAAGGCTCTATTCTGGTTTAAAACATCCACTTTTCTCTTGCCCTTCTTTTCTTCTTGTTGAATATCCTGCTGTGCTCTCAAATACATTCCTTGCAGTGAAATTTACAGAATATTTGTGGGTGAAATCCAGTCAATTCTGCATTTCAAATCCAATCGTCACATGATTGTGGATTTCGCAACAGATTCAAGTTGGCAACACAAATTTGCAGCGTTGACCAACAGAAAGCTGCTTGGTTTAAAAGTGACTTCTGTATGAGCTGTGCTTCATACATTGCTACACTATTGGCAATAGACAATGGACCTTTTTGCCCTCTAGATTTTGCCAATGTGACTGCACATTTAGAGGTAAAATGGGTTGCCATTGCCAATCCATGTCAGCTAGAAAGTTTCAGGGATTCTGTTTAAATAAAAACAAGCACATTAAAAACAGTTAATGGTGCCCCTTATCAAATTAGCTCCCTGTGTATTTGACTATAACACATGATCTTGAGTGACATCTTGGAGCCACAAACAGGCTGGTGCCTAGAGGGCACTGATTGCATCTAATCAACACAGCCTGACAAAATAAGTTCCCGTCCAGTAATCACTATTTGTTTGCTCTGTTATATTCATTAAGGCGGTCAACGTGGATTGATGTGTTTATTTATAACATTGGGTTGAATGGCCTCCATAAGTGCATAAGCCAAAACAATAGTTCATCAGAACCGTGTCTGCCGGCTGCCGATTGATTCAAGAGGGGGTCTAATTACGTTAGCTGCTCATTATCAGGACACTGGAGCCTAACGGATGGACTCTATTGATTGCCTGTGCAATTAACATTAACACACTGGTTCTGTCAGCGCCGCGGGTGCTCATGTGTGCTTCAAACGGATGCTGGACCTGTAACTCTTCCACCCAGTTGTTCGGCCAATTGGGACCTTGGCGTTCAGCCAGTTAACAATCTAATATTGCTAATGCACATCCATTCTTCATTTCCGTTCAGGGTAATGCACCTTGCTAATTTAGGTAAATGCATAATGCACTTTATGGAAAACATAAGATATTAATTAACATGTTGATATTTTTACAGCAACATGCAACTTGGAAAGCAATATCGGACTTGCTCAGAAATGCATCGGACATCACGGTTCCATATTTTGACACTATGGAGTTTTTGATAGTGTAGTGGGCAGGAGCAAGAGGGAATGAGGCCCTAATTCTTAGCACTGAATCTACTGTACAATCAATGAATGAATGACTTTAAGTGATGCTACCATATCAAACAGCATGAAAAAAATGAGCTTCCCTGATCCTCTACAGTGACTCCTGTGTAGCTACAAACTTGTAAATTGCTGGGAATGTACTGTACAGTGGAGTCCAAAAGTGTTAGGCTATAATAAAAATTCAAAACCTAATTTAAACCTTAAAATAAACAAGAAATATTTAAAATGAAACATTACAATTAAATGTTCTTTGATGTTTTTTGGAACATTCTCAAATCATGATGGAAAACAATACTAAGAATTTTTTCAAAAATTCTGCTCAAATTATTATTCACATTCCATTTGTTAAAAAAAACCTCAAATCATGCTCGATAACAATAAGTTGCTTATTTCCACTGGTGGTCTCAGACATTTTGATTTGACCAGGGAATACTGAACATGAAATGATTTGGATTCCACTCCATCAACTTTTCAACTTTGAAATAGTAAGTTTGATTCAAACATGTTAATCAAACTTAGATGGTATTTGTGGTATTTGGTAAATGTTAATCAGGCTAACTGTGAGTCAGAAGGCAGTGATTCACCTATCTTCCACAGCCGTGGCTCCAAGCAGGATGAAATCCTTTTCGATGACATCATAAGCTTCAGCCAGTTTCTTGTCGCGATCCTGCAGAGCTAGTTTAGCGCTGTTGAGGAGACGGCACGTTTGATCATACTCCTCATGAGTCAGCTTCTTATAAGCCACACAAAGAGTCCGTAAGCCCTCCTACAGGGGAAAGATTTGAAACAAAAATGTCAGCTTTTGTTGTATGCAAAAGGGCATTTTGCAAAACATCACATTTTGTGTTCCATATAAAAAAGAAAGACATACTGGTTTAGAAAGATGTGGGGGTGAGTAAATAATGACACAGTTATCATTTGTTGGTAAATTATCCCTTTGAAATGTAGATTATGAAATGACAAAAATTTAGAAAAGTAGAAATATTCCCATTAACATTATTTATAAAACACTACTGATAGAACTGTCAGTTTTGGCTCCTTCAGACAGTCTTGAAAACAAAGATTCAATTTTGTCTGTCTTGACAAAAAAAAAACTTTTTTACTATGGCTTGCCGAGTCATGAATCAGCACAGACGCCAATGCAACCAAACCCTTTCTAAAGTGATGTCATTCCTGACCCAGATCTGTGAGTAACACAATGAAGTAACATAGAGCTGTGTTAATCTGTGACATTAGATCCATTCCTCATGTCTGGGACCATAATTATATTATTTTTCTGCAAATGACTCCATATATTTGTCAAGTTTAAGATAATTATATTCATTCGATTATCAAGAGCATAAAGTACAAATGACTTCTGGGTGCTACAGAGACATTAAACTAATAATGGTTGTTTATAATACTCATCCCTCTTATGAAAGCTAATGAGATCATTGTTGGGCTGCAGTGTAAGAACACATAAATAGAAACACATAAATTCTATTTTTCTCTTTAATTTTCAATGATGTTTAGGTTCTTTCCTCTTTCAGCTCTCTTTGAGGAAGCCATTCATGCTTAAGAAAAGCTGCATAAGCAAACACATTTGAGAGGAGCTTTTTTCCATCAAGATCTAGGAAGGTGCTTTTGTGGCTTATAAATAGCGCTGCTAAAATAAGAAAGAAGATGAAGATGTTTCAGATTTTTGCTCACCACAGCATTGTGCTCTACTCGCGCTCTGACCTGCTCCACCTTTCCAGAAACCACCCGTGGGAAAATAGAAGAATCTGCACCTTTACAGAACAAATAGTACTCTCCTAGAACAAACAAACAATTATCAACAAATAAAGTGTCAACAGCTATAATGTAGAAACTGTACAACCACTAGTATTTTATGCTTTCAATACATTTATAATAGGTTAAGCATTATTTTTATGTAATTCATGCTTAAAGTCAACATGAAACCAAAACTCACCTATTTGTCTTTGAGATTTTATATATGTTTTTTCCTGTTCCCCTCGAAAATGTATCATAATATGATAGTAAAATGGGTTGTTTCATGTTGACATTAAATTAGCACATTGGTTATGATGTAAGGCTCTCAATGTATTCAAGAATATCCTAATTGCTTTTTATATTAAAAGATAAGTTATCAGGTCAGTTGTGTGTGACTGAATGTATTCAGGAATCATACAGATGTCTAAATCTTGCTCTCATTTGTATGCTAGTAGCACATTGACCCACTTGCATTAACTGCCCCTTCATTTGGGCACACATAGTGACTCAGACACTTTCAGTGGAATGTGTAACAGTCACTTGCAGTTCCAGAATGAGTGTGCATGTGTGTGTTTACTCAGCAATGCTTTGAGGGCAAAAGTATCCCCAGATGTTAGCTAAATCCCTTTGGGGATGTTCTCAGATGGGAAAATCGTTCAGAAATAAAGTGAATTAGGGCTGCCAATCTCATAAATTGTATTACAATTATTACATGACATACAGATTAATCAGATCAATCACAATTAATTGCACACATCAATATTTGCAGAGATCATTCAAAGACATTATATTATTGTGGCAAAATAAAACATTGATTAGACATGACAAAATTGCCTTAAAAGTTAATATATTTGTTTTATTTCCATTTCATTAAACATAACTCTCAATAAATAAATAATTAAATTGATTAATTAATTTATTAAAAAATGCAATTAACATACTAGTCAAGATGCATGATTAACTGCAGTTATTTTTTTAGCACATTTTCAATACTTAATCACACATAATTTAACATGTTAAACTGACATAATAAGCTTTCTTTAGGACAAGAATTAATTATACATAATAATTATAATTAGATTTATATGTCCTCATTTAAATTGGCAAGTAAATATTTGTGTGTGTGTGTGTGTGTGTGTGTGTGTGTGTGTGTGTGTGTGTGTGTGTGTGTGTGTGTGTGTGTGTGTGTGTGTGTGTGTATGTGTGCCTACTTAATTTTGGAGGTAAATCAACTAAATCTGACAAAAATATAATTTTGGGGGATGTCTATATTTGTAAAAAGCAAAGTAAATATATAACAATGAAGTAAATAAAGTTTGTTTTTGTTTGTTTTTTTGTAAAAATGCATAAAGTTTTCTTTTAGGGCAAGGTGTGGGTTAGGGTTAGGTATTTATAACCAACTCTGTATAAAATCAATAGATGTCTATTGAATATCTCAATTTAGATAGCTAAGTAAACGTGTGTGTGTGTGTGTGTGTGTGTGTGTGTGTGTTCATCCTACCTGAGCTCGATTTTACAATAACACTCATTCTCCTCCTCACTGAATCAAAGTTCAACACCTCCAACAGCTCAAATCTGTGAAGAATAAACACAAATGCATACATAAAGACAATACTGCAAGTCTTTAGATTTAAAAGGATAATGGATCTACTATCTACTACTGATTGGGTCCTTTGAGATACATCTTTATCACAGATAGACAGAATTTTCCTGTGACTGCACTCTGTGCTGACTCTCATGTCCTCGGCTGTAGGACAGTGTGTAGCTGCACTAATTATGGCTGGTCCTTGTCCTTCAAGGACACACACACTCACACTCAGTCACTCACTCCATCTCACAAACACCGGTCCTTTTACAACATTCCCTAAACAGAGGAACTCGACTGCTTCCAACAACAGTACTGTATAACGGTGTTACTTTAAAAAAACACACAATTACATTAATATGACAACCTGCTGAGTAAATACACAAATGATTTGATTTTAGGTTGGGCTGAGTGTACTTTTGCTTTGGTTTGTTTTTTTTACAGCATGTGGCAAAATACACAGTATGACAAGAAAATTAAAGCTGCAGTCACCATAGGGGGTATAAGCAGCCCTGCTAGCGGTTTGGTATGTAACTAAAAGCTTGTTTGTAAATTATACATAAAAAAAAAAAAACAATTGTAAAATGCATAGATGTTACACACACACATACTATATATATATATATAATATATATATATATATATATATATATATATTTATATATATATGTTGTGTATGTGGGGTGTGTGTGTGTGTGTGTGTGTGTGTTTGTGTGTGTGTCTGTGTGTGTGTCTTCCATTCATTTTTTACTGTTACATTATTCTGTTTATTTTATTATTATTTAAAAAAATACAATTAACAATTATTTTAAAAAAATAAATATTTTATAGTAATTTTACCTTTATAATTTTTTTTAAATTAAAAATGATTATAAAATAATTTATGGTAATAATCTATATTTAAAATATTAATACAATAAAATTTAAATTTTTTAAATTATACTATATATTTTTTTTTAAAGTGTAGCAAATAAGATTGTGGGCAAAACCACTTTCTCAGACTGATAGACCTTCTAACTGTCCAAAAATGCTGCTAGTTTCCTGTTGGTCATTGCGCTCATGCTGTTTTCCAGATGGCTCACCTCTCCATCTCATCCTCTCTGTTAAGGATCTCCATGTGACTGTTCTTCAGACGGAGATAGGTGAAGCCCAACCTGAACAGGTGAGAGAAAGGGAAAGCAAACTTAGTTTGTTATTGTGATGAAGGGTTAGGGTTAGACATGACAGTCTGTACAGCAAATTAGAAAATGGTCATGGACTGTTTTGGCACAAAAATGAAATATAACAATGAAGAAGATAAATGAAATTAAAAATGTATATAGTGAAAGTGTTATGGATCCCAAAGTAAGACATAGAATGTCAAAACCTATAGTATAAATTATCGTGGTTCTGTGTGAGTGCATGTATGTATAGTATGTGTCTTGCCTTTTCATGCCCTCCACCAGTGCAACCTCATCTGGAGAGGAGGAGATGTAGAAGGAGGTGGATTTGCCCTGATGGATTCCTCTCTTAATGCCATCCACTGTCTCCTCTTCCTTCACCTGGACTGTGTGACAGAGGCACAGTGCACGGAAAAACAGCTCCTCTCGCTCCTGATGAGACACACACATACACGTTTGTACTGAAATCCTGCACACAAAACTAATGCAGTGGTGAATTTGCTCCAATATGTTTACGCTTCATTCTTAAAGCAAAAATACTTTTTAAAAGAGTAAAATATTACATTTATTAATAGTATGTAATGGCATGAGACAGTTCAAGCATCACACACTATTTCCCTTTAATTAAGAGCGAGTCATCTCAGTGGAACAGAATCATTCATCTGTTTCCTCACACACCAGAAGAAAGGAAGACAGAGAGACTAACAAAAAGAGATTAAGTGACAGAGACAGTGAGACAAAAGGACAGAGAGAGGCTATCTGTGTCTAACTCTGAACAAAATCCAGTCAGTATTAATGTGTCTAGTAAATATTTGGATACATTTGATACAAGCAGGCATTAAAAAATCTCAACAGTGAACTCTGATATTTCACTTTATTATGCACATGCACACAATCTCATTCTTAAAGAAACTATTTTGAATGGACAAACTTTTTTCCAAATTTTTGACAGTTTATTCCAATTTTTGAACTGTTATTCATAAAAATCACATTCAAAAACAACTGACAAGATCTGAAGGGAAATTTAACAAGTTAATAAATTCTTTAATATATGCTTTAGCTAATCTGATAAATTAATGTGTCACGTTGCCCTAAGCTCATTTATCAAAAATAAAATTAGAATCCATCCATCATTCTACCCATCCACGGCTAAGATATTCATGCAGAAACTTGCCTTTGTGATGATATGATTTATTTGTGTAACGAAACATAACTTGCAGCTCATAATAACACGTTCATTCTCTCAATGACCAATAGTGCTTATAGCTTCTTTATCTTCTTTTTTCAAATGTATACAGTGGCCCAAAATGTATCCAGAGACTTAAGTAACACTTAATAATGATGAAATGTCATGGTATTGGACAAAAACATGAATTTAGCAATTATTTTGAATAAAGATGAGGGAACTTGAGATGAACAGACTTCATACATTCACTAAAATTACCAGAAGTTTAAAAGAATAGAAAAAATGGAATGGTCAACTTTGCCATATGTGATATTTTTCTTTTATATATATATATATATATACACACACACATATATATATATATATATATATCTATATCTATATTTAATATATATACATATATATATATATATATACATATATATGTATTTTTAAGTATTAAAATAAGTCTTTTCTATTTGAACATATTAAAATGTAATTTATTAATGTGATGGTAAAGCCGAATTTTCTGCAAAATTACTCCAGTCTTCAGTGTCACATGATCCTTCAGAAATCATTCTAATATGCTGATCTGCTGCTCAAGAAACATTTTTAATATCAATGTTGTGCTGCTAAATAATTTTGTGGAGACCATGAGACATTTTTTTCTCAAAATCAAAAGGATTGTAATTATTTGAAATAGAAGACATTTGTAAGATTATAAAAATGTATTTCCTGTCACTGACCCCAAATCAAAAGTTGAATGTATGTTTAAATTCCCACTGCATTTTTACAGCGGTTATGGAAATACAAACAACAAGCTCACCTTTCCATCTACGCCCGGAGAGGAGTCGATCATATCCATTCCGGCAGCTCCAGGTAAGATCTGCCCGTTACAGATGGCATGTGGCACATAAACATTCCCATCCACACAACACTCCCTCAACTCCATGTTATTTTCTGTCAAAGTGCCAGTCTTGTCTGTGAAGACATATTCCACCTGTGATGGAAAAAGGAGAGAGACAGTGAACCAATAATGACCCAGGGAGCAGTTTTGGAGTGGACTGAAAAGGTTTCCTACCTGTCCAAGTTCTTCATTAAGATCTGAGGTATTGACGAGCGGTCCCTCTCCGAGCTCCTCATCAAACATGTCATCGTCCCACAGGATGAAGTACGAGCCAAGGAACTTCTGCATCTCCACAGTCACATACATGGACACAGGAATGATGTAGTTGAACAGAACCATGAAGGCAAGGAAATCTGTGAATGCCCGGATTAACTGAAGGGATAAAATGCAGAGAATTAAATAGTATGAGTTTGTGCAATTGTTTTGATTGAATTAAATAGTATGAGTTTGTGCAATTGTTTTGATTTAATTGTGTTAATGAACAGTATGTCCTCTAATGAGGCTGCTTTTAGTTTTTGACAGAAATATTATAAAATATAGTCTTTTAAGTATATTTTAAAAACATTAACTTTTATTATTATATATTATAAATAATAATAATAATGTAGGTACATACACAAAGAATCACTCATTCAGGTCAATAATTCTTAATATGTTGATTTGCTGCTCAAAAAACATAAAATTTTATGTATAAGTAGTATATAAATGTAGTACCAAAAATATACATTTGAATAAAAACATTAATATAATAAAATATTTAATAAAAACAAATATATAAATATTTAATAAAAAAAAGTTTTCATTCTCTTTAATTGGTAAATCTCTATTTTTAGTTTTGTTTATTTTTTTTTTTTGTAATTATATGTTTAATATAAACAAAATAATAATAAAAAATAAAAAATACTAATATAACAAATATAAAACTAATAATAAATTATATAAAAAAATAAACTATTATAATAATAAGCATTGTTTTATAGCACGTACTACATGCCGTTGCCTCTCAGTCTCAGTTTTCTGGTTGTTGGACTGGCTGACATACTTCAGGACAGTATTGATCAGAGCTTTACTGATCAGAATGCCTAGGTACACAATCAGGTAGGCATTCATAGACCTGCAGAACAAAAAGTGATTAAATGATCCCAGACTGAGCATAATCATTTTTGGACCTAATGGCAAAGACACATATAATACATCAGGGTGACAAGATCTAACCGCAGTAACTTTCCCTGAGGGTCTCTGAGTTTAATCACTCGTATCCTATTTCAGAATAAAAAATTTTTTTTGTCCGAATGGTATCTTTAATGTTAAATCAGAGTCAAAAAAAAAAAAAAAATCAACATTCATTTGATTGAAAAAGTCAATGTTATCCGAACTCTGAAAGCAGATCTCTGAGAGTACACCTGCTTGTTCAATATAAACATATTATACATGTTTTCTTAATGGATGCATCTATCTATCTCACAGAATTGTCAGTGAGAAACATATGAGTGCAACTTGATACAATTTGTGACATCAAATACAGAAGCCCGCAATTTGCTTTACAAACAGCACACTAAATGCATTACCCTGTACATGCTGACGGCAAGGTAAACTGATCGAAAGCCTATCACCATGTCTTACTTTTCAACAGCGGAGCGTTTCTGAGACTTGGACTGGTAGTTGAGGGCCATCTTGGTTTCCATGCCCGTATAGATGGCGACAGCTAGAGAAACAAGACAGGACAAAGAGCATTTTGAGATAATAATTCCATTCTATGACCGTCTCGGTGTAGCCTCTTTGATGCTTTGATAACCTAAAAAAGCCATTGTTACATAACTGAGCTCTTTTTGTTCTACCGTACGGTGCCATTATGTCACAATGGTTCCGCTGTAACAAAGTTAAACATTTTCAGAGCTTGCCCTGCTCTTAGAATCCTCACATGTATAATTTGACATTCATCTCTCGCTCTTGCAATTAAGAACTTCTTTCTGATCTCACAAGCCTCAGTGACTCATTTAATTACAGTGGGAACAGAGTGACAGAACGACTCAATCAGCAACTCTCCTCTCTCGTTCTCCTGCCCTTCACATAAAATCACATAAGCACTGTACCAGGTTATAGTGATGGATCTTAGCATCACTGACATCAGTACGTTTAGACCGAGCTCTAAATATGAAGTGTTGTTATTTATTACCATGTATGTATTCAGTGTTTTTCAGTGTGGCTCCACGCAGCAGCAGGTTCTCAGAACCCAGGGGTCTAAAGTAATCAAACAGATCAAATGCAGCATTAAAAACATGAAAAAATTATATTCACATCTTTTTTACAGTGTGTACTGTATGTATTGTACTGCAGATTAATCTGTCACACTGCAGGACTATTTTAAAGGGATCCTGAACTGCCTTTGTTTTTGTATTTTGCACTGTTCTCTATGGTCCACTTATAATGTTATCAAGATTTTTACATCAAGATTTTTAACCCCCCTCACCGGAACCATCTGTTTGAATAGGAATGGTGGATTATAGACTTATAGAAATTAAATGCCCACTGCTATGATTGGCTAACAGTTCTGTATGTTTGCCTGCCACATCCTTCACAGATGGATGCTGTTGTGATTTAGGTTAAAAACGCACAAATATTCAAACGATCTGTAATTTTTAATAAGAATAAGGAATGGATGAGAGGCTTGTTCTATGAAAATGATGAAGTGTCCCTCTGAATTCAGTCTTTCACACACTGGCCTCCACACTTAATTAAGAGTCCATTTCCTGAGTATAGATTTACCTCGCGATGGGCTCGTCTCGATCCAAGTAAATATTGATGCGTCCCACAAATCTACAGCAGAAGAGGAGGAAAAACAGAAATTAATGTCTAGTCTGGGCTCTATATCAGTGTGTGTGTGTGTAGTTAAGTGGGGTATCTGGAGTGTGTTGCATGCTGTTGTGCCAATCTAACTGTAGTTCTATGCATAGTGAGTGTTTGTAAGAGAAAGCATTTGTTTATGTATTTACTGATGATATACAGTATGTGTGTATCACTCACTTGTACAGGTCTGGCTGGGGTTGTTCGCATTCTATCGTAGCATGCAGTGTGTCAACCTCCTCTGCTGTGTTGAATGCCTTTGTGTCCTGAACTGCATAATAGGTCTTTGTATAGAGAGGAGAGCACAAGAGAAACCTAGTAGGCATTCCAAGGTCAAAAACTCTCACAAGCACATTTCTACTCTCTCCCATCTAATAAGAATTACTGCCAGTGTGCTATATAGTCCAGCCAAGACATTTCAGTCACAATATAACAGTTTAGAATTAACCCCTAATGTTAGGTTTTAGGAATACTAACAGTAATATTTGCCTTTCTATAAAACGACCAATCACCTTATGGCTGGACTCTCCATCTAAGCTGGCTGTCGTGACAAAACATGTTCCATCTTCTCTACTGGTGGAGAGCAGTATGAGGTCACAAGGAAACGTCTCATCCTCCTTCACCTGGACAATATCACCCACCTAAAAGGTTGAAGGACAAGAAAGGGTCAAATTCAACATTTACAGTAACAGTTTGAATCAAACAACAACCCGAAGATACCAAAAGTGAGAATATTTTATATTGTGTTGTAGTTTTATAAGTAGGAAAAAGTTTTTTTTAAATCTCTCTTGGTTTATACTTATGAGTGAGTGAGTGAATAGTATAAGTATAGGTGAAGAGTATAATTTGTGTGTGACTAGCAACATTATACCAACTGCAAAACTTTGCAAACCATTGTTCGACCAAAACCAGCAATCCTGCACTAAACTCACACCACTGGTTGAGCAATTGTTGCTACCTCAGGACACTGAAACAAACTGCAATTCCATTTGTTACCATTAGTTGTGCAGAAAATACACACTGTGACTTTAAGAACGGGTCATCAAGTGTTTATCTTTTCTTGGTCATCTCATGTTATGAATATCTAAATTTACTTCTGAACTGACCTAAATACAGATTAATAATGATTTCAGTATGTTCCCTGACAGAGTGATTGAATAAAGTAATATATAATATAACTGTGTGACACCAATATCAACGAAGCAACTTTAGATAATGAGTTGCCTCTTACGTAACAGTGAAAAAAAAAAAATAATATTCATGAATCTACATAAATGAACATCCTGATCCTGGTAGCTGTTCCCGCTGGCCTGTCTGCATGTGTTGTGTAACGGATTACACATGCTGACCGGATTATCAGTAGGAAAAGCTGTAATGGTAAGTATTCAAGCACATTCTCTCTTTATCATCACAGCTTCCAGTGTTTTTCACTGTGCATTTCAAGTTTTATATAAAATGTTATATTCTATATTGAAAGAGAGTGAGAGAGCAATAGTTTCAAAATTAAATAACAAAAGATTCCCAGTGCATTGTGGGTTACGTGGGTACACTGTCATTCTGCTTGTTGACATGCCAACATTCTGTTTCCAAACAAACAAGATGGTTGTGTAGTGTGAGAGGTTATTTTTTTTATATGATAATAATTATATTATTATTAATTAAAAAATTTTTTTTGATGGATTGTGTGTTTTTTTTTTAGCATTAAAATATTTTCACCTATGCCAGGTTCATTTGCATAGATATTAAGCCATTTATAATGGGACTTTCAAAACACTGCTGTTCATTTAAGTGTCATGAGCAGCCCAACCAATGGTATGATTTTATTTCACAAATGGAAAATGAAGAGAACTGTCCAAGGAAACCTTTTTTGTTTTTCAAATACATGTGGTGGTGCTAATGGCACAATTAACTACTCTATAGGGTGTGAGCCCCAGATTTTATACTCATTCTATGTGCTCACACACCTGAAGCTTTTGACTCTGTTTGCGTACAACTTTGCCATGCTGGATGACGTGGACTGGACACTGGTTTACAGCGTTGTCCGCTTTGTGCCTGATCCAGTCCTCATAGCCCTGCAGAGATTTAGAGGTACAAGCAGAGACACCAGTGAAGAAGTGACTTTACAATAATGACACCTACTAGAGAGGAAAGTTAGGGGTCTTTTCTCACCTGTTTAATCGCTGTGACGGTGATGACAAAGAAAAGAGGCAGACCGCTGGTCATAGGACTGGTAGGTGTGTCAATGATCAGCTACAGAGAAAGATGGTGAGAGGGAAATATCACACATCATGCTGTCACACAAAGGTCAGCTCATGCTAATAGGACAATTTCCATAAGCGACACCATCACAAACCTGCACTAGAAAGATGATCAGAAAATAGAAATTGGCGATTCTTCTGAACTGCTCAAAGAGATTCTTCGGTATAAAATTCCAGAAAGTATACTGTGGAGAAAAAGAGATATATGTTTAACAAAACAAAACTTTATCTTTAAAACAAGCAAAAATGGGCCAATGTTGTAAAAAAATAAATAAATGTAATTTAATAAACATTTTATAATGCAAATAGAGCTATTATCTTACATAATTTTAAGTCTCAGGTTGTTTTAAATGTTTCAGTTTTTAAAATATTTAACACATGAAACTACATGGCTGGCCAATAAACACATTTTTTTAAATCATTTATTTTTGCTGCTTTGTATTCCAATTTATATATAAATTTATATATAAATTGGAATACAAAGCAAAAATAAATGATTAAAAAAATGTGTTTATTAGCCAGCCATGGTGATACAAGACCACCTGACCACTGGTCCTGATCATGTTTTCTATTTAATTTGTGATACTGATCGGCTGAAAGTATATCATCCCTTAGGTATTGTTTTTGGTTTAGATAGCTGTTTGGCCATGGCACACATCTGACCTTTGAGGAGACGACTCTGTTGTCAGGAAATCTCTGTGGAATGTACGCTTCTGTTCCTGGTGGAGGCACTTTATGTCCAATATAAACGGTCCTGCTGTCCACCCAGCTCTCCTCTCCTGTACACTGAAACAAAGAGACAGAGAGAGTGGATTATTCATTTATTCATAGATATTCATGCATCATCCATCCAATGTGACTGCTTTCTGTTTGAGAACACACTCGTTAATCAGTACTGACATGGTCGGCTGGTCTGCCTTGAGTTCACAGGTCAGATCCACCCACTGGAGAAAACAGGTGCACAAATGAGGAACCAGCTTTGAGCTACAACTATAGAGTTTGCTCTGATGAGAAAGAGAACAGATGCAGAACTTATGATTCCTGTCATGCTTGATTTGAGGCAGAGGAACATAGTTTCATAACAAAGAATGAGAGAGAAAGACAGAAAGAGCTGCTAAGGTGCTAAGGTGGTTGCTAGGTGGTAGTCTGTATGATTTTCTAGTCTCTAGATTTGACTTGAGTCCCTATTTCAATATAACTCTATGTGATATATAATATATATATATATATATATATATATATATATACTAATATATATATATATATATATATATATATATATATAGATATATATATATATACATATATATATATATATAATTTACTCACCCTCATGTTGTTCTAAACCAAGGTTATTATCTTTAATTTAAACTAAAACTATATAAAAAAAATATTGTAATAAAGCTTAAAACAAAATATAATATAAATATAGATTGAAAACTTAAAACTCAATACACATTACAAATGTTGGCAACTAAAAATAAGTTGAAGCACAAAAATGACTTAAATGGAAATAAATAAAAACTAAAACTTAAAAATAATTGAACCTAAATTGTAATATTTAAAAATGAAATTAAAATTACAAAAGCACATAACAAAATGTGAAACCTAAAAATATAAATATAAAAGCTATTTCTACTAATAAAAATTATTATATATAAATTATTATAAAAAATATTATATATATTTATATAGCTCTAAAATAACACTGTTTCAAACCTGTATGACTTTCTTTTTCTGTGAATTGAAAATGTACAAACAACACTGGACTGTATAACAGGTCTGGAATGACATTAGGCTGAGTAAATGATGATTTCATTTGATGACAGTTTTTATTTTTCTGTGAACTGTCCCTTTAATACCTACATTAGGGGTTAATGTGAGAAATGCTATAATAGTGATGATAGCACTAATAACAATATGACTGACAGAAAATTGTAAGAGAGGATGCCCACTGCTACTGTCTTTTGCATTCATTTCCCATACTACATTAAGTAAAAGCAATAAGCGGAAAACTATGTGGCAATAAAACCAACAGCATGAAATATTCATCCTAGCAGTTTTGCACATATCTTAATTTCTCTCTTCATTTTTTGTTACTAAAACTTCACTCAACATCTGGTATTCTGAAGCATCTGCTCTTGCTACTGCTGCTGACTTCATGCCAGCGTTAATAGGTTTAGATTATGCAAGGAAAGCTGATCTTAGATCAGGGTGAAGGGAGTCACCTGACACCATGTGTCGTTACATTCCAGCACTACAAGTAACCTTTCTGCAGCCGCAGTGAGTGTCAACGACCGTGACGGCATTGGCTGCTGTACGGCTCCAGCTCCGCCTTTCCCTCTCCGTCAGGGTGGGATTAAATCCAGGCCAAGCCTCTTAAGCGCTTACGTAAGATGAGAAATATGAGCTATTACCACTTTAAAGAATGCCTGTATCTACTAGCACTGCATGCAAAAGGACATGCATACAAATATTTGGCATAAAAAGGACATTGAGAACATGTTGAATGTTCTTGTACTTGGCATTAAGTGTTTAGGTTTGGGCAGGAATTTAAACACATATGAGGTCTTGGTCAACTGTGGACAACATCAATTAGGCTAAACAAATTAAATCCAAGACTTACATCATAGACCGCCGCAATGTCAAATTCTTTGCATCACCTTGTTCATCATGGAAAATCCTAAGATACCCACAGGAAATCAGTCTGAAGTTTCTCTTTGTGACTCATGCATCTCTATGCCTCTGTGTATTTGTGTGTGTCTGTGTATGTGTGTGATTTTGTCCTTGCAGAGAGCTCAGACACCATCCAACCTACAGATTACTCAAAATGTCTTTCAGCTACCCTAAAATGACAACATACATTCAAAAGAAAACAAATTCAAGGATAAATCACACAAAACACTTACACACACACACACACACAACTGAAAAGGAAGCATAGTTTAGAGAATAATTGGATTTTTTACATTATTATTTTATTATTAATATAAAAATATTTAAAAGTATTCATAAAATATTTATGAAATACTTATAAAAATTCCAGATTATAGTAGCTATGGTCATGCTGATTCAGAAATGTTGCTTAATTTTCAAGAAAAATTACTGTAAAAAATCCTAATTTTTTTTTGCATTTAATACAAAACAATGTATTTCTTCAAAATATATTGCATTTATATTCTATTTTAATTGTGGGGTAATGTGCCCCTAGGCTTCTTTTTAAGAATCACCCTCAAATATGAGGCTGCTTCACAGAATGTGCTAAAAAAAAGTTTAAAATGAGTCGATAATAATTCCAGTAATGTGACATATTCAGGGTGCTCAAAGAGAAAATTCCACTATAAACAGGCTTAAACCACACAAAGAAGTCTTCTGATTTCCTCTCACTCTCTGCGTTTACTCTGTGTTAGAGAGTTGGCTTTAAGCAGACAGCACTGAGCAGCTGGTCAAAGGCTCAGTGAACCCTGAGCCCCACAATCACACCTAATCCACTGCACTAAAACACACACACACACACACACACACACACACACACACACACACACACACACACACACACACACACACACACACACACACACAACATTAATGAGCCTGTTCTGTGTTCTTCCAGGCACCTGATGGATCTGGGATGACCTATATAAACCCAACATCCACCAAACCAGCTAGCTAGCTAACACTAGTAAGCTAACATTGAAAATGAACAGTTTAATCATGGTATATTTACTGTTAAAGGAACAGTTTACCCTTTATCTAGTTTTTATTCACTCACCCTCATGTTGTCCTAAACTTAGCCTATATGCTGGTATTTTTCCCCCATTAAACACAAAAGAAGAAATTTCATGCTTCTATTATACAGAAAAAAATAACAGCATGTAAGTTCAAGATGATATGAGGGCAAATAAATGATGACAAATGTTATTTTAGGGTGCACTATTTGCTTGAATAAGGGAAATCAGACCAAAATCACTGCTTAAGCTCCCATGAAAACCAAGTACACAAGCTCATCATAACCGAAAAGCAAACAGTCACACAGGAATGAGAGGTTGGTGGCAGTAGTCGTGTTACTAGTCAAACGGATTATATCACGATCAACTCGTGCCTGAGCTCCTGAGGAGCAGCTCAAGTTACCCTACCACACACACACACACACACACACACACACACACACACACACACACACACACACACCATCATCAACTGTTCATGCATACAACGGATAAAAATTCCTGCAGGCGATGCTGATCAGTGCTGATCCAGGCACAACTATGCCTGCTTATGAAAACAAATATATTGTGATGACATACTTCAGGATATACATTAAGTGGCAAAAACTGATCCTAGATCAGCACTTTCCACACCACCACCGGTCATACAGACTGAAACATGATGCTCTCCATGACGACATTTTCCAGTCGTGAATGTTCGAGCTAATGACAGTCTGATATTTTGCTATCAAACCAAAGACAGCAGGCAGTATATGGAGGTAGGAAAGCACAACCAAACCAGTCAGGATGGATGCATCCTTCATTTTCCATGATATCCTTCTGTGTTTTAAATAATGTCATACATGTGCATTCATTCGTTTTTTAAACTTCTAATTCCACTTCTCAGAAATAAGCATTTAAGATATTAAATATTTGCTTTACTCTCATAAAATCATTCTAGATCCAGATTCTTATGATATATTAGAAATCTAACACTTTACTCAGGAGATAAAAAGTGCTAATTAAATAATAATAATAATAACAATTTATATATTTTTATTGTTTTATATATGTATTTGTATATTATTTTATTATTATTTGCAAAGTAATTACAAAGTATTGTACTGCCTATAAATTATGTTTATTTAAATAAAATAAAGTTTATTTTATTAATAATGGTGTACATCACATTATACTGGCTTTCATTTTTTTTTTAAATCATTTTAGTTTTAGTAGTACATTAAAGAAATGCCAGAATGAGTTTATCATCACAATAAGATCCTAGTAAATGATGGAGTGTTTATGTGAGTTTGTGACATACGTACTGTATGTGTAAGATGCAGTTCAGGGCAATACTGAAGTTACATGACTAAAAATAGCTCTGCAAGATTCCTGTAACTTAATGCAGTGCTGCCTGACAAACTGTCGCATGTAAAATATGATACAAACAATTAAATAGATGACAGGAACACATTTCAGATCAAAACACTGATGGTTCTAACAGTCTTAGGAAATGATTTTTGCTATAAACAAGCTAAGAAGTTATAAGCGAATAGAGGCATATAAAGTGAAAACTCAAGCTGTCATCACCTTACATGTAGGTCTCATTTAAGTGTGTGACAGTGGAGTCACATGCCTTGAGAAGAGGAAGATGTGGACATAAGATGGGAAATGCAGAAACGCAGAAAAAAAAAAGGCATGTCATTGACTGCTTATTTTCAGAGCAATACATCTTATTTTAATACAAAATCAGCCTGACTAATCTACTGGACTAACTGTAAGTGAAAAGTGAAGTGGAGCTGAATCTGAGTCAGTCAGGTGGCTGTTCACAGCTCTCTGATCTGGATCTGGATTGTGTGTGCTCATTACTCACTCTTGTTCTCTTGATCTCTCCGCACCAGTGTTTCCATGACCTCTGCTCAACCTGAGTAATGGGTGAAACCAGTAAACCCTGACCTCCCGCCCAAGTATCTCTGTCTGTGCTATTGTTTGGGCACATGGGTGTCGGCCTCCCATCCAAAAGTCCTGTTGTTTCAGTACAACTCATGAGACAAAAAAAAAAAAACCTGAAGAAACAAAAGGCGAACAGAGAAGTGGGGACTTCCCTGAGCAAAAATAAACAATTGCTGTTTACAAAAAGGAAATGTACTATCAACAGAAGAAAAACCTAAGTGTTTAAGGACATTCTATATTTTTCAGAGATAATTGGAGCCTTAAGGGGTTTTAAAAGGACAAACATCCACTGACTTTCTGTTCTGAACAAAGGGAGACAACATTTGTTTGCATTTCAAATAATCAGTGGGAGGACTCTAATTTCGCCTCCTCCTCTCTCCCTCTTCCTTTCTTATACATTCTACATGAAGGCAACCTGTTGTCTTAGCCGAATGCCTGAAATAAACACCCACACACACACTGTGCCTGGTAGCCATTTCACTCTACCCTACACACACACACACACACACACACACACCCAACTTTCTATCACATACACACACAAGTACACAATCTCACACATCCACTCCACAGGGGAAAACATGCCCTTTCAGGAAAATAACAGCATAAAGACCTTTCCATGAATGTAACTGGCTGGTAAGAAGGAGGAAAACAGAGTGGTAAATGACTATAATTGCATGTTTAATGCTGTGCTGACTTTGAACTCAAAAGTGTTTTAATGCCAACCTGACAAAATCATCAGAACCAACTAACATCAAATATTATGCAAAATACTACTAGGTTAGTCTTTCAGAGACAGACTTTTAAAAAGCCAGTTCATTTTGCATCTTATTTGATTTACACACAATTTTAAAGGGATATTTCACTCAAAAAAAAAAAGACTCTGTCAACATCTTTTAGCTTCATATCAGTCCAAACTTATATAATTTTCTTTTTTATTGGAACACAATTACCATTCAAATATTTGGGGTTGTTACGATTTATTTATGTTTATGAAAAAAGTCCCTTTTATTTGATCAAAAATATAGCAAAAACAGTAATAATGTGAAATAGTATTACAATTTAAAATAACTGTTTTCTATTTGAGTATATTTTAAAATGTAATTTATTACATGATGACAAAGCTGAATTTTTAGCAGCCGTTACTCCAGGCTTCAGTGTCACATAATCCTTAAGAAATTACTTCATTTGGTGCTCGAAATCACAAACTGCCCACTTAGACAAGAAGAGGACGTCTAAACATTTGTTGGCTATTGTTTGGCTTATGTGACATTAGGGACCTGTAAATCTGAAATCGATGCCTACTAAAACAGGATTGCGTGCCATAAAGTAGCTGATTCAAAATAGAATGAATTGTCTTCCTCAGACCGAAGGAAACACAATTTTTTTACAGTATAAATGTATAGAGTATAAATTATACAGTATAATTGTTAGGAATATATTGTGGTAGACATTTTGTCTTAAAATGAATTTATAAATATTCATCTTCAGGATGCTTTGAGGCTCTGAGAGCAGGTGGTTTAGATAGTTAGGTCTTAGAGTAGCAGACAGCTGGTGAATCATCTTATCTATAACAGATTAGCTGTAAGGCTAAGATGCATGCTGATGCTAAGGGTGAGCCACTTATGAAAACTAGTAGTCCAACAACAAAACCAAGCAGACAGGAATGGTGAGGTTGGGAAAATGCTTTCTCTGTGGGAAAGTCAGAGAATGAAAAAATGACATATAGAACACACGGCTGGAATAGCAGCACAGATGCTTTTCTGTTTCCAGTGCAAGAGAAATACTTCACCATTACCAGAAAACTCTGTACAGTAAGGTTGTGTGTAACACAAAGCACAGTACTGTAAGCACTGAGATCTGTAATTCAAAGCATCTGTTGTGTCTTGTGTCAATGATGCAACCTGTCCTTTACATCAGCTATTTTAAAACACAACATTAAACTGTCCCGGCGCTTCATACCAAACCTCAACCTTCAGCATGGCTCATTTTGTTTCTGGATAAACTACAAATATTGTGATCTGGGTCAGTGTGTCTGTGCAAGTCCTAATAACAAAGAAAAAATTATCCAAGAGGGTATAATCCATTCCTTGCTGTATTTTGCATCAAACATCTCAAAAACTGCCTAAAATGTTCTTGGATCAGTTTTGCTTTCTAGTGATGTTGTGAATTGAATACATGACATTCTCAAAAAAAAATTCAGCATTGAGGACACAGATTCTTCAACCTAATGAATTTACACACAATTTTAAACGGACAGTTCACCCAAAAATGATAATTAATTTACTCACACTTATGTAATTTCAAAGCTGTATGACTTTATTTCTTTGTGGAACATAACATATGATACAATACCTTTAAAAAGTTAGGGGTCTTTATTTTGAAAGAAGTCATTTATTCTCACCAAAGCTGCATTTATTTGATCAAAAATAAAGTAAAACTAATAATGTTGTAAAATACTAGATTTTTTATTTCTAATTATTTATAATAATTATAGATTTATTATAATTTCTTCTTAGAATTTATATTAGAAAATACATTATTAATGTCACTTTTATCAATTTAATGCATCCTTGCTTAGTATTAATTGTAGCATGGCAACAATATTTTATGAGTGGAATAAAAGCAGACAGCAGGTATCCACAGTGCAATCTGAATGTGTGGATTTTAACTTCATGACTGAACATTCCATTATATGGTACTCTGACCAATGGAGCACACAGCAAGTTATACAAACGAGAAAATCTGTCAGATTAGATTCTCACAAACTTTTCAATTAATCAGAAAGACACTACACCAATAGAGGGTGTATGTCACTGCTTAGAACACTAATAATATAGCAGAGAAAATATGAATACATTCTTAAGTCTTAATGTGCATTAATGGATCTTTTCTTGCTTGCTTGCATTCAAGTAAATGCAAAATAAATGCATGTGTATTACAGACCTATTGCAGCAAATGTGTTTCTAAGCACCAATGCAGCAAACACTGTGGTATATATGGTATATTAGATCCATACCATATAAAAAAAAGCAAGGCAAGCATTAAGTGAGACTAAAAGCTTAATATTCCTCTTGCATTTAAGGACAATAAAACCACAGTAGTTCATTGCCACTAAGTACTATTAAAGAGGAGATCACTGAATGTGATTCTGCCATTGATCTGATTTTAGCTTTTAAATATGTCTGGATTGAAGAGTGCATTACAGAGTTGTCTGTGTGTGATCACTTTAAACTTAATATTCCTGATCTGTTTAGTAAAATCAGTTATTGGATTGCTCAACAAGGATGTAATGTTTTTTTATAGTGGTAAAAGCTCAGCATTGGTATCCAGAGGGTGTCTGGTTCGAATTCCTTAAGAACTGAACACTTAACCCCAGTTTGCACCAGTGGTACTGTCACTTAGTAAGACAGTAATAATGTCTTCTGAATTAATACTCACTGGAACGTATTTCTACATAACAGAAAACCACATGCTGTTTTTTTCCATTGGGCTTATTATTTTCATCTAAATAATCATAAGCACATAATTTATGCCTGAATTCTTCTAGCATCTTCAATTATATAATAAAGAAAATGAAATGCTTTTAGCCTCTCTAAAGTAAATAGACAACATAATACATTATTCAATAATAGTCAGTAGAAACACTGAATGGCACTATGGCAGATGTTCTCAACCTCAGGGTCACCAGAGATGGAGATGGGGTCATGGAGGATTTCTATAAATTCTATCTCAGTTATGGCAGAAATTTTAATTAGGGATGCATTGCAGCTGATACTGATAAGCTGATAATTATTTTCATATTATGACTGATAACTAATTAATGGGTGATATTGTATTGATATAAAAATAGGAAAAGTTAAATAAAAATACATAATGAAATACAAAATAAATAAGTAATAATACTTAAAAAAATAATAGAATTTAATAATTCTTAGAAATATTGTGCATCCCTAGACCAAACAGTAAAATTTACATAAGATCAACAACAGTTTTTCATTTAATTCACAAAATCCATCAAAGAAGTACACGAACCCGAACCCTGTTTAAAGTGAAGTGAAATGCTTTTGTCGTGGCTCTTTTGATGGTATAAGTAGGATACAGGTAAACTTTAGGAATCTGTTTTTGAGCCAGCTCTTGTCCAAACCACAAAAAAACAGAGCTTGCATGTATTTTATCTCACCCACTGATAAGCATTGCGAGGATGACTGAAATACTAATACAACCCACACACATCCTGGCTATTGATGCAGTGGTAGCTCTGGTAACATTTGCTAAACACTTGTGTATAATTCATGGATTGTCCACAATTTAGCTAGCGATAAGAGCTATCACGCTTGTCCAGTCAGCTCGTCCTTAAGGTTAACAACATTTTACATCACAAGAGGCATTTTAAATATAGTATGTTGGGGAAGGCGGACAAGCCCATACAGGACTGAGATTAATAGGGTCGTCAACAGGCCAAACAATCAGCCCCTAGCCAAGAAACAGAGCAACAGAGAGAGAATGTGTGCGGTAAACAACTCCAGTACGCTAGTAAGATGCTATTGAAAAATGCTACCCAAATTGTTACAGTTTTTTATTCTGTCGGTGATGTAGAATTATATTTTCTCCTCCTCTCAATTCATAGTACTTTTTTTTTTTAATTCAGCAAAATAATTTTGTTCTGTACGACCATTCTGTCTGACCTTTAAAATTAAAGGCTGTTTAGTGTTGTTCTATCTTTAAGATACTCCCACTGAATTTCTATGATTTTTTCCAGTCTTTTGGATAAGCGCTTTTTTATGCAAATCAGTTTGCAAATGAATCATTCACCATTTAGCAAACTGGTTTGACTGATTCATTGGAGAAAAAAAAAATGATGCTCATAGGTATAAATGATTTTTTTTTTTTTTTAAGAAATAGTCAAATAGACAAGACAGACTGGGATGAAAATTTATAAAAATCAGCAAAACAACAACAACTCTGGCCATCGTTGGCGATCATGCCACGCTCACTCGCTGACCGAGAATCACACTGTTGCTGGTGGAGGTGTATCTATGGTAAACGCTACACTTGCTCTCAAATGCGCCCCATCTGTTTGCTACTTCTGCCCCCGGAGAAGACAGGTCTAGAAGCTTCTACTTGAATGCCATAATGCTTTTCTCTTACCAATCTTGATCTCAACTGTCTCTACTGGACCCCGTTGCCATTTACACATTAGGATTTCTTCAGTGGTCTATGTGCCAATGTGCTACATGTGCACATAAAATATTTAGAGGCCTGGAGTTAGTATCCATTAGTGTAAAGTGTACCTGTCCCTTTGTATCACCATATATAGCAGCACAGCTAATGGAAAGCACAAAATGACAAGAAAGTATAACTGATGTTAGCAAGTCTATGGTACTTTGTTAACAATAACAATGATTATTATTGTTATTATTATTATTGTTGCTGTTGTTGTTTTTGGAAACTTGCAATTATCATGATTCCTAAAAACATGAACACAGTATTAAGACAATAAATAAACAAACAAATACAACAATAAATAATAATAACAAAAATTAATTTTTATAGTATATAATAATAATAATAATAATAATAATAATAATAATAATAATAATAATAATTCTAGTTGAAAATTTCCAAATTATAGTAATTACCTACATCCATCCTACAATGGATGGATGGATGGATAGAAAAATAAATAAATAAATAAGCAACAATTGTTGCTGTTGTTGTTGTTGTTGTTAGATGATGGACTGTTTAATTATTATTGGAAGAAAATTAATAATAATAATAATAATAATAATTGTTAAATCAATCTCATCAATTACTCCTTACATATTCCACAATAAACAATTAATAAAAGCATTACAAGTCCATATATGCCCAAGGCCATCTAGTTGACATGCATTGGTCACAACCCACAATACATCAGTGGCCAAGCATGGGAAAGCACAGAGGGCATGTGTCATCTCTTGTCTGTCTGTGTACAGATCAAACAGATGTTTAGAGCCCTTTACAACAGTCAGCAGCTTTGACCAGATGTGCAGCACTCTCTTGAGCAGTCAGGAATATTTGTATAACTGGTATAATATATAACCGGTGAGAATAAATGGCTAGTGCCTTCCAGAATGATACATGAATAATCACTTAAACACTCTAACCACCTCTCTCAACCCCACAAATTAATCAGTTTGTGCTAGCATGTGACCAGCCTCAGGACCCAAGCCACAGGGACTCAAACTCACTCCAATCTGTCACATTTGGACAATGTGACCAGGAGGTGTGGCTGAAACACATGATGATATGATGATGGTCACATGATGGTTGTCGTTAATAGTTTCCCAGCTCTATAGACTGATGTCATAGTACTTGCCAAAACAAATCAATACATTTTAATGCACTGTCTGTCTGGCCATTTCATCTAAAATACCATGAAGCATAAAGCCATATGCTTGTCTATTTTCAGTTAGAGATTTCAAGGATATTTCCAGAGAAATAAAAGGAATATCACTTCTTATGCACTCCTGCTTTCTGTCAAGTTGTATCAGCAAAATGTATACTATTTTATCTCTACTTCTCAATTTCTTTAGCTAGCCATTATAATATAGATGTATACTCACTGTTTAGTCCCTCATATATTGAAACATATATAAAACATGTAATGTATATTGTTTTAATGACCAGAAATAAGTTTTACCTGTATGATTAGACAGGAGGAACCCTTTCTTGATCCGATTCAGGAGTCATTTAATGTATAAGATACAGTCTCTCAGGGTGTTCACAAGCTCCCAGTGGTCCAGACCCGCAGCAAGCACTTTTATCATTAACCTCACATTAAAACACATGTTTGCTTCTCTTTAGTGGGTCACTCTAATTAACCCACTTACCAAATGAGTCATATAGACGCTCTGCTAGGCTTCACTTCTCTGCAGTTTAATGTCTACACACACTAATACACATATACACAAATGTGTGTAAGTTCTACAGCCATAGAGCCTGATCACATTGTGTATTTTATGTATACTGTATATCAGAACTCTAACAGACTCTGATGGAAGAGGGGAAGATGGGAAATGAACAGAATGTGACCATTTTATTAGTTTCTTTATGAATTCCAGACATTCACTTGTGTTATCAAGTACAGTAACTCAACCTTTTACAGTGTTTAAAAGCAACACCCAACTGTACTTCTATCAACTTCACTTATATGAACTTGGAAGGTATATATGAGTGTGTGTTGGACCAGAAGGTAACAGTGTAACTGTGTAACAGTGTAACTGAAGCACAAAGTACATACTGATGTTTTTCAGATACAAACAAGATTCAGACAAGGATCAATGTTAAACTCATCTCAGCCAGGGATCCTGTGTTCAAGCTAATTGAAAAATGGAGCCATAGGTTTGTAATTGACAGCACACTGCAGAGGAATAATTCACTCTTGCCCCCACTATGAACCCAGAGGAAGAACAGATGAAAGGTACTGTAGGTTGAAAGAGTAAATTTTTCGATTCACTAATAGATAGATTCTATCTATCTATCTATCTATCTATCTATCTATCTATCTATCTATCTATCTATCTATCTATCTATCTATCTATCTATCTATCTATCTATCTATCTATCTATCTATCTATCTATCAAAAATATATAGCTTACACACTGAATATAACACACATTTTTGTTACCAGTGTATTATTAAAAAGACTCAAAGTTGTGTACCATGATAATTTTCCCCTTTTAAATTTATAATGTTACATAAAAAATAATAATAACAAATTAGAATTTAGAATTGATGCCTTCAAGGATAAATCAATCAATTATTCACTTGTTATTACCTTGTCTTAAAGGGGTCATATGACATTGCTTAAAAAGAAACGTAATGAAATGTGTTTATGTGGTTTCAAAAAACACATTATCTTCCACATACTGTACATTATTGTTGCTCCTCTATGGGCCACCTTTCTAAAACGTGTTGATTTTTACAAAGATCATCGTTCTGAAAAGCGAGGTGTGCTCTGATTGGCCAGCTATCCAGTGCATTGTGATTGGCCGAATACCTCAAGTGTTTGATGGAAATGCTACGCCCCTTGCCATACTGTGATGCTGTGTATTGCATGACGGCGGCAGCAACAATACTACAGTGAGAATTTAAAGTTACGCCTTCTTTCTTTGCGTAAACATTTGGGCGGTGTTATAAATCTTCCCACATCATGACCTAGACATGTGGGGGTGTGTTTAAACGAGGCGATTTAGGAGGGCGTGGACAAGACTTTACTTTTATAAAGAATATCTCTTTAGGTTTGAGACTTTAGTCTTTGCAACTTTAGGGATCTTATCTATTCATGAACAGCTTTTAACACTCCAAAGAGAAAGGAAAACTTGAAATTGCATCATATGACCCCTTTAAGTTTTGATACAATTAATAGTTTAGCATTAACTCCTCATTCTAAGAAGCATATTGAAGTTTCATGACCTTGAGCACAAAGCTTGTAAATTCAAACTGTAAATTGACAACTGTGACACTTTTTTCAAATCATATCTATTTTCTAGCATAAATTAAAATATATTAACTTGGATTGAAATGGAAAAATAGCAATTCAACACTATATAATAACATATTTGTCTGTCAGATTTTTAAATCCTACAAATAAATTACTTTAAAAATATCCTTATCAAAAGGCATGAGTTTCATAGAATGATGCTTAAAGTAATCAGAACAGATAGATGACTCCCTGTTTGTTGAGTTTGAGCTCTGTCAAGTTAATTCTTTAATCAGTCAAGTTGACTACATTCCCACCACAAATCTGGTCATTTTTTTCTGTTTGTTCACACTTTGTGCACTTTAATGGTGTTTTCATAAACATAAAGATGCTCCCTAATACCTCAGCATAAACACTTCCTGTATAAACATAAAATGAGCTGTTGGCTGTTGCATAAGGTTTCATCTCCACATCACTGGCTTCAGTCAGGTAACGTCACAAATGGTGATGATAGAGCCTTGACTGAATTGAGTGGAGCTCGCTCAGCCCCATCCCTTTCAATTCCCATGCAATCAGTGATATAGCTCTTCAGCTTTTATCTCTCTGCAAAAAATGGGTGTTACATAATCTGTCTGTTTCTTCCACCTGCCAGTGACTTTCAGTAAGCCGAGCGTATGGCTGAAATCTACCATTGCACAGCAGTGTTTAACACAGACTGCCGCAGAATGTTCTCATGTGTCCATACGTTGAGATAACAGACATGCGACTTACAGAATGTGAGAATGGTAAGTGCATCTGCACCAGGCCGTTATATAAAACATCAGATGTCCAATTTAAGACTCTGGAAAAACATTTCTGAAGACAAAGGCAAACATTACACAAGCAGAACATGCACCTTAAAGAGAAGAAAGAAAAGAAAATATATGAAGGGACTTTAGGTTATCGGTTATACACCATCAAGACATCTGATTCCAAAAGTCAGAGCTCTTGAATATGTGAACATTGTATAAAAATTATATCAAACTCCCAGTCATGCTGATGGTCAGCAGTCTAGCTCAAGAGTATACCAATTTATAGCTCATAAATGTTCCAGCAGTTGTTAATGAATATAAATATGTTAATATGGCAAGTTACAACATTTAAACTGTAAACAGCTAAAGTCTTGGTTTGTTTAGAACACATACTGCTCTGTATTTTTGCATAACTTTAAGCTTCTTTGTCAGTCACATATTACCTTAAGTAAAGCAACTCTTCCAAAAGACAGCTGCACAAATATAATAGGAGACGTGCACAGTCTCTACCATTATTATGTAGACTTTTATACTGTTGTAGTATCCCATTATTCTCATTATACTATTGAGCTCTCTATGGAACTCACCCTTACTGTATAACACAAGGAAGGGCAATTTCTACTCTCAGACTAACATTAATAAAGTGGCTTAACCCTCCGTTTCACAATGAAACCACTACGAACTCTCTCAACCTCTCAATCTTCATTCACATGCTTTATCATCCAGAGACTCAAAGGATTGTTGGGTCCTGGCAGTCCCCATTAACAGCATTTCCCTTTGTGATTTTAATGTTACACAGCACTTGATCCGGCTGTCGCTTCAACCAACCTCTCTGCTTGTCTTCAGCTCACACAGGTCAGTAAATTCATCTTGATAAGATGAGATACAGAGTGAAACAGCTGAGACATTCCTGTGCAAGATACAAGACCACTTGATTACCCACAAGAAGCTGGGCAAGTATATATCCAAGAGTGTTAAAATCTCTATCTATCTTTGGGCCCCTCAAAATCCCCTAGGGAAGAAAAAATAGGTCAATAGAACAAAATTCTGCTGAGCTTTAAATGTATGGGATACCTGTTCATGCATATGAATATATTTTGAATGGTATACTCCTAAAAATAAAGCTTCCAAAATGGCATAGATGAACCATTTTTAGGTTCCCAAAGAACCTTTCAGTGAACAGTTCTTAAAAAGAACCAGTTTAAAGAACATTTTAATTATCTACAGAACCATGTTCCACTCCAAAGAACCTTCCGTCCAATTTAAAAGTTCCACAGATGTTAAAGGAACAGTATTGCATACTACAGTGCTTAGGTAAACTAATATGGTTCTGGATCTGGAATCTTGACTTAAAGTTAAATATATGCAAATGAGATAGAGTGTTGACAATCAGGAACCAGTTTATTCAGGTAACTACTATAAAAACCTTAAGATGTTGCTTTCAGCCTTTAGTGTTGTCTACGTCTAAAAAAGTGGGTCAGATGAGTCCAGGATATTAAATGTGATGATCATGACCCTGTACACATGTCCACCCACCTGCATTATTCAGCCACAGAAGAAAGCAGCTTCCTATTTAAACTGACCACAGGCGCTCTCTGGTAATGTTTGCCCCTTAATTATCTCATCCATTACAACATATCATTGTCAAAACAATAAATGGTCACTCAAAAGAATGGGTTGTGTTCATAAGGAACTTCATTATACAGTAAAAACTTAATTTTCAAATATCCCATGGAGGAAGATGACAAATGGCATCATCATACGTGATACCAGCAGTTAATCATAAGTAATTCTGGAGTCTAAAACAGCATATTCTCTTGGCGTCACTGAGAGTCACAGACGGCGTTGACTATTATCCCTCTATTCATTAATGTGCCATGCTGGCAAATGGAGCTGCCGAAAAAAGCCAGGTGCTCTCATGAGGTTTGGTTTAAATTGCCGACTCTTAATAAATCAATGTTCCTGCTTCCTCTGAGCTCCTGGGAAGAAATGGCCCACAGTCACGGCATGTACTCAAGTGAGGAGAGTTAAAAGTAAATGTAAGGAAAAGATGGCAGAAAATTCCTTCACAACTTCTAATCCAGCCAGCTTTATGGTTTTCAACTGAGCAGTGCTCCTACAAGAGTAATGACAGCCAACTGTATTGGCCCTATGCCTTTACAAGACTTGATTCATAAGGACAGATCTGGCAACAGTGGATGCCTCCAATAGTAAATTCTTCTTCTCCCTCTGCTTAAGTAAAAATGACCAAAATGTAAATCCCATTTTCTATGTCATTTTCTAAACAGTTGCTGTCCTCTTTGGATTAATCAAGGAAACGCTATATTGCTGCTGTTCCAGAAGCACCACCTGCTGTCAGAGAGTGAATTTTTGTTCTCATTTATCCCTTATACTGTATATTGTTCAGATATTTTATATTTAGTATAGTTTCACAAAGTTAAAGTCAGATCATTCTGTTTTTGCTTCACATTTTAATATTATATATGCAGCATCTTTGTTTGGATCTGGATTAAAAGGCAGTGGTTTCCTCTCATTTTAAATGGAAGAAGCACATGCTAAGCCCTTTTAGTATTAATTTATTTGATTTGGGATTTTTTTTTTTTTTTAATTCACAAAGAAATGTGCAGTATCCACCTTTTTCTTGTTGTAAAAATGGGCACGGCCATTTGTAAATTTTATGGGTCTGGCTTTCGTTCTCATCTGCGTCCACTCCATCCAGCTATTATTAGCTGAAAAAACAGTTTGTTTTGCTACTTGATATTGAAAGTTGGTGTGTCTTATCATATTATTTGAATGTATTATCTAAATTATGATCACACTGTTTTGTAGTGCAAACAGTTTTACCGTTTACTGCATGTTGTTATTCTCCTGGTTATTTACCTATAGCAGCTAATGAACCGGAAGTCTCACCCATAGGCTTACTTCCGCATTGAAGAAAAAGGTGGATATTGTTTGAAAAATAGCATATCATGAAAAGGTTCTCTAAACGAGCTATTAACCTAATCATCTGAATCAACTAATTAACTCTAAACACCTGCAAAAGATTCCTGAGGCTTTTAAAAACTCCCAGCTTGGTTCATTACTCAAAACCGCAATCATGGGTAAGACTGCCGACCTGACTGCTGTCCAGAAGGCCATCAT
The DNA here is from genome assembly GCF_018340385.1 of Cyprinus carpio. NCBI lineage: Eukaryota > Metazoa > Chordata > Actinopteri > Cypriniformes > Cyprinidae > Cyprinus > Cyprinus carpio. Next base: position 29,166,621 of record NC_056572.1, read on the forward strand.
TGACACCCTCAAGCGAGAGGGTAAGACACAGAAAGAAATTTCTGAACGAATAGGCTGTTCCCAGAGTGCTGTATCAAGGCACCTCAGTGGGAAGTCTGTGGGAAGGAAAAAGTGTGGCAAAAAAAACGCTGCACAACGAGAAAAGGTGACCGGACCCTGAGGAAGATTGTGGAGAAGGACCGATTCCAGACCTTGGGGGACCTGCGGAAGCAGTGGACTGAGTCTGGAGTAGAAACATCCAGAGCCACCGTGCACAGGTGTGTGCTTTTGAACCAGAAACAGCGGCAGAAGCGCCTGACCTGGGCTACAGAGAAGCAGCACTGGACTGTTGCTCAGTGGTCCAAAGTACTTTTTTTCGGATGAAAGCAAATTTTGCATGTCATTTCGGAAATCAAGGTGCCAGAGTCTGGAGGAAGACTGGGGAGAAGGAAATGCCAAAATGCCTGAAGTCCAGTGTCAAGTACCCACAGTCAGTGATGGTCTGGGGTGCCATGTCAGCTGCTGGTGTTGGTCCACTGTGTTTTATCAAGGGCAGGGTCAATGCAGCTAGCTATCAGGAGATTTTGGAGCACTTCATGCTTCCATCTGCTGAAAAAGCTTTATGGAGATGAAGATTTCGTTTTTCAGCACGACCTGGCACCTGCTCACAGTGCCAAAACCACTGGTAAATGGTTTACTGACCATGGTATTACTGTGCTCAATTGGCCTGCCAACTCTCCTGACCTGAACCCCATAGAGAATCTGTGGGATATTGTGAAGAGAAAGTCTGGATGAGCTTAAGGCCGCTATCGAAGCATCCTGGGCCTCCATAACACCTCAGCAGTGCCACAGGCTGATTGCCTCCATGCCACGCCGCATTGAAGCAGTCATTTCTGCAAAAGGATTCCCGACCAAGTATTGAGTGCATAACTGAACATAATTATTTGAAGGTTGACTTTTTTTTGTATTAAAAACACTTTTTTCTTTTATTGGTCGGATGAAATATGCTAATTTTTTGAGATAGGAATTTTGGGTTTTCATGAGCTGTATGCCAAAATCATCAGTATTAAAACAATAAAAGACCTGAAATATGTCAGTTGGTGTGCAATGAATCTAAAATATATAAAAGTTTAATTTTTATCATTACATTATGGAAAATAATGAACTTTTTCACAATATGCTAATTTTTTGAGAAGGACCTGTATAATTTATTCTAAATCTCATTTTATAAAAAAAAAAAAAATTTGTGATAAAATTGTATTGTAAAATCAGTATCGTGAATCGTATAACATCGTGAGGTGAGTGTATCATTACATCCCTGTTTATAATTCTATAATGCACTATGCAAATTTCAACAAGTGAGGCTCTGCGATCACTAAATCAACTTTTCTTGGCTGTATAGAGATTTCTATTAGGCAGCATGGTGCCTGGCTAATTAGCCTGTGCTCATTAAGTAGCCTCCTGACAGAGAGTACTAATGTTATAATCATAATGAGTCCTGTGCATGTTAATAACATGACTTCATCTGTGACTTTAATTTCATACATAATTAAGCAAACCACCAGGAAGGCAGACAAACATGTTAGTCTTCATAATCCACCCTGATGGGTAAAAAAAATTACATGACCTTTAATTGCAGCTTCTAAAACAGCAAATGTAGTGTGCTGGAGTGGCAAAGTGATTTAAGATCTGGAAATGTTAATACTGAAAATCATTAGTAATGCAAAATCTTACATAGAGAGGATATATATATATATATATATATATATATATATATATATATATATATATATATATATATATATATATACTCTCTATGTAAGATTTTGCATTTCTAATGATTTTCAGTATAAAAATTTTAATTTATTATAATATTTTTATTTTAATTTGTAAATCATATTATAACAATTCAATTTATAATAATTCATAAAAAATATATCAAATATAATGAAAATCCATTTGCTTACAATAAATAAATGTGTAAAATAGTGGTTGGGTTAAATTTACAAGTTCCCTTGTAAAATAAAATTAATTATAAAAAATAAACAAATATACAAATAGCTTGAAATCTGATGTTTTTACTACATACAACACGTTTTCTGACAATACAGCACTTTAAATGTCCCTCTGATCTAAAGAGAAAATATCTTCTTATTGTAGCTTCATACAGATCCACCCCGTGCGTGTGTGTTGACATGTGATAGAGCTGTGGCTTTGCATGAGTGAGCACAGTTAGAGTGTTTGGCTGTGGTGTTACTGTTATCTACTTTCCTATTTTTCTTGCACCTGCATAAAGCAGGCAGTACATCATCAGAACATGTGGAGAGTCACTTGGGAATATTTTGTCACAAAGTGTGACATTTTGTTTCCTTTCTCATTATCAGAATATATAGCACAGATCTATGGGGAACTGGAAGTCACAGGGTCATGCATTTTGTCCCATCAGTTTCCATCCTGTAGGTTTAGTTGTGTAGATTCCCAACCACAGTATGTCACATGCTCCGTTTGTGAGTGGCTCAGACAAGTACTGCTTTTGTTGGACTGACACACACACATACACATACACATACACATACACACAATGCCTGAAGAGCAGTGAGAAGATAGCAGCTTTCTTCATTGGCATTCTTAACAGTCTATTGTCTATTTTGTTTCTCCATTCTGTTCAAATAGCTCCACTGGTGGACAGACAAAACCTTTCAGCTACAGTACTAACAGGCCTCGACGTTTTCTACTGTAACATGCCCTACAAATTCCAATATTTAATATAAATATCCAAAATACCCATTCCAATCCATCTCTCTGTGCCATCCTGGCCTGGTTCTTACCACCTGGGGCTTTATGGGATCAGACAGGGGTGAGGTCACATGACCAGAACTTTTGGCAGCTTGAACTCCGCTGAACTCTCCTGTTGGATTAATCTCCTTTAGAGCATTCAATGTTTCTAGTGATGGTGGCATAGGATAAAAAGAAAAAGGGAACGAGGACAAGTGAAGGTTAGAATGTAGTCTGGACATCCACGAAAAGCCAAATGCCTATTAAATACTAAAACTAGCACTTTTAATCTAATAGATAATTTCATTTCAGCAAAAAATCATTATAATTAATTCCAGGCTATTTGTTTATTAATGAAACTTTCAAGATTAGAAATCCAAAGTCAGGTATAAAAATGCTAACCTCAATCTTTCCTTTCACACTGATCTGGGACTAGTCTGTCCATCCTTTACCTAAAACTGCCATCAGACAGACTGTTAAACTGATCTCAGGTCAGCAAAGGAACAAGTGCCATCTGAATTTCAATTCCCAGCAGGCAGAGACACCTGGATGAAAGCAGCTGAGCCCTTGTAAATGCTTCCATCGATCTGTGGGTACACTGCATAAACTCAACGACCCTTTCATATAAAGACAGTCTGACTCAGCAAAGAATGTCTGTTGAATAACTCAAACCAAACATCAATATATTTCTGTACATCTTCTGTGCAAGCATGCAGGGATGTCTTGAGAAGAGCTGGCAGATACACAGATCTTTGAATTCATGATGACAGATAATTTATGATTTACATTTATAGATATGAATTTACTAAACAAGGTAACATTCCCAAAGATTAATAGAAATAAAGTGGAAAAAAACACAATCTGTGTCAAATATTTAACTTTTACATCCAGTGCATGTCATGCTCCATTTCAAACAAATCCTTTCTTTCTTACTCCAGTCCCCCTATATTGAAGCTAAATTTAATGCCCAAAATCCTCTTTCAAATAAATACTTGCCCATTCAATGGCATTCAGACTTCTCTATTGCTATCGAGTGGAGGGTCATGGGTTCTTTTAACAAGCACAATTCAATTTCACAGCCATCAAAAGGCCATTATTCCAGTGGCTTTTTCCTCTGACTGTTGCATTAAAAGTGCAGTAAACCCTCAAGAGCTACAGTACTTTATATGGGAGCAGAAGGTACAACAAGTTTTTATCATAAAGGGCATTTGCAGTAGCTTCGAGTCGGCAAGTAGCCTGTCCTTATCCTGATTTACAGGAAACAAGCATCGAGAAAGCTTCGTGAATCTAAGTGAACATTAAAAGAACTTCTACATCTTTGAAATTTCTTCATTATCATTTTAAAATAAATGTTATAGTTTAAGAAAATCATTTAAACCCCTTGAAAAAATACCGATCCTATTGAATAAACAACATTCTCTGCATGTCACAGCATGTTGATCTTTCTAAAGACAACCTAAACAGGTTACACCCAAAAACTCCAAACTCAAGGCCTTTTGCTGCTCTATCTTAAACTTCTCTCTTAAATGTGATTGTCACTTCACTGTAGTCTTTGATTGCAAAGTTTGATTCGACTGTTAAGACATGTCCAAGAAATGTTTCACCCACCAAAATATGAAAAAAACAAGTATATTTAATAAAATACTTTTTATTTTGCTTTTTTTATTTTCCAGACAGAGTGGGTGGGGGAGAGAAAAACTGCTTGTTATGTTGTGTTAAATGCATCACTTTTTGAATCACACTATTTTCTGCTTGAGAGAAGAGAGAAGAGTTTGATATTTTTATATTTTTATGGAAAGCGACATCTCTGTCAAAACATGACCATGTCTTTCTGACCTTTAAGTTTTCTTCGATGGTGAAGGAAATGAAAATCAAGCATTTTTTCTCACACACAGCCATGTTTCCATCCTAAAGCTACAGCTACAGTTATCCCCCCCACCCCAGTTTTATAATTTGCTTTTCTTTACTGAACACAAACCCAGTGACAAATACACTAGGGAAAAAAACGTCAGCATTATTACCTCATGTTTGATCACAGCACCAGTCATTAGATCATTGTACTGGTTCCCTGAGGGACCAGTGTTTGGATGACAGTTTGCTGTCATTTATCAACTGCTCAGAATTGAATGGAAAGTCTAAATAAGTTTGAGAGAAAACATTTAGCTTTTTTTATGGCAAAAATCTTCTAGTCATTTCCTAACACAGCTCTTAACTCTGCAAATACAGGCGCAGGACATGAACTTCAGATGAACTACGCCAAACATGTCAAGTGTGACGATACTGATTATAATTACCCATCATCACCCATATTGATTACCAACAAATCATTTATCCTTTCAGGATCCGGTTCACGGGTCAGCGTCCGCTGTCTACAGGATGAATGGTGAACATGCATACATGTCTGCATGTATATGCGTGCAAACAGTCCTCAGCAGTCTAAATCCTTAACTGCACACAAAAATTTTAATTCTGCTATATGGAAAAAAGAAAGTCATACTGGTTCATAAAGAAATGAGAGGAAGTAATCAAGACACAATGTTAATTTGCATGAACTGTTCCTTTAACAACATAACCCTGATCTGCTGCTGTTAGCTTTATTAAACCAACGTGATTCATCATAAGACACACATACAGTAAATATCCACATATGGTTTGCTCAGATTTGTTGTGGGTGTTACTATCCAGGCACAAACAATGACATAAGCTAAGAACTGATTGTGTTGGTTGTCTTAATGATATAGTTTTATTTCTTGTTGCTTGGTCAGCTAATTCCTAGCACTCACTGTTTTGGTCGATGTGCTCTAAAGTGTTGCATTAGGTTGGATTTACTGATAAAATTTGTGTTGCTTGTGCCATTGAACTCCATTAAATGCCAGTCATGTAAAAATGTTTAAAATCAATGCAATATGTTATTATGTTTGACATAACTGGCAAGGTTACTGCATGCAATTCTTTTCAAATAGTATGTGAAATATTATGCAGCAACATATTTTAAACAACAGTATTCTACACTGCAGTTTTAGGTAAACATATCTTAGCTTTACAAGTCTCTAAATGTTTTCCCTGTATTTTGAATGAAGCACTGCGTTGTGTTATATTCAAAGGTTAAAGGAAATGTCCATACATTTAATGGATAATGTTCTGGCAGAAAATGATCAGTACATTTTCTGTTTTCTACAGACTTTTTTCTTCACAATGTCAATCAATATTCTAATCAATTCATACGTTTAAAAACAGGTAAAGAGAAAAGAAAAATTGGAGCACATTCCAGGTAGTTTGAGCACTGAAATTACACATACAACAGAAATAGCAATTGTAGTACGGTAGTATGCTTTTGTAATTCCAATTAAAGCCACATCAGCCAATTGATGATCGCATATTTTAAACACATTCCGAATAATACTTCTACTCCTAGACATCATGCTACTACAGTTAGTCTACAGTTATGATCATGGTCATAGTTGGAAAAAGAAATAGTTATGTATGAACTTGCTTGGCATGACTTTCCATGTTGTTTCACTGTCTGACCAGCTGAATCATGCTCCTGCTCATGCAGGATGATTTCCAATAAGTCTTTCCTGATGCTGACCACAGACAATGAGATTACCTCTGTACACAGAGCTCAAATGACCTCAAAGCCTCCTGGGACAGGATATGGGCAATCATGCTACTTCCTGTCCAAGGCTGGAAATTATTCAGAACCTGTGATGGCTGCCTTTTGTGCAGTAATAAAGCACTGGATACCTGTTCTGTCATGTTGATAATTGTAAGTAGTGTTTACATATAAAAACAATTATTCGGTATTATGAAATCAAAACATCTGCCGATAAATGTTCATTTGCTATGTTCTGAATAGTACAGTAGTATGTATATAATATACTGCCGCTATAGTAAGATTTTTTGTATAATAGATTACTACATTTTACAAAATTGCAGTATAGAATTTTTTTTCCTACTAACGGAGTTTTCACTTTGTAGGGAGAATCAACCTACAAATGGCTACTTATAGTCGCATAGTATAGGCTGGGGGAAAATTTTAAGTATTTGTATACTGAAAAAAATTACACACCTGACCTTAAATAAGCATATTTGGATTGCAACTGATAATTCTGAAATGCTTACTCTGAATTTGATCTAATCTAATCTATTCTCTCTTAAACAGGAAACATTCTTCCAGACTTCAAGGCAGAAAACAATTTCCATATTTCCAACTTACAAATCTGGCTGAACTAAAATGATGAGCTTTGCATATTAAAAGAGGGTTCAGATTTCCATTTCATATTTATGTTCCTACAATGAAAATGCCAATTCAGCAGACAGACTCTGGAAGTGAGTGCTACTACAGGTGGAAGCAAATCATTCCACTGTCACTTCCTTTGTTGTCTGAGCCAGTCAAATCCGCACAGGGACTTATTTCTCATCTCCTCTGACCCATCTCATTCTCCATCCTTCTCTCTTCTTGTCTTCTCTCGCTCCATCTCTCTTCCCCTCTTGTTCTCTCATTTGCCTTTCTCCTCTCACTCTGCCAACCTGCATTACCATGCATTAGATCAAAGAGCAGTGGGGTGGACTGTGCTTTTCACAGGCAATTTTACACACACACACACACACACACACACACACACACACACACACACACACACACACACACACACACACACACACACACACACACACATGTGACTAACACACTCAGTCCGATCTCATGACCTAGCTCTCTAAATGATCGGTGAGGGTGAGATAAACAAACTGCTTGCATTTACTGTATCTTTCATAAATGTTTAAACTTTTCCTCAGGAGAAATTCATTTCAAAGTTTAGAAAGAATGATTTGGATTTTATTGCTTTGCATTTCAAATGAAGCATTGTTCTCAAACCTCAATAATGCAAATATGATTGTGAAGGTTTAATGATAACCTTGCCATAACAAGTGCAGTGCTCAACAATAAAACATTTAATATAAGAGTCACGCCATTTTTTAACTGGTCAAAAAGAACTCTGTAATGTATGACAAGCCATGAATATGATCAACAAATGTTATATTATGTGACACAAGAAGCCCAGGGTTATTAACTAAACTATGTAACTAAACTAAAATAAAATATTTAAAAAAACCTTCAACTTACAGTATTTTAATTCAGCTTGTTGGCAAGGCAACATTTCTCTTCTTCATTTAGTTTATGTCTTAAAATAACTACAACTAAAACTGATATAAACATGAATAATATCTATAAAGACATCTTTAATAAAAATGACAAAAACAATTTTGCTTGTTTATTGTGGAGCCCTATGTGTTACGTGGTTTACCGTAAAACCTGAGCAAACAAAACACAAACATACAAACAGATGCGTGAGAGGTGTTTGAGACATGACACATCCATTACTCTTCACGTGTTTATCGCACACTTTTCATCAGCTTTTCTACAGACTGTCTAGACAGTGCAAGAGATTTTGCTCATCTGTTTGCATGTCAGCCTACAGTGACAGACTACAGACTACAGATTCATATGACCTTCAGTGATGGAGAACTAAATACTCATGCAGTTTTATAGGCTTTTTTACCATTTCAGTTACCAACCAACAAACTGAACATAAATAAACCACTGAAATGTTGTTCCAAATTGTGCCTAACATATTTATTATAACATTTAGTATTGTTTTGGAGTAATTGTTTTCTATTGTAAAATGTCCTTAACCTTACATGCTTGCACGTTTAACCCATAGCTTGACAACATAATTTGATTCAGTTAAAATGTACTCTTGCCTATACTGAGTGCTAAGTGACTTAAAAACAGGTCTAATCTGTGTAGGAATGGCATACAGTAACCTATCGACTTAAAAAATGTCTGTGAAAATGATTGGATTATATAATAAAACAATGTAGAGCAACAATGTTACTTTGTTTCTGGTGGAATTTGATGTATTTTATTTAACCAACGCACAAAACCACATGCATTTCAGCCTTTAAGCTACTTTCAATTAATAAAGTATAAAATCATTTTGAAGTTTTATACTTTTGAATGATTTTTCCCTTTGTAAACAAATCATAAAAGAGGTCAAACTAAATTATTTATCACAAAATAAATAAATATACTTTTAGTCAAAATTAAGCTGGATAAGCTAGATAAGATATCTTAGGAGCACACTTGTTTGTAGTTCATTCCCACAAATTAGAGAAAAACAGGTATTTAATCATTGTTTTTACAGTAACTAACTGGTTATTACTAGGTTATTACTTGACTAAAACATTACAAATTGCCAAAAAATAACGATTTTAAGAGAGGAAATACAAACATTAGGGGTGAAAAAATAGATTTTCAGGTTAATTTCATGTCAGATTTAAGATTATATTTTAGATTTAGATTTTAATTTAGACTGCATGTTAGATTTTCTCTGGAGATTTTATTCTATGCTGGATTTTAATCAAACATATCTAACAGTTCTTAAAACCAAAACATGGCATTTGGGATATCTTGAGGTGCTTCTAATGCTTTAACACACACACACACACACACACACACACACACACACACTTATGGGACGTCTTAAATTGACAAGTGTGTAATACTAAACAATGCACATTTTTTTATCATTCATCCACACCTGCCCTCCGCGCCTTCGAAATACCTTTCAATTCACTGAGGCTAATTTTCCAGTTTTGATATTTCATAACATAAGCTGTGAGCTCAGCCGGTCTCATCATTAAGGCATGAACATTTCGTTTGAGAATTCAGGTCACAGTCAAACGCAACTGAACCGCAGTAATAACTTCATTTCGAAAGCACGAGCTCAGTAACAGTGTCGTTAAATACCGGTTGTGTCTGTATTGCTAGCTCTTTCCATATTCACAGACAGGCTTAAGAGTGATACATCCACGTCCTGAAAATGGACAAATGAATATCCGACGTGTTATTTCTGCTTTAAAGTACAAAAATGTGTATCGGAATCAGTGCAGCCCTTCGAAACAGAGCAAACCAGACCAACAAGTTGGCGAGAGTGATAAGGTCTCTACTCACGTATCGAGTGATGAGGTTCCGAATGGTGCTGAAATCCATTCTGCTCGAGCCGCTCCAGGTGCGCTGTCTTCGGTTTCTCCTCTAGTCTTGTAGAAGGGGTACATAAGACGCTAGCTGATCACTGTAGCAAGTCTCTGTTCCATGACTGTCTTCTACGGCTTCTTCTAGGCTTGATAACTTACAGTCCTACACGACTACCGCGATTACGATATCTACTGAGCACCTACTGAGATGAAGAATGCTAACTTACTATGTAAAGTCCACGCGTTGTCATAGTGACATGCTCCGGTTTCACCTACATACACACGGACTGAGGGGAAAAAGCTCTCGTTTTCCAAGGTTTTGCCTTAATATTTAAAGGGACCGGCCACTTGTTCGTTGTCAAGCGTCCCTGTGGGCTGTTCTCTGGTGTACTGACGTACTCACTCTCCTTCTCGGTGTAGTAGAGCTCTCCCGACTCCTCGTCTGTTTGCACTGGCACGTCACGAGCCCCGTGAGCGCACGCGCACTCTTCTGCTACACCCACCCGCTCACGGGGTTTTTTTTTCGGCCTGCCCTCCGGTCTCTCCCCCATCCTACAGCTGCCAATCAATCTCAGGCAACAAACCGGTATAGGGTGATGACATGGCCTCTCAAGGGTTTCAGGACTAACGTTATGTGGGGCTATTTGACGACTGCAAAAAAAATAATTAAAAAATTAACGAATAAATAAATAATAAAAAAAAATTAAAATAAAAAAGGAAAAATTATTGGGAAATAGTAGAGTAAATAACTAGCAACTACAATAATAACAGAAAAAAAGCAATAATAAATAAGTTTTTTTTATAATTATTATCATACTATTATCTTAATTAACAATAAAAACATGTATCTATTATACATTATAAGATCAATATAATTTCATTATTATTATTATGTAATCAAGCTAACAATGATACATATATTGTATGTTATATTTTTGTATAATAAATAATTGAATAATTATGAATTAATGAATAATTATTGATTTTATTATATAATAATTATTAATCTAAATCATTATGTTGTTAGTATGAATTGATTTAAATATAAAACTATCAAATTAGTTCAATATTTTAAATTATTAACTAAATAAATTTAATTACAAGCCATTTATCACTTTTCATTAAAAAAACAAAAACCATATTTTTGTTATTGATGCAGTCAAATTTATATCAGTACAATTAATTTTGCAAACCTACTTCTACTTTACACATTTATAATAATAATAATAATAATAATAATAATAATAATGGCAGTAGTAGTAGTAGTAGTAATCATAATCATAATCATCTTCATCATCTTAAATTATGTGCAGTTTGTTATCAGATTTTTTTTATTTGAACTATATATATATATATATATATAGATATATATATATATATATATATATATATATATATATATATATATATATAATATATATATATATATATATATATATATATATATATATATATATATATATAATTAGTAGCAGTAGTAGCAGAAGTAGAAGAAGTAGTATTATAATTTTTAGTATTAGTATTATTATCCATTCAACATGTTTTATGATATATTGCGTTACGTGTGGAACCTTTTCTGGAGTCTTATTTTGCAGCCGGCTGTTTTTCCGCTGCGCACCACTGCTGTGTTTTCCCTTGACTGTCCGAGTGTGGGCGCTTTTCGGCGGGTTCCGTTAAAATGGCGCTGTTGTTGCCAGGAGCTGAAATCCACCAGATGAAAAGCTACAGCGGTTAAAAACACACCGCGGACCGTTTCTGCTCGCACGGAGGGTAATATATACGTGCACAATGGCGGCGCTTGATCAGAAATCACCCAACGTGCTTCTGCAGAATCTGTGCTGTAAGATCACGGGCAAGAGTGAAGGTAAAGACACATCTCATTCTGACACACAGCTGCTAAAACACGATTAGTGTGTGCAGTGATGGACTACGCTGTGAGTTTCGCTGTAAACGGACAATGTGACGTGATGTGATAATGTCTGTGATTACATTAAGGGTTAGATCAGCAGCGATGGGATGCTGTAAGAGGACAGGCGGGGAAACATCAGGGAGGTGCTGGAAAAAACAGGGCCCCTGTTTCAAATGGCCCTTCATGTCAATAAAGACCCTAATGCTTCGAACTCAAGCTATTATCTCATCTTTTATCAGCTCACTGCTGCTGTCATATTTCAACTGTATGTTTGAATTAAACCTAAATCCGAAGGAAACGCAGCTCAGAGAGTCCACAATAGACATAAACAGATGAGAAACAGACATTTCACTTTATTGTTGGACATGAGCAGTTCCTCACTGGACCTAGAGACCGTAGAAACAGCAGACATAACACAGTGTGATCCCTGCTTTCAGTTTCCAGAAGAGGAGCTCATGCCTGTGTGTATAATCAGATCTGCTTGTGTATCTTCTGTCATTGTTTTCAGCTGAAGTAGCCCATCAGTTCCAGTATGCAGTGAGGGTCATCGGAAGTAATTACGCACCCACAATTGAACGGGATGAGTTTCTGGTGTCTGAGAAAATTAAAAAAGAATGTGAGTAATCTGAAACCCTGTCCTTATGTTATTCAAGAGCACTTGTGCAGTGCTGTGCAGGATTTAACAATAAGCATTTTTTTATCTGTTAGGTGGATCAGGATAGCAGTTCCAATTTATATTTGCTTTGCTAATACAAATATATCGCATGACATGAAATTAACCATCAATTGTAGTGATAATTAGAGATTGACTGCTAATCAACTATTTTTTTTCCTGATATTTAAGCATTTTTCCTTATTTGCATACAAATTTTTTGTAATATCGATTCCATGGAAAAATGTTTTATTATCTCTGTGACTGATTGCAATCTCCAAGTATAATGTATCTAGAATGGGGCAAAATGCACTTGTTTTATGCAATAAATGCTTTTTTTTTTATTATTATTTGTTGGGTGATAGTTAGAGTATTGATGAGATATGCATGTCATTTGCTGACAGATTGCCTGTAGATGTGCTACTCGTTGTTAAACAAAAAAATATCATAGTTAGCAGGCATTTCAAAATCTAGACCATCAAAAACATTAATAATTCTGATAACATGCCATTTGAAATGGACCATAATGTATTTACTGTTCTGTTTGTTACTTTTCTGACAATGTATAATTAGCTGTCTTTACTCCTTAGCCTAGTAAACAATGCTTAAACCTTAATTTGAAACTGTAGTTTATAACAAATTACAGTTATACAAATGTAAAGTTGATACACTCCTGTGTTATTTATGTTTTATATTTGACTGAGATTATTAGACTTTGTCAATTTATTTTGCCTATTGTTTATTTTTCTGCAGTTGGAAAAGCTAGGAAGATTTTTACTCAAAGTATAGTAATGGACATTCTTTTTTAATCAAATATCACTTTAAAAGATGCTGTATAATTGTTGATTTTTATTTCTTTTATTTTTTGTGAAATAAAATTGTATATTGTTAAATTATTGTACACAGTTGATCAAAGTATTAATGGGTTTTTAAGACTATTTTAAATTTTATTTTTTTATTTTGCTTTGAATGTAGCCTTTGCTGAGATGACATAAAATGGTAAATGAATAAATAAATAAATAAATAGTATAATTTAACAAAAACAGAAGTAAAATATTAAATATTAATTTTGCATTTTAGTTATTGGGAATATAAACATACAAATAATTGGTTATTAAAAAAAAAAAAAAAAAATCAAGATGGTCGATCTCTAGTGATAATGTAATACGGGGCCAATAGTGCTAGTGATAGTTCTCTCAACAACCCTTAAACTCATCAGGCCATTCTTTAATATTTCTGGTTTATACGTTTCAGATGCAAAATAATATTTTTTTTCTTATTTATTGTAGTGTTAAAACAACGACGGGAAGCAGATGCTGCCCTTTTTTCTGAGTTGCACAGAAAGCTTCAGACTCAGGTCGGTATCCAACTCATGGCCAGCACATTGAGTCTTTATTATTTCCAAGTTACATATGATACGTGTGGACTAGATATAATAAATGCCATACCATATGGTTATATTTGTTGATTTATTTGTTTCTGGTGAACAGGGTGTGTTGAAACATAGATGGTCCATCTTATACCTCCTGCTCAGCCTCTGTGAGGACTCAAGGAAGCCGTCTAACCGTGTTCCTGTATGCTCCTGAGATGTTTCTCCAGCGGCTATTCTGCAGATACTACACAATAACATAATGAAAATCATTCTGCATTATGTATAAGAGAGAGTTTCTTTTTTCCCCTACACAGGTGTGTAGTTATGGAGCTCTGCTTGCCCAGGCTTTGCCCCGTGATGTCCACTCCACCCCGTTCTACTACGCCCGTCCCCAGAGCCTCCCGCTCAGCTACCCAGAGCGCTCTGCGACTGCCCATAACTCCAGCATAGCTACCAGTGGCATCGGCAGTATGGGAGTGTTCTCAATCAATGGGCCTGGACCGACCCCTCCATCTCTGCTCACTGGGTGAGTGACCGTGATGGACCATACATTGACCATGGGCTGTCAAGCTCCTAAAAGGGCAAAAATAGTACCATAAAAGTCACATATACAACGTTGCACCAACTTAGCTATCAGTAATGCCAGGCGACACTGATACTATTGTCATGTGATCATGTGAAAGTGAAATTGGTGTTTTTTGGTCAGTTTTGGGTTTTTAGGCTTGATGATAATTCTAAAGAATTACTCTTTTTGTGTCCAATGGAAGAAAGTTATTCATACAGGTTTAAAACATCTACAGTGAGAAAATGATTTTTCATTTTTGAGGTGAACTATCTTCAAAAACAAATTTTCATGTCGAACAGCTGCAACATCCACTATGAAATACACCAATGCAAACACAACCGTTCAAAAATATGTAGTTGGTAATTTTTTTGTTTTTGAAACCGATCTCTTATGCTCACCAAAACTGTGTTTCTTTGATCAAAAATACAATTTAAAATGAAAACTGTTTTCTATTTCAATATATTTTAAAATGTGATGTATTCCTGAAATCTGATTTTTCAACAGTCATCACTATCTCTGAAGACAGAGAACTGAAGACAGACAACTTTTGCAGATGTAACCTTTTGAGATCATTGTCTGTTTATTGGTAGAATCTGACTACAGTCCGATTTCTCTATTTCTGGTTTGTTGAAAAACAAATATTTACAGATTCTTTTTTCAAGAATTGTTTTTTGTCTACAGGGAAAAGAATAATGTCCCATGTAAGGAGGTTATCAATTCATGCATTTAAGTTATTTAAAAATCTAGTAAAATGTGTTACAGGTGCTACTTGGTTTGATGTTTTTTCTTTGCATAATGTCTACACCCAACATGAGCAACACTAATATTGCTCCCATTGTATTAATTGAAACTGTTTGTTACTGTAAGCAGCTGCATACTGTTGCATCACATTGCAGTGAGTGCACGCTATGTTTCATAAATGTTATTTATTTTGAATTGTTTTATTGCTTCGTATAGTGCTTTAGAACAGCAACAATCATGACAAAACATATAGGTTTATTCTCTTCCTATTTTTTTTTTTATAGTATTTTTTCAGTAATGCAGCTGTTGTATTTGTAGCATGCTTAATTGAACCGCCATGCACTCATCTATTATTAATGCAGCTGTCTAGCACCTACAGCACTTGAGATATTTTACATTTGGCCATGAATTAAATGATTACTGGATCCATTTCACAGTAAATCTGTCAAACCAACAGCATCATTAAAGTGTCTGAAGCTCAGTGTCATTATTTGTTTAAAGCTCACCATTAGTCCCACAGGTATTCCTAATGGACAATAATGACGGGTTTAAGAAAATGGGGTTTGAGGTGAAAATGCATTTAGCAAAATGACAATGTAAACAATTTTCTTTCTTTTTTTTTTAACACCTTCCTAGAGTTTGACGTTCTTTAGTAGAGACTGGCTGTTAAATGATGAAATGCAGAGGTTTTCAGATAAACTTGAGTGTATTTATAGGAAAGTTTTGCCGCTTATATCATTTTCAGACCTGGACCCCAGGCCGTTGGTGAGTCTTTGAGAGGGTCTCGTCTAGCCTGGACTCTCCCGATCTCCAGTTCCCCCTCTGGGGCTGCTGCTGCCCCTCGTCCCCCCACTGGACCCTCTTCCAGTCCGGCATCCAAACTCCCACAAAGACAGAGACGAGATGGAGATGGCAGTGGTGAGTGTCTGCATCAACAGTCACTGTTTTGTTAAAGGAAATTCTCAGGACATTTCAGGAAATAATTGTGTGATTATATACTTAAATAAATAAGGATAGTATTTTAAAACTAAACATAGAAGTGACTGTCCACTGATAGAAACCACTGACAGGTGCCTGTGAGTTTTATGCAGTAGATGCTATAAATGTTTCACTCTGGAAACAAATCCTTGTTATATGTTTTTCAGTAGTTTTTAGACTACTTATGACTAGTAAATTGTCCTTTACATTTGATTTTTGTCCTTTAAGTGTAGAGCGATTTTCTCTATAAGAAAGAACTATTTCAGATGTGCTTAAGATGCTGTCAGCCACATGACACCTTTCTCTGTGACAGATTTGTGAGTGTGACCTTAACAGCACTTTTCTCTGTATTTTTCTATCTCCTTTTCTGGCCCGCTGAGATCGGTGAGGATGCTCTCGTCCGAGACATTCTTTATGTTTTCCAGGGAATAGATGGAAAGTTCATCAAGATGTGCAGCCCAGAAAACTGCTACAAAATTGATTCAAAGGTGATTCTTTAGTAAATGTATCTTCCTCTAATTCTGGTCCTGTCTTTCTCTCTTTCATTTTTGTTGCTCACTCGCTCACATGCAGACTTTATATAACTATAGCAACTAGACTGTTCACGGTTACCGTGCAATGTACAGGAACAATGTACAATTAAAGCTGCAAGCAGCGATGAACGGGCCCTCGCACCCGGGCTCACCGCCAGCGGGTGGCTTTTGTAAAACAGAGAACGGCGAGATATATGCGTTTAATGTGATAAATATAAGAGAAATATGTCAAAGTCATTTATTTGTGCCAATCTTCCAGCTGCCAGCTGGTGGCGCTATGATTATAACTGGATTTCGGCATGTACATTTCTTCAGTCCAGCACTTTTATCAAGCATATGAAATTTAGTGCAGATTGAACATGGAATGTTTGAGTTAGTATAAGGCATGGGGTGTCCTATTGACAACAGGTGGTGCTATGATTATAACTGAATATTGGCCTTTAGATATCTTCAGGCCATGACTCTTTCCAAATATTTGAAGTTTGGTGTAGATTGGACATTGCATGTTTAAGTTAGTGTAAAATAAGACATTTTCTGTTGTCAGCAGGTGGCGCTATGATTATAGTGGAATAATGACCTTCAGATGTGTTCAGGCCAAGACTCTTTTCGAACATGTGAAGTTTGGGGAAGATCGGACATCTTATGCCTGAGTTACAACAACTTCTATTCCCATGGCGAGACATCAAACTTTGTCACGGTGCCATGGCCACACCCTTTAATGAAACCTCAAGATGTTCACAATTTAACATCGCAAAGGCCTTTAGATTAGACTGACCAAAAAAAATTATAAAATGTCATAAAATATCTAGGAGTAGTTTGTTACGGCGTAAAACATGTCACTTCCTGTTGCCAGCAGGTGGCGCGATATCTGAATATTGGCATGTAGATATATTCAGGTCAGGAGTCTTCTCAAACATGTGAAGTTTGGGGCAGATTGTACATTGTATGTCTGAGTTATAGCAACTTCCTTTCTCATGGCGAAACATCGAAATTTGTAAGGCCGCCACAGACACGCCCTTAAATGAAACCTCAAGATCTTCGCAATTTAACATCACGAAGGCCTTAAGATTACACTGACAAAGTTTGGTGTTGATCTGAATAAATCTCTAGGAGGAGTTCGTTAAAGTACAACCCCTGAAAATTGCAAAAACTACACCAATTTTGCAGAGAAAATTCAAAATAACTGACTTCCTGTTGGGATTCGAATTTCGTACCAAGAGACTTTTTTGTAGGTATTGGTGTGTTACATGTGTGTACCGATTTTTGTACATGTACGTGAAACATAGCTTGAGGCGCACTCCGTTGAATATGTATAGGTGGCGCTATCGAGGCATTTTGCCACACCCAATGGAATATTGGCCTTCAGATTTGTTCAGGCCAGGACTCTTATCGAACATGTGAAGTTTGGGCAAGATCGGACATTTTATGCCTGAGTTACAATAACTTTTATTCCCATGGCGAGACATCGAACTTTGTGATGGCGCCATGGACACGCCCTTAAACGAAAATCTCAAGATCTTCACAATTTAACATCGCACAGGCCTTTAGAATAGAGTGACTGAAAAAAAACAATTGATGTCAAAAAATTTCACGGAGTAGTTTGTTACAGCGTAAAATATGTCACTTCCTGTTGCCAGTAGGTGGCGCTATGACTATAACTGAATATTGGCAGGTCAATCTGTTCAGGTCAGGAGTCTTATCAAACATGTGAAGTTTGGGGCAGATTGGACATTGTATGTCTGAGTTATAGCAACTTTATTTTTCATGGCGAATCATCGAAATTCGTCAGGCAGCCACGGCACACGCCCTTCAACGAAAACTCAAGATCTTCGCAATTTAACATCGCAAAGGCCTTTAGATTAGGCATACCAAATTTGGTGTTGATCTGAATAAATCTCTAGGAGGAGTTCGTTAAAATACAAGGCATGCAAATGACAAAAATGATGCAAAATTTGCTCATAAAATTAAAAATAACCGACTTCCTGTTGGGTTTCGGATATTGCTCCAAGAGTCTTTTTTGTAGGTACTGATGCTTTACATATGTGTGCCAATTTTCGTGCATGTACATGAAACACAGCTCGAGGGCTGTTGATTTTTTTAGGGTAGGTGGCGCTGTCGAGCCATTTTGCCACACCCTCTTCTGAAACCTATATCAGACGTAAATTTTCACCAGGTCTGACGCGTGTGCAAAGTTTCAGGACTTTTCGAGCATGTTTAGGCCCTCAAAAATGCGATTCATTTTGGAGAAGAAGAAGAAGAAGAATAATAATAATAATAATAAACAAAGCAGATACAATAGGGTCCTCACACCATCGGTGCTCGGGCCCTAATTATAAATGGAGTGTGAAGTTTACGAGAATATGTTCACAATATTAGCTTGCTGTGTTCTTATGAAGCTGGTTTGTAATTACTCTTTTAAATGGCACCAAAAGTAAAAAGCCTATGCAGTTGTATTTAATCATAATGAACAGCAAATCAAATCACTCAGCCATTCATAATGACTATATTGTGAAGAAAATAAACAACGCAAGTAAAATGTAAGTTGTATGTAAAGATTTTTTGATTTATTGGCAAATAACACTACTTTTTGCTAAAATTTTTATGTTCTTTGTTTATTTACTCATCCACTTCAGCTACACTGAGATGTTGGGAAAGTAATTATTAGCGGAATGTTCTAGTATAGCACTTCTTATAAAAGAACTTGTAATGTGATTTCTTATTACACAAACTTAAGTAAGGGCACCTGTAATTCCTTTTGTAAGTGCATAATGGGAAATATAGAAGCATTGATCTCACCATCAGCTGCTTCTGTCTGGCTTCAACTCACGTGGACTCATTAATCTATTTGAGCCAAGTAGCTCCTAAGGCCTTTTTTTTTTTTTTTTTTTAACATTCCTGGCAGAAGTTGTCGGTGAATAAAAGTTGATCGATCAGGTGTCCTTTTTAAGTGACACACTTAAAATGGTGCATCTGTTTGTTTGGAAAAGTACAATGTGCTTTTTATGTCCAGTGAGATGTGCTGGATAAACAGACACTCTGATGGGCCAGAGCTGTTTGTGTTTGATCTGGCCTTGACATATATAGTACTAAAACCATTAGACAACAAATGCTTGAAGACCTCTCATATAACCTAAAAATAACCCTCTATGTCAGTGTCACTTTTTATGCACTATGTGATTACATAATGCACAGAATCAATCTCAATATGAAATTACGCCAGAAGTCATTAGTTTAACTAATCCAGTTAATCTAATTTATTAATTTTTTTTTTGTATTTTTCCTTTGAATTCTGTGAGAATCTGTAAGAAATCAACCCTTCCTAATGGTGTTCAGTCTGAGATTTGCTGTAGCTTCTTCTCTGGGGAAGAAAAGTAAACTGGAACTGGATGTCTGTTTAGTAACTGTTTGCTTTGAAGGAATCTTGGTGACCTTTACAAGTGAACACTTAATCGAAGGCTAAAATGGGCCTTTTATTAAAAGCGATTAAGTGTTGAATGGAACAGATGTCGCTCACAAAGAGCCAAATTAAGTGAAAGTGGAGATTAGCCAAAGCCATTTCTTCAAACTGATGAGATGTCTTTGCCACTGTGTCACAAGGGCAGATTACATACCTACACTAAAACACACTCTGATTTTCCACACTATTCCTACAGCAGATATATAAGTTTAATTTAAAAAATAAATAAATTTCAGTCATTTTGCCTACATTAATACATTTTAGTCATATAGTCTGTTATAGTGGGTTCATAAACTCCTGCTCTGCATGTTGTAAGACACTAAATAATTGGATGGTTTGTCATTTAGGTGCCACTGTGTAAGTCTCTGAGAGACACTAGCAGCAGGCTGGCAGAACTCGGCTGGCTCCACAATAAGATTCGAAAATATACAGATTCCCACAGCCTGGATCGAGCCTTTGGCCTAGTCGGACAGGTAGGAAATGTGCCACATATGAACATCATATGCGACCTCAACCCCTACTCAAATCTTAGAATTGCAAGATAATACAACAATTTTTTTTTTTTTTTTTTTTTTTTTTTTTTGAATGAAAGTTAATACTTATTATTAGTTAATACTTATTCAGATGCATTAAAAAGAATGCAAATGCATTAAAATGATCAAAAATAACAGTAAATTCTACTACATTTTTACCATATTTTCCTATTTCAAAAAAATTCTGTTCATTTGAACTTTCTATTCGTCAAGGTATCCTGAAAAAAAAATGTTTAACAGTTCTCAACATTGATAATAATAAGAAACAGTTTTTTTCTGAGCAGTAAATCAACATATTAGTGTGATTTCTGAAGGATCATGTGACGCTGAAGATGTTGAAAATTCAGCTTTGACATCATAAGAATAAATTACATTTTAAAATAAATTGAAATAGAAAATAGTTCTTTTAAATTTTAATAATATTCTATGATATTACTGTTTTTACTTTATTTTTAATCAAATAAAATCATTAAAAACTTTTGAACAGTAGTTTGTAGCCAGGAATAATTCTTGAATTTCTCACACTATAAATTCTGTAACACTTTTGCGTGCTTTTTTTATTCTCAGAGTTTTTGTGCTGCATTGCATCAAGAGCTGAAGGAATACTACAGATTGTTGTCTGTACTTCATGCACAGGTGAGTATGGGACATGGGAAACTGTGTGTTTGACCCTGAGACATTCATTTGCTCAAGCCTGAATTTTCCACTGCTGGTTCCTAGCTGGAAAAATCTGCAGGATAATATAGTAAAGTTTGATCAAACTGACACAAAGCCTTGGGCAATTTATGTACCCTATCTGAAAAAAAATGAATTTCTGACAATTGCATCAAAAGCGGGTTGCGAAAAGCACACTGAAACAACCAAGCATGAGAAGCAGCACTATTTCAGTGGAAAAGGGTGACTGACATCTATATGTGTTTAGCTCCAGGTGGAAGAGGATCAGGGTGTAAACATGAGTGTGGAGAGCAGCCTGACTCTGAGGAGACTGCTGGTGTGGACCTACGACCCCAAGGTTCGACTGAAAACACTGGCCGCACTGGTGGACTACTGCCAAGGTTAGTGATGATCCAACGCATTGATAAGGTACATACTGCAACACAAGATTTTTAAAATGAAGTCAGCATTAATGTCAGACTCCTGAACATATTTCACAGTAATAAGGTGCATTTAATACAAAGATTTAATTTCAGATATCTGCCTCACCCTTGTTTCTCTCTTAGGGCGTAAAGGAGGAGAGTTGGCCTCAGCTGTACATGCATATGGAAAGACGGGTGACCCCCACATGAGAGCGTTGATCCAGCACATCCTTGGTCTGGTGTCCCACCCCATTCTTAACTTCCTGTATCGCTGGATCTACGATGGGGAGCTTGAGGATACGTACCATGAGGTCAGGATATACACATACACACAAACACACATACACATACACATACACACACACACACTCTGCTCGTCTTTGCAAAGTCATTCCCAGATATGCTGTATGTGTCCAGACTGTGATTCATTACTTGAGCAGTTACATTTTTAATTTGATTTTTAATAGTGTCTCTGATTTAAACTGCATAATCAACATAAGATGTTGAAAAAGTTAAATTCACTTCTGTGAATCAGTTCAGACTAGTGTTATTTCAGGATTATTTGTATGCTATTATAGTATTTATTCATATTTTGACTTGGCTTTTATTTATATATTTTCAGTTTTTATTTTAATTTTAGTGATTTTATTATGCTTTTGAATTTTTTTATTAGCTTTTATTTTTATATATATTTCTGTTTAGCTTTAATTTATTTTATTTCATTTTTAATGCTTCAACTTTAGTATTGTTTGTACACTATTATAGTATTTATTAATATTTTGAATGAGCTTTTATTTTTATGTTTTCATTTAGATGTTTGTAATTTTATGTGGTTTTGTATTCTTTATTAGGTTATTTTTAATATTTAGCTTTATTTTTATTTGTGTTTTAGTTTAATACTGCAACTTAAACATTTTATTTCATTTAGTTTTTTAAAGTTTGTTTTTCATATATAATTTATATTTGATTTGATTTGATTGTTAACAGTTATAGTTTTAAGTTTGCAAAAACACTGGTTCAGACTGTCCATTTTAATGAAGTGATTCAAAAATCTGATTGACAATAAACAAATATTTGCACAGACACACAAGCATGCAAATATTTATTTATCATTAATTTATATTTATATGCATACATATATTAATTTAGTAAAACAAAACATTTAATTTTGAATTAAATTTTTACACTGTTTTTTTTTTTTCCTTACATTTTATATTTTGTAAGTACTTGGTAGAGTTCTAAAAAAAAAAAAAAACACTTAATCAATACAAAGTTAATAATTAAATTAAAAAAAAAATTAAACATTATTGGACTTTGTTCCACCATATAATGGAAGCTGAACTCTAGCCAGTGTCCTCAAATTGACTGTTGACTTGTGCACTGTTGTGTGTCTGAGAAAACACTGCACTTGAGTGTGATTTATTGTTCCAGACACAGTGAAGCACAGTCTCCTACACACATACACCCAGATGAGGACAGATGAGGGTGTGCTAATGGGCCTATCTCCTTCCACTTTCTCTATGGCCTTCTGTCTCTCTCTCTTTCCACTATCACTCTCACATCTACTTCTCCTTGTCCTCCACCATTACCAAATGGTGTCAATGAATCTTCTTTTCTTAGTCTATGCCCACTCGACTAAGTCTGAAGTTGTCGGGCGTAGAAAAGTTATCGCCCAATCAACTCCCAGTTTCCCCTTCACACAGGCACCAATCAGACACTCCTACCTGTAATCACAGGATTTAATCTCACCCTCGCTGAAGTGTAACAGGCTTTTTCACAGTGTAATTCACCCTCCTACGCTAAGGGTTTAGAAGGTCCTAATTTTGATCGCAGTATTTATTCTTGGGAATAGTCATTTTAATAGTTGCAGTGGTGAAAGTACTGATGTGCTCTTCTTCTTTTGTTCCCTCCATCTGTGTAATTACCACAGAATGGTCATTTCTCTGTGTCAATGGAGGTCATTTATTTGTCTTCGAGCTGGAGTGATGTTTCATCAGTGAAAACATTAAGAGAATATGTGTGTGAGTGTGTGTTACAGGTGTTAGCATAAGAACTTTTTTAAAACAAACAAAAAAAACGTTAAGAACTCCATCTGACTATTAAAACGCGTGTTTAGTTCTTTGTAGCCTCAGACCCAACAGTGAAGACGGACAGACTGTGGCATGACAAGTACTCTCTGAGGAAGAGTATGATCCCCTCCTTCATCACCATGGATCAAGCCAGGAAGGTACAGCACTTGTATCATGACAGTACATCATGTACTATCATAATTTCTTTTCATGGTACATCATGTATTTTAAATTGAGTTAAAATCTGTGGTGGCATATTGTAGATGTTATTGATCTAGGAACAAGACCTACAAAAATTTGATGTTTTAAAGAAAATGTGAGCTGTGCCACCACAGTGCTGTTTTTTTTATGGATGGTAACTTGATAGTTGTTTATCAGCACTAGTCAAAAGATTCTATAAAATTTTATGTACAGGATTCTGATCCTTAAAAATGGCTTGGGACCTCCATCAGTATAAGTCTTGGGAACATAAATGGAAGATAAAATGAGCATACACCAAACATTTAGTTATTAAATGAGCACACAAATAATGTATTTGTTATATAACAATACACTTAAATATTTTAACATAAAATATGAAGTATTTTAAATTTTATTTATGTAAAATATACATTATTTTGATCTATTTCTTATAAATATATTATGTTTATGGTCATAATATATTTATGAGCACATACAACATTAAAATATAATAACTATATTACATAATATAATAATATATTATAAAAATATTAACACAAAAAGTGTAAATAATTTATAATATATTTATATTATAACATGCACAGTAAATAATACACTTATAATACATATAAAATCATATATATGTCTTATATTATCCCTGTTAAAAGCATGCAATATTTATTAGCAAAATATGTTAATATTTAATAATAATATAACAATATATTTTTCTAATATTTCGTAATACATTTATATAGCTTGTATAAAATAGTGTATAATATTTTGTATTTTATGCAAAAGATTTATTATACATTATATTCATATATATATATATATATATATATATATATATATATATATATACATATATATATATATATATATATATAAAAACATTTTAGTAAATAATATTTAAATATAATACTTATAATATGACATAATACAAATATAGTATATTTTAGTAGTAGTATGCTCATTTTGTTGCTCTCCAGGAAAAAGTGTACTAAAAAAAATATATACTAGCACCCTTGTCCTCATGTTTGACCTAACCTATATCAACCCCCCAGTACACACTAGGAAGGGTGTGTTTTGCACAGCCAAGCACCCTTCACATTTTCGTCCAATTTAGCTGAGTTAAGTCATTAACTAATAGTGATTCATTTTTTTGACTAAATTGAGCCTTTAATGATGTGTTTTCTGCCTTTCTGTCCTTCTCCAGGTGCTGCTCATTGGCAAATCCATCAACTTCCTGCATCAGGTATGCCACGACAGGACGCCGCCGGGAAAGATCATGCCCGCCTCCAAATCCACCGACTCTCCCAAAGATGGTGAGCTAGCGCTAATGCAGTCACTTAAAATAGCTGCGTTTATGCTGGCTAATGCGATATTTGTTGCTATAATGGCAGTTAATAGTTAAATAACCCGCTGAAAGCAAGGGATGGAGAAACAGGAGAGAGAAGGATTGATCTGTTTTAGAGGAAAGTGCTGTTTTTGACCACTTGTCTGAGCTGTAGTTGTCCATATCGATGCTGGCTATATTTAACTTCTTTGCTAGCATGGCTAATCAATGCTCTTAGGCTCTAGCGTACATCTCTGTCCTTCAGTGTGTATTTCTAGAAGGTTCTTTATTTTCTGGTGTTTTGATTTTTTTCGTTCTATGCATTGACTTTGTGTTTAACTTTTTCTGGCCTTGAAGCTGTTTGGTCCTTACATGTATATCCTCTTTGTATAACCTTGCAAAAACTAACACAATCATGGTGATTTAGCTATAGTTAGTAACTTGTTTTATTGTTTTTCAAATTTACTTTGAATCTAAGTCTAATTTTTGTTGGTTTCAGTGGTTTTAATAGTTAAAGTTTGTTCTTTTTTTTTTTTTCTTTTTTTATTCTTTGTCACTTAAGAGATTTTTTAACTATACAAGTGTTATTTACACATAAAATGAGTAAAATATTTGTCATTTATGTACCAAAATCACAGCTAAAAGTAATCATTTGCTGCATGGTGGATATTGGCTACCCAACCCAAAAGGATGTATCAAAATAGTTTATTTTCACACACTGTGTATCTGTTTCTCAGCGGCGGAGTTGTTCACTGATCTGGAAGGGGCCTTTCAGAGTAAAATTGATGCTGCTTATTTTGAGACCAGTAAGTATCTGTTGGATGTGTTGAATAAGAACTACCAGCTGCTGGAGCATCTTCAGGCCATGAGGAGATACCTGCTGCTGGGCCAGGGAGATTTCATCCGTCACCTCATGGACCTTCTCAAGTAAGTGTGCTCACGGGTGCATAGACGTCTCCGTTTTAGCTTTACACGAGTGTGTTTGATTTCATTGTTGATTTATAACTAGTCTTTTTCTTTTCTTCGACTCATCGATCTCTCTTTATCTCTTGCTCTCTCTCAGGCCAGAGTTGGTGAGGGCTGCCACCACTCTTTACCAACACAATCTAACCGGTATCCTGGAGACCGCTGTCAGGGCAACCAATGCTCAGTTTGACAGTCCTGAGATACTGAAGAGGCTTGACGTCCGGCTACTGGAGGTATGTAGAAGGGACGGAGTCAAAAAACAAACAAACGAAATGCAGGCTGATGGTACATTCCAGTACATAATTGTGCATCACTGAATGTGGATCTGGTGTCCTCTTTTGTCCAGGTTTCTCCTGGGGACACTGGTTGGGATGTGTTCAGTTTGGACTATCATGTAGAGGGACCCATTGCCACGGTAAATAAACTCTTTAACTCATTAACTTTGCTTATCCACATTCCATCCTTTCACTCTGACATTGTGTGTGATGTATATTTCCTCATCAGTCCACACTCACCGTCTGCATGCAGCAGGATTTTTCTAATCACTTAAAGTTATTCTTTACTGTTAGCCCATAATGCATTTGGGTTTTGACCTGGGAGAGATTTAAAACATTAAACACTAAATTACAAAAATATGTATTGCATAGTTTTTAGCATTCTAGTCTTGGTCTGGGTCTTGGAACCAGACCCTCCAAGTAGGTCTGTGTAATAAATTGAGTTTGTACGATATATCAACATATTTTTTATAAGCGATATGGTATGTGGCAATACGGTTTATATTGATATACAGTAGTTAGATTTTTCATATATTATGATGTTATGATGCCTGAATAACTTGTAGTCTTTAAAATGATTGGTTTTAGTTTTTAGTGTTTTTTTTTTTCTTATTTATTTAGACAAAATGTGCAGAGTTTTAATATTAGACATTAATCAGTTATTGGTCATGACATTTAAAATAATGATCAGCTTTTCAAATTGGGCCAGAATGCTTATATCAGTGCATCCCTAACCACAGTGTATGTCATGCCTGTGTCAGGTGTTCACCCGTGAATGCATGAGCCACTACCTGCGAGTCTTCAACTTCCTGTGGAGGGCCAAAAGAATGGAGTACATCCTCACAGATATATGGAAGGGTCAAATGTGTAATGCCAAACTGCTGAAGAGCATGCCGGGTGAGTGCTATTTTCATTCTGTTAGATGTTATAAAACCAACTTAATCTGTTTGCCAGATCTACCTTTCTCAGCAGACAGATAAGGTGTGTGCTGTGTATTTGTGCAGAGCTCTCTGGTGTGCTGCACCAATGTCACGTTCTCGCTTCCGAGATGGTTCACTTCATCCATCAGATGCAATATTACATCACATTTGAGGTACGTCCTTCTGTATGTTTGTCTTTTTCCTGTTTCTCTTTCTAACATGTGAGCTGCATTATTTATGATATTGTTCTTGTGTCACTCTAGGTGTTGGAATGCTCTTGGGATGAACTGTGGAATAAGGTCCAGCAGGCTCAGGATCTGGATCACATTATAGCAGCTCATGACGTTTTCCTGGACACCATCATTTCTCGCTGCCTGCTGGATGTGAACAACAGGGTACGATGCACTTACACAGGCTAATTGTGTACCGGTGGTGATCCCTCATACTTGTCCTCATTTCTGTCCTCTGTGTGTGTTTGCAGTCTCTGTTGAATCAGTTGCGCGCAGTGTTCGATCAGATCATTGAGTTCCAGAATGCTCAGGACACACTGTACCGCTCCGCTCTAGAAGAGCTGCAGCTGCGAATCCAATTCGAGGACAAGAAGAGACAGAGGGAAGAAATGGTATGTACAGATACCAGTGCTTTTCCACACATTTAATGTAAGTTTTAGGTAATGATATTTATTGATATTCATCCTGTATACTGTATGCAGTCCAAAAGAAAATTTTGGCACATTTTGACAAGTGCAATCAGGACATTTTCCAGCTATAGAGATCTTTTAGTGGCCATGAAATTTTTTTTTTTTTTTTCACTTTCCACAGAATGGGATTATTTAAAATGGGAACTGTTTATTCCTTGTGAACCTGTGACAAACAAGCATAGCATCATTATTACGTGCAGCATTACTAAAATATGACCATCATATCTATACTTTTTTTTTTAAAACCTCCAGAATGCCCCATAGATTTTCTATTTCTAGTGTAATACTGTAGACAAATATTGCTTACAACTGATGGAGGATTATTTTTTTTAAAAGAACATTGAAAATGTATCACCATTTCCCTAAAAAAGATTAAGCAGCACAACAGTGTCCATTGATAATAATGCCATTGATAATAATAAAAATGGTTTCTTGAGCAGCAAATCAGAATATCAGAATGATTTCTGATGGATCATGTGACACTGAAGACACTGGAGTAATCAAAGCTGAAAATCCAGTTTTTCATCACAGGAATAAATTACAATTTATAATACATTTAAACAGAAACAGTTTCTTTAAATTGTAATATTTCACAATATTACTGTTTTTACTGCATTTTGATCCGATAAATGCAGCTTGGTGAGCATAAGGGATTTCAAAAACATTTGTAAAAAAATTTACCAAATCCATATCAAAAACAAAGATGGCCATTGCAATAACCTTAAGTTCAAAGAAGGCAAGACTTTTGTAAGCCAGAACATTCCTAATAGTTGATGTTCATCACTGTAAAGGCATCTGATTATTTCCATGCAAAGAGAATTATGTTCCACTTCTTTATTTGAGTCTGGAAAGTGGCCTTTAGTAAAGGTATAGGCCAAAACAAGAGTGGCTGCTCCTTTTATGGGGACGGTGTTGGTTTTCTATTGTCATTGATTTTTTTTTTCTTCTCTCATGTCAGCTGAATTGCTGTAAACAAATGTGTGTGAGTGTGTGTAATTTTCTGTGTTTGTTTATAGCTCTGTTTCTGTGTGTTTCAGGGTGAGTGGGGTGTAACAGCAGAGCAGGAGGCTGAGGAAAACAGACGTGTGCAGGAGTTTAAAGACACCATACCAAAAATGTGCTCTCAGCTCAGATTACTCACACACTTCTATCAGGTACCCACACACTTTAATATGCTCACCAAATAAACCAAATATCATTTCATGCATGCATGAAAAAGTGCTGAACCAATAAGTCCTGATATGATCTGCTTTCAATATGAACCAATGCTAATTATTTCAAACCTGATAATGTCGATGAATAACAAGTCATCTATATATCATATACCACTAAAACTATTTAAATTATATTATTTATTTATTTAGGGACAATTCACAGTATTAACTGTAACATTATTAGCTTTAAGATAAATTTCATCTGTTGTCCGTGGGTGGCAGGTACAATACCAAGAGATAGAAACATGTGAGCTCATTGTTAGAGTCTAGTAAGATCAACATTTTGTACAAAAACAAGCATCTGAAGCTCATATAACCCCGAGATTGTTCTTTCTCTTGTCCTTTAGGGCATAGTGCAGGAGTTTCTGCGGCTGCTAATGACGGATGAGAGTCTTCAGTTCCTCAGTTTCCGTCTGGACTTCAATGAGCATTATAAGGCCCGTGATCCGCGCCTGCGGCCCTCTCTAGGGGCCACTAGAGGGAGAAGAAGCTCCAACATCTGACCTTGCAAACTTTGGGAAATTTTATGTTATGTGGTTGCTGTCAAGAGACTGTTTATTAATAGGGCTACTCAGAACTTTTCTGGCGCTCTGTAAGAAACTCATATAACAGGGAAACTGTTTATAGAATATCCTATTTCAATGTCATCGCCAAATAATTTCAGTCACACACAATTGACTATCTAGTGGTTTTACAGTGTAACTGTCTGTAGCACAAGGTCACAGGCCTGTTTTTTTTTTTTTCTCCACTTAATGTTTGAATATTATTTCTGTTTTTGTAAAGAATTTTTTGTGTTTACATTTTTGGTAATATTTAATATGTTATTTACACTGATTTTCTTCTAGTGCTCTTTCTTTTCTCATTTTGAAGCAATTCTGTTTGTCTTAAAGTCTCCTTATGTCGGAAAGAAAAGACAAATGTGGCTGTGAAGTCCATTTCCATTATTACGTATTATATATTCTTGTTAAGTTTGTAATTATACAGGCTGTGATCTTTGTACTGCGTGTAAAAAAAGAAAAAAGCGACCTTCAATGTCAACCAGTTCTTTGGTTTATATGAATGGACCTGTTAAATTACATCCACTTAAATGAACTACATGACCTCTGTAAGATCCTGTAAACTCACCTCATTTCGTATCTGCAAAATCAATTACCCACAATGCTGTGTGATCTTAACAAGCCTCAGGTTGATACTGTGAGGACAAAGTTGCTATTCTGAAGTATCGAATTATTATGGGCAAGATTATAATTTACTCTTGTAGTGTTTATCCCTTGTCTTTCCCATGTTCATGAAATGTATTGATGGAAATGGCTTGGTAAAGCTGGTGAAAATGAGTCTCGCCCTCCTCCCCAGTAGTGCACACTTTTGTGGTGAAGATAAATTGACTGATAAATTTATTTTGTCCTTTGATTCAGTGGAAAAGACAGCGAGGTGTCACTGCAAGTGTTTTTATCTGTCTTTTAATGTGTTGCAGGGAGTTGAGGGTGAAGCAGAGTAAAATGATTGTCCATTAAAGACTCCTTCACTGTATAGCACATGTGTACAAAAGCAGAATTCAAAACGAGCAAACATCCTGTCATTCTTTTCTCGAACAAATAAACCTTTTTATATAAAATAAAAACGTGGTCACTTTCCTTTTGGTTTTAAAGGTAAATTCAAAGTGCTAGTATCAATAAAGATGTGGTTTATAATTAAAATGAATTAAAATTC
Organism: Cyprinus carpio; assembly: GCF_018340385.1. Taxonomy (NCBI): domain Eukaryota; kingdom Metazoa; phylum Chordata; class Actinopteri; order Cypriniformes; family Cyprinidae; genus Cyprinus; species Cyprinus carpio. The sequence goes on from NC_056572.1 coordinate 29,197,599, forward strand.
ACATGTGAGCAAGATATTTTATTACTAAGTTTTTGGACTTAATATTGAAGATAGTTCACTATTGAAACACAAGAATTTGGTGGAAGTTGGTGTACTTGAGTTTGTTGCACTGATTTTATTGCTTTAAATTTACAGCAACAAAAAAACTTACAGCTGAAAAGATAATTGTAATGAAAAGCTTGGTTAGTTGTAATGGATTGTAATTGTAGATTTATGTATCACTGATGTAATTTTTAGTCATTTGCATATATTACAGTGTTTGCAATATAATCTCATGCATATGGTATTAAATTTTAGTTTATTAGTGTGTGTGTGAGTGTGAGAATTACCTTTGCTTGGAGAGTAACAAGATTAAAATCTTTCATTTGTGAGAAATGTAAGTTTATCAGTAAAATGCCATTTGGTCTAAACAACGTAAATTTGCAACCCTGTTGTTACCTATCCTGGCATAGAAAGACAGACAGACTGACTGACTGACTGATTGATTGATTGCAAGAAAACTCAAAAATCAGAATTTTAAACTGTTTTTAGTCAGTTAACTTTTTTAGCCTATTATGTAGCCTGTACAAAATAAACAGTGCTTAATTTATACGGCTCGCTGAAATATTTGATATTGTTTAATCGCTGTTTTGCGCAGTCACATATTTTTGTTTAATGACTAATAACTGTATGGACCCTTTTCTATAGCAACATACGAGCACTACTGTATTTTCAGGTCTATATTATCAACAACGTCAGTTGTTCACAGATGTAGTAACGTGTATTGCAATTATACTATATTAATATTAATGCAGTATTCGTCTTGTTACCTTTTAACTGAGTATTTTTGTTATCGGAAGCGTAACGCTAATCTACAAGCAGTTTATATAGTAAGTGTTCTTTGATCATATGTCTCGATTTATCATGCAATAGTGACTTCACTGACGAGAGTTTGGCCTTTGTTTTGACGTGAATTTATCATTTGTTCTCCTCTTCACGGAAACGCAGTCATGGCATCTTGAAATTCTGCTTCTCGGCCACAAGGTGTCGCCATGTTCAGAAAAACAAACAGGGTCTCCGGGCTCCTCGCGAAGTGAACATAACACAGGTAATGCAGCACTAAACTCACCCACGGTTCTTTGTGCTACATCTGTGCAGTTGTTTGCTTTAACAGTAGGGAAAACATGAATCCATTTAATATTCATGAAAATATACTCAAAACATACCAGAATCAAACATAACGCAATCTACTCCAGAACGAACCCAAATGTCCTTTCTTGACCTTGATGGTGAGTATAAAGCACCAGTGTGTCAGATGTGATTTCAGTGCAGTCATTTTCTCAGACTCTGTTCTAGCTGTTAAAGATAAGTGGATATGACATTTGACACATGCTTAAGCACATGCATGTTTGTAGTAGGTCATGTTCTGTTTTTGTGCAGTTTTCATAAATTGGTGTCATAGTACATATTAACATCACTCATGTGCATACATCTGTGTGTGTGTGTGTGTGTGTGTGTGTGTGTGTGTGTGTGTGTGTGCATGCTGACCCTGCCTGGCTGATGCAGAGTGTGAGTATGTGTGTCAGTGTGTTGCTGTCTCATCCTTGCCGCTTTGCTGAGGCACCTCTCTCTCTCTCTCTCTCTCTCTCTCTCTCTCTCTCCAGCATCACTTGCGGCAGCAGCAGCAGCACTGGTTTTAGCAGCGAGACGGCTTTCTCTCTGCCCTCATCAGATTCCCTCTCTCCTGAGCAGCAGCACAGCGTGTCTCCGCTGCTCCTGGTTCTCTGTGTCCTGCTCATCATGATCCTGTGGGTGAAGATGGGAGAGGACTCTCTGGAGGAGCTCGTCAGACGACTTACTGTTATCATACATAAAATCGGTAGGAGGAGCTGTGAGTGTGTGTGTGAGAGAGAGTGTGTCAGTAGCATCGGTAGTATTGGGAGAAATAGATGAGAACCGTAGCTCAAGGTTGTTTGCAGCTTCTGTTTGTCTTTACATTAGTAAATATTTGAGATTGTGCTGTGCTGATTTTACCTCTGACTAAATGAATCCTTCCAACCCATAAAACCAAAACAGCTTTTATATTTAGACCTTTATTATGTTTAGTAGTTCAAATTTTTTTCTGTTGATGGCATCACTTATAAGCCTGAAATTATATTCCTTCTGAATTAGAACTTTCTCAACATTCTCAGATAAATTGGTATTTTGAATGTAATTTTTATAAAATTAGAATTTAATTCTATTTAAAAAAAAAATGTAATTTAAAATACCAATTTATTTAAATAAAGGCTGTTTTTAAAAGAAGTTCTTGAATTGCAGTTAGATTTTGACTTGTAGATTCTCTTTCTCACTGTCTGTGGTGGGTAACCCTAGCTGTGTTTTAATCTGTCTTCCTCCTCTCATTTTCTGAGGAGTTCAGTTTGTCCTATTTCCCTGCATCTGAGCAGTCTGCCACTGGCAGTGAGCTAAAAATACACACCAACACAATGAAACAGCAAACACGCAAACTGTAGTAACATTCTTTCTCACATTCAGTCTTTCAGAAATATTATATGTCTGTAACTGGGTAATCCTTTAGTCAGGAGGTTTTGGCCTTTAGCGTTCTGGTGTATAAAGATACATGGTACTGTTTGTTTACACTGTGGTGAACTCACGCTCAACCTGTTCACATTCCAACACTCACTTATTTGCTGAAGTTCTACTAAAGGAGTTATCATTAATTTCTTCCCAGTAATGACATGACTTCCAGAACACAAGTTTGCATGAACAGACGTGCAGAATATTTATTTTTATATTTCTGCCTATTAATCTTTTTTTTTTTTTTTTTTAACAAATTGAGCAATGACCCACAGTCACCAGAAATACTGTAAAATATTTGGAAGTATTAAAAACATTAAGCAGCACAACTGCTTTCAACATTTATAATAATAAGAAATGTTTCTTGAGCAGCAAATCAGCATAATAGGATGATTTCTGAAGGATCATGTGACAGTTACGACTGGAGTAATGGCTGCTGAAAATTCAGCTTTGCATCACAGGAATAAGCTACATTTTAAAATCTATTCAAATACAAAACAGTTGTTTTAAACTGTAATATTTACTGTTACACAATATTACTGTTTTTACTGTGTTTGATTAAATAAATGCAGCCTTGGTGAGCATAAGAGACTTCCTTCAAAAGTTAAACACTTTTCACACTTACATGACATAACGTCTGCACTCATAATGTTACCCATTGTGCAAATCTAGCTTATCCTATCTCCCATGTGTAGTATCGGTTAGATTGTGATGTGATCACAGATCTTAATCAGAGGTAATAATAAAGATAAATCTTTTATAAATGATAAATCCTGATAAAATCTTTACTTAATCATTTAAGCTTATTATTATTATCTCGTCCTAGAGTTTTTAAGCTATGACCACCAAACTCAGCACAGACCTTTGGATGTTCTGTCTCAGTATGCTAGAAGCATGCTAGCAACATGCTAAAACATGCTAGCAATGTGCTGAAATACCCTGTTTGCTAAGTAAAAACATGCTACCAACATGATAAAACATGATAAAACATGTCAGAAATATATGCTAGTAATGTGTTATATAATGTTTTATAAAATGTGCTAGTAATGTGCTCAAACATGTTCGCAATGTGTTAAAACATGCTAGCAGTGTGTTAAAACATTAACAAAATGTGTAAACAAAGTGTTAACAAAATGTGGTGCTAGTGGTAGGATAACATGCTAAGGACATGCTAAAACATGCTAGCAACCTGTTAAATATATGCATGCTAAAACATGCTAACAGCATGTTAAAATATGAAATGCTAATATTAAGAAATGCTAACTATTGGAAACATGCAATGCCTAGAAACGTGGTCTGATATGGCTTCTTAGTAATCTTATGATGTGTAATTGGGTCTGAAAAGGTTTATTGGAGACTGAGCTCATTTGATATTTCTTGGGAGTCTAATGAAGTCGAATGGGTCTGCAGAGGTCTAATATGGTCTGTATGAGGTTATATTTGTTTTTCTTTCTTCATATGACTTCCTATCTGACACTAAAACTTTCAATTCTCAAGATTTCATACTACCAGGACAGGCATTGTCAAGTATGTCATCAAATTTGATCTATCTAGTTGTTTGATTTACCAGTGACAATATGTTTGGAAGGTTCTAAAAAGCATTGATGTCTCAGCTCAGGATATCCAGTAGCGGAAGAGTATAATACAATACTGATACAAATAGCAAATTTGTAATGTCTTTTATGATAGTTTTATATGCTTTTACCTCTATTTAGCACAGATTATAATACGGCTTTAAATACTGTACAGTGTCTGTGGGTTGCTGTGGTAACGGGTTCTGCTGTCTTTCAAGAAGAGGCTGTTTTCTTCTGTAGGGCTGCTTCCACCGTGGTAATAGGAAGAGAAATAGAGGGCTAAATTACATGCTGGGAAGGCCTTTGCCCAAACCTTGGCAGGCAGTTTCTCTCTCTCTCTTCTTTTATCTGTGTTTTCTGAAGACGACAGTGCCAAGGGTGAAACAGGGAGAGATTCAGAGCAATAAGAGAAACAGAGAGTGACTGTGTGCGACAGAGAAAGAGAGAGAGAGAACTTCTTTCAGATAACAAATAACTGTGACCTGTCATATATTGTGTCATATATTGTGTTAACTTTGGAAATATAAGCAATGCTTGGCTGTGCAAAATGATGCGTTGCTTGTGCTAGAGCATTGCCTGGTCTAGCCAGGACAAATTAAGTCTCTGTGGAGCCATCCACATACATATTCATGGTCATATTTTTAAAAGTGCATGATAATATACTTGATAAAAGGGTGCATTTTTATATATGGTCATCTAATTGCATATATGAATTATACAAACCCACTTAAAAAGGCATGCTACACGCAGTCCCATGCATTATTTAGTGTGTGCATCCCTGCAGTCTGTGCTCTGATCTATTTGGGTGAATGTAGGTGACTGTAAGAGTTGTGGAGGTGGTCCATACTAACCCTAAGATGGCTTACCTGCTCTTCATCTCTCTGCATCTGACTCGTCATCAAACACATGCACATACATTGGTTTTTCCATCATGGTAAAGACTTTTCATTGACTTCCACTGGAATTTGTTTATTCCCTAACTCTCTGCTTTTATGCATTTTTATCCAATATTTACATACTAAATTATTTAATGTGTTTATCAAGCTGTTTTTTGGTACTTAAGAATTTTTTTTTTTTTGAGCATATGTTTTGTTTAGGATATTTAATCATATTCAGCTCAGGAGGATATTGTAAAATGTCTGATTGAATGATTCTTAAAAAAAGGTTACAATTCATGTATAGAGCTCTTGCTTCTGTTTAGAAAAAGTTAGTCAGTTTGGCCCCCAAGTGGCGCACAAGAATGCTGGAGATTAGTGTGTGTGTGTGTGTGTGTGTGTGTGTGTGTGATTAGCAGAGCAGAAGGGGATTTGTGCTAAAACTCTCCCTCCCCTCTCTTCCACTCTTCTCCTCTCATGTGTATACATGTGTTTATTGCGACAGCATGCATGAATGCCGGGGTTGTTTTTTTACAAACAGGAGGTCCAAGATGCGTCTGTATGCAGCCTCTCTCTGCGGGTCCCATCTGACAGAGGAAGCCCTCTGAGACCAGCACTGGGCTGCTGTAGTCTTCCCAGCATTCTCTTGGATCAGATCGTCCTGGCTTGGGAATTCTGGGCCTGGACTGTTTTAGCAGCGGCCTGGACCGAATGTGGATCAATCTGAATTGGTTTTGGGCTGGTTCCGAGACACCAGGTCCAGCCGAGGCCAGTCAAGACTGGTTAGGTGCATGTGGGAGCCAGTTTAAATGTCTCTGCATGAGTTTCTTCGGGAGGGTCAGGATGCCCCACAGCGGATCCTGTCCCGACTGACCCAGCTCCTCTACAACCTATCGGCCACGGTCTTACAGGGGGTCCCCTTCTCTCCTTTCACAACCTACAACCGCAAGAGCTCCTGGAAGGACTGGAACGGTGAGAGACAAGATTATCAGTGTGTGTTTGTTTGGTGTAGTTGCTTTCAGATGGTTTTTCTGAGGAAACAGGATGGAAATTGCTGACTACCTCTGTTAGGTTCATTCAGTTTTAATACACTTTGTGACGTACTTGAGCAGTTAAAGGAATAGTTCAACCAAAAATGAAACTTATGCCATCATTTACTCACCCTGATGTTATTCCAAACTCATTTGACTTTCCTTCTTCTGAGAAACTACAACATTTTGAAGAATGTAGTACCACTTTTCATGCAGATTCAATAAATGAAAACTGAAACTTTCAGACTTCAGTAAGGATGCAAAAGTATGTTAAAGGTCTCATAATTACTTAAATTTAGGTTTGTATCACAAAAAGTCTTAAAGTAAAACAATAAAATAACGCACAAGTAATATGGACTTTATGATACTTATACATATATTACTTTTTTGGTGCCTTTGTGTGTTTTTGAAGTTTAAAAACTTCTGTGTCCATTCTTAGTAACTGCATGGAAATGAATGTCCCGCATATTCTTTAAAATACCCTCTTTTGAAAGAAAAGTCATACAGGTATGGAATGATATTAGGATGAGTAAAGGTCTGTTCACACACCAAGGCTGACAACTATATAAAGATACAATTTTAAAATGGTTCTGATTCTATGGAATTACAATTAGAATTACTTATACAACAATTTTTTCCAGATAGCAAACAATAAAAGCATTAATAGTCAATCAAAGTCCACCTGACTTTAAAGAGCTTAAACATTTAAAGTGTCAGGTGATGCACTTTGAGTTAATAGAACATTATCTTCCATTGGTGTGGACGCTAAAATATCTTTATATTTCTCATTCTTGTGAACAGGCTTTAAATAATGTACAGAATGGACAAACTATTCCTTGAACATGGTGTGTCCCCATGGTGTGTGTGTGTGTGTGTGTGTGTGGGATTTCTCTCACATCATTGAGATGCATGTGGATGGCCCATTGCCCAGATCGCATTGACACACATCTTTTTTTTTTTTTTTTTTTTTTTTTTTTTTTTTTTTCTCTCTCTCTCAGACACTTTGTGCTAAAAGTTTTGGTTTCACAGTAAACCAGTGCGTCTCAGCATAGAGCTGGACTGGTATATTTAAGGAACACACATGGCATGAGAGACTGTTAGACACGGGCAAATAGCGTATCATCTCAACTTCTCCAAAAAATAATCACACAGACATACCCATAACAAACTGAACAATTGCTTTGCTTTGCATAGTACACAGTGGACAGAATAGGGAATACACACACACTCTAAAACAAGGCACTGACAAGGACAACTTGTGACAGTATCTGTACTGGAGAGCAGATGTCAGACGTCCTGAAATGTGAGTAAATCTCTGATCTTAATCTGCTCTGTGTCTGCTTCTCTTTTGTTATAGGTTGCTGAACGTGTTTGTTTTTTTTTTTTTTTTGTGTTTTTTGTTTTTTTTTGTTTGTGTTTATTTTTGTTTGATGTTGTAAGATTTTTTCACACTCTTTTGTTCGGTATCTGCGCTATGTAGACAAGCTATTTTGGACATCATTATCTGTCAGATGCATATTATTTTTTTAGACTGATCGCAGCCCAGCTTTAGCATGAAGTCTTCAAAGTCTTTTATTATTAAAATATGATGTTTGTATTCCACTTCTAGCTAAATTGTTCCTTGACTGCCTAAGTGTAGTGTTTTTTTTTGTTTTTGTTTTTGTTTTGTTTTTTAAGGCAAGCATCACTGTTACTATTGGTCATCAGTGTTGTTTTATTATAGTTTTATAGGTTTTATTAGTATTATCATTTCGTTTATATATATATATATATATATAAAACAGCAGCCGTGGTTACCATAATTGTACCATAAAAAAATATATAGTTGCAACATTTTAAGCTTTACAGATACTTTTTTTACTGTACATTTAATTTCAATATTTCATTAACTGAAATAATGTTAATATACAAAATTACTAAAATCTACCGTTATGACAACCACCTTAAAACACAAGTGATAAAGAGAAAGCCACATGATGAATCATGAAGTTCATCAAAAGCGGCTTTTCCAGAATTAATAGTAATATATAGAAAATTACAAAAAATACCATCATGTGTTAACACATGACAAATAATAATAAAATAATGCAATAAACAACAACAAACTATGTAAATAGTTCAATTTTTTCCAAAATAATACATAATAAATCATAACTAAGAACTCTATTACGTTTACTGAAAGAATAGCAAATTCTTCTTCTTTTGTGCATTTATTTGAAAATCTGTTAATAATGCAAATGCACATGAAACTGCCCTAAATCACAGGTGAGATAAGAGACAGGTGTGTAATGTGTTTGTGTACGAGTGCATGCGTGTGCAGAGCAGCTTTGTTGTGGGGCGTTACCTGCATCTGAGATGGGTGTGACAAACAGCGTCACGTTCCTGGCTGCAGCACTCACACCTGAGATAGAAAGATACAGCGTCAGAGAGAGACAGACTGTGATAACTCACAGAGTTAATATTGGCAATGTGAGGACAGACAGGATGTGACAGTAAAAAGGGAGAATGACTGAGAAAGGTAAGAACAGCAGGGCAGACTTAGACCAAGGGAAGGAGGTGAAATGATACTGATGGAGGAGACTGGAATGCACCTCCGGCCCCCGGAGGAGAACTGCAGGAGCTTGGTGAAGATCACTGTAGAGGAAATGGAAAGTTTCTACAGGTTCATTGTTTGCTGTGATCTGCTAATTTGTAAGTTCCTCTTGTGTCATGTGCTGAAAAGATGAGAAGTGTTTGTGTGACACTTTGTTGTTTTTCTCAGCACTTGTATCATGATGCATGATGTTGCTAGCAGTGATGTATCACGGAATGTTTGCAGAGTAATAATACATCTGCCATTTGAATACATGTTGTTAGTATCTGATTGTGTGAACTATGCTGTCAGATTGAAAAAGCTGAATGTATTTTCAATTCTCTGCATGGATCAAAACAGTTCATTAAAGTAAATTAAAAATAAGTAAATTGAATTAATTATTTATTTACTCATCCTCACGATCATGATCAACAGTAAATTTGGAAGAATTATTGTACAGCTCTTGCCATAGTGCTCCATAATAACCAGCAAGGATATTTTAGTATTTTTATATACTGTTCTGAATTAGTTTTTTGTTTATTTTTTCAGTTTTAAGTTTTAGTCATTTTGGTATCTTCCTTTGTCATTTTTTTTATTAGTTTTTGTTTTTACAAATATTTTATGTCGCTTTATCTTATCGCAGTTTCTGTAATTTTAATACTTTAAACTTTTAGTTGCCAAGGTTGTAAAGTTTAAATCTAATCATTTTGTTCATCTATTATAATTATTTTATTTTATTTTATTTCAGCTTCATTTGAATGAACAAAAAATATTTTAATATCAAGTCACTGCCCCACTTGACCCTCCCCTAAAGCTTTCATTTGTCTCCAGAATTTCAAAATGATGTCACATGGTTACCACACATGCTAGAATCAATGTTATTTAAACATTTTTAGTCATTTTATGGTGTTTTTGATCTTTTTGGACCTTGACAGAAAGGCAAGATGTTGTTGAATAGCCCAAGGTTAATAACTTTTCTTCCACTGTCCAACAATTCTCCAGTGGTTCACTGAAAAGAATAACAGCTTATAGAATGACATGACACTGAGTACATGACAATGTGTTTGCGTCATTTTCATTTAAAACGTAAGAATGACATATCAAAGCACTACACTTAAATTAAGTTTGTTAGCTAAGGCGTTAGCTAAGTTCAAATGCCAAGTATAGATCGGATATTCCACTTCTCATAAGACTGTAGAATGTTTGTAGACAGGGTGTTGTAATTAGATGCACCTGCTGGCATGTTCCTCTGTGGGTGTGGTTCTTCAGCATGGCTTCTCTCCGACTGTCTGTCTCTGTGCTGCTTGAGTATTTTGCATAACTTTTGCAGTGGGAACATCACAACGAACATCGAACAAGACTGAGCTCTCCTCTAACGCACATGCGCCTGTGAAGCGGTAAGATGATACAAGAGCATGTCTTTATTTGCCTATGGGGTTGGTGAGGATTGCTTAGAGTGTTATGAGGACACAGTTCAGAAGGGAGGGCTGATCTTAAACTAATCTAGCTTTGGTCTACACTGTTTATTTTGGATCAGCTTGCCTGGTTTATGATGCCCAACCTTATGTCAGTCAACATAGAGGAAACCTAGTCAGCCATTTTGGGTTTGAGCATCCATGTGGCTGGACGTGTGGCTTTAGAGTTCTGCTGTTTAAGCCACTTAGGCTCAGATATGCTTGTGCATTAATTTGTACTGCTGATTGAACTTATGGTGTCATCTTTCATGGGAGCAGAGGCAGTGCAGTAACAAACTGCCACTCAGCACACTTTATCAAGAGCTGTAGCTTTACATATACAAGGCCATATTGTTAAATAAACCCCTTAGTGAATCATGTAACAGTTGATTTTGTATATGCATCAATGCTAGGTGATCAATACTAATCCGCTATACAATATAGGACAATTCATCAATGCATTGTAGCTTTCTGAACTTCTCTTTTTGATTTTGCTGTTAGTGTGGGTTTGAGCCATCAGCCTTCTCCTCATATTTGTTTGCTCTGAGTAAACGTATGCCCTCACTGAGTTCATGTCTCCTCTTCCTATTGCATGGTGTTTGTATGCAGAGTTACATGCACTTGATTGAACCAACATTTTGCCACAGTCAGCTGCTATGAGTATTTCTGCATTTGCTCTGGGTTCTTGATCTCATGTGAGTAATAGGTTGTCCCGCCCTCATTATTTTGATTAAAGATTATGAAAGCAAATGAAATGAAGAAAAAATAATAATGTTATACTGTAAAATTCCATAAAAATGTCAATTTTGATTTCATGGTGACTTTAATTCTTTCTTTACAAAGCCATTTTTCTCATGGATTCCTGAAGTTTCCCAGGTTTAGAAAATTTAAGAGCATATAAACACAAGGCTTCCTGTTTAGTAAAACTGCATAAAATTAAACAGCATATGCTGCCAACAGTAAGCGTGGATAATTAAGAGAGGGATCATGTAGAGGCCTAAATAGACTGTGATTCTGTTACAGTGTCTGTGCTGATTAAATCTGGATGATAAAGGGGGTGTGGTGACATTAACGTCCCCTGAGAACATGCAGCTAACCGCTACTGCTAACTGCTGTCCAGACGGCCGTCATCCCCCCCACAGGACAGAGAACATGACGACTGTCGACACTGATGTGGGTTAATGATGGGAGATTGTCTCACTGGCATGAGAGAATTTCCAGAGATAGAAAGAATCAAGGAAAACGAAAGAAAAATGTAGACGAAAAAAGTGAAAGCACAATCTCATTGGTAAACAGTTTAGTAGCCTATGTTATTCAAAGGAAATGCCTGTTCTTCTGACAGAGTATTTCATTGCTTTTCTGCTCATCTTTGGGATTTTACTTTAATTATAAAGAGGAAATTTCCCTCCCCTCTTAGTAGCTTCAGAGCCTGCAGACAAAGTTCTTGCTTTGTTGTTGTTTGTTGTTTTGTAATAAACCAGACATATTGTTATAGTAATATCCTGTGAATATATTCCTGTCTCTGTGTGTTCCTGGGACTTTTATTTGCAGGTGCATGTCTGAAAACTACCTTTTGTCTTATTCAAGCGTGTTTCCTGTTTCATTATGAAGAGAAATCACAAAATAACTGGTTTATGTGGGTTGTTTGGACCATTTTTACATTAAAAGGTTTGAATGTGAAAATGTGTCATTCTTTTTTTATATGCTCTGCACAATTTATTTACTTACAATCCCCAGGCTAACATCTTAACGACATGTGTGTCTGCAAACAGACACATGAGTCTAATGGTTGTTAGTGATTTGAAACTCATTTATCTAATGAATCTGATCTTTGTATTTTTGGTGGACTGAGGGTTGATTGGTTGCTGTGTGATCTTTAGATGTGCTGCTGTGATCAACCCCTCTGTCTGCATGAGACTGATCACATGACTAGCCCGTGTGTGTGTGTGTGTGTGAGACATTCGCCACCGGCATCATGTATAAGGATGTTTTGATGGGTCGGATGGTCATTGTTTTGAGTTGACATAAGTTGCACCCTCATTCTCAAGTGATTGGAAAATTCCCACTTTCTTATAAATTTGTGGTCATATGCTTACTTCAGCATTTGGTTCCCTCAAATCTGCTGATTGACTGTTTTCAAGGTTCTTTCCCTGAAACTGATTGTGAAATATAAACACAGTTAGGTTGTTTAAAGGGGTCATATGATGCGATTTCAAATTTTCCTTTCTCTTTGGAGTGTTACAAGCTCTTGGTGAATAAAGAAGATCTGTAAAGTTGCAAAGACTAAAGTCTCAAATCCAAAGAGATATTCTTCATAAAAGTTAACACTCGTCCATGCCCTCTTGAAACGACTCGTTCTAACTCGCCCCCACATCTCTACGTCAGTATGTGGGAAAATTTGCATAACACCACCCAGATCTTTGCGCAAAGAAAGAAGGAGTACCTTTTATTCTTGTTGTAGTATTGTTGTTGCCACTGCCCCCATGTCGTATAGACGCTGTGTGTTTCACTGTGAAAGTGAAACTACTTTGTTTGGTCTTCCAAAAGAGGATGATATGCGCTTCATCATGTCTGGAGCTGATCCGTGCTGGTCGGACGTATATCAACTTTGCACTGTGGATCGCCGGATCAGCTTTCACTGTGGATGAAGCGGAGTCAAGCTCAGGGTTGTCACATGTGGTTGCCGCAAGCTCAAGGTACGCTCCTTCATAGAATCCACCTTAAGCCGCCCGGCTCTGCTCACTCAAGCTGGCCGTGGCTCATTCTAGACCGTGGCTCACTCTAGTCCTCCAGCCTCTGCTCACTCAAGGCCGTGGTGTGTGACGTTGTTTCGTTGAGAAAGCGAAACTACTTTGTTTGGCCTTCCAAAAGAAAACACGACTAGAAATCATGTTTATATCACGTTTAAAATGGGTTTTATGTTTATGTCTCGTCGCTCCGGCCAGACAAGACATCACAATATGTTAAGAGGTGTAACATTTCCGTCACACGCTTGAGGCGTTCGGCCAATCACAACGCGCTGGATAGCTGGCCAATCAGAGCACACCTCGCTTTTCAGAACAATGAGCTTTGTAAAAATCAACGTGTTTCAGAAGGCAGGGCATAGAGGAGAAACAATAATGTACAGTATGTGGAAAATGTGTTTTTTTAACCTTAAACCACATAAACACATTTCACTACACCAAATACACAAAATAATGTTCTTTTTAGCAGCATAATATGACCCCTTTAAAACTATACTTCATCAGATTCAGATTGAATTGGGAAGCTGGGTGTGAAAAAAAAAAATTATAAAAATTCCACAGCAGTACTAGAATTACCGGAAAACATCTATTATGAAAGACAATTTCCTCCTTAGATATGAAGAATCATGTGCTTTCCTAAAAGCATCCCTCAGTAAAAAGTCATCCTTCCCTTGTGACTCAAATAAGCACAAGGCTTTTTTTGAAAGAAGTTCAAACTGCAGCTACACCTAAAATGCAGTAGGTAAATAGGAGTAAATTAAACAATACTTACAATTAATGCGACGACTACTACTTGATCAATTTCAGTTTTGTTTAAAAAAAAAAAATCATTTACTGTAAAAGTCATGAACATGAAAACGGACATTGATTACCTAGTTTTCAACCGATTTATGAATAAGACCGGTAAGATACCGCTCCACTTCATTGTCCAAATATATATAATATAATATAATATAATATAATATAATATAATATAATATAAAAAATCTATAATTAAGATATCTCCACATTTTGTAGAGGCTGTAATTGTTTTGCCCTAAAATATAGGATATAGGATTAATGTTTATTAAAGGGGCTGGTCACATTTACAAGGGCACACATGATGTCAGTTAATCCTTCATCAGATGCTTCCCTCATCCTGTTTTGATCATTGGATTTGTTGGATACACAGTAGGCTATGTTACATAATTTACACACAATCCTGTTATTTTAGCATATGAAGTATCAGTTTCATTTTCTGCTGAATGGCGCAGGGAGAACCGGAGCCTACCAGAAACAGGATGTGTGACTGAAGTTACAGAAACACACTCCTGCTTTTCTCAGTACAATTGCTGCAGCACTGTAGAATAATGAAGGACAGCCATATGTATCCTGTCCTGCTAGACTATACATTTTTCTGAATCAATAGGGCTCGAGTCTATTTTTACTTACGCCTAACTGTATGTTCAGCAGACTGTATCAGCTTCACCATTTCACTTATCACAGTTCAGTTTGAACAGGTTGAACATAATTCCTCATTAGGAATGACTGCCGCCACTAAAGAGGCAAGCATAGAGTTTGACTTGCAATTATATTGCAGTCATAGCAAGTAAAACGGATTATACTTTAATTCTAATTCTAATCTAGGTTAATGATATCATCTTGTTGTGACACTGTAAATGAGCTAGTAATTTTGATTTCAATCTAGTATGGAGAAGGCCTTTTAGAAGTGCAGATCACAAGGGTAGCGCCTCATTAAGTTTCTAAAAAATCTGTCGATCTCACACACAGTAGATACATTAAACTGTTTGTTAGAATGAGGTACAGTGTTTTATTGAATCATAAATAATTTAATGAATAATCAGGACACGTGTGAAGAATAGAAGAGGATTTGACTGCTTGATCAGACAGATCCGTGCACCATTCACATTTTTAATAATGTTTCCTAAGTTATGGTTTACTGTATATACAGAAAGAGTGAGCTACTTTTTTTTTAATGAAAGTGATGGGAGGCTGAAGGGCAGTGAGTTCAATGCTTTTCAGAGAACAAACACTGAGGGCTTATTTCTCCTTTCAAGGTTATTTATTCCCTCACTTCCTCTCCATAAAACATGACATGTGCTTAATGATCGACTCAATGTCTACATTGCATTGTTATTATAATAGATGTTCGTATTCTTATATACTATTAGAGCTATATGCTTTTGTCATTTTTTTTAATATTACTATTTTTAGTAATACCTATTTTTAATAGTAACTATTAGTTTTTTAGTTTTAGTTCAGTTTTAGTTTTTATATCCTTCCAGTTAGTCATTTTAGTACTTCAGCTTTTTTTCTTTCTTCAATTTTCTGACATACTGTATGTTTTAAAGTCCCCATGAAATCTAAATTAAAGTTTTTTTGGGTGTTAGTATCAATATGTTAGTCTTAAGGTTATATATAAGGCAGTGTGCTCCAAAACAGTGTAAATAAGTAAAGTTTATTTGTATAGCACCTTTCACAGACAAGGAAGGGTCACAAAGTGCTGCACAGTAATATATAAACAAATAAACAATAAAATAAAATAACAACTGTACAAGTACATACCTAGTACAACTCTACAACTATACTACCATCAAATTCCATAAAACTTCAATAACAAACAAATCATATTGTTAATTAAAAGCTTAATAAAAAAAGTCTCAATTTTTTTGACGTCACATCGTACTTCATCTTCTGATCAATCTAATGCTCTCTAGAATCTGAAGAGCACGCCCCCTGCACTTTAAATAGATGCTGAAGTGACGGCTGAGATCACTCACTTGTTCTTTGTAGTATTTTCTGTACACTGAATGGCTTGTAGTGCACTATGTAGGCAATAGGGAACGAATCAGAGAGAGTAAATAAGCTTTCGATTGGTGCAAATGAGGTCTGGTTTCACATTGTTTCATGCAAACAAGACGTGATCGCATGGAGCGGCTAAATGCACAAGTCGGCATATATTCAAAACTTTTACAACTACAGGTCCATCTCAAATTAATGTTGTGGAAAAGTTCATTTATTTCAGTAATTCAACTCAAATTGTGAAACTCATGTATTAAATAAATTCAGTGCACACAGACTGAAGTAGTTTAAGTCTTTGGTTCTTTTAATTGTGATGATTTTGGCTCACATTTATCAAAAACCCATCAATTCACAATCTCAACAAATTAGAATATGGTGACATGCCAATCAGCTAATCAACTCAAAACACCTGCAAAGGTTTCCTGAGCCTTCAAAATGGTCTCAGTTTGGTTCACTAGGCTACACAATGATGGGGAAGACTGCTGATCTGACAGTTGTCCAGAAGACAATCATTGACACCCTTCACAAGGAGGGTAAGCCACAAACATTCATTGCCAAAGAAGCTGGCTGTTCAGAGTGCTGTATGTAAGCATGTTAACAGAATGTTGAGTGGGAGGAGAAAGTGTGGAAGAAAAAAATGCACAAGCAACCGAGAGAATCGCAGCCTTATGAGGTTTGTCAATTCAAATCAATTCAAGAATTTGAGTGAACTTCACAAGGAATGGACTGAGGCTGGGGTCAAGGCATCAAGAGCCACCACACACAGACGTGTCAAGGAATTTGGCTACAGTTATCGTATTCCTCTTGTTAAGCCACTCCTGAGGCGTCTTACCTGGGCTAAGGAGAAGAAGAACTGGACTGTTGCCCAGTGGTTCACAGTTCTCTTTTCAGATGAGAGCAAGTTTTGTATTTCATTTGGAAACCAAGGTCCTAGAGTCTGGAGGAAGGGTGGAGAAGCTCATAGCCCAAGCTGCTTGAAGTTCAGTGTTAAGTTTCCACAGTCTGTAATGATTTGGGGTGCAATGTCATCTGCTGGTGTTGGTCCATTGTGTTTTTTGAAATCCAAAGTCACTGCACCCGTTTACCAAGAAATTTTGGAGCACTTCATGCTTCCTTCTGTTGACCAGCTTTTTGAAGATGCTGATTTCATTTTCCATCAGGATTTGGCACCTGCCCACACTGCCAAAAGCACCAAAAGTTGGTTAAATGACCATGGTGTTTGTGTGCTTGACTGGCCAGCAAACTCACCAGACCTGAACCCCATAGAGAATCTGTGGGGTATTATCAAGAGGAAAATGTGAAACAAGAGACCAAAAATTGCAGGTGAGCTGAAGGCCACTGTCAAAGAAACCTGGGCTTCCATACCACCTCAGCAGTGCCACAAACTGATCACCTCAATGCCACGCCGAATTGAGGCAGTAATTAAAGCAAAAGGAGCCCCTACCAAGTATTGAGTACATGTACAGTAAATGTATCCAGAAGGCCAACAATTCACTAAAAATGTTTTTTTATTGGTTTTATGAAGTATTCTGATTTGTTGAGATGGTGGGTTTTTGTTAAATGTGAGCCAAAATCATCACAATTAAAAGAACCAAAGACTTAAACAACTTCAGTCTGTGTATTGAATTTATTTGAGTTGAATTACTAAAATAATTGAACTTTTCCACAACATTTTAATTTATTGAGATGCACCTGTACACAGCCTCAGCATGATTATGACCACTATTTTGTTTTATTAAGAGTTTCATTTTGAATCTAGGGGTAATCTATTAGACTGTGGCTGTCAAATCCGGCTTTTACGAGCTCAATGGCTCTGGCCCGAGCAGATATAAGCAAAACGCCATTGGCTATTTTAAAAAGGGGACGGGGCTGCTATATATGTCCTGCCCTCTCTTCCTGTTTCAGTTGAAATTACGTCGCCAGATAGAATAATGCTGCGTGTTTCAAGGCACTTCAGGAGACCTTTAAGTTTGTTTATTTCTGCTTGATTTCAGTTTACAAAAAATATTTTAATAGTTTTATTTTTAGTTAACTATAATAACCCTTGTAAAAACCAACAACCATTGCACTACATAATTATCATATTATCAGACCACATCAACCAGTTAAAGGCTCTTATTTTACTGTCTTTAGTTTATGCAAGTTTAATTAGTTTAAAAATTAACAATTAAAATTGTAGATTAAATAAGAGTAAATACGGTTAATTAAGAGTTAATTAATTTCTAATGTTATGTATATTTTTATTAATATTATTATAATACTAATATTAAAAATATATTATTAATGCAACTATAATGTAAAATCTAGAATAAATTGGACTACATGCTGCTTGGATTATGAAGTTGACCAAATAAAATTTAACTAAATAATGCTGTTTTTATACTTTTTATTTAACTTCATTGCTATTAAGTCAGTAGGTTTGCTGTGTAACATTTAAGAGCTGTTATACAGTTGGAGCCCAGAGGACTTAGCTAGTGTTACTGATAAGGCAAAGAAAGGGACATTGTGTTTGTCTTTATAAAAGTGAAGCCCTGCCTCTCTTAAATAATATGTAGTGTGTGAGTGTCTCAGACTTGCATGGAGTGGGCTTATATAGCTGGACACAAGATCTAAGAGAAGAGAGCCAGGGGATTTCCAGCGAGAGTGTCTAGAACTTGACCTGCATTTTAAAGTCCTCCTGTTGAATGCAGCCTGTGACCTTCAAGCTGTGAGAGAGCCTTGAGCTGAAGATTGCATATCACAAAAGTCACAATGAACATATACTTTCTACAGACACCACCAGCCCAGATATACCTTTCTATAAATGTATCTGTGATATTATCTGAAAATAGCATGTAGCACATTAAAATGCGTGACACAGTGTTGTTTTGTAAGTAACGTCGGTGATCTAAGAAGGGAGAACTTACAAAAAAACTTACACTGGAGAATATATTTAGAGACATTTTACTTAAGATTGGCGAAGATTGGTTAAGATTGGCAGTGTTTGCTCTATTTTATAAGCATAAAAATTGCATTTTGATGTGTCTGAATCTCTCTCTCTCTCTCTCTCTCTCTCTCTCTCTCTCTCTCTCTCTCTCTCTCTCTCTCTCTCTCTCTCTCTCTCGTCTCTCTCTCTCTCTCTCTCTCTCTCTCTCTCTCTCTCTCTCTCTCTCTCTCTCTCTCTCTCTCTCTCTCTCTCTCTCTCTCTCTCTCTCAATTTCAATTTCAATTTCGGTGTGCTTTATTGGCATGACAAAAACTACATTTGTATTGCCAAATCAGTTGCAGCTGGGCTGCTTACAAATAGTGCACATATGTATTAACAGAAAGAAAAAGAATAATAGTAATAATAAAAATATATAAAAAGTATTGAGCATGTAGTGCAAAATTAATTAATGTAAGTGTATAAGTTAGAAATAAAATAAAATAAGATATAGTATTAGATTTACAGAGGCAAAATATACATCTAAGTAATATAATAGAGTAATATGGCATAACCTAATCTACATGTACTGGAAACATCAGATCAGGGCATGTTGAGTGTTTTCTCTTATATCATGGCAGGGAGATATATTGAGCAGCAAACACAGCAGTTCTTGTGTTCTGCTAACAGATACGACAGTTTCTCCTGGTTTGAAAGAGTTTTAAATGTCTGATGGATCTGCTGTATTTTATCATAGAACACTGTCCGTATGTCCGTGTATTTGGGGCATTCTGTTAGGAAGTGCAGTTCTGTTTCCATCTGTTTCATCTGTTGCAGTTCTGTTTCAGATCACAGTGTGAACATAGTCTCTGCTCCGGTGGCAGGCGTGTTTTCCTGGGTCTGCCCATCTATATCATCAGCTTGTGTCCACTGAGTCTGTATCTGGTCAACGTGCTTCTCAGTTTCTTATCTGACACTGTGTACAGATACTTTGCCATAGTGTACTCTCTCTTTAGAGCCAAATAGCATTGCATTTTACTCTGTTGTTGTGTTTGGGTTTGCCAGTGAGAGATCTGTGCAGTAATCTGATTGATTCTGATGTTGTGATTCAGAGCATCAGTGGATGTTAGAGAAGCATCAGGACTGATGCTCTGGATCAGCTGAGGGAGGGGACTGCTTTATTTGCTCATCTCTTGGTATTGCAGGGCTTTATAATGATATGATTGGGGGTCACTGAGTTTCAGATGTTTCCAGAATTTAATTGCCCTTTTTTGTATCTTTATGATTAGAGGATATTTGCCTAATTCTGCCCTGCATGCGTTATTTGTTGTGTGCCGGTACACGTGTAATATATTTTTACAGAGTTCTGCATGCAGGGTATCAATTGGATGTTTTTCCCATTTGGTGAGATCTTGATTTGGATTAGTCAGTGGACCCCACACTTCACTGCCATAGAGGGCAATGGGCTCAATTACTGATTCTAATATTTTCATCCAAATTCTAACAGGGATTTCTATAGGACATTGCTGTTTTATGGCGTAGAAGGCCCTGCGTGCTTTGTCTCTGTTCGTTTGCAGCATGATTAAAGTTTCCTGTGGATGTGATTTTCAAACCCAGGTAGTTGTACTGTGATGTGTGTGTTATCTGGTTATTGCCTAATGTAAATGTGTGTTATGTTCCCTGGGATCTGGATCTTTTCTGAAAGATCATGATTTTGGTTTTCTTCAGGTTGACTGTCAGGGCCCAGGTCTGGCAGTATTGTTCTAGCAGGTTCAGGTTCTGCTGTAAACCATGTTGAGTGGGAGACAACAGAACCAGATCGTCTGCATACAGCAGGCATTAGATCTGTGAGTGGTGTAGGGTGAGGCCAGGGGCTGCGGATCACTCCAGACTGTTGTTCTGTTCATTGATGTAAATGTTAAATAATGTTGGGCTTAAGCAGCAGCCCTGTCTCACTCCACGCTCTTGGGAAAGATTCCTCGTATGTTTGGTGCCGATTTTTACACCACATTTACTTTCCGTGTACACTGATTTGATGAGGTCATAGGTTTTACCTCCTATGCTGCTTTCAATAAGTTTGTAAAATAGTCCTTGGTGCCAAATTGAGTCAAAAGTTGTTGTTTTTTTAAGTCAATAAAGCATGCATATATTTTAACTTTATCTTGGTTAACATGTTTTTCAATTAGAGTATGTAATGTATAAATGTGGTCAGATGTACGGTAATTTGGTAAAAATCCAATTTGACTTCTGCTCAGTACATTGTGTGTGGTGATAAAGTCTAGTAGTCAAGCATTTATTATGCTACAGATTACTTTTCCCAGGTTGCTGCTCACACAGATGCCTCTGTAGTTGTTAGGATCAAATTTATCTTAGTTTTTAAAGATTGGTGTTATCAAGGTTTTGGTTTTTCTTTTTTGGTTCTCTCTCTCTCTCTCTCTCTCTCTCTCTCACTTGCTCACTCGCTCACTCACTCACTCTCACACACACACACACACACACACACACACACACACACACACACACACACACACAATAAAGCTGAAGGGTTTTGAGTTCCATCAAAGGCTTTGAAGAACTATAGAGCTATTTAATTTACAGCAGTAGACTCTGTACAGACTCCAGCCACAAACAGGTGGTTGTGTGTGTGTGTGTGTGTGTGTGTGTGTGTGTGTGTGTGTGTGTCTTTTTCCCAGGCTTTTTATGAATACAGAATACAAACGCCCAGCGCCTTTCACTCTGCTCTTATGTATTGCTTGGCTTCTTATATAAAAGATGTTCAACTATGTGTGTGTGTGCGTGCGTTAAAAGGGATACATTCCAAGTATTGCAATAATTCTAGCAATAACATTTAATGTCATAACTTTCTATCTCATTTGTATTGTTGTTATTATTATAATAAGTGTTTTTATGTATTTGCCTTAATGGCATAGATAGCAAAATTGATCTGCATTTTCAGTTTAAAATGAAGTGAAATAACAATATTGCAAAATAAATAAAATACAACAAATAAAACAATTACACATAAACATTACACCATTATTATTATTAACAATTATTAAAAGGGAAAAAAGTAAAGCAGACTAAACATGCTAATTATTGTAACCATGAACATATTGTATGTATAGTATATAATAGATAGATGGAGTAGCTGTAGTTTATGTGCTCCGCCTCTCAGTCCGGCCCCAGTATTTTGATTGGCTGTCTATTATTAATCCACAGGGCCCTGGCAGAGTTACAAACAGAGAAAATTGCTGTCATACCCCCATCCCTCTCTCCCTCTCTCAAACCTGTTAGAGGCAGGACGATTATAAGAGCTTATCCTCTCCCTACACGCGCACACTCACTCACTCACTCACTCAGTCACGCTCGCACACGCACAGGTTGCTACAGAATAGCATTCTGGTTTGTTTAAGCTGCTGCCCCGGGGCTTTTCCTCTATTTAAGTCCACCGTCTGCTGCTTCCACCTGCACGTATGTGTGTGGCAGAGCAGTGTGGGGTGTAACCTGATGCTGGTGGAGTTTGTGTGTCTTCCTGTTGGTGTGTTTTGGAGATGAGGATATGTGAGGTGCACTGACGGACAGTTTAGCCTGATGGACAGTAATGTGCGGCAGCTAACGTGAGTCCTGAAGGAGGATGAAGCCCCAGAGATAGAGGCACCTGAGACAGGAGGGGGGCCAGAAAGGTGCACTCTGAGCAGAATGGAGCTTAACCGAGTGTCCCTGCTCTGCCAGGACATTACCAGACTATGGCTGCAACTGAAAGTGATGACAGGTAGGAGACTGGACCAATCTTTATATCTGGGGTAAATCTAAAATGATTGTTGTTTACTTCAAGTAAGTATCCTGGTTGCCTTAAAATTGAGCTAATCAAAACTAGATATTTGAGTTAATACAAAGAAAGGGATTGGTTTAATCAACAGAAACTCAAAGTATTATATAATCTATACAACACTAAGTTGATTTGACAAATAGAAAAAAGTTATAGTGATAAATCATGGAAGTGCAGTTCAGACGTGTCCAGTTTGAAGTGCTCTTTTGTTTTGTGGCTTTTCTGGTGTCTTTATGTTTGTTAAATTTATTCAAACTATGTAGACTTCAATATAATCAAGAAATAACTTTACACTCTGAAAAAGATTCTTAATTGACATTGGTGGTTCCATGAAGAACCTTTAACATCCATGGAACCTTTACAATCCACAAAAGATTCTTCAAAATGGAAAAATAATTTTTTTAATATTGTCTTCACCAAAGTGATGTTTCACATTCAAAGCTTTGCTTCAAGCCTGTCAATATGCGCAGTGATCATGGTTCTGTCTTCGCTGCGAATGCTCATCATGGAGGCAAAATTTCACTGTGTATGCAAGTAATGGCACATCAGAAGATATTTGCTTATTGAATAAAGACTGGCGTGCTGTCAGTGTAACTATGACCTCAGGCTGTACTGAGTAAGACACTGTCAATTGAATTTAGTTTTTAGCATGAATGGAAATGTTGTGGCACATCGAATCATGCGAGGTGCTAAATCAAATGCTGAAATAGGAGTTTTATTTAGCTGAGATTTTCTTATATGATGCTAAAGGAATTCAAAGCAGCTTGTTAAGGGAAATATCAAACTACAACAGATATACCTGTGACTTTTAGGGTGGCATCCAAGAACACACTTGTCTGTCTGCTGTGAGTATGTGGGGTGACTTTCTAATATAGCTGATTTATGTGCATAAAGCTATATCTTTTGAGAGAGAGTGTATTGTGGTTTAATATATGATATTATGTGTGTTCTTTCATTGTTTTTTAAAACTATAGTTTTATGTTTTCATTATTTTCATTATGAAATTTGAATGGTGTTTGCCCATGCAAAAGATGCCGTCACAATGTCAGGTTGTTGTAAATCGATGCCAGGACATTCCTATGCAGTTGCTAAGGTGAGAGGTTTTTAGCATATTGCGGTGCAGTTGCTAGGTCGTTCTGGGTGGTTACCCAAATCAAAAGAGCCCACACTGGTACCTAGATATGTTTTTGAAAGATGTCTCTTACGCTGGCAGTCAAGGCCACATTTATTTGATCAACAATATAACCAAACAGTAATATTGTGAACAATTCATTTTTTAAAAAATGTTTTGTATTTGAATATGTTATAAAAATGTCATTTATCCATGCGATGGCAAAGCTGGATTTTACTCCAGTCTTTGTTAACATAAATGTTGGCAGTTTTTGTGCTTAAGATTGACTCCAAATTCTTTTATTGATAGAAAGTTCAAAAGAACAGCATTTATTTTAAATAGATTTGTTTTGTGTCTGTGAAAGTACTTACTGTCACTTTTGATCAATTTAATGCATCCTCGCTAAATCCTTATAATTAAACGACTTTTGTAGTGTACTTACAATAGGGTTAACAGTATGAGCATTTGTAATGGTAATGCTTGCAAACACTTCTGAAATCTGTGAAATTTTTGCCGTGTTTGCATTCTCTCACTCTTCTGGTTGACTGCACAGGGTTTGTCATGACAATTTTAATCACTATGATTATTTAGTAACCATCCATCTATATACGTTTGGTGTGGTTTTTGTCTTGTGTGTCCAACTACTGTGGTTTTGCTGGGCACCAGCAAACTTTTTAAATTGTTAAATCATACCCCATAATTAGTAACACACAGCATTTATTAAATTCAGAGACTCTGATCAGCATGTTGCAAAGAGTCTTTTAAAGAGAGTTTCTGAACTTTTGTGGCCTAATTTTTTTTTTGTTCAGTTTTGGACCACAATGATCTGATATACATTCAATTAAACTGTTAAAAAGAAGAATTTGACCCACTTGTTGCCCATTTGTTGTTGGTGTAGGGGGCTGTGTGTGTTTCTGATTCGTATCCTCCCAGCCTGACAGATGGAGACTCTGTAAAATGCAGCTATAATACCAAATGTTAGTGCATGAATTCTTCTGTTTGCTGTCCTGAACACACACACACACACACACACACACACTACAGTCTATTCCAATAGCACACGCACACAGCTGGCCTTTTTGCTAGCAGTTGACGTGACCTTATTATTGATATGACACTGTTCACATTTGTCCATATAGCTGGAGCCAGACCACATGTCTGCGTATATCACACACACACACACACACGGTTACAGTGCCCTCATGAAACTAAACCATGTGCACTGTTAATAAGGCATTTGGGACATTATTCATTATAATGAATATAATATATATAATATATAATGAATATTCATTATTCATTAAGTTGTTTATGTGTGTTGTGAGTGTGTAAATAATGAGCTGGTGTGTAGTTTTGTGTATTGAAGATCAGAGAAGCAATCCATGTATGTGTGTATTGGTAATGTTGTGGCTTAAGGATATTATTGTATTCTGTAGAGCTGCTTTATAGCTGAATTGAATGTTTTGTAACTGATAAACTTTTGCAACACTTTTATCCTGTTATTAAACTGAACTCAACATTGAACTAAATTGAGCTAAGTAATGACAATTGTCTTCTGTAAAGTTGCTTTAAATTTGAAATTAAAGTCATTTAATAATTGAATAATTTTGCAACTTTTCTTCTTTTTTTCTGTGAAGCTGTTTTGCTGCAAAACAAGTCTGATTTACTGTACAAATAAATGTGACTATATGACTTAATGGTTAAAGATATAGGCTGTGCAAATACAGATTGATGTTTGATCCTAGAGTGATGAATTATCTTAAAGGGATAGTACATAAGAAAATCACAGTAATACTTTACTCTGTAGAACACGCTGTATAACTAAAATAACTCATTCATTAATTTGTGATCCACAGAATAAAGAATTCAATGTAAGCTTGGAATAAAATGAGGGTGAGTAAAGGTTAAGAGTTTTCATTTTTGGTGTGAGCTATATATATATATATATATATATATATATATATATATATATATATATATATATATATATATATATATATATATATATATATATATATATATATATATATATATATATATCTCACACACACATAATATTGTATGACTAAAAAGTATGAAAAGTAATGTGGACAATGGATGAAGTGACTAATATCAAGTGGCTTAGTTCTATGTTTTTAACTGTTGTTCTGAAAAAATCATTGTATATTAGCCTTTTTTAATGTGAGTTTCACTTTGTTTAGAGTACATAAAGAATGTAGTTATTATAGAAATAACAATGAGATATGGGTGTGATTCCCATGTAAAGGAAGATGTCATGCTTTCTGTGTGTGTGTGTGTGTGTGCGTAAGTGACTCTTTGCTTTATTGCCTGGCCTTAACAGTCTTGTGTAGCCGTAATGGTTTCTGTATTGCACTCCTGTGTGTTTTAACCTGGACTGGTTCTGTAGACAGGCTCGGACATGACACAGCCAAAGAGGTCTTTAACAAAAAAGTGTGTTTAACTTGGGCTGCTTGCACAGACATGAACAAAGAGGATTTTTTCCTTGCATGTTAACATTGAATATGTGTGTGTGTATTGGTATGTGTCTTGCTTTTCCATCGGAGCTCTTAGTGTAATACTTAGGTTTTGAAGCAACTGTATCCAACACTCTCCTGTAAATAATGCAGAGAGTGGACACAACCGCAGAGACATGGAAAACATGTTGTCCTTGTTCTCCTGCACCAGGAAACAGAGTTCCAAGAGAAGTGAGATCTTGAGGCCCACAATTGTGATTTTTTTCTTTTTTTTTTTTTATAGCTGAATTTTACGTTACAGCGAAGAATTTGGATCCTGCTTATCATAAACACCAATATTAGAGCATTGCAATGATAGTGAGATAAGACCAGTGTTGTATGTAACATGTTACTGTACATAATCAGCATGTTTGTTAAGTTAAAGTAAAAAAAAAGTAAATTAAAATATGACTTTAAATTGACAACATTGAATTCAATTATTTTACTATTAAATGTAACGTTATATTTTCTTAGTTATTTTCTGACAAATACAATAGTTACAAACCTTACAAGTCTTGTTTTTCACTAGTTGGGCATATATTTTATTATATTACTTTTTTTTTGCAAATTGTCAAAAAGCTAAATTTGGGTTCATAAATAATTTCTGCAACTGTGATTCTGGTAGAAATACACTTTTGCCCCATTATAGTCATAATATAGATTACATGTCATTACAAAGAGGCAATCTGTTGTTATACTTTTGTGAACTAACAAAATATTGAACAAAAGACAGCTAGCAGTTTCCTGAGATGAAGATGAATCTTTTAATACTGGGGTCTTTTAGGCTACAGTCCAAACCCAGATCTTCAATCACATAGCGGTCACAGCTAAACCCATCTGAGTGGCATTAAAAATGTAAGGCCTTGTAAAGAATACTCGTCTATTTGTTGAATGGCATTAAAATGAGAGTCTGCCCTTCCCCCGGTTCTTCTAAATACCAGCACCCCAATGATGAATAGCTTTGTCAATGTGCGGTTGGCGTCCGTGTAGGGCCCTGGGCCGTTTCTATAGCCCTGTTATTGCTGCTTTGGTTTTGCGGATGTGTGAGAGGATGGTTTGTATTGAGTGGAGGCTCTGTGCCGTAGCTTTGTTGATTAAACACCAAGAGATGAGATGGTGAATGAAACGTTGGACGCTGCTCAAGCCTCTTTCTCTTGAGCCCAGCTGAGGCGACAGTGACAAGACTGAACGCGTCCCGCTTGATCTCAATGGTCTGGTATTGTTTAATAGGAGTGATGGGATAAATATAAATGAGTGATATAAATGAGATGAATAGGCTGTTTTGACTTGTGTACAAGAACATTTGACCCAAATGTTTAATATTTGTTCTTTAAAATCTGTAATTCTCAAAAGACTTGAGTCTTGTAAAACTTATACTTGCAAAATGCATCATTCTCCCCTTTATTCTGATTGGTCAGTATAAGGAAGTCTCTAAAATTCCTGCTACACTACCATTCAAAAGTTTGAAATCTAGGATTTGTATAATGTTTTTTTTCGTTCTTTTTAGTATTTTCTTTGAAAGGCTCCGTTTATTTGAAGGAGAGGAAAAAAAATTAAAAGAGCAGATTTATATTTTAACATTTCTATTTTAAAACATTTTTAAAATGTAATTTATTCCTGTGATGACAAAGCTGTTTTTACTTACAGTCTTCAGTGTCACATTATCTTTCAGAAATCATTCTAATATGCTGTTTTGGTGCACAAGCGTTCTTAAATTATTACTGGTGAAAACATTTGTGCTTCTTAATATTTTTGTGGACACCGTGATACTTGACAGTGTTCTTGGATGAATGGGATGTATTATTTATTTGAAATAATAAATCTTTTGTAACAATGAAAAAGTTTTTATTGCCACTTTAATGCATCCTTGTTAAAATTCCTAATTTCTTTCAAAATCTTTCTGACCCCAAATTTTTGAACGTTAATTACATATGTGTGCATGTATGTGCGTGTGTGTATTTGCTGCTTGCTTGCTGTTTTAAAACTGTAAAAAAAAAAAAAAAAAAAAAAAAAAAAAAATCTGTTGGCCATTTGAGTTTGTTCTTTATTGTGAACATTTTCACAGATAAAGGGGTTTCTGGCATTACTCTGTGTCTATGTCATGTGCCCTGTAGCCGTGACTACATTCACAATGTAACAGCCTCTCATACATAATTGCTTAAATGCATAATAGTGTTTGGAATACAATCCAATTTGGAACACAGAGGAACTTGTCATGGAGTGCATGGGCACAAAATCCCTTGACCTGTTTTTTATGTTTTGAGTCAGTCTATTTTTATCATTTCACTTCTATTAAATGTTAACTTTGTAATGTCGAAGAACCTGTAGAATGAACCCTTATAGCCAGAAGCAACAAATGATGAATATTTGAGATGAACTTCTTAAGGACTATGAATGTCTTTTACCTGAATGTCTCATAAGGCTTGTATCAATTCAATTCAATTTTATTTGTATAGCGCTTTTCACAATACAAATCAGCTTTACAGAAAATTATGTTTCTACAATATATTTAGTAGTAGCTTATCATTGGTGACTGTCATTTAATGTACATACGGCAGAAATGTACGGAAAAATCAATTAAAGACGTAATCGAACAGACGATGAACACTATTAACAGCAATTATTATATGTTGCAATCAAACTTATAGCAAAATGTGGTAGTCCTGTATGGTGTTTCAGGGTTGGCATCATCTGAGGGGTTGGCATCATCTCTTCTCAGGTGTTCTGGATCCAGACTGAAGCTTGTGTAAATCCTAGAGAAACAAATAGAGACATAATTAGAGTAGCTGCTGCTCCAACCAAGCAAAATTGATTTGTTTAACCCAAGCTAAAGAATAATAATGTGCATTTGATCAGATATAACCACAGTACAAGATTGAAACGAATCGAATCCAATTTTAACCAGGTAAAAGAAAAACAAAACATTGTTGTCTTTGTTGGTCGTGACTTCATTCTGCTTAACTGTGCCAGTCTTTCAGTGCCAGAATCTTCTCTTAACCTCACAAGCTCAGTTTTAACCTGGGCTGTGGCAGCTGTGTCTGAAGTCACGTGACACTCTTATTGAGTCACTGAGACCAGAAATCCTATAATAATCTTAATCTGAAAGTGGTTTGTGATCATTGCGACAAGCCAGACTTTTACCAGCTCCATGTCTGTGTTACCAGGGTAGATAAAGGGTTAACAGCTCTTGCTTTATCTGCAAGCATCTGTCTTTTGCTCATCATGGCCGTGGCGAGGTGTTGGGAATGGTGAAAACAGGTGCTTGTCTGTGACCAGTGACGTCAGGAGTGGAGCAGTGGGAAAGAAAGAGGGGTGTTTTAATGTCTAGTTCAGTTTAAGTAAAGCATGTTATTGACTTTTTGGGGACTGAACTTTGAAGATCATGGGACTGTACTTATATGGTCCAACAAATGAAGACTTTGAGGAATGCTGAACCTTCATTTAAAGAGCATGCACAATGTCATTGAACTTTACAGAAACTTAATAACAGTGTGAGTAGCCTGAGTGTTTTTCTGTAATGTGTCTTATGTCACCATCCTTCATGCTTCAAAGAGGACTTATCTTCTCCTGAAGGCTTCTCCACTGTACTCTACAGCTTTCAAACAAGAGCATTTCCTGTGTAAGGAGATTAAATTAAATTGTTTCTTTGTCAGATGTGCTGTTTCTTGCAGACAATATACTGTAATATCTCACAGCATAATCAAAAGTAACGTAATATAAATCACAGTAAAGATGAGAGTGTTGATTGGTAGAGCACATCAGTCTGGGCCCAAAATTAACACATGGCAAGTGCTAAATGAAGGCAAAAATGGGGTTTAGGAATTAAATAAAAAATGTGTCTGTTAACTTATTTGGAATTGGAATATTAGATTTAAGATGAATTGTAGGAACGTTTATTGAATAATTTTGTTTCATGAAAATAACTGCTTATTTTTATTTATAATATTTATACTTTTAATTTAATTTTTATTTTGTTTTGACTTGTGATAGCATGATACATGGTAAAAAAAATTCAAAATATATTTTGTTTAGTTTTGCATTTGTGTTTTGCTTTGTTTGCTTTGCTTGGTTTTGTTTTTATTTGTTTGGTGTTTGCTTTGTTTGCTTCTTGATTTGTCTGGTTTGTTTTTTGTTCATTTGGTTTTGTTTGTTTTGGTTCATTTGTTTTGCTTGTTTTTGTTTGGTGTTTGTTTCTTTTGTTTTGTTTAGTTTTTCTTTTTTTTCTTCATTTGTTTAGTTTGGTTATATTTGTTAAAATTGTTTTTGTTTTTGGTTTTGTTTGGTTCTTTTGGTTTATTTTTGTTTGTTTTGTTTTTAATGGCAGGCATGGCAACAGCCACAGGCATGGCTAAAGCAGCAAAAGCTTTCTCAACGTGCATATTGATGACCCAGATGGTCTTTTGCACAGATGGTCTTTTGCACAGATGGTTGTGGTCTGCTGTTGGTGCCTAGACATGAGGATTTTATCAGTATTTGTCTTGAGTGCACTTTCTAACATTTGTACAGTACAAACCAACAGACCAATGAGTTTCTATGAGGCCTCTGCAGCAAAGCTGAAAGAGAATTAATGATGAAATCATTAAGTCCACTTACAGTACTGTGTGTTGAATGTTTATCTGTGACCTACTTACATACTCAAATGTTGTGTTCAAGAGCTCTAATTCAGATTCCTTAACCTTGCTCCAAAGCACCTCAGCAACAGCAGGAAAGACAGATGAAAGTCTGTGTGCATGTGTTTCTAACTGTTGTCCAGTGACTTTATCTTTGCTGATGGGCACTGCACCAGTGGTTTGTCAGGGGGGATTATGTTGTCTTGGTTTGTATTGGATTCATCTGTTCAGGCAGATTTCACCTTTATGTAGACCCAAGATGTGCTCAAACTCTTGAAGTCATACAGTTTGAGCCTGAGAGAAATGTGCCACACCACAGCAGTGACTCATACACACACCGCAGCGGCTGAAGACTCTCAAAAGCTGCTTATAATAATCCATCGTCTCCTGATGCATAGAGAAAATATTCTCTCTTTTCTCTGTTTTCACTTTCTCATCTTCATACAGCCATCCATTCTTCCATCTGCTGTTCCGTCTTTCCATGCATTCAGCTGCTCTTCTATCCAATCTTACCTACATCCATTCATCCAGCTGCTCTTCTCACACTCTAAACATCATGCCATCTTCACTATAACCTAGAAACAGATAAAGAACATGAAATTATATTCCTGTATGTCATGTATATGAAATTGTGTGGTATACGCATAAACATCAACATGGGAAACAAACAGTTTTTCCTTGTTTATGGTGAAATTTTTGCTAACTAAATCTCTTTGTTTCTCACACAGATGAGATTATGCAGCAGGAGAGCAGTCCTCTGTGTGCCGCAGACATCAGCCTAGACCTCAGGAAACAGTTTGCCTTCCTGTCAGGTGAGTCTCCATCAATCCCAGAATACTTTGCCATTAAAGACTGTGCGACCACTATGAGAGATTCTGAAAGCTTCATCAAAATGATCATCATTTGAGTTTACATGTACTGTACAACAAAACATTAGTAACTCAAAAAAATTAGCTAAATTATTAGCTCATTTTTAAAACCTTTGGGGCAAAAAATTAAGAAATCTGGTGTCAGCATTAAACTAGTAACTGACATGTAAATTGAGTAAGCCGTCAGAACACCAGTAAAGTTGTTTACATTTAGAGCAAAATGGGGTTAAATCTATTGCTATGTCCCAGTTCGCCTACTTGTACTGTTCCCTAAAAGTATGTACTCTTTTTGTGAAGAAAAAGTATATACTTGTGGGTATGTAGCAGAATAGCAGGCAAGCTTTGGGACATACTGTACTTGGTCATAATTACGTCTTTAACAGATGCTCTGTTACATGCATTCTGTCTCCATTTATACTGCCCTGTCAATCATCTTGTCAAAGTTAACATCATCGACATTTCATATAATTTGATTTTCTACAGTATTGGAGAGAAATGAAGAGGCAAGTTGTTCTGCCAGAGCGTTCTCTATCATGCCGAGAACGCTCCTCATGTGTTCGCTTAATGATGCATTTAAAAGTTAATGACCAAATTTATCTTTATATAAAAGTTCACAATGTTGTTGCAGATGAAATATAATGCGTAGAGCAGTAAATTAATATTTTTTCATCAGGTTAGATATTGATAATTTATTACTCAAACCCCTTTCTCTACCTGTCCATTAGTCTTGCATATCTGCCATGTTTGTAGTTTTTTTTAAACACTTCTTCCGCGTTTGTAGTAAACCGTTTGGGGACCTTTGGAATACTTATTTCATCATATTACAATCTGGGACATACTAATTCTGATTTCAAATACTTTTTAGGATGGATGGTATGCAAATTGGGATGCAGCATATATGTGTTGATATTGTTTGTGCTAAAAAAAATTCTGTTTTTGCTTAAAACTGGAGAACATAATTTTAGGCATTGACATGACTTTGCCATTCAAAAGTTTGGTGTCTGAAAGTTTTTTTTTAAGTCTCTTATGCTTACCATGACTGCATTTATTTGAACAAAAACACAGTAAAAACAGTAATATTATGAAATATTATTACAAGTTAAAATACCTCTTTTCTAATTTTATATATTTTAAAATGTAGATGGCAAAGCTGAGTTCTGAGCATCATTACTCCAGTCTTCAGTGTCACATGATCCTTCAGAAATCATTCTAACATGCCGACTTGCTGCTCAAGAAACATTTCTTATCAATGTTGAGAACAGTTGTGCTGCTTAATATTTTTGTGGAAACTGTGATGCATATTTTCAGGATTCTTTGAAAAAAAATATTTGAAATATAAATCTGTTGTAACATTATTAAATGTTTTTACTGTCACTTTTGGTCAATTTAATACATCCTTGCAAAATGAAGGTATTAGTTAAAAAAAAAAATTAACAATAGTATACATGTTCCTTGTTAAAATGTACTTCCTTTAGTCACTACAGAAACATCCATGTTATTAAGCGTAATTGTGTAAAATTGTGCATGTAAAAACTCAGTGCCGACATTCTCATTCACTCAGATATTTATAGTGCAAATGTATCTGCAATGTCTGCTACAGGAAGTGAATAACTAACTTAATCACTGATCTAGTTAGCTATTTATAGTGTTTTGACAGTATCATGAGTATTATTTGTCCTGTTTCACATGTGCCATGCGAGTCAGAAGTGAATACAACAGAGATTATTTATAAATATCTGCTTTCACAATGTCAACAGCAGATTCATTCAGAACGTGCACAGATTCCACATATACACACAGTCACTTAATAACACTCTAGAAACTCTCTCCAGTCTCAGTAAATGAGTAAATAACCCAGTTAGGGCTCGGCTCAGGTTGCCCAGGATAACGCCTGACTGGAGGAAGCCTCTTAATTATTCATTGTTGCCATGACGATGCGCTTGACGACAAAGTTCAGAGCTGAGGTGCTTTGCGAGGATATCTGATTGACAGTTAGGCTGTGTGTGAGGCCTATAGAAGACTTTTATAGTGAATAAGAGGATTAGATTGGGATTCGGGTTTTTTTAGTAAAGAAAAAAAAACTCATCTCTTCATGGCATCAAATCTACAAGAGAGTCTCTGAATATTTACAAACCTAATTCTAAACTCATGCATTATACATGCCATGAAACATTTACAACATTACTGCTAGAAGAGTGAACCACAACCACGCTGCATCATTGAAGGAACCAGGATATTTCAATAAAAAAAGTGACTTGTGGACAAGTATGGTGTCCCATACTCAGAATTTGGTGCTATGCATTAAACTCATCCAAGTGCACACACACACTGGGAACACACACCCGGAGCACTGGGCAGCCATTTTTGCTATAGTGCCCCGGGAGCAGTTGGGGGTTCGGTGCCTTGCTCAAGCCAAGGGTCTCACCTCAGTCATGGTATTAAGGGTGGAAGAGAGCGCTGTACATTCACTCGCCCCACCTACAATCCCTGCCAGTAACGACACTCAAATCACTTAATATAAAATTCTTTTCAAAACAGAAGATTGGATTATAATACTAAACTATTTTTATTTTATTTTGCAATCTTTAAATTAAACCATGTCGGAGAGTGAGAGAGCAAAAGAGAGATTCAGTGATCTCTGGCTGGCTGCATAATGGTGCAGTTGTAGTTCAGGGTTTAAGGCTGTGTTTCATTTTCAATGCGTTGTTAATGACAGTACTGTATCTAAAAGACTGTGGTTACCAGAATCAGTGTTAATTGTACTTCTGATTTCTGTTAAATAGGGGCCTTGTGACTTAAAAAAACTGCTTACTATTCTTAAATTTGTAGCGCACTATTAGGGGTGTCTTTCATTTTATACTGTCGTCTGAATTTTTAGTGGACAATTTGTTTCCCTCTGTAGTGCACACTTTTTAAAACATTTATAGTGTGTAACTGATGCATACAAGCCAACAATATATTGCACTTATTGCATTGTGGAAAGCTCCAAATACTGTCCAAATACTTTTACTATCAAGATTTGCTGCCTCATTTTTGTTAACTTCTTCCCTATATAGTGCACTATGTAGCATTCACTATTTAGTGCTACATGAATGAGGGAAATAGTCAGCAATTTCATATACAATCTGTGTGTCCATGTAGCGTATGCACTAGATTATTTCTGTGTGTGTTTATGTTGCTATGGTGAATATGTTTCTCTGGTCTCATGCCTCAGTCCTCCACATAGATTTAATAACAGACCTCCACTGCTAGATGCTCCATCTGTTTATTTCCTGTTTTCATTTCCTTTTTGCCCTTTTTATCTTTGTTTTTTTTTTCTTTTCTGGTCCTGTTTTTTTCCTCCAAGACAGCTGCAGAGGCCTTTGTTTGATATTATCATTATCACTATTATTATATTCAACTCTAATATACTCAATTATCCTATATTCTAGCCTTATATATATGTTTTATATTATCATTATCACTATTATTATATTCAGTTTTTATACCATTCTACTCTCTTCAGCACTAGTATACTCTATTTTGCTATATTCTACTCGATCATATTCCATTCTACTCAACTGTATTACTCTGTTCTACATTTTTACACTTCATTCTGCTCTATTCTTCTCTGTTCTTCTCTTTTATACTCCATTCTTCTCTGTTTAACTCTAATATACCCAATTATACTAAATTCTACTATTCTGCCCTTTTATACTCAATTCTGCTGTTCTGTGCCATTTTTGCTTGATTCTACTCTAATATACTAAATTTTACTATATTCTATTCTACCCTTTACAGTCCATTCTGCTCTATTTTTCTCTGTTTTTCTTTTATGCTCCATTCTACTCTTTTCAGCTTAAATATACTCAATTCCATCAAGTTCTACTCTATTCTACTATATTATACCTTTTTTACCCTTTTTGTAATCCATTCTACTTTATTATGTTCTACTCTTGTATACTCCATTCTACCCTATTCAACTCTAATATAATCCATTCTATATTCTACTCTTTTCCATTAAATTATTTTATACTTTAATATATTATATTGTTCTCAGAGTGAGTGTGGGAGAGAGAAAGATGTTTTTTTTTTTTTTTTTTTTTTTTTTTGTCTGTTTGTTGAAGATGAATGCCTCTTTGTCTTTTGGATTGCATGTTGTAGTATAATGTTGTGACCCTCTTTCTCTCTCTCTCACCTGGTCCAGATGGACTGGAGCTATTTTGTTTTGCTCTACTGATGAATAAATGTGACAGCAGTGTCCTTTTTACCTTGTGTGTGTGTGCGTGCACCTGTGTGTGTGTGTGTGTGTGTGTGTGTGACAGTCATAGAGGTGTTAATATGTGTGAGCTCTGCAGTGGATTCATCCTGCTCTATTAATCACAGAGTGTTGTAGCATCCAAATATACACACACCCGGTCACATGACCTCTGTCACTGCACACACTGCTCCAAACATGTCCTTCTTCCTCTTTCCCTTTCTTTCTTTCTCTTTCTTTTCACACACACATACACATACAGACTATCCATAGCCCCAGTAATGATTTATATGATGTTTATCTCTGTATGATGTTTAAGCTCAATGACGGGAAAAGGGGAGATTTGAAGGTTTTGTACTTATTGCATTGTGCCCTTGACATTGCCTCATGTCCTTGACGCGTCTATGCAGTTCGTAATAGCTACAATCAGTTTTCTTTGAACGTACTGTATGCAGTCTCTGTCTTTCTTTGTGTACGCTGTACATGTGAAGCTGTAGAAGACTTTTTAAATGCAGAAGTGCTGCTAGATTATTATATTTCCTGATCAGTCTGACTGTAAACTAGTTCAGGAAGTTACTGCTGCTTCTAGGTCACTGGTTATAGACAGTTCTTCCTCTTAATATATTAACATAGCACTTATTTGCATCACAAGGTATAATGGAATAAAAAGATGATTAGTCTTCATGCATTTCCAGGTGGCAGAGGACAGAATGGCAGCCCCATCATTATTTTCCCAGAGTACCCTACGTTTGGTGAGTTGGAGGAACAGGAGTTTCACAACGTGCTGACATACCTGACCAGTGTTCCCAGGTGAGAAAACAAAAAATAACCAGAATTCCTACATTCATCAGGGCATGTGAAAATATTCTTACCCCAGACCTAGAAAAGTCCTTATTTATTGACTAGATGTTGCTTTTTGTAAGTGCTTACAAAGTAGATGTGCATGCAAACCGTGATAACATCAGTCTATCCATTGATGCTGTTATTGAAAACATGTGTACTTCAGTCTATTAATTTCAAAAACTGCATCCTGACCTATAAATACACTTCAATCTCTGTAACATGATTTAAAATCCAGCATTGATAATGGTTGGAAATGTCATGAAAGTTAATATGTCAAAAAGTGTGGGAACACTAAATTACCCAGCTTTTAGCAAAGCCTATACCAGAAACTTTTTTTGTTTTTGCAGCAGAATACATTGTATGTATTAAATGTATGATTATATTATCTTTATTCAGTCAGATCACTGCAGTGTTGATGAGAAACTAGATGAGAAATATTTAGGTCGGTTGTTTTATTTCTTGAATTGGACAGTAGATGGCACTCTAATGCCTTCCCATTGCAACACATCATGCTGTTTGCAATTCAATGAATTTGAGTCATGACTGCTTTTTTTTTTTTTTGATTGTTCATTAATATTCATCATACATATTAAATTACAATGTATAATTATGTACACGATTAACAAGGTGATCCTAATGCCCCTTGTTTTACATATGCATTCTTAGTTTGTGAGTAATTTAAATTACATGATTTTCTCAGGAGGTACATTATTATTGACTTGAAGATGCCTTCATATCAATGAGTAACCTAAAGATGTTGAATTAATTTGCATGTATATCATTAATTTTTTTTTAAAAAAATGTTAATCCCTGTGAAAGTTCACTGGTGCATTGGTCTGTTTGCTGATGAAATCCTCTTTAATTTAACAGCCCTTGTTAATATTTTAATGAAAGAGTGATTCTGGTCTTTTGCTTTCCATCACACTTTCTTTCTTTCCACCTCTTGTTTCCCCCTTATTCCCATGAGAAACAGAGAGAGGGGTAATTGAGTAATTGGATGGATTTCTTCATGCTGAAAATGGCTGATGGGGTTTTAATTTAGTTCTGATTTTGTAAATGAAAGGAGTTCAGGAGCAAAATACAGCAGCTCATGGAATAAAGGGGCGAATGTCATGAAACCCCTCAAGAATATTTCCTAGTCATGTTTTAACACAAAAGAAAAAGAAATAGGAAAATTATTACTATAATTTTTTACTCAAACTTATAAAGATATTTTGCATTGTCACATTTTAAAAAATTCAAATTATTATAATGAAAACTAATTGTCATACTGTAATACAAAGTAAAAAATAAATAAGTAAATAAAATAAAAATGCTACCTAGAAGTTTAACTATCTAGAATTAATACTGTTTTTATTTTTATTTTATTTTTTTTGATACGGTCTGGACACATTGGGAAAATGTGAATAATAATAATAATAATAATAATAATAATTATTATTATTATTATTATTATTATTATTATAGAATGAAATATGACCTCAATATGTGTTTGTAAAATTTATAGAATAGAAATAGATTCATTTGTAAGCAAGACATGGTCCTGAATTTGTTCTGTGGTTTCTGATAAAACATCTACGATGTTAAATTTTATATTATTAAATGTTTGCAATTTATAGTCAAGACCAAATATCTTGGTTATGTTTTTTTATTATTAACAGTGAAAATGCAAATGTCCTCTATTAAATAAATCTTTATCCCATTATTCATTCAAAGCATTCAGCTATCTTGTATGTGTATGTGTGTGTGTGTATATATATATGTATATAATATATATATATATATATATATATATATATAATTAAAAATATATAATTAAAAATATTGCTCTGCACTCTTAACACACTGCACTAACAACACAGAACAATAATTAAAAACATTAATAGACTAACCACCAGTATGACTATAAATCTTCTGCAATGAACCAGCCGCTGGCTTTAGAATTCCCCAACAGCCTTTGAATGGAAGGTTATAATTACAGTGATGATTGTAATCAGGTTTTTGATCTTTATTACTGATGGACACTCAAGGTCATTACTCAATGTGTCAGTGCAGATCTGCACCAGGGCTTTGTCAGCTGATAAGACCCCTGCATCTCTCCATTCTCTCTTTCTTCTACCCTCCACTGTGAAAGGAGCAGAGAACAAAATTTCCTGAGAAAAAAAACAGCCGGAGGCTGAGGGGGGACAGGGAGGTGGGATTGAGAGGAGAGAAAAGGGATGAGAGTGTGAAATTTGGTGGAGAAGGCGGGAGCCAGAACAAGAGAGACACAATCTGTGTGTCACTGTAATGGCGGCAGATTTGATACACAAATATCTGCAGTGCCAGATTCTAGTGGAAGGAGGTTTCATTATCAATCAGCACATATCTCCCGCCCACATTCCATATTAGCAATTCAGGCTAGACTCTGAGCCCGGCTGTCCGTCAGCGCTCCCTGAGCTCTGATTGGTTGAGAGGGAGCACCTGATGCTGCATGATTGGTCGCTGTAGAGGGGGAGGCAAAATGTAGCTGCTCTCCCGGTCTGTGCCTATGGTGGCACTCATTCAAATGGAACCATAAACAGAGGGGCTGAAAGCAAAGGTGCACTGAAAGGAAGAAAGAAACTGAGGAGAAACCATATGTATACACTGAAATCTGCTGAAGGACACTTGGAATATCAGCATTGGGGTGGATTCTGCACATTCATGCTATTTGTTTTTTAATATCAGGAGTGTGTAATTGGATTTTTCTTCTGCCTCGGTCACCATAAACCAGCTTGATACTACTGGTGCAGAGAGCTGCTGTTCTCCATGGTGATGGATGTAGCAACCAGCTCAGCATCTCTGTGCTACGGTGCCACGATTGCATTCTGGGCTAGTGCATTTCGATGTACGTCTATGTGTTTTAATTTACATTTGGACACATCATGCATTCATCTGGCGTGTCAGGGGGCAAACAAATATGTGTACATATAGATAAAATAATGGTTTGCAATACGCCGAGTGCTGGTAAATTTTTCAGTCTGATGTGTAGGGATGACTGCAGTGAGTTGGTTAGTAACTGTTTAATGATGACTTTAGGGTATGTGACATCTTCAGTATCTCAGTGTTTATGATTTTTGAAAGTGTGTGCGTTTGCTGCCATGGTGATGGTGTCTCTCTGATTTTCAGTCTCAGCTCGACGGGGGTCGGCTTCATCCTGGTCATTGACCGGCGACAAGACAGATGGGCATCAGTAAAGGGGACGCTGCTGCGGATCGCGGTGAGCCCTTAGAGTGTGTGTGTGTTTGTGTGTGTGTGTGAGAGAGAATAAAAATAGGATGTGCATGTGCTTAAATGTGTATGTTGTGAACATCATAATTTAAATTTAAAGGGATAGATTACACAAAAATGAAAATTGTCATTATTACTCTCCTTGATGTAATTTCAAACATTAAGTGTTTATTATGCGGAACACAAGAACTTAAAATGTCTGCTTTTTTGTTTTTCTATACTATGAAAATCAATGGGGTCCAATGTTGTTTGCCTTCCAGTTGACAATTTATAGGGAAAAATGTGCTTCAAATATCTTATTTTGTGTTTCACTGAAGAAAGTAAGTTATATACACTCTTAAGATAAAGGATCTTTATTAGCATCAGTGGTTCCACAAAGAACATTTAACATCCATTTAACTTATAACACAAAAGGTTCTTTATAGTGGAAAAAGATTATTTTAAGAACTGTTCACCGAACGATTCTTTGGGACCCAATAATGGTTCTTCTATGCGAAAAAACCCATTTGGAACCTACTGTAGGTAGTAAGTAAATGATGTTAGAAAGTTCATTTTTGGATGAACTTCCCCTTTAAGAGAACACTTTAAGCTGAAATCTCTTTGAGTGTCCGTATGAATGAGGAAACGTTTGCATGTACATCTGTGTGCTGTTTTTTCCATGCATGCTGTAAGAAGAATAGTAGCTGACAGACACATGCCTTTGGCTATATGAGTGGATTAGTCAGAATTTCTGCATTATTCCAAGGCAGAGGGCATCTAAATAAGGCCTTCGTTCTTTTCATAGAAACCCTAAATATTTAATCCACCACAGAGGCGTCTAGCGCACCACAGCAGCACTCTCTGCAGACATCCTCATGAGTATAAACACAGCCCACTGAAAGCACAAATGATGCTGAAGTTATGTTTAATGAACAATAGCAGCAAAAACAGCTGTGTCCGTTCTTGTCATCAACTTTTTTTTTTTTTTTTTTTTTGAGTGTGGCCTGAAGTGATCATCAGTGCTTTTATGCTTGTGGTAAACTCTTCAGACTGTCAACAGTGTGGTGGCTGCAGGGGGTTTGTTAAAGCTGTGAGCGTGTGTATGATGGTCAGTAGGGGAGAGGTCACTGGGCTAATCAGATTAACACTGTTAAATTAGATCAGCACTCAAAAACACTACTGGAGTCAAATCAGTGATCAAGATGCTGGCTAACTTGTGCTTCACTGCTTTACCAAACAAGGGCAAAATGTGGTAACCATGCTAAAAGTATGTTTTTTTTTTTTAATTTAATTTTTGATACATTTTTTTCAACTTTGGTCAAACTGTGCAAAGTGAGTCCTGATTTTGGTCTTAACTCTGTAGTTATCTTTGCATAGCAGTGCAAACAAGACACAAACTATAAAAGGAACAGTTGTTTTTTTTATTCTTGTCAGTGTCATTATTGGCATTATTTTTTTTTTTTTACGTTAAACAAAATTATGTTCATATGAAACTTGGTTTTGTTTGGTAAACATGGCCTATTAACTGGTAACTTGGGTTGCAGCAGTTGGACTGTTGGTTTATTGTCCCATGTAATAATTGGTTTTATCTGTACAGTGACCGTTAGAAACATGAGAGCTAGTCTAATGTAAAGTGGCTTTAGGAGACTAAATTAATTATTCACTTATTTTAGGCCACTCTTACATTAGTGTCCATTTAATAATGTAATTACTGAATGTAGTAAGTGATAGTAATGAGTAACATAGCACTTAATATTTAATCACGTTGTTGAATAGTCTGCAGACGCTCACTGTAACATGGTGACTGTATGTTAAAGTGCTCTAACACATGTCAGTCAATTATTGTGACAACCAAACTTGACTCTTTCTGAATAACCGACTTTTCTGTCTTAGTGACATCAAATCTAACAGTACACACAATTCTGGTGTTCAGACTGTTTTACTCTGCTGTTTGTGTGTCGATGATGGAGACGTTTATTCTACTACCCCACAAACATACTTCAGAAGAGAGGGCAATTTTTTGTTCTTTTTATTGGTTTAATGGATTTTGTTGTTTTTGCTGTAATGAAATAACAGGATGATCATTTATTTTGCCTCATGTCCCTCTCTCTTTCTCTTCATTTTACTTTCAACCTTCTGTTCAACTGCACTTCATATCATCTTTTTTCTTGCATGTTCATAGTTAAGCTACAACACAGAGTTTCCACAAAAATATTAAGCAGCAGCTGTTTTCAACATTGATTATAATAAGCAATGTTTCTCAATATTGTTGCTGAAAATTCAGCTTTGCCATCCTAGGAATAAATGACATTTTAAATATATTACAATAGAAAACAGGTCTTTTAAATTGTAATAATATTGTAATTAGCATGTTTTTGATCAAATAAATACAGCATTGGTAAACTTAAAAAAAAAAAAAAACAATGAAAAATCTTACCAACCCCAAACTTTTGAACTGAAATGTAATTCAAAAGACAATTAAACAAATATATTCCTTTGATTATTGTATATTATGTGACCATTTTTTAAAGGAAATTTCTACCCTGCTGTACCTAAATGTTTTCTATGCATACCATAG
This sequence comes from Cyprinus carpio, assembly GCF_018340385.1. Classification (NCBI taxonomy): domain Eukaryota; kingdom Metazoa; phylum Chordata; class Actinopteri; order Cypriniformes; family Cyprinidae; genus Cyprinus; species Cyprinus carpio. Next base: position 29,239,930 of record NC_056572.1, read on the forward strand.
TTTTTCTCTCCCTCCCCTTTTTCCTTTCTTCTCATTCACTCTTTCTCTCTCTGCTCACACACACACTGGCACACACAAGCATGTAATCACTCCTTTCTTTCTCTGTCCTCCATCACAGCACATATGGCTGATTGGTAATGATTATCAGCAGTGCAGCTGGTGTGGAACGGCCGGAGGAGATTTTCCTACACGTGTCTAAAATCAAAACAAAAATACAAAGTTCTAATAACGTCATGCATAATAACTAATTCTAAATGAAGGCTATTGTGTGCTGTGGTCTTTATAGGTCATATAGTACAAATACAAATGAGGTTGCTTCACAAATTGAAAACAATAAGACATTATATATCGTGGAGGAAATGTTGATTTTTGTGTCTGCTTGTCCTCCGTGTTAGATTGGTTAATGATGTCTTGAATGTATTTAATTTATGGCATAATTACAAGAGAGTTCATTCGTTTCTTCTCTCTTTTTTTTAGCATGGAACAAAATCCCTTGTGCACACTCTTATTATTGTTTTTGTTATTATAAATGCTATTAATTTGCATTTAGATTTGTACAATTTTATGAGTTCAACAACATGCACCAGTGAACAAAGTAGTCTGATTGAACGTCTATGTTTTCACTTTAGGAAATTTTAATGTGTGCTAATGCATGCTAATGCATGATAATTGGGCACAGATAAACATCTTCCCCAGTGTAGCTAAATTGAAATATTGCACTATTCTTGTAATATTTGCAATGGATGACCAGTGATCCTCCCCCACACACATACAAATAAAAATTGTACTTTTTTTTTTTCAAAGTCCATATTAATATCAAACAATTCAATACATGTCATTCAATTCTTCACACTTTCAGCTTTTTTTACAGCTCACATTTTACGTACATTTTATTTCATTTTTATTAAGTGTAAATTTGATTTAGTTTTACTAAGGAGTATATGAACAGCATAAACCATTGTATAAATGTTTCCACAAAGATTCATAAATAAATTGATTCACCTAACAGCTGATGAGTCAACAGAACACGAGTTTAATATGCTCCTCCCTCATTTCACCAACCAGCTGCTTTTAAATGTCTTTTATTACAGTACTGCTGGTCCTGTGTTTGCTGGTGCTAAACGTTTCCTTTCTTTGACCTGAAAGCGTTGATGGTCATCTCCCTTCTATGCTCTCTCAGGCGTCTCAAGGGAGGTTGTTAAGAGGCTCTTGAGTTTAAAGACAGGAGAGCGTCTGTTCAATGACATCCGCTGTAAAAGGACATAAAGCACCAATATCCATTTTTACCCTATGGGTAGAGTCTTTGATGTGTCCTATTCTCAGACTTTATGGGGGAAATATCAGTTTTTATGGACAATCCGAAGTTAAATCTGTACAAAATGCATTTTGTTTCAATCTGGCAGTCTTCAAAATAAGGGATCCAAAAGGAGGTTTTGGCAGCAGTGACCCATAAAAGAACAATTTTGGGTTCCTCAAAGGACCTTTCAGTGAATATTTCTTTTTCTCCTGGTGCTCACTCACTCCATCAGTTGTTTGGACACACCTCCCTGGGTTTCTCAAGCCGGTCAAAAGTTATTAGTTGTTAAGTGTGATGATTGTTGGTTGTTTGGTGTTTGACTTTTGGCTGTACATGATGATGTTCACACAGGGCATGAGGGTAGTCCTGAGGTGAAAAATGAAAGTTGAAAGATCACTGAGATGAGCATCAGGGACACTGGGATTTAAGTCCCTTGCTATTTATTGGAGTGTTTCTATTTTTGTTGGAAATAAAGAGCCTTGATGACTTGATTTCTCTGGGGTGCCTAATTTTACTATCCAGTTTAACCAAAAAAAAAAGTAATTGAATTGTGTGTATTGAATTAGGAAATGCAGTGAGTGTATGGACTGGAAATGTGTGTGTGTGTGTGTGTGTTAATTGAATTCCACGTGCCACGTGTCTGATCAGTCTATGGTATATTAGTGCTGTGGCAGCTGATCCCTAGAGACTCGGTTTCTCCACCTCCTTACATACACACACTCAAACACACACACACACACACACACACACACACACACACACACACACACACACACACACATACAGACACAGACACAGACGGCTTTCCCAGGAGAACACTGAGTTACACCCCCCATAGTAATTCCTTTCTTCGTCTCACACTTGTTCTCACTCTCTATATCCTGGAATATCCCTGTTCCATTTCTGGAAAGTGTGACAAGTTTGTGTGTCTATAAGTGTTGTTAGACTTGATATTTGGCTGTTTATATACCCATTCAAATTTGGACAAATCATATACAGTTTTTAAAATCAACATACATGTGTATTACTGTGTTTTATATTTTAAAATCTTACTGTGGGCAGACAAACCCACTGCAGTCTTTACACATACACACACATAATAAAGGCGTGAGTAAAGCAAGAATGGGGGAAGGGAGGGTGACCATATATTCAGTGCAACATCAACACCACTGTATTAATGAGCAGTTTTCTGTCTAAATGTTTTTCATGATTGCATCATATTTGGGAAAACATAGGATGTGTGTCTGCATTGTCTATATCAATGAGTTCAATTCATTTTCTGAATTAAACGAGACCACTGGTATGTTATATTGTAATTGCGGTCTTTATGAGAGGCCCAAGGGGATCGTGTAATACAATCACAAACACACAGCGGTTTACTAAAGCTTCTTAAAAGAGGCGCTGTGTTGGTCATATCTGCTTGAATGAGCTTTAATGGAGGACTCAATAATGGGGCGTGTTTCTCTGACTTCCTGTTGTGTGCAGAGCCGACCCCTGCGACTCTTTAGTTATTGCATGGGGACAAGCATTGCCAGTCTGCCTCAGCAGAACAGGATATTGTCATGGTAATATAAAGGCGGGATTCAATTTGAAGAGACTCTTTTTTTCAGCAATCAAACATGAGGTTTTTAATGAAACAAACTGAGTTTTTATGAATGGGAAATCTTTTGCTCAGTTGGATTTGACAGTTGTTTTGGACATTGAATACAAAGAGTACAATGCAATTATGTTTGTAGATTTTCTGTATTTTTTTCAGTTAATTTGTTCCTACATGGTTGCTAGAGTGTTTAGGCGGTTGTTAGGTAGCTACTTTTTAGCTCAGCAAGCCGAATGCTTTAATGTCCAATCAAAACGTGATGATTTATTTGCCAAATATGTTCAATTTCAGGTCAGAGGTTAATTAATCATATCTCGTTTGTGTTGAGGTCTACTCTGCAACCAAATATCTAGTTGCCATGCTAATTATTCTTGTTAGCCCTTGAATCTTACATCTCCCTAATTGTTAAATGCGAATGAAAACAAACAACAGCACTGTCCAAGGAAAAAAAGGGGGGCAGGGTAATAACATTTTCCCCGAAACCCAAAGCTGGAGGCATTTCAGCATGGCAGACTGTGAGATCAGCCCACTGTAGGATTAGCTCATGTTGGCAGAGTCCTGCAGAACTGTAAGGACACGATTTTGATTCTTTGGACGGCTCAAGTGTTCATGACAAATCCCTACTGTGCATCTTGTCACTTTAAATCTGTGGTCAGAGTGACTGGGCAGTTGGATGCAGTGATGATGCAGTAGGAACATACTAATGAAATTCAATTTTAATTAATGTTACTATATCACATACTTGTTTTTTTGGATTAAACCAGCACTGTTTGTGCTACACTGACTTGTTAAGGAGAGCTGAACTGTTAATTTATATATAATTTATGTAATAAATTATAATTTTTTTATTTATTTTGGATGGGGCCCCTAAATGTATGCATGTATATGAGGTGAAAATATACACTGCGTTCCAAATTATTATGCAAGAGTCAGATTTTTGTTTGTGTTGTTTTTCACATCTTTTTAGATAACTGGTATCAATCTTAGACAGGTTTGTTCAATAGTTTGCCAGGTCTTCTTAGGTAAATGGAAACCCTACTTAAAGAGATTGTTCCAAATTATTAAGCAAGGCATAGTTCTCATGATTTCTGAAGGATCATGTGACAGAAGACTGGAGTAATGATGCTGAAAATTCAGCTTTGCATCACAGTAATATATTACATTTTAAAACGTATTAAAATAGAAATCAGTTATTATATAATAATATTTCACAATATTACTTTTTCTACTGTATTTTTGATCAAATAAATGCAGCCTTGGCGAGCAAAAGAGGCGTCTTTCAAAAATATCAAATAGTTTCCTGAGTAAACTGGACTAGATTGTGTACACCAGTAGTTTTTAATGAATAGATGAATATTAATGCAGCATCAACAGTTTTTAAATCAGTTCTTGGTGTCACATTGTAAAGCCTCTCCTTTCTGCTTCACTGCTTACTGACCACCACACTGTCAGTTACACTGAGACGGAGGGGCTGCTGGGTGTTCTTTTGTCAGGAGACCCACGCCACAGTCCATGCAAACATCACAGCTCTGTATTGATCTCCAGACATATTTTTGATTTGACGCAGTATCCAGCAGGGAGGCATTTTAATGAAGAGACTATAAAATAAGAACTCCACGAGGGGTGCGTGTGTGTGTGTGTTCATGCATTGAGAGAGAGAGCTGAGGGAGGAAGACATATGTGACACCATTGTTAGCCTTTCTAGTCTCTCAAGGAACATAATTATCATGGCAACCGAATATAGATGGTCTGTGTGGATGCAGACAGTGGGAGGGAGGCTGTACCATTCAAATGCAATGGCTCACTAACACAAGCTAGGTATTAACCCTATAAAGCCTACTGCATCATATTTGATACACAAATTTTAAAGGCCTCTAAATTATCATGATCAAAACTTGCTTGCAAAAACCCGTTGCACTCTATCCACTACATGCATTCTGTAATCTGATTGATAGCTTATAGTTTTTTAGAAAGTAAAAGGCTTTTTGTTATAAATCAAAACCTTCCACTTTCAGGTTGTAGTGTTTTTACAAAAATTTTATAAAGGAAATGTAAGAATAACTTTTAAATTGTTAGTAATATTTCAAGACCAACGCTTAGTGGACAGAAAGCAACTTTTGTTTATTTGATTATTCATGCATCATTTTTAGAAAAATCATGTCAAAATTTCAGTATCATATCAAAATCAAAATCAGCGATGCAATCAGGCTTTCAATCATTGTTCTGCATTGCATTATGTTGTTCCCCCTCAAAAACTACACAGCTTTAATCATAAAACTAAGCATTTAAACCTCATCTTATTGAGATATATTAAGAGAGATAAAGCAACAACTGATTTATATATTATGTAAGTATTACGCAAGTAATTTTATGCAAGTAGTTATAGATCTCATTGATTTACCTACAACCTACAAAAATCAGAATTTCATCTCACTTTTTGGAAATATAAATAACATCTGCAGTAAATAAAATATTTTTGCTCAGTTTGGGCCTCTGAATAAAACTGAGGTGTTTTTCCTTCTGGAGTATGAGCTCCATATTCTTACTATAACATGCAAAATGAGCCATAAAAGCCTGATGTATTGTATGTTATTTTATTTATTTATTTTGTCTAAATGTTCAAGAAACAATGGTTAGATTTAATTTGGCTTGACTGTTGGATGTTTTTCTTAGTGTTCTGTGTTTGTGTGTTTTGTAGGGCTCCTTCCCAGGCAACCTGCAGCTGGTGCTGGTACTGAGACCCACAGCACTCTTCCAGCGGACAATCTCAGACATCTTTTTTAAGTTAAATAAGGATGAGTTTAAAATGAAGGTGCCGGTAAGTACACACACACACAAGGCACAAACTCCCACACTGAAGCATGTGGTTAATGAAGAGCGTAATGAGATGGATTATATGCTGATGCAAGAGAATGCTCTACATTATGTACTGTGTGTGTAGGTGATCATGCTCAGCTCTGTGACTGAGCTCCACAGTTACATCGACCGCACACAGCTCACTCAGGAACTGGGCGGCACACAGGAGTACTGCCACGAGAAATGGATTTCACACCGCACTGTGAGTACACTCCTGTTTTTAACCATGGTACTGATGGGTGGACCACTGAAATGAAAAGTGGACACAGGACTGGTTAGATGGAAAATGGAAGGACAAGTTGCATTATGGGATATACATTTATGAAGTATGCAACCAGCGAATTCTGTACATTTTGAAAATGCAGTTAGTGAAAGTGGAAATGTTAATAATACTATATTCATACGGCATACTTGGTAGTATGACAGAATGCTAAAACATATATCTTAAATCTTGGTGCTTCATCATTATAATGTGATATTAAACAAACAAGCTTTCCAGGAAGACGTTGGTCTTCACCTCAAGCAAATGAATTGCCTTTCTTCTCATTCCATTTGTGGACTTGCTTTTAAGTAATCAGTAATTGATTTGTCTGTATCGATCTGTAGCTGCTGTGTTTTAAAGACAGCACACTTGTTTGCAGTGCTTGTGGATGTTTCTCATTTGTTGCACACTTAGCCATTAGTGTGATTTGTGTTAGGGAATATTGCTGTTGTGTGATTGGTGTGGCATATGTGTCTCTTGGTTTGTGTTGTGCCTGTAGGCCATTGAAGGATTTGCTCTGATGGTGAAGAAAACGGCACAGATTCTCCAGTCTTTTGGGACAGAGCTGGCAGAGACAGAGCTGCCCAATGATGTTGAGGCCACGTCCAACCTTCTAATTGTCCACACAGAGAAGAAGGACAAAATGAAGGTCAGAAAAAAAACCAGTAAAACTTCATGTCAGCATACTAGACAATAATGTACTAGATTATACATTATCCTGCTAAAACACAGCTACTTGGCAAATAAATAAATGGACAAAAAATAATGAACAAGGCTGCAGTTATTTGATCAAGAATACAGTAAAAACAGTAATTGTGAAATATTACAACAACATTTTTATTTAAATATATTTTAAAATGAAACTTTTTCCTGATGGCAGAGCGGCAAATTTTCAGCAACCATTACTCCAGTCTTCAGTGTCACATGATCGTTCAGAAATAATTCTTAAATGCTGATTTTTTTTGATGCAGCAATTTTTTTTTTTTTTTTTTTTTTTTATTGTAATTATATTTTTTATTTTTTTTTTTTCTTTTTTTTTAAATTTTTTTATTTCACAGTATTACTGTTTTCACTGTATTTGTCCCAATCACCAGCTGGAGTGCCCTTGATAGCCACCAGAGGGCACTCCATCCCATACCTTTACCACTCTATCTTGGACTACATCTCCCATAACCCATTGCTTGTGGCTCATCTGATTGTTTTCACCCGTTGCTCATTACCTCTGCCTGTAAAAGCCTGAGGTTTTCAGTCACTCTTGGCAAAGTCTTGCATATGTCACAGCTGCAGTTCTAACCCTTTTATCCTGGTTCGCTCATGTCCTGTCTTTCCTGGTTCTTGATATTCTGCCTGTTTTATCTGGATTACTCTGTTTGCCTAAGCCCTGAACTCTGTCATTGTTTGGGACTGCTTATTGTTTTGACTACAATTGTGGATTATCCCTCTAATAAACTACTGCACTTGGATCCTCAGCCTTCATGTCCCCATGCAGTTTTGTGAAAGTATTGTTGATCAAATAAATTCAGATTCAAGTATCTTACAAAAACATTAAAAAAAATTATAATTAGCCTATTTACAATGCAAAAGTAATACCAAATAATTATATACAATATACACAAGTGTATATTGTATATAATTATACAATTTAAAAAAAAAAAACAAAAAAAAAAACATGCAGAATACTGCAGTCAGAGTCAGGCATGTTATAAAGATTATACAATATACTATGTTTCATTATAGGGCTTAGTCCTTAACAAGAGGTCCAGTATGATCATAAATAATTTAACATGGATTATTCACATGGCCACAAGCTATAAACAATCCTTAAGTTTACATAAATAATTAATGTTCATCATTCGGCCTGAATAGTAGGCTATGTTTATTTCATGTCGCGCTGTGTTTGTGTGCAGGAGGACTTGAGGATCGCTCTCTGTCAGGGATCACGTTTGCTGGAGAGCATCAATGAGCCGCTGGTGAAAGATCCAGATTACACCATGAACCAGGATGAACTGGAGAACCTGGCTACTGTTCAGAGGTGTGTGTGTGATACCATCTACCGTGTTGAAATGCAAAAAAGAGAGACCAGACTGTTAGAGTACAGTAGCAGATTGTTGCATGTCCTTGGTTGGTTTCTGTCCTTATGAAGCTGTTCTGGGCAGCTGTGTTTTTGCATGCACAATGAGACACAACAAGATGACCCATCTGGTCAAGATTATACAGCAAATATATACACACACACACGCATATGTATAAAGAGCATTAACCAACAGGAACGTATTGAAATGCAGTTCTACTCACATGACCTTTCAGTGAAGCAGCATTCTGGGGTCTGGATATGTGCCTGTGTGTTAATATCCACAGGTGTCTGCTGCCAGTCTTTATTTATCTAGATGCAGCTATATTTGTTTGAGGTTTTTATTCATGGGTACTGTCAAACATACAGCATGAGATTTTTAGAGCTATAACAGGGGGCAGGATTTTTACATGGTACAGACTTCAGAAGCTATCTTTCATTTCAGATGACAAAACAGATAATTTGTTCTTTTTTTATTGATATGTTTTATCCTTGTTTGTCTCTGCTCTTTGTATGCTTTCACTGTATGGTAAAGAGCAGCTTGGAAATTCTTCTAAACATCTCTTTTTGTGCTCCACAGAAGAAAGTAAATGATGAGTCTGGGGGAAGTATTCTTTTTAAGCAGTACTTTTTTCACAGTTAAAATTATCTCTCTTTCTAGGTTGCTCGGTCAGTTAGATGAGACTGAAACAGCATTTGATGATTTTTGGGATAAACATCAAACCAAGCTAGAGCAATGTCTACAACTGCGGCATTTTGAGCAGAACTTCAGGGAGGTGAGATACACAGACTGCTGCATCTTAAATATCTGTTAAATATGTTTTCAGCAGGGATGCATGGATAAGCCAGTGTTATTTAGTATTATGTAATTAAAACTGGCTTTTATTTTTATATTTTAATGTTTCAATTAACTGTAGTTTTTATATGTGCTTTTGCCATTTGTATTAGTTTTTATTTATTTTTCGGTTTTAGTCATTTTAGTACTTTTATTCTATTTCAGTTAATTGCCAAGGTAAACTTTTCAAAATTTTTAGCTTAAGTTTTTCATCTAATATTTATATTTTATTTCAGCTTTATTTCAATTAAAGGATTAATAGGCAATTAGTTAATTAATAGTTAAAAGTTTATAATTAATTTGTAATCGTTAATGGTTTTAGTTGTAGTTAACAATATTGGATAAACTGATTATTATACAATTATTAAAATGATTTATTTTAATTATATATTTATACAATTATATATAGTTAAAATTGTTAAATGTTCTATTTTTTTGAATGAATAAAAAAATGAAAAGTTAAAATCAATTGTAATTCTAATATCAGCCAATTTATAACTAATATTTATGAATAGTGGTTTTGATACAGATATAATGTGTGTGTGTGTTTGTGTGTGTGTGTGGCTTGTTGGATGTAGAATTCAGCAGATGTGTGTGTAGATCTATATGAACAGTATTTGTAATGGCCGTGTTCCTCTGTGTTGTAGGTCAGAGCTCATTTAGACATGGTGTATGACAGAGTATCAGGCTTCTCAGAGGTCGGAATTAGCCCCGCCCACATTGAACATATCCTAAAAGAGCTGACCAATTATGAAGACAGAGCATGTGTAAGTATTAACTTGATGTCGTATGATTTAATGTTTTTATTAACATTTATTATTCAGATACAAAATGTAGTAACATAAAGCATAGTACTGCAAAAAGCCCATCAGTTTCCTCTAGAAGGGATGCAGTTTACACCTAGAAAACATTAATTTGCCTTATAATGTTGTGCAGATACAGGCATATGGTCTTATAAAGCATGTAAATCTCACACTCCATAATTAATTGCTGAGCACGGCAGTTTGAGGCTCTTACAAAAATCACCCACATGTTCTCATCCTGCGGAGAGAAGGGGGGAGTTTTACCCAATGTGATAAATCACCCATCACTATACTGATGGGTCTGCTGACACGGGACTGTGGGAATTATATATATATATATAAATTATAAAATGATTAAATATTTCTCTCTCTGTCTGTAGGAGGTGTTGGACCAAGCGCTGGCTCTAGCATGTGATGCTGACCAGCTGATTGAAGCGTCTCATTACGCTGTGGACTCCATCCTGCCCAAATGCTCTGAGCTGCGGGCTGTGTGCGAGGAGATCAGCAGTGTCCTGGAGGCCAAGAAAACTCATCTGCTCAAAGCCATGGACCTACACCAATGTCTAGAGAAGGTGCAGTAGGCCCACCCATTGATTCCTGCTCAACAAGAGACGCTTTCTTTCCTGTGTTGACATTTTTCTTATTGAATCTGGAAGTTGCAGGATGTATCAAATGGATCATCCTATTTTATATACTTAATAGACTTTAGTTTAAGAACTCTCAAAGCTAATAAACATAGACTAAAAGCCCTCTTTAGTGATGATCACTGACTCTATTTTTCTTTCTATTCAGCCACTAAATGGTGTGAGGATGGGATCTACCTGCTAGCGTCTCAGCCTGTGGATAAGTGTCAATCACAGGATGGGGCGGAGTCAGCGCTGCAAGAGATTGAACGTTACCTAGAAACAGCCAATCAGCACAAATTGACAGATTTGAGTGGAATTTGGAGGGACTATGAGTCAGTGCTCACACAAGACTTCAGGGTAAAAGACAAAAGTCATGCCGGGCCGTAATATGTGTGTATTGATTTTTAATTAAAACACAGATATTTACTGTTCATATGCATTGAGTTATTGGTTATTTAAAGTGCTATTGAAAATGTGAATATGTTTGTGGGGCTTTAATGAATGTTTTCTCTGTGCTCAAACAGGATCAGGTGGACAAAGTGTTTCAGAAGCAGCTGTCCATGCAGGAAATGTTTGAGAAGAGGAGGTTCAGTCTGAAGAAGTTAGCAGCCAAACAGACACGCCCTGTGCAGCCCGTCGCCCCACGTCCTGAGGCCATCAAACCACCCACCTCTTCTCCAGGTTAACCCCCTAAACGTGACTTTTTTGTGCGTTGTGTTGGTTGTCCAGCTTAGTTGTGATCCTACTGAATAATACAAACATTTTGGGCTAAGTTTATTCATCTTAAATGTTCACATTTACATTACAACACAAGTTTAGGACTATTGCGCTCTCAGTTACTGGGCAGCTTAGATATCTAAATATATAAATTATTTAGCAGTATTAATTGTGAATTAACCCCTAATAAAATGAATATCACATGAGTTGTGGCTTCTATCCTTCATAGTGCAGTAGTGTCTGTGTCCTCTCAATGTCGTCCCCTAACACATGCACTGGCCATTAGCTACTTATGGTCACTCAGGCACAACAGATATAGTGGACCCTGTCACTTACTTTACTCTCCTGCCATCTAGTGTTCATTAAGGAGAGCTGCAGGGATCATTGCATGACTCAAAAAGCAGTTTATATATAACATTATTTTATTAGTTTATTAATGTGACTGTGTTTTTATCCCAGATGATAGGGAGAAGACAATAGAGGGTGATATCATCAATGGAAACTGCAGAAAAGTAGGTATCTCAACTCTAGGTAGTGCTTTATTCGATGTATAAGCAATAATATTTATATGACTGCTTGATATTGATAGGTAAAGCAACAGTGGCTACATTGTGCCCCTAACATACGCAATTTTTGCAATTAAGCTTGTGGGGTTTTTAATTGACCATAACAGGATTGAAGCAAATTTCCCTTCTGTTATATGGGTCTCAACATCAGAGTGTGAAAATGAGCATGAAAAAAAAATAAAATATGACTATTTTTGGCACAAAGAAAAACTTAAGTAACATGTTTTAGTGGAAAAAAAATATTATTGTTTAATCGTAATTTTTACGGATGATTTTCATATTGACAATTTATTGTTTTATTTATTATTTTTTTATATATATATATATATAATTCTTTCAAATTTAGAGCTAATTTGACTGAATTTTGAATGTTGGCTAAAAATATTCTACCAAACCAACTTGTCTATGGTATTTGTGATTTAATTAAATTAATTTGAACATATTTGCAGGACATTAATGTAGAGTTGTTTATATTTGCAGGAAGAGATGCACTTACAGAATGACAGCAGCAGACACACGTCTGTCTCTGATGAAGAGGAAAACTTTGCTGTGCTTAGACGGTCAGTCAGGAGCTGATTACAGATGGACTTAGAGGAAAATCAGCTATAATTGTGTCATTTCTGTCAGTTCTATACAGATTATGTGTGATATTAATGTCCATCCACTACAGGCATGTGATGAACGAGCTGCTGGAGACAGAGCGAGCGTATGTGGAGGAGCTGCTGTGTGTGCTGGAGGTGAGTTGCACTGACACCTATCACCTCTAGAGGTCAGAACAGTCCTGTTTATGTTTTAAGATTTTTTTAGTATACATTTGACTTGACAGATTAATTTGTGTTTAGGGTTATGGAGCAGAAATGGACAATCCTGCCATGGCTCATCTCATCCCCAATACACTGCTTCACAAGAAGGACATCCTCTTTGGCAACATGCCTGAGATATACCAGTTCCACAAGAAGTGAGTGAACCCTGTCTGTGTTTGCTTTAGCTTCTTCTGGTGTAGTGTTATAAAGCTAAAGCGCCTCTTATTTTCCATATATTCACTCTCCAGGACTTTTCTTCGTGAACTGGAGACGTACACAGACTATCCTGAGCTTGTGGGCCGGTGTTTCTTAGAGAGAGTGAGTCAGATTTTACATCTTCTTTCAGCTGCTCTGATTTAATACATTATTGAATAGATTATGCAAACATCTTTTTCATGTTTCTCAGATGACAGATCTGCAGATCTATGAGAAGTACTGTCAGAACAAGCCTCGCTCCGAGTCTCTATGGAGACAGTGCTCTGACTGCGCTTTCTTCCAGGTCATCTTACTTTACAAGACACTAGATATGCTCTTAGACATTACATACAGTATAAGCACATATTTCTTTCTGTAATTTAAAGGGATCATATTTTATGGGATCATATATACACCCCATATATACAGTATAATTTTTAAAAATATATATTTGGAAGAAGACTCTTATTCTCACCAAGGCTGCATTTATTTGATCAAAAATACAGTAGAAATGGTATTAATGTATTATTACCATTTAAAAGTGCTGTTTTCTCTTTTAATCTATTTTAAAATATAATGTATTCTTGTGATGGCAAAGCTTAATTTTCAGCAGCCATTACTCCAGTGTCACATGATCTTTCAGAAATCATTCCAATCATATTTATTATTATTAATCTACATAATATTTTTGTGGAATCCATGATCCTTTTTTCAGGATTCAGTTCTAAAGAACAACATTCAGTGTGCTCTTGCTGAATAAACACTTTAATTTCTTAAAGAAATTACAGACCCCAAACTTTTGAACATTTTTATTATTATTATTATTATTATTATGCTCTTGCTGAATAAACACATTAATTTCTTAAAGAAATTAATGATAATAATATTTTTTATAATTATAAGCTTCTAAATATTATTTTAAATGACTATTTTGTTTTATTTATTTATTTATTTATTTATTTATTTATTTGTGAAAAGTTGTCTGTAAGGACCTAAATAAACAGAATTGATTGACTGATTGATTAAAAATAAATAAATCTAAATAAAGTATTTGTGTGTACTGTTTTTCAGGAGTGTCAAAAGAAACTGGAACATAAGCTTGGTTTGGACTCATACCTACTCAAACCTGTGCAGAGAATAACCAAATACCAGCTCTTACTGAAGGTAAACTAGACCCAGATTACATGTGCAGATATATAACTCATATTTGCAGCTCTCACTGATGTAACCTCTGTGTTTTTGTGTGTTTCTATCAGGAACTGCTGAAGTACAGTAAAGGCTGTGAGGGTGCGGATTACCTGCAGGAGGCGCTCTCATCTATTCTAGGCATCCTGAAAGCTGTCAATGACTCCATGCACCTTATCGCCATCACTGGATATGAAGTAAAGATGATGTTTACTCATGCCGTGAAACTTAATTTTCACTTTGAATTAAAATAGTTTCCAATAATGTAAGTCGCCTTTGGAGTAGTTGTTGACCTCTGACCTGTGTTTCCAGGGCAACCTCAGTGATCTGGGCCGTCTGATGATGCAGGGGTCGTTCAGCGTGTGGACGGAGCATAAGAAGGGTCACGTGAAGGTGAAAGACCTGGCTCGCTTCAAGCCCATGCAGAGACACCTGTTTCTACATGAGAAAGCTCTGCTCTTCTGTAAGAAACGAGAGGAGAACGGAGAGGGTTATGAGAAAGCGCCTTCATACAGCTTCAAACACTCACTCAGTGTGAGTACTGAATATTTAAGTAGTTCATTTTCATGAACCTTTTTATCAGGTTTCTGATATATATATATATATAATTTGTATTTTTTTTCTATGACAGATGAGTGCTGTAGGTATTACTGAAAACCCAAAAGGAGACAACAAAAAGTTTGAGATCTGGTGTAATTCTCGAGAGGAGGTGTATATTGTACAGGTATAAAAATTGTCTTTATTAAAAAATATCCTGTATTTTAATAGCATTGAATGTACATAATTTAAAGCAACACTTTATTGGTTTATTATATCATATCATTTTTATTATATCATTTTATTGGTTATTTTCAGGCGTCGACACCGGAGATCAAAACGGCATGGGTGAATGAGATCCGGAAGGTTCTAACTGGACAACTAAAGGCCTACAGAGGTGAAATGAATAGATCTTTTTTTGTTTGTTTGTTTTGTTTTTTTGAAAGAAATTAATATTTTTATTTAGCAAGGATTAAATAAATCAATAGTAAATATATAATGTTACATTGTTACAAAAGCTGTTTTCAACATTAATAATAACTAAGAAAGCTTTCTTGAGCAGCAAATCAGCATATTAGAATGATTTCTGAAGGATTATGTGACACTGAAGACTGGAGTAATGATGCTGAAAATTCAGCTTTGTCATCACAGGAATACATTACATAACATTTAATTATTTTACTAGATTACTGTTTTAATTGTATTTTTTGATCAAATATGAGTTTTCAGAAACATTGAAACAGTTTTATCCCTCTTAATTTAACCTTTGAACTTTAGTGTCTATAGAAATTACACACTTAACAGTTTTGTTTATATATGTTCTGTTGTTTTTCAGAGGCGAGCCAGCAGAAGAGCTCAGATCAAATCTCACAGTTAACTCCCACCAGCAACAGCCTAACCCAGAGCCCCTTCAAGACCAACCCAAAGACCCTCAAGAAAGGAGAAGAGAAGAAAACTGAACCAACAGCAGCAGATTCCAGTACAGCCGTCTTACTTAAAAACGACAAGGTCAAAGGTCAGTCAGCCCTTCTCAATATACACATATACGGTCTCACTACACACTCTATGGTCGAAAAATTTTCAAAGGCTGTTTCTGATATTACACACAACATATTTTAAATCAGTCAGTCGATGAAAACAACCCCAGACTAATGTTTCCCTAAATATGTCCCAAAATTCAGTCTTTCCTCTTGCTGCTTGAATTTCTGTGATTTTCTTTGTAACCCCTGTGTTTCTTTTTCCTGACTAAACCTGTAACGTCTTTCATTGTTCCCCCTTCGGCTTTCTTTCTCTCTGTCTCTGTGGAGAATAGACGAGACTGTCACCAGTCCCACCACTGAGAGAGCTGCAGTGGCTAAAAAACGTTTTACACTGCAGGGCTTCAGTAACCTCAAGAGTCAAAAAGGTACAGCAGGAGGGCTCACAGCTTTACATGGTCACTGGTGGTGATGCTATTTTATAATTTTTTTAAAGGGTGGTTGCTTAATGATTATTGAGTTTTTATAAAAATTATGATAAAAGAATGTTTAGCAGAACTTTATTTAAAATGTTTAGTAAAAAATATGTTCATTTAACTACAGTACATTTAGCACAAATCTTAGCGGCACTGGGTAAATTGTAAATCTTTAACTTGGAATATCTTGAACCCCACTGCAGAGCTGATAGCGCCCTGTGGTGGTAAAAGCCTAACACTACCCATGGTCACTCTCTGCACTCCAGGTATACTGTAGTCTCAGAATACAATAAATTCTAGTGTAAATTAGCAGCAGTTTAACATCGTAGTTAAAGCTTGGTAATATTACAGTTTAGAATATTCACTACTTAAGTGCTATTTACTGTGCCTTAACCAGGTGTGAAACAACCAGGAACAAGAATTTATCCACATTGAAAATTTATTTACTTACTTACTACCATAACTGTATATTTATTTAATATATTGTTATGAGATTGGGATTTTGGGCCAGTTCAATTTCCAAGAACCTTTATCACATCTTATAGCTCATTGCAGATGTTTAAGGCACAGTATGGACTTTACCAGACATGTTGCCTTTTAAAGGCTATCATCCTGTAGAAGAGATGCTTTATTCTTTCTAATATTTAAGAATCTTCCCTTTAACCCTATTATAGACTTTTTCTTCGTTCCTGTCCTCTTATCCTTTTCTTTCTCACTCCTTGCTTTGGCTGCCAGGATCATCCCCCCCTAGTCCTGACCACAAAACTAAAAGACATGAGATTAAGAGTGATCCTACACCGTTTGGCTTCAGAGGTACACTGTCCCCTGAAAACTCCCAGCTTTGCCTCCTCCAGCATCAGCCATGATGACCAGTGTTCCAAATCATTAATTTGATCATATTATGTGGTTGCCAAATTTTATTTCACCTCCATATATTATGTTTCTCCATCTTCCATACATTAGCCTAAAGTAATCAAGACTAAAATGCTTCTATATTAGGCATTAAAGGGATAGTCCACCCAAAAGATAATTCTGTCATCATGTATTCCTCCTTATTTATCTCATATTTTTAAGAATGTTGATAACCAAAGAGTTTAATTTCCCATTGACTTCCATTGTATTTTTTGTCCATGCAATGGAAGTCAATAGGAATTGGAACTCTTTAATTACCACCATTCTTTATTATATTTTCTGCTGTGTTCCACAAGAAAAAAAAAGAAACCTATACAGGTTTAGAATAACATGAAGGTGAATAAATAATGACAGAATTTTCATTTTTGGGTGGACTGTCCCTTTAATTATTCACATTTCAAACAATTCACAATCTTTAGTGCTGTACACCCAACCAGTAAAAGTGATCTGTGGGGTGGTTGGTAGGTAAATCAACGTTACGGGAGTCTTTGAAATCTTATTGGCTGCCTCTCCCTTAGACACAGGTCCCCACATCTCTCTTACTCGAGTGAGATGGCTGAGCGCTTCTAGTCTGTTGCAGACTAAAAGGAGAGGTAACTAGATGCCTGGTGTGGGAATGAACTTTGTCTTTATTGCTTTCTCACAGTGATCTTCCAAACAGACTGGCAAACACTAACCACGGGGTATGATATTATTGCACTGTAATTGGTGGTTTGCAGGATAAATCATGGTGTTAAAATGGCATCTCTTTGATGTAACTGCTCAATAAGTTACTACTGTCGATCTAAAATGCTCTTTACTGTGGGAAAATGTGAAACCAGCCCAGTTCATATTTTGTTACAGGAGAGAGAATGATCAGATAATCTCTTAAAGGAACAGTTCACTGAAAATGGGTCATCTTTATTTACTCACGCTCATGTTGTTCCAAATCTGTATGACTTTATTATCCTTTACTGTTTGCTGTTTTACATGTGTTTGATATGGATTGAGGCTTTAGAGTTTAAGATGATGAAGATAAAAGCAAAAAAAAAAGAAGGTTTGCAGAAGCTATTGTTATTGACTGACTGGTTTCTTTCTCTCTGGTGAGATTTTAACCTGAGAATCATTGCAATCAGATCCTTGATTCAGTGTAGTGAGAACTAGTTAAGTCTGATTTATGAATCATTCAGACTGGTTTTTGAACCAAATCAGTCACTTTATTTGAAAAGATCCAACTCAAAAGAATGATTCATTTACAAATTGGATTGCTAACTACAATATTTCTCAGTCTTAAGATTTTCAGTAAAATACGAAGTTTCGACCTGTTTCTCATACAAAGCTGTTTAGGAGATTTTTGCAATATATTATACTTTTTCACCCCTATTCAAATTTGAAAGATTCAGGTCCCATTTGTAGTAATTGAATGGAAAAGATTGCATGGAAAAGTCTTTTGTTTCCACAAAACAAAAAGTCATACAGCTTTGGAACAACATGAGTAAATGATGACAGAATTTTCATTTTTGGGTGAACTATTCCTTTAAATACTGTATTTCTACTTTTGTACATTTATAAAACAGAATGTGTCAATATGTGCAAGAATATCAACTTGCACTTCCCTTAGTTTGGAAACACTTGCGTTTAACGCGGCATGAGCGTCTGGTTTTGGTTCCTTTCTGCTGGTTTGCGGTGCTAGTTCTGGATTCACTTTTATGACTCTAAAACCACAGATCCCTTTCTACCAAACACTCTTCCAAGCTCCATAATTATCCACTGATTCATATCTAAAAATGTTTATGTATCTCTCCATAAACATGTTTTGTATGATTTGCGAATGTCATATGCCCTCTTAACAAGCTGTCATTAAAATCATCGGAGTAATGGCTGTCTGAACATAAAACACAAACAGCTCTTCCTGTTAGCTCAGTGCTTGGAGCTGTTCCTCTTTTCAAATGGATACGAGAGAAAGAGACACATTTGTTTAAAAACTTAGTGTGCTGCCTACATAGGCATCATATGGTCACTCCCAATGCAAAGTCTCAGTAAAAACATGTCTAAGATGGTAAATTGAGAGTAATGTTGACTAAATTGCAAAAAATTATATATATATATATATATATATATCAATGCAAAGTCTCAGTAAAATGTATATATATATATTATTTGAAGTTTTAAATAAAGCCTACTGGAGTATATTTTACAAGAAAATACTATTTCACTCTTTCTACTACAAAGTTATACCTTTATTTTAGTGTTACTTCCTATTTCTTTCTAATTAATTCTCAATATCTGAGTGAAAACTGTTTCTACAATTAGTCTGCTATGTTTTTTAATGCTGTTGTGTTGTTAGCTTAGCAACATGTAATGCCAAACTTTTTTGTAAACCCAAGTTTTACTTCAGGAACTGATGTGTTGATGTGGTGCATTATTATTTGTGTAAATGTTTAGCACGCTGCCTTAGAAGACTATGTAATCTGTAGGGAGCAAAATAGCTAACTAGGTTTTGAAACAGAGCCTGTCTCTTTTTCACCTTCCTCACACACCCCATCTTTGTGGAGCACCACTTATCCCTCTTTTCATTCTCACCATAATCCAAATGGCACATTTGTTTCACTTGTCCTCTCTTCTACGGCTTCTCCAAGGCATCGCTGTCTGTGGATGCGTCTGAGGAGAACGACGGTTACTCGAGTGCCGAGGATCCCATGAACTCTGATCCTGAGGATGAGGGAGGGAGAAAACTGGTGAGTCATTGTGGCCCAGCGTCACAATTTCTTGTGTCCCCTCCATGTTTGTTTGCAGAAATCTTTAGTTTGGCCACTGATGGTGTTTGTTTGTGCATGTAGTCTCCAGGCAGGTACGTGGTTGTTGCTGACCATGACAAAAGCGGACCACAGGAGCTGACGGTTAAGAGTGGAGACACAGTGCAGCTGACGAGAGAGGGAGACGATGGACGCTGGTAAGATTCACACATTCAGGATTATGTAAATACTATGACAATTCTGTCATCATTTACTCCTCCTCATGTTACACACGGCAAACCACTCAATAAGCAGATCATCCTTTTGTGGTTTTCAATAAATCAGCAATTGAAATCAATGGATCTTTTTTCTCTTGAATCAACTAATTGAAATAAATGCTCAGTCTAAACAATTATGACTGTCCTGTATCAGTGTATTAATTATACTATTGCAGTTTTTATTAATGTTTTAAGTTAGCTTTTATTTGTATGTTTTCAGCTTTATTTTTGACATTTTTATTAGATTTTTATTTCAGTTTTAGTCGTAGTTAGTTTTTATTTCCAGTTAGTTATTATAGTGATTAAACTGAAGCTATTTAATTTATTTGTTTTATTTATTTATATTTTTAAAGAATTTTTAATTATTATTGTTGTTTTTAAAGGATTATTTTTCTGCATTCCAGAACTTTGTTCTTCAATAAAATCAATAATTATTGATGGGGAAACAAAAGTTTTCTATCTTGATTTTATTGGTTTGTTTTTAGCATTTAAGTTATCTTAAAGTTATCTTATCATTTTAAAGTGCCCGTATTATGGGTTATGAAAGGTTCATATTTTGGTTTTGGGAGTCCCCAACAAAAGGTTGACATTCATGCAAGGTCAAAAAAACACTTTCATTGTCTTATAATATGCATTTATTTTTAACTTACTTGCTCCGTGACTCCCAAACGATTTGTTCAGCGATTCATTTTTCCAAACCCTTCCTTTGCATGATGCTTATCTGCTGTCATTGGTCCGATTTGTTTCATTTTCATTTCATCATGCCTGAAATGCCTGATAAAGCAGCGTTTGTGAGCACAGTGCTGCTTTGTGTAGGTTGCCAGGGAAACCTTTTTTTTTACCGCTCAAAAAGCGGCACCTAGTGGCAAAGAATGATTTTGCATTTTCATTCAGACCAAAGAAGAATGATTGAACTAAACAAAAATATTAACAAGTTAATCCAGATACACAAAATATAGGAACAATCATAAACTGTAGAACAGTGTTTAAGAGAAAATAAATAAATAACCACATAGGAAAAACAAAATAAAATATAAAATAAAAAACATAGAAACAACTAAACAATAGTTAAAATTTTCTTCCTTTTTCCTTAGGACATATTCAAAGATTACCAACGCAAAAAGACCAACAATGCTAATGTTTCATGTTGACATCAACATGAAATGGCTTGGGATTCGTTTTAAAAAGGACTCGTTTCAATGATTCAGAGTCGACTCTTTCTTTTGAGAGACAATAACTTTATGCACATTGCACTTTAAGTTTTAAAACTTTGCAGGATGTTTTCATTCACATAGAGCTGTGTTACACACTGTAAGAACGGTCATTTTCAAAAATCCATAATAGGTGCACTTTAAATACTTGCAAGTCAAAGTTTGCTGAGGTTGACAACTTTTTTTTTTTTTTTTGTCTACAAATTTTAAATATCAAGATATTTACTTTAACAAGGATCCTGTTATGGATGACAAGTAAATTTCAATTGTACATTATTGTCTGGGCTCATTTTTATGTTTCAAGATGACCAAATTAGAACCACATAACGTCTTCTGTAAGCAGAGGCTGGTGTGATATTAATGTTTTTGTGCTGATTCAGGTTTGTACGTAATCTGCGGACCAATAAGGAGGGCTGGGTCCCTGCTGCAAACCTGCTCACTCTCATTGGAGAATCCAAATCTTCTCAATCTCTCTCCAGCTTAGGTAACACACATCCACCACACAGTACATCCCTGTCATGAAATCTTCATTTTAATCTTCAGTATTTTAGCTAAAATAAGTATGTATGTTTTCTCACAGAAGGCAGTGGATCTGGAAACCTCAGCACTTCCTCCAGCTGCAGTGAAACCTACACAAGCTTCTCGGACATCAAAGCCTAAAGCCGCTGCTCCACCGCCTTGTGGCAGATCCTACACAGTGCACTTTCTACTGAAGCTCCTCGAGTCTTTGTACTGTATTTAACCTCATCAGCCGAGAAAGGAATTGACCTCTGCCGTCAGTATGCACTATTCAGGATATTTTATATAGAGCGTCACACTTTCTCAACCTTCTCTCCTTCATAAGAGAGAGAGAAAAAGTGTCTTCTGTTCCCCATTCAGATTTTGCTTTACTTTGAAAGTATCAGTGTGATGCTGTTTGTTTCACGTCTGCATGCATTTCCTCAAAGATTAAAAGCGAAAAGGGCTCTTGGTCGAGTCGGCATTAACATCAGAGCAGCCTGCGGTTTTAAAAGTCTTTAAACATACATAAAAAGGACTCTCATTGAACTTTAATGTATGACCACATGAGCTTCCACTGGTTTTATTGATCGTGCATTGAGAATATCAGTGTCTTTTCGGAATGTCTGACTTTGTTGGCGTCTAAAGCTTCTGTCTGATTTGCTGTAGCAGCAAGACAATGAAATTATGTTTTATAGGATAAAGATTCTTGAGGTTATGCCTGGTGAAAAGTCCTGTTATTCACTGTATGTATTAATCTAAAACGGCTGTATAGTTTAAATTATTTCCTGTAAAAGAAGATTTGTACAGATATAAAATTTTATCTCATGTTTTTCATTAAAACAGTATAAATATATATATATATATACATATTGTATATTATGACCACTATTGTTGTCATGAAAATTAATTGAAATGTATTTCGTTGTATTTGTGACTTTACTGTTCTGCACTATTCGTGTACAATTATTATAATTTTCCAGTAACAACATACCAATTGTGTTTGCATTTTATGTCATTTATTGTGTCACCACAGATTGTTTATTTGGTTCGTTCAAAATGTAATGTCTGGAAAGCAATAATTGGCATGTTTTGTAAGACTTATTTTAATGGTCAGAACCTTTTGTCAAATAAGTATTTCTTGATAAAGTTAATCTATATCAATATTCCTCAAATCAGCTGATTTAATCAAGGAAGAAGCTACAATGATTTCTGCCATTTTTGATGACCACAGCTTTTCTGTGCTTAAATGTTTTGTCCCCGTAACTGTACACTGTCTTTTTAACATGTTCAGCAATACAAAAAGTCATTGTTAATTTAAATTTTATATGGCACATTGCTGCATGTTAGTTGTATCTCTCTGTATTTTCATTTGAAATTAAAATCTTTTCCTGTATTAGACTCGTATCTGTGTATATGTGTAAATATGTATCTAAGAGGATGTATGAGATGAATGAATTTAAAGTGCTTAGGCTTGAATAAACTTCACTGAAACAATCTATCCTCTTTTGCTGGCTCAGATTTATCAAGGAAATTTATCAAGGAAAAGGTCTCTCTTTTTTCACATTTATTTGTATAGCACTTTTTACAATACAAAATTGTTGCAAAGCAGCTTCACAGAAAATGAAAGTTTCTACATTACATTTAGGAGAAGATTATCAGTGGTGTCAAGGTGATGTCCATTTGGCAGAAATGTACAGGGGGTAAAAATCATGCAGTTAGTTAATGACATGTAATCAAACAGACGGTGAACACTATTAACAGCAATGAGTATGTTGTGATCAAACTTATAGAAAAATTTGGTAGTTTTCTATGTTGGTTCAGGGTTATCTTCTCTTCTCATGTGTTCAGCAATCTCAGATCTTCATAAGTGATGGATCCAGACTGAAGCTTGTGTTATTCCTAGTTACCTTGGGATTCCCATCCTGTGGCAGTAACATAGAAGCAAATAGACAAAAATTAGCGTAGCTACTGTTCAAACCAAGCGAAAAATGATAATGTGCATTTGATCAGATATAACTGGAGCACAAGGTTATAAGATACATTATGTGCATGCTTGGCTAAAGAGATGTGTCTTTAATCTAGATTTAAACAGAGACTGTGTGTGTCTGAACCCCGAATGTTATCAGGAAGGCTATTCCAGAGTTTAGGAGCCAAATGCAGAAAAGCTCTACCTCCTTTAGTGGACTTTGCTAACCTAGGTACTTCCAAAATACCAGAGTTTTGCTAAGTAGGGAGCGTGATGGTTGTAGCATGATAGAAGACTAGTTAGGTACGCAGGAGCTAAACCATTAAGGGCCTTATAAGTAAGTAGTAACTGATATGGAACTTAATAGGTAGCCAGTGTAGAGATTGTAAAATTGGGGTACTATAATCATATTTTCTTGACCTGGTAAGACTGTAGCAGCTGCATTTTAAACTATCTGTAGCTTAATTGTTTACTGAAGATACAGGACAACCACCTAGCAGTGCTTTAACAGTAGGCTGGGTCATGCATGAACTGCATGTTTTAATGCATATTTATATGCATATATTTATATTGTACTTCAAGAAATCACCATACTGTATGTTCAAAAAAGGTATTATAATATTTTTTCCATCAATAAATCCAGTTTCTATTACAAACTGCACAGATTTCATGCAACCGGCTCCCCGCTGATTGGAGTTTGTCGGTGACTCAGAGCCTCTGCGCTTCAGCGACACACACTGCGCACACGCAGACTTGTCACGCTGTGACAGTGTCGTTCCATACTTCAGGCAGGTGTGTGACGCGATAGTTTAAAACGTCGTGATTCAAAATCATGAGTCATGCACTTATTTTAGCCTGTATCTCTTCATAATACAGTCTGAACACATCCACATCCGGGTAACACACGACGCCTCGCCTCAGTGAGGGAGGGAAGCGCCAATCACCGCGCGGCATCTGACCTGAGATCAGCTCGCTCATCACAGACCCCACCGCCACCGATAGCCGCAGAACCGATCCCAGATCATCCTTTAACCGCGGAAAGCCACTCGACACAGGGAGTTTGTTATAAACCCATCATGTATTTTGCAGATATGCGCGTTTGAGTCACAGTCAGTGTTTAATTCGCTTATACACACACATTCCGCTGACGCGCGCGCGCACACACACACACACACACAGTCTGTTGGCGTGATCAGGACGGCTGCTCGCGAGCACACACACACAACCAAAGCAGCCACAGAAGACACAGTTACATCGCAGCTCTGTAAGTATTCAACATTTCACACATTACAGAAACGTTCGGCTGATATCAAATGAAACGTCGAACTGGCGTAAACCCCAACACTGAGCTCACAGGCTACTGCTGCGTGTCTTTTATTTTGCTGTCGCACGAGAATAAGCTAAACGTACTCCCAATTTTTCGCATGTCGGGCTTGTTTTTGTTAACGGCTGACAATAACCGAGAGAGTGACTGTGTGTATGTGAGTGTCTGAACGGTTTCATTGTTCCGTTCTGTTCGCGCGTTACATTGTAAGCAGCTCGCTCAGTGTCACGCTGTAATTCTGCTGCTGCTGTTTGTGTTGAACTGACTGCACGGGCCTGAAACAGATCACTACTGCAAGGCCTGTTCACTCAGTTCAACACAAACACACGCGGATCATGCAGTGGACTGGAGGGCCCGTTCTCTCAGTTCATCAGCATGTATTTCAGCACATTTCTACACAAAACAAACTCTGTTCCCTATAGTCCTGATAGAGAGCTTTTAGAAATTCTGCCACACGAATCTGACGACCGATGTTAAAATAATGTGCTATAGTCCTGATAGAGAGCTTTTAGAAATTCTGCCACACGAATCTGACGACCGATGTTAGATTGAGAGAACTATTACAACAGTGTCAAAATAATTACATAATTTATTGATTATCTGTGTGTTAATAAATTTTCTTATTTTTAATAAAACTATTTTATATTATGTTATATTAGAACTATTAATTAAATGACCAAAATATGTTTAGCTGTGTCCCACATTTTTTGGACAACCTTTGGTAGTCCATAATTTCATTTTAATATTTTATTTATATCATATTAATTTTGCACATTTATATTATTTATATTTTATTTTTTAAAATTTTTTATTTCCCTAATTTGTTATAAATATTTAGTGACATGATTTGAATTTTCTTTTCTACATACATATTTTACCTTTAAAGCTCAGTCCTTCAACTCTGTCAGCTTACTTTAGACTAAATTTGCAACCCCGTTAGTCATTCTACCACACGTTTATTATACTTTTCCATGAATTTGGCAATTTTCTACCCTATTCCAGTGCAATGGTATTGTTTTAATTACCAATAATATCACTGCCTTCATGTTGTATAGTAATTGTATTGACAAATAGATGATTAAATGAATAATTGTATATTCTTTGGAGTAATTCTAACTGGTTCCTCATCACCATCTGGGTGAGAGAAGGTTTCTCTGTTGTATGAATTATGTAGTCTATGTGCTACAGAGCGAGTTCTTCCATTTCATCATTTGTTTTGTAGTTTTGCTGCACTGGGGTGTTGAAGATGGTATTTACAGATAAACAAAGGAAGAGCTTCTATTTTGTTCTTTGATGAGGGCTCTATGAAATTCCCAACACTGTCACACAGCAAACAGAAGACTGTTCACTCACTGCTAAATAAATGTGGTCATGTGACATTCCTCAGCGACGGGCCTTTTGATGGCTAAGGTGATACTGTGATAGTAAACGTGGGTGAAGTGAGGGTGACATACATTGCTGGAGATAAGTTATGGCTTTGTCATGACTGAGGTGGGTCAGGCCTTGGTTTTATTGCTGGCAGTGTTTGCATAGTGTATTCCTGTAAGTTATTCCCAGTCTTTAAACACGCCTAGATCGCAGAGTATAGACAAAGACTGGTATGATTCATAAGTTCAAAACACTTTAGAATAGAGTTTGACCGATAGTGGATGTTACTGATAGCTAGGTTGGACCACACTGGTTGATACCGATTAATCAACCGTTTTTAAAATGGATACTTAATGAACAAAAACTAAAATAGTGCCTTACTTTTATTTGGCTAAAAAATAGTGGTTTACTTTTAGATTTATCAAACTAGATACGCTTTATGTAATCATTTATTGTAAGGTGGTATTAATGTTAGATATGTTGAGTAAACGCAGCTCTAATATGAAGGGAATCTGATCAAAGAGCAGCTGCTGACAGGTGGAGGAACAGGAAATTTCCAACAGGAGCAGTGGACTTTAGGACTCTCTCTCTCACACACACACACACACACACACACACACACACACACACTGCTTAGGTTCTTAGATCACAGGATTACTAGTCACAAGTTTCACTAGGTTCTCTTGGAAAAACATTGAATATTCCCCTCATTATGTGTTTTAAAATTTCCTCTGACATTTCATTCTGGTGTCAACCCTGTCAAAATGCCGTTGTTTACGAACAGATTTAATTGAATCAAATTGAGAATCATTAAATTTAAATGTTATTTTGAGGCTGGGGCAAAATGAGTTATTTCAAGTGGAAGTAAGAATATATTTAATATATTTTTATATTTTATATATAAAAATATATTTTTTGTCTTGAATTTACATAATTAAAACCACCTACTAATTTCAGATCATTACTTTCCTTAATTATTATTGGTGATATGTAATTAGTAAAGTATGTAGTTAAGTAGAACTGAAACTATTACAGATTGTTTTCATGAATTGAAATAAATCTTAAATAAGATGAAATATAAATAATAGAAGAAACAGCATAAACAGTTGACTTGGCAGTTAACTGAAATAAGTTTAAGCTAAATTACTAAAATTACTACAACTAAAGCTGAAAAAAATTAAAGCATTAGAATAGAATAAAATTTAAATTTTAAGAACAATAACAAAAATAAGCACAACTAAATTTCTAAAACTTTAAGATTAAAATGAAAGCTGAAGAATGATTACAGTGGTATATAAATAATAATAAAATAACACAAATTTTCATGGAATGTTTATGCTGTTATTTACTATTCTTTGTGACTTGACCACTTTTTTTAGAATAATGATAATATGAATCGAAAAATAGTCATCAAAAGTTTGACATATGCATTTTGTTTTTGAAAGTAAATCATAAGTAGGCACTGTTTGTACTTGTCTAATTTCAAGCTTGTAAACACACTTAGATCAAAAGGTTTTGGAGATCATTAGAAACATATATTCAGTAAAGTATGTATTTGTTCTGTGTTTGATCCATGGAATATTTCCCAGTTAAATATTCCAGGCAGTTACCTCCTTTAAATTTGAGTAGACATTGGGCCTGTACCATGAAGCCAGATTAGCTGGCTAGCCAGGTAAGTTTCAGTTTAGTTTGCACCAATCCTGGGTTTTAGGTACCATGTTCATTGCCATAGTAATTTATACTCCACAGCTAATCTGCTTCAGGGCAGGTTATGTTCTGGGTAAGAGGTCTTGGACCAATCAGATGTGAGCAAAGTGACACATGTATGATCAAAAAAGTCACTCCCCCAGTTTCTCTTCCTCCAAATTAAAGGTCACTATATAGAAAAACAAAACGTGTGTATATACAAAACTGTCTAGCTTTAATGATAATTACTTAGAATTATTTTATATGATTTATATTTTATATGATTTATATGATTATTAATCCATAACACACAAGCAATTTTAGTTTAACAATTATTATAAATCATTTATTTTAAATGAATATTTATATATCGAGATCATATGTAATATAAATAAGCTGCAAAATCAATAGATAACGCTTTAAAAATGACTACATGTGAGCTTATATGTTCAAATATTGCTATTTATTATCAACTATATAAACTAACTTCACAAGTTTCACTTGTGACTGCACAGATAGAGCAAGATCATTTATTTCATTTGTCCTCTTTCATGGACATGTGTTTAAATTTCTCATATTCTTCAATATTCTTCAATCTCTTAACCTTTAGCAAAAGAGATTTAAATCTCGCTGGGTCTCTCGTGATAATTGAATCACACATACTTTGTGTTGCAAGGCATTTGATTCGTTCGCCACTGATGTCACACATTCATGTGCAAGGGCTTCACAAACTGGTTCAAAGCCTGAGTTGACATAGAAAGTTGATAATCAGCATCATGGTACCAACTAAGCCGGATAGGTGTGGTTTGGTTTTGTCAACTCAAACTAATCATGTAACTCTGAATTTTTTCAACTGCCAACATGGTACAGGCCTGTCATCTTTTGTCTCAGTTTTTTCCATTGGTTTAATGGTTCCAAGGGTTTTTCCATTGATTTAATTTTATTTTTAGTATAACATTATAATACCATGCATGTTTTTACTTTTTGTATTTAAAGAAAAGAAAAGCAATAAAAGTTTTTCAGTTAATGTTTTCAACTTGTTTTTTTCATATAAAAAATATGGCGTGCAGTTGCTTCGAAAAATTATATAAACATCATTCAGTGTAAATTATGACAATTATAATTAATAATCGCAATTACAATTTCAAGGAAATAATGAACAATTATGATTTTTGTCATAATCATGCAGCCCTATTGAATCGTGTCCTTTTATTTTCTTTTCTTTTTTTAATTTACTCCAGGTTCTAAAGTCTACGGCCGCTACCATGCCACTATTTGGTAAACCTCACAAGAACCCCACAGAAATTGTGAAGACCCTGAAGGACAACCTCTCCATCCTGGTCAAGCAGGACAAGAAGACAGAGAAGGTATGAGTTTGAGAGCAGTCCCTGGGGGTATTACAGTTGATTTACACTTGCAGATAAGACTTTTTTCACTATCGAAATTATATCAGGTAACTGCAAACATGGCAAAAAAAAGTGTGCTGAGCACTATTGATGAGGAGAAAATGCCATCTTGCAGCATTCTGGTATACTTTACAGGGACTGTACAGCATCACTCTGTTACTTTAGTAACCTTAATTTGCCTCAAACGAGGCGTGTTTACACTGAAAAGAGTTTAGCACAGTGCTGTTCAAGTGCATTTAGCACCTACTTAAGATGGATTACAGGTGTTTTTAGACTGAAAAACATTGCACAAATGTGGCACAAAGGTTTAGTGAATTTGTGTTTATCCTTCTGTGTTTACCTTGGTCCACTGGTCTGATTATTTTTTTCTCCGTTCTTTTTCCACTCTTGTCCCAGACTTTTATTCAATTCCAGCATTAATCCCAGTTGTTCCAGAAACTCTGTTGATTGCATAATGAATTTGGCTATTGAGTGATGATGCTCAAGTTTCCTAGATCCCTCTACAGCTTTTCCCCCAAGACACATTACAGCTCTTTTAAAACACAACATCAGTGTTATCCTCTAAGTCAGGCTGCTTTCCACTGCTGGTTTTTTTTTTCCAGAGTGTTTTTGCATTTTTCATTTGCTTTTTCAGAGAAACCGGCCTGGTCCCAGGCAAATAAGTGTTTTAAACCAGTGCATTAAATCAGATGGAGAATTTGTTTCTGCAGTGTACATTAATAATCTTATTCTATAGTAGAATGTGCTCAAAATATGGATATGCATTTTGTATGACCTCAGTTGTGCTTCACCACACTTGTTTTTTTTATTTATTTATCTTTTTTTTTTATTTTTATCTGCTGTTTAGGGCAGAGTGGCACGCAAATGTCTGTGAATGACCTTTGTTTTTTTTCCTTCTGAAGAGCTTTCAGTTGTAGACATTTGTCTTGTTGAATGGAAGTTGTTTATGTCTGTTTTTTTTTGTCATTATACTGTTTGTTAATATATAGTTTAATATTTTGAATTTGATTTCATTTTAAAATGTTCAGTTTTCACTTTAATTTTGTTGTTTTTGTCTTAAAAAAATGTCTGTGTAGTTTTTATTTATTAGTTTTATGTAGGTCTAGGTATTTTAGTACTTCAAATTAAACTTAATGAAAATGTGAAATGTTACTTTAGCACCTACTAGCGAGATAAACAAAAAGGTAAAATTATATTATTTAATTTTATTTTTATTTTTTGAGTTTTGTATATTTATTGTATTTAATGTTTATATTTTTTCAAGTAAATCAATTTTTTTAATGATTTTATTTTTAACTGTAACAGAAGATTGACACTGGCTCTCAGCAGTTAAACTAAAAGCTAACAAAAGTAACCCAGCATATTCTTTAGTCTTCCACCTTCGATATTTACACATATATGAAGCCAGACCTAGGTATATCATAGGTATAAAATCCCATTTGGAGAACTTGGACATTAATATGGACATCATAACATTGACACACCTGTACGCTATATTGCCTTGGTATATTAAAAAATCCAACTATTATGATGCACCTGCCTCAGTGTAAAAACAAAAAAACCTAATAGGAAAACCTAAGTCATCCGAATTAGTTTTATTTTTTATGTTTATATGTTGGTAAAGTAGAAACGTCATTTTTTAAATTTGCACAGATTCTATGCCCTGCATATAAGCACTTGAGTCTTTGAAACCTCAGTATCCTACAATTATTAGCATACTAGAAAAAGTTGATTTTTAAAGAAACAAAATTTTTACATTATTTTTTTTTGTTTGATACCTGGCCATATGGGATTGGTTGGCAATGAACAGGCAGATAAAGTGGCTTCAGTTGGAAATAACAATGTAATATCCCAGTATCTGTATTTCTATATCTATATTTAATCTGTGCATTAATATTAGATGGTGAATGGAATGAATGCATATATAACAGACTATATGAGGTGAATCCAGTAGTAAATGAAAGAAGTTATTACTGTTTTGAAAATACATATGACCAGTTTGCTCTCGAATTGGTCATTCATGACTCACTCATATTTATTGAAATGGGAAGGGAAACCCGTTTATGACTTGGGTAAGAATTTTTGGGGTGTACAGCATATTTTAACAGAATGTCCAATTTTAAACATTTTTACTCAGAAAATATACTAAAATGCATTTTTAAAAAGGTCTCTCCGGTTTTTTTTTAGGTTTTTTATGGATTTTTTTATTATGTTTGTTTTTTTGAAAGATTCTATATGTTTTTTTTTTTTTTTTTAGAGATTGCTTCTTAAGAAAATGTTATATTATTGTAAATGATGTATTGAAATTATACTGTTAATGTTGACTTGAATATAACCATTGTTGCTGATATAGCGTTGAAACAAAAATAAACTATAATAACCCTTGTGGAAGTAGCTGTAGTTCAGGGAAATTTGCCCACGATTTAATTTTACGACATAGGGGTAAGTGATTAATGACAAAGTTTTCATTTTGGGGTGGAATATAATCTCCGTGTCAGTAAGTGGCTCAATTTACTGGATATGAACCTCATTTTCAGCACATCTTTTTAGACCCAAATTGAGCGAGAGGTGGGGTTCCTGGAATCGCTCGTATTTGTGCTGCGAGTAGAAAGATGTCGGAGAGGTGGGAATATCGCTTCACTGCCCGACCTCTTGTTCATTTTCACCTGCCCACTAAGGCTGTTTTCAGCAACCCTGTGCTAAAGTCAAGCGTTTGAAGTGCTGGGAACCTGCTGATTGTTACTCTGAGGGCCTGGGACTCTTCCAGCTGAAGGGAAAACCCTTATGCTCCACAATGCCTCCACACTTTCAAACCGAGCTCTTTCAGCAGCTGATAAATAGCTAATGATGTTCTTTGTATAATGAGCTTACATGTGAAATTACCCAGAATCCTTTTAGGTGTTCAGAGCAATATGTGGCATTGATGCCATATGCTTTGCACACATGTTGAGTTGTATTATCACCATGTTTTGTAGTGATTATTTGTGTAAAAGTGATTTGTGTGTGTTCGTCAGGCTTCAGAGGAGGTGTCGAAATGTCTGGTGGCGATGAAGGAGATCCTGTACGGCACTAACGATAAGGAGCCACACACAGAAACGGTGGCCCAACTGGCTCAAGAGCTCTACAACAGCGGCCTGCTCATCTCACTGGTGGAAAACCTGCAGCTCATTGATTTTGAGGTGAGGATGCTGTATTATTGCTTCCTGTCTTTTATCTTTTAATTAAGATTGTAATAATTGGTCTTTGTGTGTTCACAGGGTAAAAAGGATGTTTGTCAGATCTTCAACAACATCCTGCGCAGGCAGATCGGGACCCGCAGCCCAACGGTGGAATATTTCTGCTCTCATCAGGAAGTTCTTTTCATCTTACTCAAAGGGTGAGAGATGATGGGTATTTTTGAAACGTAGCACATAAGCATGTTGTTCCATCAGTTGATTCATTTCATTTAGCAAGTTTAGATCTAAAATCAAGATCAGAATTTCAAACATGGAATAGATCCAAAATCATGAAGTTCTGTTTCCCTGAACATGGCGTCTGTTAAGCATTAATGTGAACGTGACATTTCTGCTGTGGTGCTGTGGCAGGTATGAGACCCCTCAGGTGGCACTGAATTGTGGGATTATGCTGCGTGAGTGCATCCGGCATGAACCTCTCGCCAAAATCGTCCTCCATTCTGAACACTTTAAAGATTTCTTCGGCTACGTGGAGATGTCCACATTTGACATCGCCTCTGATGCGTTTGCCACCTTCAAGGTAAGTGCTACATTTTTTTTTTATTTAACACATTAAATGATTAGGAAAATTAAATGGTAAATATCTCTCTTTTTTTTTTTTTTTACAGGACCTGCTCACAAGACACAAGGTTCTGGTGGCGGAATTTTTAGAACAGAACTATGATGCGGTAATATATTAATTTTCATGGTTGTTACTTTTTATCATGTAATTCTGGAAAACTGACGTTTTTAAATGGTTGTCGCTGATCTTTCAGGTTTTTGATAACTATGAGAAACTGCTTCACTCTGAGAACTACGTGACCAAGAGACAGTCGTTGAAGGTGTGTGTTGTGCCATCAGATTTTTGTCTTCTGGAGCCTGTCCTGTCATTAACATCAACTGTTTGTGTTGTGTGGCAGCTGCTGGGTGAACTGCTCCTGGACAGACACAACTTCACAGTCATGACACGGTACATCAGTAAACCAGAGAACCTGAAGCTCATGATGAACCTCCTGCGAGACAAGAGCCCCAACATTCAGTTTGAGGCTTTCCATGTCTTTAAGGTACACCTGAAGTTTTCAGAAATTGTGGAACGTTTTTTGACTTCTTCACCTTGCATGAAAAACAGAGTCACGCTGTCAAGCTCCAAAATGATAAAAGTACTATAAAAGTATCAAAATTGTGGTTTATATGGCTTTTGGGTTATATTTTCAAATCTTATTAAGGCCATATGATAGCACTGCATGAGAAACAGACTTAAATATAAGGAAATAAAAAATTTACATAGTGAGGAAAACAGTCTGTTAAATGCAAATCTGTTAACTTTGTTTCCTTTTCTTGGTGCATTTCCTCAGGTGTTTGTGGCCAATCCAAATAAAACACAACCCATCGTAGACATTCTCTTGAAGAACCAAACGAAACTCATCGACTTCCTTAGCAACTTTCAGAAGGATCGCACAGACGACGAGCAGTTTAATGACGAAAAGACGTATCTCGTCAAACAAATACGAGACCTAAAGAAGCCAGCCTCCTAAATTTTAGCTACTGCAGTATTAGGGAAAAAAAAAATATTAACAATAATAATTCTATTTAAAATCTTGGAAATTTTCTTTTCTTAGTTCTGAGGCTTACAAAAGAAGGTTCCTGATCTTTGATGTTCTCTGTCATTTTTTTTTGCTTTTCATTATCCTCTTATGTTTTATTTTATTGGAAACTTTTGTGCCATGATAGGATGTTTTAAAAAGTAGGAATCAGCCAGTTTGCGTTACAGGAAAAACCGTCT